>NC_086379.1:47268162-47928159 GCF_036588685.1 Mytilus trossulus
AGATTAAAAGAAGGTTTAGGAAATACATGGCCACCCAGTATTTCGCATTTAGTTAACTATGTTGCTTATTAATCAAAATTAGGATATGCCCCTGCAACGGTTAAGGTGTACTTGTCAGGCTTAAGCTATTATTTACGAATAAATGAGCTCACTGATTTGACTTCATCGTTCATTATACAAAAATGTTGAAAGGAATGGACAAATTATATGGCGTAGTGGATAGTCGCAAACCTATAACTGTAGAAATATTAGCTCGATTAATTAACTCGTTGCAATTTGTCTGCTCTTCAGTATATGAATGTACTTTATTTAGATCCATGTTTTCATTAGCATTTTTTGCATTTTTGAGAATCGGTGAAATTACAATTAATAGAAATACGCAACATGTCATTAACAATGACGATGTCAATGTTTCACATCATTCACAATCTGCATATATCACAATTCCCTTTTCGAAAACAGACCAAAAAGGTTTATCTACAACATTAACAGTTGAAAGTTTTAATCAAGTAGATATTTGCCCGGTGAGATTGTTATTAAACTTTATTTCAATCAGACACCAAAACAATGGACCATTTTTTTGTCATTTTAACAAAACTGGTGTAACACGATATCAATTTTCTAGTGTACTATGCAAAACCATGAAATTTATTGATTGTAATCCAAATGAGTACAACACACATTCATTTCGAATAGGAGCAGCTACACATTTTGCTATGAACGGTCATACTGATGAAGAAATTATGACTTTAGGTCGTTGGAAATCTGCATCCTTTAAACGTTATATAAGAATTGAGCTAACCAAATAACTTATAATTTCAGCTTGTCTTAGTAATGAAATATGGATTATTGGTTCTTCAATAATATGCAGTGCTCGTGATCACTCAGAGAACAGACCTTCAGGTAGTAATTTAGGTCTTTTGAAAAATAATAATTGTTTTTTGCGATGGGCAGGCAAATCTGGTATGAAATGGGACGATGTTGTTGGCACAGTTAACAGCATCATTAATTTATGCAACAAAATTCCACATGCGTTGATATTGCATTGTGGTGGGAATGACATAGGAAATGTACCATGTGGTGCTCTGCTATATCATGTTAAATTCACAATAGCAATTCTGTCTCGCATGCTCCCAAATTGTTCTCTTATATGGTCAAGCATTCTTCCCAGGCGATCATGGCGTTACTCAAGTGATGACCATGCCATGGAAGTTACAAGAAAGAGAATAAATAGGGGAGTGAGATCTTATATACTCAAACATGGAGGATACGTTATCAAATATCCAGATTTTGACGATCGTCATCCAGCGCTATATTCTGACGATGGAGTACATTTATCTTTTATTGGAAATGATATTTTCTTGAATCAAATTCAGTCAGCACTAGAAACATTCATAAAGTATCCACATTGTGTTGTATTTCCCCACGATCATCTTTAATTTAAAATAAACAGTTCATAATCTAATGGATTAAATACATGTATTTTATGAAATTTGGTTGTTACATAAATGTTGAATTCGTAATATCTTTTATCATTTTGATTGTTTAAATCAGTTGTAAGTTGATCGTAGAATTGGAGATAACTGAATTGTCATGGGTAAATTTTGTGGCGGATTATCATTCTGTACTAAAGTCCGATTGATAATTTTGGCGAAATTTACTTCATTTTATGCAGACTATGGATAGCCCAGCTGCTAATTCTGAAATATTGCTGAATGGACCGCCCTTCAGTACACCAGCTTTGGATCGCCCAGCTGTGATACAATGATTAGTTCAATCGTCATCAACATTTTATTGATTGACAAATATTTTGGTTGTGTACTGTTGTTGTAACAGTTGTTGTTGTTTTATGAATGAATTTTGATTAAATGTTGCCATGACAATTCAATATCCAAACAAAATCAGAGTTTGTTATTTGTTGTACTGAAATACAAATCAAGGCATCAATGGCGTCTGTTCGTCAATTCTGTTAATTGGTAATTTACACCAAGTGGTATGTTTGATCCAATGATATATTCAATAATAGAATTTAATTAAATGAAAATTAAATTCATTTATTGAATTAACATATATACATGTATTGAGACCCGACAAATCGAGTCGTCCTTTACTCTTATTATGCTAATTTGAGCATGTGACAGCCGAGTAGTAAAAGTCCGTGCAATTTAACGGTCTCTTTTACCTTGAAAACTGAACGGAGAGGACGTTAAAAAATTAAGACCCTCCTCGCCCACCCTTAAGAATTGAACTTTGTTTGCTGCTGGCTCTATTTATTTTTCAGATGCTCCAGTCTTCAAACACAAATCCGTCATGGTAACATGCTGAAGCAGTCACACAACCGGAGCGAAATTTACTTCATTTTATGCAGACTATGGATAGCCCAGCTGCTAATTCTGAAATATTGCTGAATGGACCGCCCTTCAGTACACCAGCTTTGGATCGCCCAGCTGTGATACAATGATTAGTTCAATCGTCATCAACATTTTATTGATTGACAAATATTTTGGTTGTGAACTGTTTTTGTAACAGTTTTTGTTGTTTTATGAATGAATTTTGATTAAATGTTGCCATGACAATTCAATATCCAAACAAAATCAGAGTTTGTTATTTGTTGTACTGAAATACAAATCAAGGCATCAATGGCGTCTGTTCGTCAATTCTGTTAATTGGTAATTTACACCAAGTGGTATGTTTGATCCAATGATATATTCAATAATAATACAGTTATAAGATCCCTAACTAATTACGATGTCTTTGACAATTTGATAACCGAGACAACTGTCCGACTTGAAAAGTATACATTACAGTTACGAGTAAGTTTGACTTAAACATGGAATAACTCCATTGTCTTCACTTGATCACACTTTCTTTTTACTTCTGTTCGGTTCTGCAATAATCGTTGTTACGATTTTCTTTTCTTTCCTAACAAATAATTTAATGTTTGTCTTTCCATCAAAGCCATATTTTTAGAATTTTATGAAAACTCTGTTAGAAACACAATTTACATAGGAAATATGGCACAAACAGTGCAATATATATATATATGAGAATGTGCGTCTGGAATGTTGCTACTGAACACTTAAATTCAAACCTAGTTTTCGCTGGGGTTCGTGTTGCTTAGTCTATATATTTTTGTTTCTTGTGTACTACTATTTTTCTGTTTGTCAGTTTCTTTTTTATCCATGGCAGTTTATTTTTGATCAATGCGTTTGAATGTCCCTCTGGTATCTGTCGAACTTCTTTTAGAACTTAGTTTACTATGGAAATATTAAACAAACATCCTAACACTGAAGATTCCTATATAGAGAAATCTGTGATATTATTTCGTAACAACAAGTAAAGTTAGCTGGATGAAAATACAAACAGATCTACACTTATACTTTGATTTTCAGTGAAAGGACATCCGTTACAAGGCTGAATGTGTAATTAGAGTATACTAATAAGCAGCCAACAATGTGGTGGTGGTGGTATGACGTAAATACTACACGAACGTTCTTAAGAATGAAATTTTAAATTCATCTACATCCAAGTCAATCCGCTCTACAGATATATAGTAAACAAGCATATTACAACCACATCAAAGATTAAGGCTTCTTCTGCACATTTGAAGGTCCCTACTATGTATTGGCTACCTAAACTACACTAAAAACCATTTAAATATCGTTTTACTCGGCCTCCAGTAAGTGTTCTACAACTAATCTGTCAGTGCTCTTAACTAGTTCATTAACTACTATTAAAGAGCTTATCATAAACTATTGTAATAAAATATATAAACATAGTGGTATAAACCATTTTTGGATTGTAAAAAACTGTTTGGAAGTTTTAGATAAATTACGGGCTTTTGATGGTCCTTTTGATTCTGTTAATAGTTTTGATTTTTCTACTCTTTACACTACACTTCCACACTATCTTATTAAACAAAATTTTTACTATTTAATTAAATGGTCGTTTGGTAAAGCTGAATGTAGATATATTTGCTGCAACTCATTTAAAGCCTTCTTCTCAATTGAGAAAGGTAAATATGCTAGATATATCTACTGGATGTGTGATAAGATGATTGCAGCTGTTAATTTTCTCCTCGATAAAATTTACGTACGTTTCGGCAACAAAGTTTATCGAAAGGTTGTAGGTATCCCCATGGGCACTTATTGTGCCCCTTTAATATCAGGCCTGTTTTTGTACTGTTACGAATCACAGTTTATGATTAAACTCAGTAAAGACCCGTCGAAATTGAATTTAATTGATAAATTCATCAACACTCACCGTTATCTTGGTGATATTTTTTCGTTAAATAATCAAGAATTTTTTCAATATACTGCTGAAATTTACCCCAAGAAACTTACTTTAAATAAATCAAATTTATTCTGTTATAACTGTCCTTTCCTGGATTTAGACATTTCGGGTTAAACGAGAAACTACACACTAAAATGTACGACAAAAGAGACGAATTTTCTATCCCGATTGTTAATTTTCCATTTTTAGATGGTGATGTTCCTTTGGCACCATCTTACGGTGTTTATATGTCAAAACTTGTTCGCTATGCTCGTGTCTCTTGTGACGTTTTTGATTTTAACGAACGCAACCTATGTATTACTGGTAAATTATTAAACCAGGGATATCGTTACCATAAATTACTTAAAACCTTTACTTAATTTTTCCATAGATATAAAGATTTGGTTATGAAGTTTGGTTGTACCTGTAGAAAACTTATTTCAAACGGGATAGCACATTCTTATTTTTACGGAAATGCTGTTAACCGTGCCCGAAAATTTAGAAATGATCCATGTAAACTTGTCGCTCCTTTAAAAAAAACTTATTCTAAAAGGTTACATATTCAACACTGTAATACAAATGTAAGATCATTGAATATTGTTTTTATTGGTAAACATATTGATTTTGTTATCAGTAGATTAAAAGCTAACTGAATATTACTAATATGTGATATACATATACATTTTCATGAATCTACAATCTATCGATACATGTAACTTGGCATTGCACTAGGTCATGTTTTTCTCTGGCTGTTAATGACGCCTTTACACTAAATCCATTGGATGTTGGATGTGTACAGATTAATTGTTTAGTCTTAGAGACATGTTTTTATTAGTTGTTAGTAGCTTTGAAATAGCTGTCAGATAGCTGCAAGTACTCTTAGATCTGTTCATTGTGTCTTTTTGTGTCGGGACGTCCACTTGTATTTTTTGTCTATCTGATGAGTTAAGTCTTTTTCAACTGATTTTTATAGTTTGTTCTTATCTTGTACTGTTATACCACTGTCCCAGGTTAGAGGGAGGGTTGGGATCTCGCTAACATGTTTAACCCCGCCACATTATTTATGTATGAACATGTGTCTGCCCCAAGTCAGGAGCCTGCAATTCAGTGGTTGTCGTTTGTTTATGTGTTACATATTTGTTTTTCGTTCATTTTTTTACATAAATAAGGCCGTTAGTTTTCTCGTTTGAATTGCTTTACATTGTCTTATCGGGGCCTTTTATAGCTGACTATGCGGTATGGGCTTTGCTCATTGTTGAGACCGTGCGGTGACCTATAGTTGGTAATGTTTGTGTCATTTTGGTCTTTTGTGGATAGTTGTCTCATTGGCAATCCTACCACATCTTCTTTTTTATACTCTTAACATCTGTTTTATTAGACAACATTGCATGAAGCCTGTTTTGTAACAAATTCAAACGGACAATGTTGTACTGTAACAACTTTATTTCAACGGACCAGTTACCTGTGTACCTATTCGATGAACGGGTTTTTCTCATATGTAACTTAACTTAATGCAATGAACGGACTGAGTCCTCGATTATAAACCGGATGACGCACTTTGTTTTATTGTTTTCTTTCAATCGATTTTTTGAATCTAAACAATACCACAGATTTTATAAATTACGTATAGCACTTGACCAAAAAGATGTGCAAACAAGTATGTATGTGTGTGTACAAATTTACGTGTAATATTCTCTTTTTCATATTGATACACAAAAGTCAATAAGTATGTTATATTTTATTTGTAACAGCTTTATATTTAATTTGCGTGGCGACTTTTTTTATCATAATTTATTGATATAGTTATATGAAATGATTTGTATTTCTTTTTTATAAACACAGAAGTCGCAATTGAAAGAGATGTCGAAGGTAGGAACGGGTATTTGTTCTTCCAATTCCAATAAAAAAAATGCAAAATTGAAAAAAAAAAACAACCTTTTTTTAGGGGGAAAGGGGGCTGGGGAGGGGGAGAAGGGGTGTGGACAGGATATTTTTTGGCGAATGAAACATACATTTTTATCTTTAGCAAGGCAAATATCGACTCTTTTCAACACTTTGTTCCCTCTCAGACCAAATAAAATAACTAATGACGACTTAAATTATACTAAAAAAAAAGTGTAACAAATTTTAAAAATCTATAATTACCAAAAAATAAATACATTAATAACATTGTATTAATTTAGATAATGCACCACAAATCTTCATTATAACGTTTAACATTCATCAAAATAATGGTATAATATAAAAAAATCTTATAAAACAGTATGGTTGTTTTTTTTTTATTTTTTTTATTTTTTTTATTTCGATTGTACACGAAAAATTTGCTACATCAATATGAAGTATTATATTTCAAAAATGAATTCTCGGCAGACAATTCAACTAATCGAACAGAATCATTTAATATTTATTGTTTGATATCTACCCAATATCTATTATGATACATTGTAACTGTTTCTGTCTGTAAAAGGGCATAATGTAGATCATCGACAATTTTTAAAATGTATATAAAACGTGTATCCTAATGTCGTGCCCGTTAGTTTAAAAAAAGTGTCACAGATTAAAAACTATATCTTGATGAAATTTGAAACTTGTTGATATTGATTTGCAATCATTTTCAAGAATATTAAGTGTAAAATTAAATCTTACGATAATAATATTATGTTGAATTGTTAAGGAATATTTTAGACTTATGATAAATTTTACTCTTAAGATATTTTGTGAAAAGGGCTACTGAACCTTATACCTGCACGTTTGGATCTTCATTTACGTACAACAAAGATATTACCAAGGCCGTAACTACCCTTGAGGCAAGTGAGGCAATTGCCTCACTAAAATTTCGACACTGATTTTTTTTTTATACATATTATATATAAACATAATAGTCATTTGTTGTTCTGTCTCAACCTTAATTTCTTTAACTTGTCATAATTCCCTTTAAACTATTCTTCCTGGATATAACTCAGCATCTTTAAGGGTGATGTTTTTTTCGATTACATTAACCTAGTAACGATAACACAGGCATTTGTCCCAGAAAAAAATTCCTATATACCTTTATATTAAGGTATATAGAAAAAAAAATCTGAGACAAGTGCTTGTGAACGATAATCATCATGGATCTCTAGTTAAAAACAGGCTCTTGCAGAAAAAGCTAGAAAAGCGACACTGAAGGTAAAGAAGGAATACTTCTAGTAAACTAGTGTTTTATGAACAAAGTCTGAGTATTGCATACAACTTCATTAGAACAATCAAAAACGATAAGTAGACTGACAAATCAAGTACTGGTCTTCGGAAGGGGGTAGTCCTGTCTGCGTATTCATTTCTCCGTTTAACCAATTTTTGACAAATCAAGTACTGGGTATCGCAAGGGGACAGTCCTGTCTGCGTATTCATTTCATGATCTTTAATCTTTCTCTTTACAGATAAATAAAATATAAAAATATGAAACATGCATGGATTAGTTTTTATCCATGTTTCTTTAACCTTAAAAATTGAAAGAATATCGTATATATATTCCAATTTGATACTATTGAGGAATGGTAGAACCTTTAACACAGGATTTTGTCTTTACTTATTCAAGACTAGGGAATTTCTTTTCTTTATATTTTGGGTTTCGGAATCGGACACCACACATCCTAACCCCTAAATTTATAGATTCTGGAACTAAAATATCACCAACTATTTCCAGAAATGATTTGAAATTACGGACCTACATGTAAACGTCAAAAACTCCATTTCAATTCCCCTGTACCCATATCAATACAAAAATCATTATACATATACATGTATCTTATCTCATTCTATTCCAAGTTTGTCTACTCTTTGTCAGCATAAAAGCGAGTTTAATATTTTGTAACTGCGACTGTATGATGGTGCTTACAGGCAAGCTTAATTACCTTTTGCAAACAAAACTGTTACTACCGATGCTGCTACCGAATTGCTGATGGAGAAGGAATTGGAAGAAGACATTGATAATTGGACATCATTGTGTTGATGATAATGTGCTACCTTTAGAAATATAGACTGCCCTAAAACGACTGAAAACTTGGAAAAGAGCATGCATGAGTGGCAAGAGATTGTGCGGTCTTGCCATGTTCCATGTTCATCGCGACAAGGATATAAGCAGACCAAATTATGATTCTAAAACGATTTGACTGAACCGGCCATAGAAATATTTGGCAACCTCTACTGAATCGATGTTTGTTTTATGTTCTGGCAGCAGACTTAAATCAGTGATATTTGGATGATTACAATGTATCTTACATATAAATTTAAATAAAGTTGTTAAAAATTTGGTGTTAGTAAAAGTCTTAAAATATGAAAAATTTATATAAAAAATGTCCAAATTCAAAACATTATCAAACTCTCTAAAAATGCCTAGAATGCAGGATTTTGCACCATTCATTTTATACCCTCCCAAAAAAAAATTCGCCTCGCTTCGCTCGGCTCAATTACTATGCCTCACTAAAATAAGAAGCCTAGTTACGGCCTTGATTACGTGCAAAGGTAAAGATATTTTTTTTTATCTAAGACAAGTGCCTGTGAACATGGTGAAGTTATATACATAATTGGTACAATTTTGGATATTTAAGAATGACAAAACTATCTTTAAAATGGTCAGACACCATGTGTGAGTGAACAGTTATACGTCTAACTAGTCCGGCAGCATGGTGCAGATATAGAGCAGAATTGCTCATTTTATGAGGAAAGCATGAAACTTTGCATAGTAGTTCTTGGTTATATACCCTTTGATTTCAGCTATGGACCCACTAAATCCGATTTTGACTGCCATTTTCAAGATGGCGGAAAAACGGTATACTAGTAAATATCAAGATTTTCCTAAGGTTATTCTATATAATTTCGGAAATTAAAGTAATGATTCTTTAAAAATGGACTTCATGTTTTTGAATTTGTTATCAATTAATTTTAAAATACAACAAAAAGAATAATTTGGTTATTTCTATAACACAAACAATTTCAAATATGGCTGCATATACTAAAACAAAAGTCAAAATGTTAATCAATATGTTACATGTTATTGTTCTTTACATCGTTTCTGTTTTAATGGTTGGAATGAAATTATAGGTTGAAACAATTCGATTGAACGTTAAGTAATAACATAGGTCGGTTGAATGTGGTGGAATAGAAGGTAACTCATCTGTCTCGTGTCTCTTCAATGCCACGTCTTACGTCACTTATCACGTTTTCATCTACCGTACCCACTACATAGTCATTTATTCTATGTAATCAATAGGTGTACCTTTCTTCAGGTAGATTAGACGATTGCTATCATTTAATAGGTTAAAGGGCAACTATTTCCTTTTCCGACTACGTGCATGGTCCTAAAATGCACTCCTTATCAGCACTTTTATTAATTTTAATGGTAACAGTCATTTTTTAGTCTTGCGGAAGTGTGATGGTTTGTTTATTGCAAAATTGCTGAGTTGAAATCTCGTTTCTTCTGTTATCAAATACCGTATTACACTTTATTGTTGATGGTAATTGTGGGAGTACTCAGGTTTATCACTGCGCTCAGTTTGTACAAAATGTCTAGCCTAAGACTAACATTGTCTGTTAGTGGCTCTTTCCACATATCCCATTGTAGGTTGACTCTATTCATGTCGAGACTCGTTCTTTATAATCTTCCCAAAAACAAGCTGTTACCCCAAAACACGTAGAGTTACGTTCTCCAAATCTCCATTTTCTGCAGGAATTAATTTCTCATTTACATAGTTAGCATTGCAGCAGTGTCCACAATCATGCTCACATTCTGGTCATGTATAGTACCTCGTACTGCTAAGCTCTTTCAAATGATTCATCTGATGACAATATCGGACAAGGCCGTGGGCCTCTGTTCTATTTTGTGATTAGGTGATGTTTCATGGCCAATAGACTTTGGAATCGTGCATTAGCCTACTGGCTCGACCCTTTGCTGTTTAAAGACTCCATTGTTGGGATAGCACTTTGATGTGCTCCGTATGCTGGTGAAGGTGACCGTTGTCTGAAATTACCGGGATTTCTGTGGTTTGTCCGTGGAGATGCTAACCATTGTCTGTGGGGACTATATGATCTCTAGCTTAGTGGGGGTGTTGCTGATCGATAGGCATTAAGCTTGGTGTATTTGTATCTAGCGATCTACCACGATTGCATTGCTCAGGAGATCTTCCACGTGTATATTGCTCAGGTGATCTTCCATTGAACTGGTGATCTTCCATGATTTTTTGATCAGTAGAACCGAGGTGACAGTGAGCGGCCAATCCACGGTTATGCTGATTAGTTTAAAGCATAAAATCAGCTAGTTTTGTGACAATTTGTGTGAGGTTATGCACCTCATAATCCAAAGTACTGCGCCATCAACAAAGTAGACTTTTCGATGGTCATAATTGGCACTTTTTGATCCATATATCGCCATCTTGTTTGCAATTGAGGTTTTCAATGGTTTTAACGCCTTGTTGAATGTTTCTTGGTTCCGCCTTATTACATGCCTTAAAGAATCTTTGTCTTTACATCCTCGACGGAATGCTTCGGTTCCAATCTAGTTTGATCGTCTTTCTTGCTGAAGCACTGCTCAAAAAGAATTTTTTAAGGCCTTGGAATAATCATCTGTGCTTACCATGCGAGCGTACTCAAAGCCAACATCGGCCTGGCAATCAGGAGCCTACACACATTTTTCTTGTTTTCCCATTATCATCTACCGGCAGTTCGTTCAAACTGGTAAATGAACGCCTCCCAAGTCATGGATCCTCTTCAATTGAGATTTTGTATTTTTGGGAGCTGTGGGCTTCGGTTACGGTCCCTTGCACCAAGATTTTCTTGTCATCGGATATATTCTCTCTCCAATGAGGAGTCTGAAGAAGAGGTGTTGCAACACTCTTTTGGTTTCCTCTTCCCTTTCTTGGATCGGTCAGTGGAGTCAGTTTGCTGTTATGTGAAGCCTGTAAGCGCTCCCGGAGCTGACGAGGTAGTCATAAATAGAGTGATAAATGTGGGATTTGCCATTGACTCGAGTGGGATGATACCGTTAGTAGGCACAGCATTGGAGAAACGTGATAAAATACACTTGCAACTAATTGTTCCTGTAATGGTGTGCTGCTCTGAACCATATATTATTGACTCATAGTAAGTGGTAAGTGTGCGTAAGAAGACACATAAGCCTTTTGCTGGTATCCTTGATTAGTACTAGAGGTTTTTGTATGTTCTTGAATGGAGATTGTTGTTGAATAATTTGAACTGTCTCATGCAGGGCCAAGGACCCTGACATATGAATTTCAACAGAGTTGGCGCGGTTGATGGCTCATGCGAACTACAATTTGGTAAAGACTCAAGGCATAGATTTTGTTGTGTGCTTTTGGTAAACTTGCGTTAAACTGGCTAAGGTCAAATTGTGGCTTAGATGATGAGTCAATTGCAGGAATTTTAACTTCTTTATTTCGATTGTCCACTGATTCATTTACAACAGATGCCAGTTGTTTGAAGGTACCCTGCTGTTCAAATGTACTTTTAAAATGAACTGTGTCTCCTTCCTCAGTTGTTGTCAGCTTGTCCATTCGTCTCACCACAACATTGAATACTAGTATCTTATTGGTCTGACCATCAATTCCTCCAAACAATTATTACTAGGCTTGTGTGGTCTATCCGGTCTTCAGACTGCTGAAGTTGCTAAGATATTGCTCTCATCTGTACGTTATTAATATTCATGGCCTCTTTCTGTTCAGCTTGGAACGTAATGAGACCAATACATAGTTTATCAGCTCGCGATTCGCAGTCTCATATTGCGACAAATCTCAGCTGTTCTTTGAGCATTATCTATCTATCTGCTAAAAATTCTTGGTACAATTGTTTAATAGTCATTTCTGAGCTATCCTATGTTAAAGCGTTTTCAGCTGTAGGTTTCACAATATCCCCAAGTTGTTCTGTTTCTGTCATTTCAATGTTCTTGACCTTGTTGTCCTCAATTCCTTCATTTAAATGGTCTTGTCCTTGTTGTCCTCAATAGCTGCCATTTCTCTGATATGTGTTTAAATGATTCTCAATTCACAGTTTAATATCTCAAATGGCAAAATATTGCGACCCAAGAAATAAGATAGGAACTGAATAATATCTTAAGGCATATAATTCCAAAATTACAGCTGTTATGTGTGACCCAAGACAACAAATGGTGCAGCTTTTAATGAAACTTAATGAAAGCTTCTACTGCAGCTTTTTATGAAAGCTACTACTTTGTGTATGAAATGACAAGCAAGGCAAAATCAAAAAGGACAGAACTGTGACAGATACGAAATGACAATATATATCAATAAAATGCTTATATTCAGTTCAATTCTCAATAATGAATATTTGCTTATTTTTCAAGGCGGCCATGTTGAAAATAGCCGCCATTTTGTATTTCAATGATAGATCAAAACAAAATCTTGCTAAGTACACCAAGTCATTAAACAATGTTGATTTTTTAGGGTGGGTCCGTAACTAATATTGATAAGTTCACAAAAATGTACCATCATGCAAAAATTGGTGCTTTCCTCAATATTTGAGCAACTGTTTCACCGATCGGCCAGACTAAATACAGAAATGATATTTATGAAGGAATGAAGATCCCGAATATGGTATGAAAGATGCATGTATAGCACAGGCTTTTGTCTCAGAATTTCCCCCTCTGTTTACCTTATTATAATCCAAGGTATAAAGGGAAACAATTCTGAGACAAGCGCCTGTGATGTATAGGAATCTGATGTACAGTAGTTGTCGATTGTTTATGTAAGTTATACGTGTTTCTCGTTTCTCGTATTTTATATATGTTCCGGACCATATGAGTATTTGGAAGATACGCGTATGGTCATGACCATATGGGTATATACTCATATGGTCCGACCATACGCGTATGGTCGGGGTAATTAACACTCTGTTACAGTTACTTTTAGTACTTCCAAACTCTTCATATGGTATGACCGTTCTTTCAAAAGACGCCATCATATAGGTAATTTTATCATTATATTATAATAAAAAGATAAGCTAAAAAAAATAAGAAGTTTCACATAGTTAATTTTACTTAATTGTCAAATTCTAAGTAAACAAATTTTATACCGATGGTCATTACCGATGGCCATTACCGATTTGTTATTACGAGTAAATGGCAATATGTCGACTAAAAAAAAAAAAATTCCAAAAATTCAGTCTTAATGAACTGTTACATAAGAATTCACTGGAAAGTAGCATACTATTAGTTTATTTAAGTTGTGTTGTGAAGATTGTGTATTGCAGATCTAGAGCTTCTGAAAAAGACCGTAGACATCAGAATTGCCAAAGACCTCGGTATCACTGTACGCCGCTGCAAAAAAGGCTTGTTTTTCACTCGCAAACAAAATGTGTAAATGAAAAAGATCGTGCACAAATTTCTTGCAAATGCAAAAAAGCTATGATACCGTGTGGAAGTGAATGTCATCCAAGCCTACATGCACGAATGTAATTAGCGATGAAAACTAACAATGGCATCAATATTAAATATTTACGTAGTTTTTTGGATTATAAAATTAAAAAATTGTCATGTTTTAAACCATCACTGTTCTTTTAGATAAAGTTTTTGTATTATTGAAACGTTTATAATGTAATTTGAAAAAAATATATATACCTATATGGTCCAAATACTCATATGGTCCGGAACATATACATTAGATCGTTGGTTTTCCCGTTTGAATGGTTTTCCACTAGTAATTTTGGGGCACTTTATAGATTTTGTTCGGTGTGAGCAAAGGCTCCGTGTTGAAGGCCGTATATTGACCTATAATGGTTTACTTTTATAAATTGTTATTTGGATGGAAAGTTTAACCATTGGCACTCACACTACATCTTCCTACATCTATTAACACCGCAAATGCTGAGTGAGTTGATGTAAAAGTTTTATATTTCAGTATTTTAAAAGTTTATATACATATGTATAACTATATTCAAATGTACCGGTTTTTAGAACTGTGCATGAGTACATCTTTTCTATAGGACTGAGAAAAGGACATCCGAAATTATTAATCAATGCTTGATACCCCCTTATCAATATTTCAATTTAAGGGAGTCATATCTGTTGCTCGTAAAAGACACACTTGTAGATTTCGGAAAAGAGTAGGCTAATGCCGCTACTATGCAGTACCCGCACTCGCAAAGTGGAAATGTATTCATATAAGTTGCAATAACTTTTTTCATAATCTACTATAAACAAATATGTTTAAACTGATATTTCACTCTTTTCAAATTGTTCGTCTTCAATTCAGTGACAAGCAATACATGGATACTTAAGATCAGAAATATTCAAAAGCTCTTCAAACATGGCAAAGTGGTAAACGAGGGAACTTCCGATGCCTCTCTTTGGAATTAATTCCAGACAGCCATTATGTTGTCCCTTTCAAAGGTCTCTCAACCGAAGATCCGTCTCTGTTTTCAATGTAAAGACATCTCTTACTGTATCTATTATTTATTTTTTGTGATTAAACGCCATTTTTAAGCACCGCGTTTGATCTATTTCAAGTCGGCCAGTCTTTATTAGAAGCGGAAGCCGCAGTTCCCCGGAGAAAACCACCGACCTTCGATAGAAAAACTGACAATCCTAGTCAATTAAGATTGGAATCGAGTGCACCCGCACGAGCGGAGTTCGAACTCACACCCTGAGTCTTGAATGGCAATTGATAACAGTAGAAACTACTCAGACCACTCGGCCATTTTGTACTGTAACTTCGAACTTAAATTAATCTGCGAATTACTATAGGTAAAGGTTAAGTACTGCTAAAACATTATAACACATGGTTCAAATAAGTGATCAATATATCCTTTACAATAGTGTAATGGCAATAAATATTTGATTTTATTAATCCAATCGTTATACATGTATGAGGGGCCGTATAAGGGGTATAATTCCCCCGATGAAGTCAATCCCAAATGCCCGCAAAAATAAAAGTCAAATCACAAACTCCCGGAAATACAAACACCTAATCCGGCTGTTGGACAATATTGACAACAACAAGAGTTTAATTCTGGCTAACGAATCGTCCCATAGTATGACAGTTTCAATATTTCGGTATTTTCTTAGTCTAACTTGACAAATTCTTCATAAACTTTTGAGGTGAGGTTTTGGAATTTGTGTCAAATTTTCGGACTCCTTGGTGTTTTTTCCATACAATACAATGTAAAATATTTTGGCTCAATTTAGTATCAATTTTAACTTCTTAATTTACTAATTTTCACCTAACCTCACCTAAGTACACCCTTGAATTTAAAAAAGGGAATAATAAAGTGTAACAAATCAGTTACATTACAATCAAAGTTTAACATTGTATTAATTCTGATAATCCACCACAAATCTTCATGATAACGTTTCACATTCATCAAAATAATTGGTATATTATAAGTATGTATAAACATAACAGTATGTTGGTTTTTTTTTTGTAATTTTTTTTATTTCGCTTGTACAGGAAAAGTTTCCCATATCAAAATTTCCTATATCAATTTGAAACATAATTCAACAATCAATGCTCGGCAGACATTTCAACTAATCGAACAGAATCATTTATAATTTATTGTATAAAACCTACCCAATATATTGTATGATAGCTGTTTCCGTTTGTATAAGGTTATAATGTAGATCATCGACATTTTTTAAAACGTATAAAAAACTTTTATCCTGATGTCGTGACCACATGGTAAGTGATACAGTTTAAAATATATATCTTGTTATGATAACTGATGAAATTTGAAACTTGTTGATATTGATTTGCAATCATTTCCAAGTATGGTAATTTTTCTCATGGGAATAGCAGATCGCTCTATTAATAAATAATAAACAGTGGCTGTAAAAGGTAAGTCATTTACGTACAACTATATAAATCATGATAGATATTACATACGTAACATGTACAATTTGCAATTGGATATTTAAGAATGACAAAACTATCTTTAAATGGTCAGACAGCATGTGTGAATGAACAATTATACGGTATATACTTGTTATACAAAAATCATATATATGAGGGAATGAATGTCCTGAATATGGTTTGAAAGATAGACGTATAGCACATCTACATCTACATCTATATCGTTGAAATGCAAAGGGTCTAAGACCCATCACGCAAGTACTAATTTGGTCATTCAATATGGTGCTCATTAAAAACGTATTTACATGTGAAATTAAAATCAAATGTTTGTTGCGTGACTACTCTATTAAATAAGATGTGAGGCTGTTCTTGAATGCCTCTGCATCTTCTATATTTAACCGTCTTTTTGGTAGAGTATTCCAGTCTTTGATGGTACGTGGAAAGAAGCTGTATTTGTAGGCGTTTGTTGAAGTTTTAAGTTTTCTTTTGCTTCGGTGGTATTGGCTAGACTGAGTTGTCCTGCCTTGTTGTTCTAAATAATCTGGAATATTTATGGCTATCTTTTTATGTAAAGCTTTGTGAAACAAGCAAAGCCTTTTTATTTTACGTCTTATTTCTAATGATGGTAGTTTTAGCTCCTTCGGTAGACTAGTAACTGACCCCGGTTCTCTGCTGTATTGGTGTTTGATGAAACGTGCTAGTCTTCTTTGCACCATTTCTATCTGTTTGATGTGGTTTTCTTGATATGGAATCCAAGCACTGATTGCATATTCAACGTTTGGTCTGACAATGGCTTGGTATGCTCTTTTCTTAATTTCTTCTGGGAATTTGCCGATGTTTCTCCTCAGAAAGCCTAATGATTTATTTGCTTTTGTAAATCATTCTCATTCTCAGTGATAAAAAAGATCATCTGCATATTACAACATGCTTACTTTATCATTTTCAATGTCTATACCTATGTTCAATTTCTTGACCTCATCAACAAGATCATTAGTATAAATATTAAATAACAAAGGCGAAAGGATACACCCTTGTTTAGACCGTCAAACCAATCTGTTAAGTTACCATTTACTTAAACACAAGTCTGTACATTGTTATAAAGAGAATAAAATGATTTTAACATTTTTGAACTAATACCAAGTGTTTTTAATTTACAAAATAATAAATTTCTATTTATCCAATCGTAAGCTTTTTTGAAGTCAATGAATGCCACATATGTATCATTTTTAATTTAGACTCCCATACCAACTTAACTAATATTGCACTCTTTCTAATTGTTCGCCTTAAATTCAGTGATCAATACATGCATAATTAAACAGAAATATCTAACAACGCTCTAATTAAACATGGCAAATTGGTTAAACCTAAATAAAGAGAGGGAACCACCAATGCCTCTCTATGAATAAGTTCTAGACAACAGTTTTGTTGTACCTTTCAAAATGTTTCTCTATCACATATCCGCGGGTTCGAACTCACAACCTCAGTGTTTGACTGGCTAATGATTACAGTAGTTACTACTCGGCCATCTTTTAATAAAATCGATCTCATATATATAATAAATTGAACTATGAAACAGAATTACTGTAAATATGTATCTTTAAACTAAAAGATAAGTAGTTCTTAAAAGTTATAACACATGGTTCGAATAAGTGATAAATAAATCATGTCATTCACTATAGTGTAATGGAAATAAAGATTGGAATTGCTTACAGTTAAAATAATAAATCATGCAAATCAAGAGTTTAAAATTGAGAATGGAAATGGGGAATGTGTCAAAGAGACAACAACCCGACCAAATAAAAAACAACAGCAGAAGGTCACCAACAGGTCTTCAATGTAGCGAGAAATTCCCGCACCCGGAGGCGTCCTTCACCTGGCCCCTAAACAAATATATACTAGTTCAGTGATAATGAACGCCATACTAATTTCCAAATTGTACACAAGAAACTAATATAAAAATAATACAAGACTAACAAAGGCCAGAGGCTCCTGCCTTGCTTGTAAACATGGTTTGGTTGTTAGACATTGTAATTAAGATTGACACCTAAATTCAATAGATAGGCAGTCTGTTTACTACATATCTATATCTAGATTCTACGTTGATCTGTCAAACTTGACCAATACTCAACGCTTCAGGTGGGCGCAAGAAAAAGAGTAATTTTGTAAGATAAGTAAACCAAAGAATAAACAAGCGAGTATAAAGTATAAAAAATAAAAGTATGTTCCGTACCATACACGAATTTGGACAATACGCGCATGGTCATGACCATACGGGTATATACTCATATCGTTCAACCATTCGCGTATGGTCCGACCGTACGCATATGGTCGAAATAATTAACACGTGTAATTTAAGTACTTTTAAACTCTTTATAAGGTACATGTTTGACTCTTCCAGCTGTCACGCCATTTAAAAGGTCATTCATGTGTATTGTATTTTAATAGTAAAACTAATTGTACGACTTTGCCCCCCGCAGAGCTATAGAAAAACAGTACATTAACAGGTGTTACACGGACTCTTTTTGGTTGTTACACGGACACTTTTTATGAATCGAATCACTCGTGCATGATCAGTGAGTTCATGGGCACTTTAACTTTTAATTAGATTTGATTTTTTTTGGTTCACCGACTTATTTCCTGTCTTTTTATTGAACAAAATATTTACGTTAGCATCAATATCTTTTTTCAAACGTTTCTAGTAAAATACTTTTCATATCAGTACACTAAGGGATTAGACATTTAACTTCAAAAGGGGGGCGGGTTCTCCTAAAAAGATATTTTTATTCCAAATTTTATGAGAAAAAAATTATAATGGTGAAGCAGATGAGAAATTAATGTTTTGCATGATTCATGATATTTCAAACACCGTAAATAGTGCTAATTAAAACAAAAACATTTGGGTGATGGCGTTGAAAAGTAAATAGTTAATATTATCAAAAAAGAACATACCGCCCCCTTTATGAAGCAAAATATTCAGTCAATAAATGTTTTCTTCAATATATGGGTATGAATAGTATTTTGGACAATGCTGAAAGTATAAAGAAATGATGATACTGACGTGAATATTTCAATAAAAAATAAGACAGGAAATAAATAAATAAAAATCAAATCTTATCAAAAGATAAAATCCCAATCAACTCACCAATGCAAGATTGATCCTATAAACAAGAAGTATTCTTGAAATACAAGTCCAAATAAGCAGCAAATCTAGAAGAAAATCATACAAATTATGTCATCAATTTTGGGCGGTAAGCTGCGATTGGATCATAATGTAACACGTGATTATTCCCGATCAACACTTGAAGATCTAGAGACAAACATGAATTTAAAAAAAAAGTATATGCTTGAATATATATAATATTAAGACAAAATCCATTTTTTTCATAAACATTTCATTTACTTATGTATGAAGTAGAAAATTCATTCTTTTGATACATTTAAATTATTATCGAATTTATATCAGTGGCAGATCAAGATCCAAATCCAGGACAAAACAGGGGGAGGGGTTGAACTTTATATTCCCATTTATATATATTGATCATCCAAAAAGGGTTGTTCCAACCCCCGGAACCCCTCACCACTGAATTCAAGTATTTGGCAACAAACGCGCGATTTTTACGATTTTTTTTCAGGAGGGATGCGGGGGATGGAATGGCACATCCTGCATTTTTTCATCAAAAATAAAGATCACAAACTGGTTTTTATTAAATGAATAAGCCCCCCCCCCCTTTACCGCTTTCCGTTTCATCCATAAAAATCAAATGTTATCCTATACTTACCACTAAAATATTTTTTCTTTTTTACGCTTTTTAAAAAGTCTTAAATGTGTACAACATTCATCTTTTACTTGAAATGATTCTTTTTCATCAGATTATTAGATTCCTGATTTTTTTTTCGAAAAAAATTAAATGAAAAGAAATGAAAAAAAATGTGTTTATACTATAACTCACATTGACTCCTTTATGGCTATCTAAGTTTTTCAAATGTTTAGTCTTGCAAAATGTATTATTACTTTCTTGAAACGTCGTACAAGTCAGATTAAAAACAAAAGTAACAAAAGAAAAAGGCCGGTAACAACCAGCCGAATAGTTTTTTCTGCACTTGTAGTCAGGTCAAGGTCCTCGGCTATCGTATACACAAACAATTTTGATTTATTTTGCATATTTTGTAAAATTTCGTGATTTTCCTTGTTTTTCATCAAATTTTATGTATATTTGAGATTGAAAAAGTCTGTGCGCACACAAGAAACAACTTTATTTTTGGTGGGATCATGCCAATAGTAATAATAAAGCTTCTGTTGAATCATTTTGTTGTTTCGTGCCTGCGCACTATGTTTCCATAACAGAAATAAAGATGGAAAACTTCATAAAATCTGTATTTTTGCAAGCAAGGCATTTTAACTGTAATCCCATCTTTACATGAGGGGCGGTATGAGGAAGTGAACACAATACAAATCCTGAAAATCACCCATTTAATTACCGAGTCCCCGATAACTTAAATCCCGAATTCCCGCGAAAATAAAAGTCCAATCAAAAACTCCAGGAAATGTATACGCCTAATCCCGACGACCAAGAAAAAGGTTCTTTCTGCCACTCTTATGATCTACATCAAATAGATCAACACATTATTTGTTTCTTACCTAGTGTAGGTTGTAAACTTTAAACTTCACCCGCGGATAACTCCAATAACTTATAATTATCAGCAGGAACATTATATATAATAAGTAATATGTAGACTCCTGAAGGATGGTCGCTCCTCTTGTTTTGTATTTTTGCCAAATATTCGGAATCCTCTGATTTTATCTATTAGTGCAATAAATATATATACATAAACTGTTCCCAGTTATTAGTTATAATGAGTATATTAAATCAAAAATTGAAGTAGTCAGACAGTAGAAGGTTAATTTGTCATTTCCTCACGGAATTACTACACTTTATTAAGAGGTTTTATAAATTGTGGAGCCTTTGCAAGGTTAAATGATTTTTAAACAAATAGTTTGCACATAATGTGTAAAAGTGATGGTCAAACTGTATGTACTTGAAATAAACTAGCTTAATTAATGTTTTATTACCTGCATGTATTTCAACTATGTCAGCGTATATTTGTGTGTCCACACAGAAGCTTCCCGGGAAACTGTTTCATAAACATTGCTGTAATTTATGTTCCTGTTGGCAGCCTACACTTGATTCTGTCAGGACCATTTTTTTTGTCATACTGTATTATATCTTTCATTTAAAATGTTATTCTCCAATTCTTAAATTAAAAAAAAAATCATCTTTTTCCACCCCTCGTTTAACTGTTATTGAACTATATTGGGCATTTGGGAAGATTGCAAACCTCACCCTTTTAATATAAAAAATGCATGTTTCTACCATTTATATTATCGTTTTAGCATTAGATTCTTCTAATTCTCCTCGATCTGCTAAGCACTATATATTCAGTTCTCGTAAATAACTCTCTTTTCAAAAATTCTGTATTCGCACCTGACCAGGACCATCAGAGCAGGGCTTCACTGTAGATTACAAAGTAAAAGTCGCAGTAAATTGCATAATTAACAAATATTCCTCGGGTACATTTGTAATGATCTTGATCAGCAATTTCTTTTTTAGATAGTGTACAGCCTCTGGGTAAAGTTAAACATAAACAAGATGTGGTCGAGTATTTACAAATCACGATATTGTAAATATGTTTGAAAACTAGATGAAAATATGTACGTAAAATAAATGTGTACAAATCTAATAACACAGAAAGTTTATTATTTGATTTATATTTTACGTGTAAACGTGAATTGGCATAAAAAAAACCCCCAGATCAATGAAAGTAATAATTCATACGTTAAAGATTTTTATTTTTATTTATATGATATTCAATTTCTATACGTTTGTTTACACGTATTTATTTTGGGGAAATTTATCCGACAATCTAATTTTAAACGGTTTGGATACATACTTATCATGTGATCACTAAGGAACAAAAAGTCTGTAACAATTTTGGTTAATTTTTCATGTATTTTTTTTTAAGAAAAGGTTGCAAAAGTTAAACGTATGAAAAGTCTAGAGAGAATAAATCCCCGCCAAATTTTTCAATGGCTTATATCTCGAAAACAAGCATACGGGCCATTATCTTTTTATGCATTTTCTGTTCTTTTATGTGAATACTATCAATTTATAACAGTCTTTTTAAAAGCTTGTTATTTTGATACAGAGTAGCGAACATCCTTAACATTATACAAGGTTGTAGCTTTAACCATCTATGCTTTAACGTAAAACAAATTTGAAAGTATAATTTATACTGACACTCACGGAAATAGTCATGGATTTAATTGACACATTTTTAATACCTTTTTCACAGTTTCTCTATATAGTTGCATTGTGTAAAACATGAATATGTTGACTGTTTTCACAGTTCGCGAAACTTTCAAGAACGAATACCCATTGATTTAATTAACACATCTAAAACGATCCTTTAGCGATGTTTCATTGGATAACATGTAATTTGATCTATCGATTACTTCCTTTATTTTTTTACATGTTACATGTAGTTGTGGTTTATCAATAAGGCGACATAAGGTAGGATAGTATTATCTGTATACTTTTAATTTTATTTGGCTTTGTTAGTATATTAATTCAATTGACGTTTTAATCCCATTTTAGTTATTAATTCGTTTTGCAAACTTATTTCTCTTTTTTGCTATACATTGAAGACTGCTGATGGATAGGAATTTTGTCGTGGCAAAAAGTTCTAAAAATGCAAGATTATGAATTATAGATTGATAAACTTTGATATATTGAATTTTATACCGCTGTCCGTCTGTCAACAGTAGCAAATTAGTTTGTTACGGCAAACTTCTGAAATTGACGCGAAAAAAAACACCCATCTAGTCTGATATAGTCAAATACTCTGCAGTTCGCGAGTGCCATCTTTCATTTGTTTTTATTTCAATAATTTTACTAATGAGGGGCAGAGGACAAAAACAGACTTTCCTAACAAAAGCGGAGTGAATGGCTATATTTAAACAATTTTCCATTCCGACGGATGGTGTTTTTGAAGGTAACTAAAATATTGTGCGACAACAACATCATAAGATCTGATACATGCATTTAATCTCGTAGATTGTTTTTAAGACTTGAAACGTTTTTCATTTTTACGTTTCATTTTTGGCGGAAATAAAAATAAATCATATTTTCAAAGATCAAAACAATATGAGTCTTAAACTCTTGCACCTGTGTTTGATAGATACAAATCTACTGTTTAACGTGAAACAAGAATTATGTATGTAGGTTTGCTATAAAGGATTTAAAAAAAAAATAATTAGATAACAAGCAAATATAATGATAACATTCGGGAAAACACGAACTGATGTTGCTATAGTGACAAAACTAAGTTGGTGACCCCCAATTTTTTTTCAACCTATTTTGTTTCTCAAATCATGAAATACATTCACACAAAATTTTAAGTAAAAATCACTGGTAGAAATAATTAGGCTGCATGTTTGCTCTTTAAGACGGAAACCGTAAAAAGTATACCTAAAATTGTGAAAATTTCATTAATTTGGCATGATTTATCGATGCTAGAACCCGATATATGTACATTGTATTTCAAAATCAGCCCACATTTATGTAGCAGAAGATTCTACTTTCCAATAAATAGCTAAAAGTTTACATTTTAACAATTTTGTAAAACTGCTTTATTTTGGGGCAAAAAAGGGGTCCAACTCCGCTTAGGGTGCCATAATCATTGCTTTCAGGGAAATACTATTTTCATGGAAACTGTATGCTTACAGTAAACAATCTTATTCTGATGTTTGTCTGCACCTTCAGTTTTTGCCCATTTTAGAAATAACCTTAAGTAGTCTTTCTAAATAATCCGTTTGTATGGCAGGTTATGTCTATATATAGTAAGAATACCTAAACGTGCATCATATATCTTCACTGCAATTTCTATGGAACGCCATAGCTGTCTTATGTGTCTTTTTTATTGCTTTTCTATTATAAGATGGTGCTTTTCTATTATAAGATGGTGGTTTTCTATTATAAGATGATGGTTTTCTATTATAAGATGGTGCTTTTCTATTATAAGATGATGGTTTTCTATTATAAGATGGTGCTTTTCTATTATAAGATGGTGGTTTTCTATTATAAGATGATGGTTTTCTATTATAAGATGGTGCTTTTCTATTATAAGATGGTGGTTTTCTATTATAAGGTGCTTTTTTTATTATAAGGTGCTTTTCTATTATAAGGTGCTTTTTTATTATAAGGTGCTTTTCTATTATAAGGTGCTTTTCTATTATAAGGTGCTTTTTTATTAACCCCCAGGGGTATAAATGTACATTTCATTAATAAGTAAATAAATAAAATAAATTAATAAAAACTTTGAGCTCAAAATATTGACTTGAGTAAGTTCACCAGCACACTAGAAGACCTGATATATAAAATATTTATTAAATGTATTTAATTAGATTACTATCTAATTTTGACACCTGTCGTAATCACTAATCAAGCAAATAATCATGTCATTTAAGTTTTCACACCTGAGACATCAAATACATTTAATTGAATTAACTTATTTAATCAGATGGCAATCAGAATCCAAACAAAGATTACAGTGAATTGAACTTTTTATTAAAGAATGCCAAAACTGGCTCTCTCTTTTTTTTTTTTTTAAGATAAAACTAGATAGCTGACATGGATTAAATTAAAGTGAGACCACCAATCTGCCGGTATCAAATCATTTGAAAAAACAACAACAATGTATTCCAATATGACCTTTAACATCGAAGAAGTAAACTTGCATTCAGTCGTGTTCAGACACTTTACAATAGAAAATAAAGGACGGGCATCGAACACAAAGTTACTTTTGTATAATACTGCACTGTCACTAACTAGTCTGTCACTATATTTAAATTTAAAATTGAGGCAAAATATATTCACCATTCGGTGAGGGGTCTGGCGGTCGCTCAAGACCCCCAGAAGCCTTGAAAAAAAATACGCAAAATCGTGCATCCCGAGAGCTTCTCGGACTTTAAGGAGGCACATTATTTGAGTGTCCTTTCCCTTGGAACCTCAGTCTCCAAAAACAACAAAACACCAGCCAGGTTAAAGACATCAGCCAAGTTGAAAACACCAGCCAGGTTAAACAATACCTCAGTCAAATTAAAACAGAAAGGTTGTATAAACACCGAAATCTACTACTAGTAAGATTGAGGTATGCTGATAATGGCAGTCAAGATCATCAGATACTTCTTACTGACAGTCAACCTTCTGTGAAGAAAGAAAACCCTGTTAATATATTTAAAACCAAAGACCTAAAATACAATTATAGATGTGCGAATCTCTTCATGTATCATATATGTCTCTGTTAAACACATCGGCGAATGTGAATTCAGTCCGGTCAACTTTTTTAGCAGAAACATATTTGTTTTTACTATAAATTTATATTTTCGTATAATTTGTTTTTAAATCTCACAGATTCCTGAATTACTTGGACAATTATTGTCAAAGATATTAACACTGTTGTCGACAAGTTGAATATATGTACAGCGTATAACGACGAGTGTGAATACCGTCCGGTCAACTTTATTTGCTCAAAAATATTTTTTGTCTCACTTATTTTGTTTGATTTTCATAAAATATATTTTAATATCTTTAAGGTCTAAAAATATTAAACCAATCTACCGAATAACAAAAAAGTTATGACTATTTATATCTCGTCCGGTAAACCGTCTTGTCACTATCCGGACAATCGTCTTGTCATTAGTGGTTCCCCACACTCCCGGTTAATCACGGGAACCACCATCACATAATAAAAAAGCACCTTATAATTAGAAAAGCACCTTATAATAGAAAAGCACCTTATAATAAAAAAGCACCTTATAATAGAAAACCACCTTATAATAGAAAACCACCTTATAATAGAAAAGCACCTTATAATAGAAAAGCACCTTATAATAAAAAAGCACCTTATAATAGAAAAGCACCTTATAATAGAAAAGCACCTTATAATAGAAAACCACCATCTTATAATAGAAAAGCACCATCTTATAATAGAAAACCATCATCTTATAATAGAAAAGCACCATCTTATAATAGAAAAGCACCATCTTATAATAGAAAAGCACCGTCTTATAATAGAAAACCATCATCTTATAATAGAAAAGCACCATCTTATAATAGAAAACCATCATCTTATAATAGAAAAGCACCATCTTATAATAGAAAAGCACCATCTTATAATAGAAAAGCAATAAAAAAGACACATAAGACAGCTATGGCGTTCCATAAATTTCCATTCTTTCCTTAACCGGGGTGTGTTTTTTTTCTGCCGATCTTTGTCGGATATACTAGCATATGTTTTTATGCCAACATTTATTGATCAGATAGTTGCAGCTGTCTTAACTGATTATTTATTTATTTTCGTAAAGTTTTGCGTATCCATGCCTCTCAGTAAATCATGTAATATACAAATCCTGCTCTTTGTGATCTCCATATATTAGTGATATAAGCTCTTAATTCAAACGTAATACAGATCTTGTTTATTTCCCATACATGTAAAGTAAGTAAGTTAATTATTTATTATAGTGACATGTGTAAATATGTACAGATTATAAACATATAATATATGATAAATATTAATACACCCGGTCCAATGAACCAATAAGTCAATTCAAATGAAATTAAATAGTTCTCAAACAATTATATCACGTTAAATTTTTTGTTGACGTAAGTAAATTTCAAAAATATATAAACATTAAAATATTTGTAAACAAAACTTTAAGCTATAAATATGCAAAAAATTTTAAGCTATGAATATACAAAAAAAATAATAAATATATTAATGTGCAAACAATTTAAGCTATGAATATGCAAAAAAATACAGCAACTGACGTCTTTTATGAAATGCAAGAGCTATATATTTTGCTAATTTACTTATGTGGGAAGTCATTAAAAAGTTCAATTTGTCAGCACAATTCAAATCTGTGAAGTTTTCTGCAAATAAACATGTACCAAAAAAGTTAATTCGACATTCGATATACAATAGGCAATCAAACATACAATGAAACTCAGTTTTAGTTTCTTGATTTTTACAAAATATACATAGTCTTTCTTCTACACTTTCGTTCGAGGATCTTCCAGTTTCCACCCTTAATGGTAAATTCCACTTCTAAATTGTGCTATGAAGTGTGACCGCTCAACTTTACTCAAGTTCAAATTTACGTAATTTGTGGTTTCAAAGACTGTTTTAAAGTTTCTATATATTCGTAGTTCTGATAATTCGACCTCTGATTTCAGTTCATAAAATGTATAGTTCAAGCTGGTCTAGTATATCCTTAACTTCACTACACCAATTACTTTGACAGCGATTGTAGTCAATATTGAATGCTAATTTGGTGGTGCGATTGCTGTCAAATCGTATGAGTCGACTTTTCCAGTATCTCACCATATTGATTCAACGCCTATACTGACTCGGGATTCATCCGATATCTCCGTGTTTATCGTGTTTATCAAGGATAGATTCAAATCTATGTACTCCTGAAAAGTAACGAATAGCTCTGTTCTGAATATTGTCTATTGACTGATATTTTCGGTATCCCCATACACCAGACGAATAATCAATATTGAGATAAGTTTCGGGGATAAATTGTCCGCCTGTTTCACCCCAGATTTACAGTTAGACCAACTTGTAAGTTTGCCATTTAATCGGACACAGGATTCCGAATTTTGATTGAAGCTTTTCACAGAATTGTACATTTTGTCATCAATATGTGTATGAGTAGTTTATATAGCACCATATTCCTGTCTATGAAGTCGAAACATTTTCTTAGATTAATAAACTCAACAAAGAGAGACTTACTATTATGTACAATACTGTTTAGCGTGTAAATGTGATACTCACAAATCGATTTTTTCTGAAGCCATTCTGTTCGTCTGCGAGTAAATCCGGATTTTCTAAATAATGCGTTATTCGCTTGTTAAAGAAAGCGCTATACAGTTTTCCTATACAAGAGAGCGAATTAACAAATCGATTTTTTCTGAAGCCGTTCTGTTCGTCTGCGAGTACATCCCGATTTTCTAGATAATGCGTTATTATAAAACGCTTATCAAGTCCTCACTATGACCATATCACGATGTATCCGATTGCAACACAATCTTACCACGTTTCTACTGCGATTATTTAACGCTAGCGCTCTTATCACGACCATACTAGAGCATTCCACGTTCATATTGCGATCTTACTACGCTACCAACAATAACATCAAGACCGTGTTCCATATAAATACTGTATCGTTCCTTCTTTTTCTCATTAATACGTAGAGTTTCTGGTTATCAACATTTTCATGCAATACAAATCTGCGTAAGGGTAACGGTAGAGGTAGTGGCAAAGGGAGGTATGATAGTAACGATTCATGATCCAAAGGATATATGTCGGACCGACCAATCCAACCTGAATAACAACTTATTCCTTTAGTGATGGACGATGCTAAGGATGACACAGAATGAATGATTGATCCGTTGGAGGACAAGAGGTCCAAATTACATACAAACAAAGTTGAAATGCTTTTATAAATTTTATATGACAATGACAGTGAGCATGGTAAAGTCGCTTTGAGATCGTAGCGCAGTCTATCCGACTTGATAAAAACTTTTTTGTGTTCCAGTTGAAATTTGGCAAGACGTTTTTTGTTTTATGTAAGTGGGACTACAATCGTTACTAAAAAACTTCTCGCTGGTAATTATGAATAAACTCCATTTTTATAATCACAGTCCTGGTTTCTTTGATGAATATTTTTTTCAATATCGTTATTCATGTTAAAATTATTGTTTATTATTGTCTGTAAAAAACAATACCACAATTTTAAGATCACTTTTGAAAATTGACATTTAATCTTGACTGTATTTTGAAACGGTAATAGTGGTGTAGCGGTTGTTCTATATGTATTTATGTTTCGAATGAGAGAAGACATTTACCAATCTATTATCCTAGCTATGAAGATTATAATATACCATTTAATTTAAGATGAGTGACACACTGCGAATTTCACAAGTCTTAAGTAAAACTGGAACTCGCAGCCCTTCTCAGCAAATCAAATAAATAAGAAATCAAAATAATATTCTAATGACAACCGATTTAGAATGTGATTGCACTCGAAATGACTGGTCATTTATTTAGTACAACTGAAATTCATGCGTATGTATTCGAAAATCCATGTGACATCAATATGTTTTTATTATAATATATGATTATTAAAAGCCACAATAAAGGATCGTTTGTTATTTTACTTTATCTATAAATTGATAAAAAATACATTCTGAATTTATTGAATATATATACAGACAATAAAAGAAATATAAAACCCAATGGCATCTTGTTATCATAGTAAGCATATGTCGTTTTGGGATATATAAATATTGTTTAAGTGCTTCAAAATTGATATATTTGAATGTTTAGACAATACATATTTTTCTAAATCTAAATGGGTTATAATTAATGATTTTACAATTAATCAAAATCAAGATATTATTATTATGATAAAACCAGATGTCGAATGGATTTGAAGAACACTTTAATATCATTTCTTAAAATATTTAGGATTAACAATTTTTCATTTTTACTTCATTCATTTATAAAAAATAAAGATATTTTGATCCGTTTGCTCGTATAGGTAGCTAAAATCACCAATTTTGTTATATCAAAATGAAATGAACTCGGTTTTTATATGTGTCATGTGATATAATTATACAGAACAAGTACATGTACAAGATTGGCTTAAGGTCAGAACCCATAGCAAACAGTTACTAATAAATTTATATCAAAACCAAAATAACAAAAACACAAATCTTTCGTCTTGGTCTAGTTATTTCAGGTTGACTTCCTTTCTATATAAATATCAAAGTTATGTCATGTATTTAACCTCGGCGTGTATTATATTTATAAAATAAAAGCAAATAAGTTTTTACTTAAACTATCTTTAAAAAAATCTACCAACCCCGATCAGAAATTTCAAAAACTATTTACTTGGTACAATGTATCAACCTTTTTACTGGAAACAAATGTTTCCAGGAAAAAAATAGAAAAATAACTGTCTTAGAAAACAACTTTCTTTCTTACCTGAAAACGACTATCTAAAACTTATATTCTTTCTTTATATCTGAACTTATCTCATTCATTGAATGGATGGAATGAAAAATATAATGAAAGCCATCGTTGAAAGGAAACCTTCGGCCTTTCGATTTACTTTATTGTTAATTATGATAAAACCCGAACACCACGACATCCATGGCATCCATTCACAGCTTTATAATTACTAAATTGTAGGAAAAAAGCAACACATACAACAGATTTGCTCAATTTAATTTGATTGTATTTTCGGAATGTAGTACGTAGGATTTGTTTTGAATATATGAAAGTCTATATGATAATTATAGTTCAAAGTCAGTATGTTCACATGCAGAACAAGACATATTGGTTAGATTTAACGATGTTAATTCCAAAAGAGACGTACAATTACATGATTAATTGATATGTTTAGTGCGGTGTCCATTTCACTGTACTAGTATATTACATAATTGTTTTCGAGCAAGGTGAGACCCGCCTCCGGTTGCGTTGAAGACCCCTTGCAGTAGTGGCAATATGCTGATTTCTAGTCTTTGGTCGGATTGCTGTATATTTGACACAATCCCCAATACAATTCTTCATTCTATAACTATATCATTCTTTTACTCTACCTATACTTGCTAGATTTGTTGCACATGCAATCAATTCATTATATCACTAGATCATTATTTTACAGTAACTCTACCCATACTTGCGAGTTTTTGTTGTACAGGCAAGCAATTCATTCTATCACTAGATCATTATTTTACAGTAACTCTACCCATACTTGCGAGTTTTTGTTGCACATGCAATCAATTCATTCTATCACTAGATCATTATTTTACAGTAACTCTATCCATAATTGCGAGCTTTTGTTGTACAGGCAAGCAATTCATTCTATCACTAGATCATTATTTTACAGTAACTCTATCCATAATTGCGAGCTTTTGTTGTACAGGCAAGCAATTCATTCTATCACTAGATCATTATTTTACAGTATAAACTCTACCCATACTTGCGATTTTTTGTTGCACAGGCAAGCAATTCATTCTATCACTAGATCATTATTTTACAGTAACTCTATCCATAATTGCGAGCTTTTGTTGTACAGGCAAGCAATTCATTCTATCACTAGATCATTATTTTACAGTAACTCTACCCATACTTGCGAGTTTTTGTTGCACATGCAATCAATTCATTCTATCACTAGATCATTATTTTACAGTATAAACTCTACCCATACTTGCGAGTTTTTGTTGCACAGGCAAGCAATTCATTATATCACTAGATCATTATTTTACAGTATAAACTCTACCCATACTTGCGAGTTTTTGTTGTACAGGCAAGCGATTCATTCTATGACTAGATCATTATTTTACAGCAACTCTACCCATACTTGCGAGTTTTTGTTGTACAGGCAAGCAATTCATTCTATCACTAGATCATTATTTTACAGTAACTCTACCCATACTTGCGAGTTTTTGTTGCACATGCAATCAATTCATTCTATCACTAGATCATTATTTTACAGTATATTAAACTCTACCCATACTTGCGAGTTTTTGTTGCACAGGCAAGCAATTCATTATATCACTAGATCATTATTTTACAGTATAAACTCTACCTATACTTGCGAGTTTTTGTTGTACAGGCAAGCAATTCATTCTATCACTTAGTCTATATCATTATTTTACAGCAACTCTACCCATATTTGCGAGGTTTTGTTGTACAGGCAAGCAATTCATTCTATCACTAGATCATTATTTTACAGTAATTCTACCCATAATTGCGAGCTTTTGTTGCACATGCAAGCAATTCATTCTATCACTAGATCATTTTTTTACAGTATAAACTCTACCCATACTTGCGAGTTTTTGTTGCACAGGCAAGCAATTCATTATATCACTAGATCATTATTTTACAGTATAAACTCTACCCATACTTGCGAGTTTTTGTTGCACAGGCAAGCAATTCATTATATCACTAGATCATTATTTTACAGTAACTCTACCCATACTTGCGAGTTTTTGTTGCACAGGCAAGCAATTCATTCTATCACTAGATCATTATTTTACAGTAACTCTACCCATAATTGCGAGTTTTTGTTGCACATGCAATCAATTCATTATATCACTAGATCATTATTTTACAGTAACTCTACCCATAATTGCGAGCTTTTGTTGTACAGGCAAGCAATTCATTCTATTACCAGATCATTATTTTACAGTATAAACTCTACCCATAATTGCGAGCTTTTGTTGTACAGGCAAGCAATTCATTCTATCACTAGATCATTATTTTACAGTAACTCTACCCATACTTTCGAGATTTGTTGCACATGCAATCAATTCATTCTATAACTAGAAAATTCGCTTACTCTACCTATACCTGCGAGATTTGTTGCACATGCAGTCAATTTATTCTATAACTAGAAAATTCGTTTACTCTACCAATTCTTGCGATATTTTGTTAAACATGCAAGTTATAACAGGCTATAATTAAATCTTGGTTAACTTGTCAATACCGTAGTCTTCTACAGTAATGATATCTTCGGTCTTATGAGTTTATTTTTTCTACTCTTTGGTCTGGTTGTTGTCTCTTTGACACAATGTCCATTAAATTCTCAATTCTATATAAGAATTTGTAATTCTTTTATTTAACTCATATTGCTGGATTTTTTTTTTACCAAAAAACAAGTAGGAACTTTAAAGAAATGAATTGATATAGCTTATTATGCTTATATATGTACTATGATGTCAATTAGTGTTTTATGTTGCGTTAACAAAATATTGAAACCATCCTGTAATATTGAATTTTAATATAAACGCCAATTTATTTTCCTTATAATATATACGATCGTGAAAAGATATGATATATCGAGGATCGTTTATTCGTGTTGATTATTTTTTTTTATAATAAAGACCATCGAAGAAATATAATTTAAACCCCGAGAACATCTTGTTATCATAGAAAACATATTTTTATGACGTTTTACAAATTAGAAATATCGTAAAAAGGTGCTTCCTTTATTGATGTGAACAATAATTTTAATGTTTAGACAATAAATTGTCTTCATATAATTGAGTTGTTATCAATGATTTTATGATTATTCATAATCAATTGAAACATTATAATGACAAAACAGATGGCGAGTGGATTTGAAGAACACTTTTAATCCGTTTCTCAAAATATTTGGATTTGAAATATGTTTTTCTTATTACTTCATATACGTGTATGATGCATTTTCGTCCGTTTGTTCGCAAAGGTAGGTAAAACTAGAAATATTTTTTTTCCTTCTTTCAAATGAGCTTAATTACAGAGACAAATAGACAAATGAAATAAACAACACAAAATGTTTTCGGTATAGTTATTTTATGTTGACTTGCTTTCTATAGAAATATCAAAGTAATTTTATTTATCCTACCTCAGTTTGTTTTATCTTCTAAAGAAAAAGCGAATTCATTTACGATTTTCCCCCAAAAAACTGTCTTGAAAATAGACTTGTACCCGATAAGAAGTTAAGAAACTTTTTAAATTGTATGAACAATTTGCTGGAAACATTTTTCTTTAGAAAAAAAGCTTCGAAAATGTTACTTTTTGTCCTACCTTACAACTATCTCAAACTAATTTTCTCCCAAGATCGCTGAATCTATCATTTTTTTGGAATTGAATGATAAAAACTATAAAACACATTTTTAAAAAGAAACTTAATTTATACTTTTGATTTACTTTTTTTTAATATGTTATACATGACTTCCTTCCTCTGACAAAGTCTGAAACATGAACAAAACAAAATACTATGCCATTACCTAAGCTGTATTGGCAAAATGTTTAGGAATGTTTGGTCCTCAATGGTCTTCAACTCCGTACTTTTGTGACTTTTTTTTTAAAACATTTTTGATTCGAGCGTCACTGATGAGTCTTTTGTAGACGAAACGCGCGTATTGCCTAAAATTAATGTAAAATTTCAAACCTGGTATCTATGATGAGTTTATATGAACCCAATCTAGCTCTCAAAGCTTTAAAAGTACTAAGCTGTAGAAAATCAGCCACTAATACATAACATAAAATATTTGTTCATTCCGACCTAACTGTATTTGTTATCTGCTGAAGGTCATTTTTAGGACGTTTGTGGAATACGTGAAAGTCTAGTATATGATAACTATAGTTCAGTCAGTATGTCCACATACATCTGGGTTAAATGAGGTGTACATTTATACGCTGAACTAGTATGCATGATTGTTTTTTAAAGATCAAACTTTGGCCCACCTCCGGGTGCTGAACCTTCTCGCTGCGTTGAAGACGCAGTGGTGGCCCCGAGCTATTTCTACTCCTCTGTCGGGTTGCTGTTACTTTGGCACATTCACCGTTTTCATTCGCAGTTCTATATTTAGATTATTCTTTTATCTAACCCATACATGTACTTCCCAGATTTTGTTTAAAAAATCAGTTGGTATTTCTAAGATAATTGTTTAATTTAACTCATACTTGCCGGATTTTGTTTAAAAAAAAAGTAGGAACTTCCAAGAGATGAATTGATTTAGCGTAGTTACTATGCTGTCAATTAGTGTTCATTTTTGTGTTAAAAAATAATGAAACCACCCTTATACTATTAGTTGAATTGTAATATGACTTTCATATCAAATAAGAAAATAATGTTTTTATTGTTGAAACGCTAAATAATTTCGTGTCTCCGAATTTAACTTGAAGTTATCATCAGTTGATGTTTGGAGTATCTAACATCCTTTCGACTATTATATATAGATATACTATAATATGTATGCTTACAACTTTGGTATATCTATACAGCTATATATATGAAACTATATTTTTGTTTACATACATTAGGCCGTTAGATTTCTCGTTTGAATTGTTTTATATTGTCCTGTCGGGTCCTTTTAAACATGTAACTGACTATAAATGTATGCGGTATGGGCTTTGCTCATTGTTGAAGGCCGTACGGTGACCTAATTGTTAATTTCTGTATCATTTTGGTCTCTTGTGGAGAGTTGTCTCATTGACAATCATACCACATCTTCTTTTTTATATTTTTTGCAGTTCTCCTCGTTGAGTAAATTTAGTTAATTGGTGTTTTGCGCAACATGCATAATTAATAAAGTATAGCTGACGTTGATACGTGTACTATGAAGAAATGAATTATGATCGTAGAAGTTAGACGTGTCAGTAATCTATTTTTTTAATCTCTCTATCTCTATATATCTCTCCCTCTCCTTTATAAAAACCTGCCTTTCTTTGTTTTTACTAGTCTATTATGAAATCTTAACATCAGCGTCCAATTCAAAATATTTAAATCTGTATTCGTAATATTGTATAATTTTCAATGTTTTGATTTATTTATTAGATATTGCTTGCACACAACAACAATAGATACAATCAACCCTAGGGACTGTTTAGGTTATAAAAAAAATAATAACTTGGACTTCTCTTGTCATTTAGAAATAAATTTTCTTCGAAAAGCAGGGAAGTCCGTTTTGCAGCGCGGGAATACACACATGTAGACATGTCCGGCCGGGGATGTTAGATCTAATTCTTCGTGCATGTAGGTATACTTTCTACGATATAATCAAAATACCGCCATCTACCCCAGGGACCGATCTCAATCTAAAGTTCGTATTAATATTAATATTAATATTTATATCGTAGATTTGTTTGTTTGTTATTTGTTTCTCTAAGGCATTTTTTTTTTGTGTTAAAAAAATATGAAAATTTTAAACATTAACATATTGCCTACAATGTAAGACTGCATGTATACGGAATACATATTTAATATGTACAAACTGTAAAGTGCTTCTCTTTCGAAAATATAACAAGAATTAGAAAGACTTCTTTTTAATCAGAACATGCAAGTATTCTAATATATATTGCGGTGTTTTGCATCTGCGCCGATCTGCATTTCATTTGCGCCGATTTTTTTTCCATTAGTTGCGCCGAGTTTTTTTTTCCATTTGCGCCGATTTGACAATATGATACTTCCATGTTCAGAGAGGGAGAGAGAAAGTTTATTTATTTATTTTCTTCGGCATATAATGATAAAACTAGTAAACTATGTTCTAAAGGGCATGACACTAAGCCTCCCATATACTGAAATTACGTTAACTTTTTATTCCACAAAAACAAAATAAAAATTGAACCCGTCTAGGCACCTAAATTACGCTCGTACCAAATAACTGAAGGATCGGCTGCTTTTATCTATTATTCAAGTTTTGAAAAAATATAATCCACTCAACTATTCGAAATGCAATATAATTTAATTTAATAGCTATATACTCTAGATAGATAAGCGAAGTTGCAAGATACAGTTATGTGTTATATTGAATGAATGAATCTTTATTGAAAAAGAAACAACATATATATTACATTCAAGTTACATGTATATATACATGATATTCATAATTTAAAGTTTTCATTTAAAGTTTTCCTAATTATGCCATGAAATACTATAAATATAATTATTACTTAAAGGACTCGAAAGTCCATTTAAGTTTAACCCATTGTGTCAAGTGATATATTTTAGGTAATCAAAACCTGTTCAATCAATATCACGTGAGCCCTTGTTGAACAATGACAACAAATTAGCATTTTTAAAAATATACATGATGCGTGACCTTGAAAACGAAAAATGATTGAATATAAATGTGTACTTGTAAACAAATGATTTTATATCCTGAAAAATTATTGAACCATAGAGTTGACCATTTAAAGTGTGTAAATCAAAATGTTTTAAACTGGGACTGTCTAATATCCGTTAAAATCATATGGGTGTATTGTGAAACTAATTTTACACCGTCATGAGTTTTATATACGGTATACAAAATGGAATAAACAACAATGTGAAGGAACTATTGTGTTTGTGTTTACAATTTCCCGTTTAAATATAAGTAACAATATGCGGTAAGTTCTCAAGTACTCGTATATGCTATTTATATTTATATTAGTATATCGCGCTTAATTTGTCTTTAGCTACAATACGTTGGTGTCAAGTTTCAATAGAATCAAATGTTAAAAAAAAACTTGACAGATTTGGCTAAATATAGACTAAATATTAGAGAATATCTAGAAAGGAACATGAATACCACCCATTCACTTTAACGCAAATTTAACTTTTACGCCTAGTAAGAATTGTTCTACATTGCGTTTAATTCCCCTTGTTTTATATGTAAAAAGAAATAGAGGTACATGTTACTATTATCATGTTTTTTTTAGATATTTGTGTCTTGTTTTTGTATATAATAAAGAGATGTACGTGTTATCATGCATAGATTCACGAGCCTTACAAAGAACTTGCTTTAAGTTTTATTTATATTTGAAATGTAAATTGAAAAGGTTGCAGTGGCCTGTATCTTACTATGATCGTTTAGATGGCTTTATATTATTTAAAATTAATATTTAAAACAAATAATACTTAAAATTAACCTTTTCAACAAGAAAAAAATAATTCTCAAAATAAACAGATAAATGTAAATTCACAGTTGTTTGAATTATATTAAATACCATGCATTTATTTAGCCCTTGTGTAAAACTAGGATATTTAAAATTTATCCAAACTTCAAAGAAATAAATTTGGAAGAACACTTCTAAATAAGTTGCCGTAGTATAAAGTTTGATCATCGAAGTACTGTGCCATATTGACTATTCATATTACACTCATAATAAAATATTTACTAATACACTTCAATAGTTTGATTGACTATATATTACGTAACTTGAAATGTGATCGAAAATGAAGTCGATATCCTCGTGAATATCATAGGTACACATTAATATATCTGATGATTGAATTAGGAGTACATAACTTTACACTCCTAAATCAACAACACACTATGCATAATAGGATGTCATAATATTTGCGCGGTCATTGTTAGTTAGGATGATCATACTGAATATTTTTTTTTAATAAAAAAATCATTATATAAAACATTTTTGACATTTTTCAGGTAAATTGACATTTTATGAGAAGGATGACACAGGCGTAAAATGGATCAAGCTGTATTGTTGGACTATAATGGAGAGAAGAAAATGTGAGTTATATCGCCAATTTCGGGTTACACATAATTTCTTGTTTTCTTTTTTAAATAATGTATTTTTAAAAGCTTTCAAAATTAATTTTAGTGTAACATTTAACATGTGGGGAGAACTCGAAGGCACTGGGTTTCAAAAGTATCTTAGGATTAAGAAAAAAACATGTTCTAATATGATATATAAGTCCTTAGTAATGTTTTTGAAAGTTAAGATAATTCTTAAAATTGATCGTAAAGTTCAGACATCAACATACATGTTTCAGATGGTGTCCGGATCGCAGAAATATGTTTCCTTTAAAATTATATCGATACATGTAACGAACTTTTATGTTGCTACTATCAGCCTTTACATTCATTAACTCTTCGAATTCAGTGGATAAAAAACAAGAATTCAATTACTGTAAACAGAAATGTATGAAATAGATGAATTTTTACTTTATTTCAATCTGATGAGTTGAGAACTTATGAACTGATTTTGATAGTTTGTTCTATTGTTGTACTGTTACACTACTGACCCAGGTAATGGGAAGGTTGGCACGCCTTCAAACTAGTTCAACCCCGACTCATTATGTATGTGCATGCCCCAAATCAGGAGCCTGTAATTCAGTGGTTGTCGTTTATTGTTGTATATCATAATTGTTTTTCGTTCATAGTTTTGTACATTAATCAGGGTGGTAGTATTCTGATTTGTCATGTCTGTAATGTTATAATCTATCATTTCTGGGCCTTTTAAAACATACCATGCAGTATTGATTTTACTCATTGCTGAAGGAAACCTTTATACGTTATCAATTTCTGTGTCATTTTGTCTCTTGTGGAAACTCACGTACGTTTCATTTTAGCAATCATACCACATCTTCCTTTTTTCAAATTTGTCTGTCCGCGGAGTGTTTCCCCATTTTATTATTTCAAATTTCATTAAGAATGAGTCTACTGGACGTTACGCAACTTACACCCAAATGATCAATCATATTTTATGTTAAGTACATGTAATAAACAGTTTTTAGTATTGAACACGAAGGGAACATATGGGGGAATTGATTCATATGTATATGCATTATGTGCATGTGTACCACGTGCAAACATGAGCCGAACTATCTGTTTAAACATAGATTTTTCCAATTGTATTAAACTACAACAAAAGACTTCTAGTTTTAATATATCATATTATATTACATATTTATTAACATCCAACCATAAAAGTTTCATTTTAACAACGTGTTGATTGTAAATAGTTTCTTTTTATTTATTACCTCTAATCTTTATTATAGTTTTATGATTATTTGAATAAATTGTGAATATATGATCTCAAAAATCCAAATTGTACAACCTGTCTTCGGTAAAGTCGGGGAAAAGGGGGGGGGGGGGCACAAGTTGACACTTTTCTTTATACTTTTTCGAAAGTTACGAAACATTAAAAGTAATGACTCCAAAAAAGTTAAGTCATGTCAAAATTATACTAGTCTTGAGGTATTTTGTGAATCATCCAATATTATTGAAGATTTTTATGCTCCACCTACGAAAGTCTGTTTTACAACAAAGTGCATGCAGGACGAGTTTGTGCTACGACAAAGTGAAACTCAAGTCTGTCCGTGCAACGACAAAGTGTAACTTCGGTCTGTCTTACGAAAATTAAACATAAGTATGTGCTACGACAAAGTGCAACTCAAAAGTATATGTCACGGTAAAGTAGATCGTTAGTCCTTGTAACGACATAATGCAACTTAAGACTCGACATGCCATGTCAGATTGAAACTAAAGTCTGTTTCACGACCAACTTGTAGTATGTCTCACGAAAAAAAATGCAACTTAATGCTGTACCACGACAAAGTGCACCTTAATAGTATGTCCCACGACAAAGTACAATGTTATTTCATTCCTACGACAAAGTGCAACTTATTCTTGGTCTCCTTTCATGATCTGTCCAACAAAAAAATGTTAATGGTCCTTTCTCACCACCAACGCATATTAAATCTGTGATATAAAGAATAGCAACTTTGGTCTGTGCCACTTAAAAGTGCAATTTGAGTCTGTGCCACGACAACGTGCAACCTAAGTATGTGCTACAAAAAGTTGATAAGTATGTGCTACGACATCGCGCAATTTGGTTTGTGCTACGAAAACGTAAAACTTAAGAATGTCCTGCGACAAAGTGCAACTTAAGTCTCTGGTCAAAACCTTCGAACCACAACTGTTCGAGAGCTCTGATCGAGTCTGTCGAACGGCACACGCTATATCATTAATTCAATATATATTTTGACTTATATAATAACTTGTATAAAAGAGCAATTCTTGTCCCAAGACAATTAGTTAAATATGGTTAAGGTTAATAGGTTTATTGCAGAGACTAAGTAAGATGACAGATATTTTGAGGATATCGGTGTATTTAACGGTAATAAATTGACTAAAAAAAAGTGATATTTCAATCGTTTAACTGAATAAATGACCCAATGCAACATATTTTGGCATCGAACATCAATAAACAGACATGTGTTGTCGAAATGCGAATCTGATGAAGGAGTATTATTACTGTCAATGTTAAAATAACTATAAACAATTATATATAGTCATTTTAAGTGTCATTTTACCATAATAGCAGGTTTTATTAATTTTTACAGTGTGTTACCTTTAGCAATACTAGTCCGTTCGATCATTAATATGTTGTACAGTGTTTTTTTTTTTAAAGTGGCATATGATAATCGCTAATATATTTGAATAATAATACCATTACTATACTTAGCTTTTAATCCATCACACGTTTAATAGTAAAATTAACACCATTGAGGGAGTACATTATAAAGAAGTAGAACATTCACATGGATTTAACTCTAATTCTGATCATTGAGAAGCATGATATCTCTTAACTAGTAGTGTGTGATTTAAACGTTCATCTGACATTTGAAATGGAATCATGATCCCCCCAAAAAGCTAGCATACATGTATCTGACATCACTAACTTTTACATTAGGGAGCCTCCATTTTGTTTTCATTTTTTTGGGGGAGGGTAAGTCTAGGATCAAAATAAAAAATAAATAAAAAATGGGCCGGATGAACTATATTTTGAGAAGAAGGTTGATTTCAGAATGACGCGAGATTGCTGTTACCCAATGAGAAAATAGAAGTAAAGTAATTATATCAAAATAAGGATTGTCAATGAGAACAAAATCCACCTAAAACTAAGGAACAAAGTTTGGATGGCCGTGGTCAATCGATGTAAACAATTGCCACAATTGTCTTCAGCGCAATTCTAAAAGCTGCACAATATTTATGTAAAATATTTAACAAGATATAAATATATCACATATATGACTGAAAGAATAACAGGGAAACTAGATATACATTTGTATACGGGAAGTAGAAAAGGAAATTTACTGATGTTATTTTTGTCAAGGTACAATTTAAATTTATTATTGACATTGACATAAGACATTTAGATGGAGGTCCAACAAGGGAAAGATTAAGACTTTTCCATTTTTTTTAAAGTGCATTCGAAAATGTATAACATGAGTTCCAGATTATCTTGAATTATCAAATACAATTCAGTTATCTATGAACGATATGTTTTATTCACATCTGTCTACAGTTTCATCGTCTTGAACATTCATGAAATATTCGCCACTGGACGTTAAGTAACTAACAATCAATCAATCAATCAATCAGTCAATCAATCACGGGCACTTTTTTTTTCTGAAGATGACCTCCTTGTATATTAACTATTAAAGTTAAACGGAATATATCAGATGTAAGATAACGTTGAGAAGGGAACTATTGAATAACAGAATAACAGTTAAAAGAGAGAATATTATAATTTTTATAGGCTATTCCGTTTGCCTTTATTCATTTCTTCAATTTTATTGAAAAGTTTCAGCTCCGTATACTAGTAGTTTCAGCTGCATTTGGCTTTAATGGTTGCTAGGTAGTGTACTGCGACAAAAAAAAATAATGCAATTATACACATCTAGAATGATAAACCGCATTTGATAAACCTTTAAGTTTAATACGGGTTCCTTTCTGTAGTAAATTAATATTGTAAAATATACATATGTTTTATTCTGATATCGTGAATTTGTTTATTTATTATGTATACTTATATATATGAGACGTTAATTGTTTTAATTTTGTTTCAGGTATAGTGATCCCGTGTTTAACCTGTGCCTTTGTGTTGATGTTTTTAGTATTCCAGACAGACGTCAACAAATTCGAATTTTTTAAAGTCTTCGACTACCAGATTAAAAATATAACAAAACGTAACTCGACGAAAAACACTTCACTATTTTTTAAAGGAAACAACATTCCAGTTCAATCAAAAACAGTTAAAAATGAATCAACAGCAATAATACTCCTTAAACAAGCCAAATTTACCTTTACTACTAAAGGAAGAAATGAACCAACGACACGATCATTTCTGAAACAAACTAAATTAAATTTTCCTACTAAAGGAAAGACAATTTCTACAACTAAAGGAACGATAACTTCTACTTTAACTCCAGCTATCAGTGCAGTTAGAAACAATTCTAACAATAAAACACATTTTTTATGCCCATCATTCCTTGGCGGATTTGGAAACACGATGTTCCAATTGGCCACACACTTTGGTGTTGCAATGTCTAAAGGTATGCGGGTTATAGTTGCAAACAACTCGGAGTTAAATCGTGTTTTCAGACTTGAAGACATTGATATCAGGAATAATTTAGATATTTGTAAGACATTTATTTCCAGAGGAGAAAGACAGGGTTGCTCTTATGATAAAAATCTAGTGAACTTTAACAATTCTCAAAATATAAGACTAGGACAATATCTTCAGTCTTGGAAATATTTTTATGATTTTAGAAGTCAACTTAAAAAACAGTTCACATTTAGAGACCAGTTACTTCAGGAAGCAAGAATTAAAATAGTTCAAATAGTGAAACGATTCAATATAGGATCAAGAAGGGACGTCACTCTAATTGGTGTTCATGTACGCAGAGGAGACATGGTAAATAATTCATTTGGATATGATGTAGCAACACCAGAATATTTAACTAAAGCCGTGCAATACTATAAATCAAAATATAAGAATATAATATTTATTATATCGTCTCAAGACATTCCATGGACAAAGGCCAACATGCCAAATAACACAAACGTTGAATATTTAACTAGTCCGAAAAGGGAGATAATCGTAGCTACTTTATCATTATGTAACCATACCATAACAACAGTCGGTTCATTCGGTTGGTGGATAGGATGGCTTACAGGAGGAGAAGTGACGTATTTCAAATGGCCATCAAAAGAAGGATCTGGATTAAGAAAACAATACAGCAAAGATTATTCGGATTTTTACTACCCGGGATGGATTGGATTGTAAACGATATAAACTTCTGGATATATTATTACGGAAATATTTGAATTATGAGTATGCAATCCGAAACATTTTTGGTGACTAGAAAATATATGAAGTCAGCTTCGAGGCGCGTGATTTTATTTTGGTTCATTGATAACTGTTGAATTAAGATGTGAAACTTGAACCGTTAAGTGTCGGGATCTATCTATGCACCATCGTAAGAGGACGAAAGTATTGCATTCATACATGTAGATACGGTTATCACACCTCTCTTCTCAGAACAGTTGACTATTGCATTTTAAGAAAATATGCTTTTTTTAGGGGACGGTGTGTTGTTTTATCCATTTAAACATTTTTGCTTACCATAGTTATAAGTTGTTGTTGGGTTTTGCTAACCATAGTTATACGTTGTTGGTGGGTTTTTCTTACCATAGTTATACGTTGTTGGTGGGTTTTGCTTTCCATAGTTATAAGTATCTGTTACAGTAGGTGGGTTATCTCAGAATTCCATAGCCGGTGATAACATGCATGATTTACAAATAGCTAACACATTGTTTCAAGTTTTTACAAGCTGTGTCAGTATGTGCCTTTCTATGTGTGTTGGTTGTTTTGCTAAAAAAAAGTGGCATATCATAAATTGCATTATAAAAATGCATTCATTGAATCAGCCACGTCCACTAGCATTGAAATATTATGTATGTGTTCTAATTATAGTACAAGATGAGTTTTACGTCTTGCATTATATAACCAAGCATTTACAGTTTACAAAATTATTGTTGAAGTTATTTGTTATTTGATTAGAAATAAAGAATTCCAAAGAAAATACGTTGCTTTATTTTAAAACGTACATGTAGCATTCTTACCTGTTTTTACATTTCCTTAAAATATCTACTATTTTCTGTTGCATGCTTATTTCATTGAGTGTGAAGTCATTATTAGATCATGTATACTATCATCCGATAAGAGTAGACTAGTCCGACAAATAACCAATATGTCTGTCTCTTGGACTAGGGTACTTCGAAAGGAGGGTTATATACCTGACCTAATAATGACTTCATGGTTCAGCCAACAAGCAAGCTAACCAAAGATATTACCTTTGCCTACACACTCAATGACATCGGCTGTACATTGTAACAGTAGAACGACACTACTGATTTGGATAACCTTACGTTTGTCCTTCTACCTCGCCTTTTTATAGACATAGTGTATGTTTAATATTCTGTAAGAAGTCTGCGTTATATGGAGGACTTATACATGATCAGTGAAAGAACGTAAAGATTCTGATTCTATGAAAAATTAATAATCCCAAGATTTCCTCTATAACAAAAGGGTCAATTTCTCCACATACATATTTATAGAAAAATGCCTTTTTTTATGTACATCTGCTTTCGTCCCAAAAGGACTATACCAAGAGGACATTAACAATTCGGTTGAAACGAAACAACGACATGGAAAAAAAAAGACCACGTTAATTTAGAAAAAAACAAGTATACCAAACACTGTTGCTACTTATATCAATTAGAAAGATTGATATAGTTTAGCAAGAAACATCATGTGCAATAAGATGTTTATTGATGATAAACTGCAGAGGCGGATCCAGAACATTTCATAAAGAGGGAGTGGGCGCTCCAGTCATGCTGCAGTGATTCCCTATATAATCAACCATTTCTCTCTCACGAAAGCACCCCCTCCCCGGCCCCACCACTGGATCGCCTATGAACTATCTGACAGATAAGAAAGGAATAATTTCTAATGCCATTTTATATATTAAAAAAATCCCAAATAAACAGTGTCTCTGTGTGCATATACTATTCGGATGAATGGACCATGCATGGAATTAGGAATACAAAAAGCAAAATATATCATAATGTCGTTTGTCAAATTTCACTTTTGTAGCGAAAGGAAATGTTTTGTAAGTGTTTATCAGAGAAGGGGAAGGTAGTCTTAAAATTGATATTCATGTTTATATTGAAATGCAATCTCACTTCTAGTTTTATTAATACAAATTGCGTCATAATGTTGAGTTGTAGCCCTCAAGTTGGTAAAAAATCAAATCTTTGTCACTTTTTCTGTATACTATGAAATTGTATCATAGAAAAAAATAGTGTAAAATACTAAAATAACGATAACGTACTCAACAGTCAAGTCAGGTAGGTTGTGTTTCAAAAAAAATAAACAGTCAAGTCGGGTAGTATATGTTTGTAAAACTAAACAGTCAAGTCAGATAGTTCATGCTTGTATAAACTATACAGTCAAGTTAGGTAGGTTATTTTACGAACCTATCTATTTTACTATATCTTTTGATAATTTAATTTTGGAAGTTTTTCTAATTGGTTAAAATGTTTTGTCCATCAGCTCATACACATAACTTTGTGATTTGGCCGTGACGTCAAGCTTTTTTTCATAGAGTAAATGCAAAATCTTTTTCATCATTTAATGTAACACATTACATGCATTATGATCTTCGTGCCAATGAGACAACTATCATTCTTCATATAAGAACACACTATGAAAATCAGCTGACAATGATTAATTCATTTTACCTATGACATTGTCAAATCCCCTTCTAAGTTGCAGTGGTATAATAATAGGCCAACAAATATTATGTCATTGTATCGAACAAGCAAATAAATGTATATGTCGTTTAAGATGCACGGCTCGGTTGACCTTTCTGAACCAGAAACGACGTAGGAATAGACTCCTTGTCCTCTCTATAGGGGTTTTACCATGAAATAATACAACATAACACAACATAATTGCAAATTGTAATTATTGATACATGCATATAATGTTTTTGATGTATATGTTCCGGACCATATGAATATTTGGACCATACGTGTATTGTCTGAACGTTCGCGTATGGTCTGACCATATGAGTATTATACTCGTTTGGTTTTTAACGGGCCGAACCATATGCATATTTGGACCAAATAGGTATTTTTTTCAAATATGAAATAGAAACTTTTCAATAAAACAAATAAACTTTATCTAAAAAAAAATGATGGTGACATAAAATGTATTAATTTTACAATGCAAAGTCTACATAAACCTTAATTATAGATGCCACAGTCAGCTGATCTTAGTTTTCATCGCTAATTGTATTCTTGCATGTATGCTTTCGTTCTTATGTTGTACTGTTTTACCACTGTTAGGAAGAGGGTTGGAATTCAGCTAACATGTTGAACCCGCCACATTATTTATGTATGTGCCTGTCCCAAGTCATGAGCCTGTAATTCAGTGGTTGTCGTTTGTTTATGTTTTACATATTTGTTTTTTGTTCATTTTTTATACACAAATAAGGCTGTTGGTTTTCTCGTTTGAATTGTTTTACATTGTCTTATCGGGGCCTTTTATAGCTGACTATGCGGTATGGGCTTTGCTCATTGTTGAAGGCCGTACGGTGATCTATAGTTGTTAATGTTTGTGTCGTTTTAGTCTTTTGTGGATAGTTGTCTCATTTGCAATCATACCACATCTTTTTTTTTTTTTATATATTAGAATGACATTTACTTTCACACGAAGAGCTTTTTTGGACTTGCACGTCTTGGATGTGCACGAACGTTATCAGTTACACCTTTTGAATACGAGTGGCAAGCTCGCCTTCTTTGCAACTGCGTGCAGTGATATCGAGGTCTTGGGCCATTGCGATGTGTCTACGATGTTTTTAAGAAGCTCTAGATCTCCAATATATAACACAACTGCAGTATCCCATTTTCACAGATCAAATCAAATAAACTGTGATCATTGCCGGTGATGTCATCTACTTAATTCAAGAAACATGGTAAATCACTAGACCCGGTATACGTAAAGTACCAAACTTCCTTTTACAATATGTACATTTCATTTTGATATCTTATTGTACTTACAAATAGTGCGCAAAATTAACTGTGTGAAACTGCTTATTTATATTTAGTTAATCTTCTTTCTTATTAAAACTTATTAAAATGACATTTTTAATGACGTTAAAACTAGAAGGGTCATACCTCATGAAGAGTTTAAAAGTATTTTAAGTAACCGATTTGATTACCCCGACCGTACGCGTACGGTCGGACTTTACGCGTATAGTCGGACTATATAATTACATACCCATATGATCATGACCATACGCATATGGTCCAATTACTCATATTTTCCGGAACATATACATATATAGTTTCAATCATGAATAAACATTAGGGTCAAAACAACTTGATTTATCTGAGGCGAAGATAACAAATGTAAAAAAAAACTTACTTTATCTTACAAAAGACATACCATAAAATTGTGTGATCGTATGTTACACTTTAACACTTGATATAGCAAACGATTTAGATTACTTCCCTTAGACTATTAACAACTCACCAAGAGTTTAACTGATATAGAAATGCACATCTGAATCAGTTATGCACTAATTTAAATATCAGTTTCCGGAGATATCAAGTTGATTATATCACCAGAGAAATTTCTAAGGGAAGGAGGTATGTCAGGTAAGTGTTTTCACAAAATTCAAATTTGTGAACAAATTCAATAATTTTATTTCACTGGTTATGCTCTAAAAGAGGGACGAAAGATACCAAAGGGACAGCCAAACTCATAAATCTATAATAAACTGACAACGCCAAGGCTAAAAATGAAACAGACAAACAGACAAACAATAGTACACATGACACAACATAGAAAACTAAAGAATAAACAACACGAAAGTTACCTGATATAATAAACAATTTGGATTACTCTAGACTCCAAAGCTTTCTCTGTATCTTTGGGTTGGCTGTAATTTCTAGTTCAAACTAAATATCTACATCTTTGACACTTCAGATTTACATATTTACACTTTTTATTTCAAGTCCCTTCATTGATTTTTCCTTGTCTTGTCCTAATGTCTATCAAGAATCTATAAACCAAACAAATTCAACAATATCACAAAAACATTTATATGTCCATCGGAACTCAGCGGCATGTGATAAAACACTGACGTCACTATAATTTCTCAAATAAAATCAAAAAGATTTTTTTCCAATATGAAGAGTCAAGAATCGATTTTAGTGAAGCTTCTATAAATAAGCCCATGATAGGCGTATTGCCCTGGTTGAATTTGCTTCAGTGTATTTCTTGTTATCATAAGCCTTTTGGATGGTTTCTACTATCCGTTTTGAAATAGTATGTACATTAAGTGGTTTAAGTGGTTTATTTACAGGTAAACTAATTTTGAGTCGTTAGACATACACAATTCCTCCTTATTCCTGAAATAATATAAAAATGTTCTTTTCGGGAAAGCAATTTATTTTCCACCAAAGCTTGTATAAATATCTTTGTCATACATTGAACAGTTCTGTCTGGTATCGCTTATTAATCTCTAATAAAAAATTTAAAGAATCCTTGTTTTGAACAGTAATGTTTTCTTTACTAGCTTTAGCTTATGGATGTAACAACAACACATAAAAGAAGAAATGGCAATCAGAAAAACTGTTTTCTATATTGATTATGTTTGTCTTTTCAGGAGGTTAAACTCGAATTTTATTGTTAGAATCTCTAATTCCTTTTGTAAATCGCATTCAGGTACTAGTTTTACATTTGGAGGTCTTGGATTAAATAAATTGGTGTTGGCCGACTGGATTTTTTTTTCTACCGGGTGTAAAATTGAGAAAAAAAACACATTGACATATACCCTGCAACGGTTCTATATTGTTAACTTTTGTTAAATAGATTTGTAAAAAATCAGCTGCTTTAGTTGAAGATGCTAATTTGGATCAATGTTCCTTTCACGACACCAGGTCTGACATTTTCTGAACTTGGCTGAATATTTTTTTTGAGTGCAGCAGCGCCTAGGGCGGCAAGAAGTTTTTCAGTGTCTTTAAAAAAATCCTCCCTTTTTGAACGTTTTGTCAATAGTAGCAATGCAGTTGGTTTGAATAATTCTGTTTTCTACATATGAGAATACCCGTAACAAGTCAATACTATGATGTGTTTGAGCTTTCGAATTTGCAAATGGATTATAGGATTTCCGTTTGGAGTTTTCCTCGGAGTTCAGTAAATGTTTTTATTTTACTTTTTAAGGGTTTAAGGTTATCACTGGTTTTAAATCCTCCTTTTTATGGGTACAAGGCAAAACGTTCTGTAAAAATCCTTCATTAAACCCTCCTTTATATATTTTGCAGCACTTATTTTGTCTTATTTCTTTCTGTTCTGTATTTAGAAATTTTTAACCCACTGATTGTTATATTAATCCAATTAGGTTTACTTATTGTTAAATGTAAAGCACATGGTGGTTTTCAGCACAATATCTACACAAAGCTATTGATACGATGGTTTGGTCAGTCATAAATTATGGCTCGTCAATTTGGGGCACGAGATATTTCTCATGCACCACTGCAGTACAGAATCGCGCCATGCGTTTCTACATGGGTGTGGGTAAATATACCCCAAACGATGCTGTGTCAGGTGACATGGGCTGGAAACCACCATGTGTTAAACAGTGGACAAATACTTTTAGACACTGGTCCAAATGTACAAAAATGGACAATAATAGAATTAATTATAAAGTTTTTAAATGGTCAGTGATGAAAGGTAGTTGTAAATTAAAGAATTGGTGCTACAAAGTTATGGAGATGTTGAAATCATTTGATTTTGAAAGATATTGTAAAATAAATGAAAATTTTCTTGATAGTTATAGTATATCTCAGTTAGAAGAGAAAATGTTTGATAAATATAAAAAAGACTGGTGTACCAGATTTTTTTCATATAGTACCGGTTGTAAATTGAGAACATATAAACTTTTTAAACATACTTATAACACTGAGCAATATTTGCTACAAAAAATGCCACAGCTCCATCGTAGTGCTTTTTCAAAGTTTAGATGTGGACTGGTGTAGCACCATTAAAAATTGAAACTGGTCGATATGAAAGAAAAATTTAGACGAAAGAGTCTGTTTTAAATGCAATATTTTAGAGGATGAAAAACATGTACTTTTAAATTGTCCCTTGTATGAAGATCTTAGACATGCTCTTTTTATTGATATATTGTGTCATAATGATATGTTTTTAAACTTGTCTGATGAAGAAAAATTTATATATATGTTTAAAAATACCAATATGTGTAATATTGTTGCCAAAACCTGCAATAACATTTTAACAAGGAGAAACAGTATTTTATATCATTAATTACTGTATTTTTAGTATTTTATAAAATGAATAAGTATTATTTGTATTTTAATAGTCTCTCATAATTCTTTTAAGAATGGCACATACATGTATTTAATTGTTTTAACTATGTTTACTGTATAATTAATTTTATAATTGTATCTTGTTTTAATCATGTTGTATGTGGTGAGACTTTAATAAACTATTGAATCAGAATCTGAATCTATATTAATCCATTCTTTTTAAAAGCGGTTTAGATACCCCTACATGTATCTACATTTTTTTTTATTATAACATAATGTGACTGATGCTCTCTTTTGATTTCCTTAATTGATCTTCATTCGAACGAAAAGAAAAGTTTAATCCTGTTTATCATACCTTGTTAAAGAACTGCTCCTGTTCCCACCTCGTTTTAGAATCTCCAAAAAGAAAAACATATCGGTTTCCTGTCTGGTTTAATTTTCTGTCTTTTTACATGATATTAGTTATCAGAGGTACCAGGATTACAATCTAGTACGCCAAACGCGCGTTTCGTCTACATACGACTCATCAGTAACGCTCAAATCAAAATATTTATAAAGCCAAACACGTACAAAGTTGAAGAGCATTGAGGATCCAAAATTCCAAAAAATTGTGCCAAATACGGCTAAGGTAATCTATGTCTGGGATAAGAAAATCCTTAGTTTTGAGAAAAAAATCAAACTTTTGTTAACAGGAAATTTGTAAAATGACCACATTATTGATATTCATGTCAACACCGAAGAGTTGACTGTTGGGGTAGTGATAATCCAAAGAATTTTGACGTTTTAATGAAAGTTCTTTAATAAGTTTTGTAATTATTGGGTACTACACTTTAGGCAACAATTTCAATTGTTACTTTTCTTGGTTCTATCTTTATTGAACTTGACCAAACAAACCAGCTATAGTTCATTGATAGTTAACGTTAAATCAGTAAATGGAGGACTCAATATCTAATTCCTCCTAAAATGGTGTCTTCCAGTGCAGCTTTTCTACGTATCAAATGATTAAAAGCTCAACTTCAAGATACCTGGTCTACAGATTTTTTGAACTTTGCAAAAAATATCCCTTTTAATGTTATATTGACCTGAGATAAATATTCTAGTAAAGAACTAAGAGCGTGTTGCACATATTATGCAGACACATTCCCATTCTTTAAGCTATCTGTCCCTTATATGCAAGTTTTTCTATCCCATTGATTAAAGGTTTATGCAAACTATTTTTTCAGATAAATGCTTTAGTTCCATGTTTTTATGACGCAATGTAGACATCATATCATCTTAAGTTTGTTCCGATTATTGTTCGGCAAATTTGTCATGAACATACATGAAAACATACTTTATGTTCATCCTTGAACGCAGTCAGTTTAAATCATGTTTAAATTATCAGTCTTTCATACCGGAAAATGTATGATCTGATGAAGTCTGTTTGACCCTTTAAGTTTTAAAAATCATACGTGTTCAATGGCCATTCAAGAATTTTCTTCATATATTTACAACACATTTGTAAGTTATATGTTTCCAACTCTGAAATTTCCATTTCTAAGTAGCAACATTCCAGCAGCACACCGGCATACGGGGTATATATATATCTCCCAATTGATACGATATTCCCGCGCTAGCAATTCCTATCCTATCATGACTTTCTTGATAGAAGGTTGCTGCTCACAAGGAAGCTATTAAACCAAGAGTTCCAAATGGTGAAGTTGAAATCCTCCCTTCGTAAATTTTGCGGACGCTATCACGTGTTGGTTGACCGTTATGGAATAACCGTTTCACAATAGATATCGGATATGTGCCTTACGTCGTAACTACGATCCTCTTCCCTTTTATGAAAGTGACCTACCGAATTAGACTATTTAGCGGATTTGTTATCACATAAGTAATACGAAGGGTGCTACATGTGGAGCAGGATCTGATTACCCTTCCGGAGCACCTGAGATCACACCTAGTTTTTGGTGGGGTTCGTGTTGCTTATTCTTATTGTTTCTATGTTGTTTCATGTATACGATTGTTTGTCTGTTTGTCTTTTTCATTTTTAGCCATGGCGTTGTCAGTTTATTTTCGATTTATGGGTTTGACTGTCCCTCTGGTATCTTTCGTCCCTCTTTATATTATAATGTATTAGAAAAATATCGTTTGGATAAAGTATCATAGAATATAACTGCTAACATATAACTTATTTAAATAAGACGAGATTAGCTTAATGAGATAGCTTGAAAGCAGGTATGTTCTTGTAAATTTAAGGCGATGACTATTTTTAGCGCTATTTGAATATGTTCTTTATGAAACAAATCTCTTCACGTATAACATCCAACCATGTACGTGCACTTTGAACTTCGATGATTCTACCAAGAATGTCTGAGGAATATTGCTCATTAAAATTTTGACACAAACATATGGATATGTGAATGAACAGAACAAAGAAAAAAAAAAGACTTAGGAACAAGATGCTTCCTACATTTCCGTTATATTACATATTATAAAGATAAATAGAGAAAGAGAGAGAAGAACGAGGTCAATCACCACTGTTTGATGTGTTTCAGCTGTTGTTTTTGTCATTTGATAAGATACTTTTCGCTTTGAATTTTCACTTTGAGTTCGGTAGTTTATGTTGTTTTACTAATTATATATTAACTGTTTACAACACAATGAATTTGTGAAATACTAAGGTTTTTCTTCCTCAGGAATAGATTACCTTAGATGTATTTGGCAACACTTTATGAATTTGTTTTATCCTCAATGCTCTTCAACTTAGTACTTTTTTTGGCCTTTGAAACATTTTTTGTTCGAGCGTCACTGATGAGTCTTTTGTAGACATACACGCGTCTGACGTTACTATAAAACTTCAATCCTAGTTTCTATGATGAAATTGAGAATGGAAATGGGAGATGGTTCAAAGCAACAACCCGACCAGAAGACAACAGCCGAAGTCCACCAAAGGGTCTTCAATGTAGCGATCTTAACTTCCCCTATACCTCTAGCAAATGTAGAAAAAAAAACAAACGCACATACGCACAGTAAAACTCAGTTTATGAGAATTTCGAGTCCGATGTCAGAATATGAAACAAAAGAAAATAAATAAAATGTCAATAATACATAAAAAACAACAGACTTCTAGCAGTTACTGACATGCCAGCTCTAGACCACAGTTTAACTGATTAAAATATTATGTCCTCATCATATGATCATCAGGCATTATCTCTCCTGTTAGCGGTTTACTATTATATACCATAATGAAATATATGAGCAAATAACACGTGTCCTGCCAACAACTGGTTTTTGAATAAATGTGCTTAATTCCGATGCGAATATTATTGTTTTTGGCATCAATATCTGAGTTTTAATTTCGGTTGTATTTTTTCTCTCAGCTTTGAAATTTGTGGTTTTCTTTTTCTTGATTGAACGGAGGGATAAAATAATAAAGAAGCAGTATCAAACCATAGTCGAAGAAAAAAAAGATGACAGCATCGTCATGGTGAAAAAGAAGGACAGACAACCTAATCTTCTCAAAACACTTAACCGATCTGTGTGAACACTACATAAACCGGTATGGTGATAACAGTTGTTCATGACGCTTACCCATCTTAAATAATCTGAATTAATCATTTTCATCCATATTTAGTAACAAAGTACATGTATATAATAAAGGAGTAACATCAAGAGGAATTCGCCGGATTTGACATTGAAAAGCGTACAGTAGAGACAGCTTTCATTCGAACATTGAACGAGAATGATTTTCGTATTAAAGTCTTTCAACATCGGATTTTTTTTCTCCAAAAATAGTTATTTTTTTCCTCAAACTTCTTCTTTTTTATTTATTAAATATGGTTGATCATTATCTGGCAATATTAGCAATACTATCTAGCAAAAAGAAAGCAAAATGATCCCCATTTGCAGATGGTGTTTTTTGGGCAGTTACAAAAGTTTCATTAGACGACTGCATCTGGACCTAAATCATACATGTATGAATTGTAGTTTAAAATGATGAAAAATCCCTCCGTCTTTAACATACAAATATTCATATTTTAGATAATTTTATCGCAATTTTATCATTTTTTTCAAGAAATTCAACTTTCTGTTAATAAAACGCAATCAACATTTAAGTTTGCACTTGATTTGAAATCATGGTATTTTTTTTAAAAGGTTTAAATAATTTTTATGAAATAAATACCAAACAAGTACTAGAAAAAGACATTTTGTGTTAAGCTGGGGTCACACATTCACGATTTTTACTACCGTTCTTGACAGGACCATTCCCGATTTAAATTTATTTAAAGTCTGATCAAGATCCTGTGAATCGTGGATGGAAATTCAAACTGAAATTAAAATTTGTAAAAAAAAATAATTTGATCACGACAACAATCAGATAGTGTTCAGGAAGCACCGATATTCAACCGTTTCTAAGCGAATTAGTCCCGATAATCCCGTTCTGAATCCGCTTCTAATCCGATTTGTATTTTTCGCCAGGTAAAATTCGACCGAGTCTGTCACGACTGCGTCCCGACTCTACCGAATGTAATCCGACTTAGATTAGACAGTGACCAGACAGTGAACCGACGCTGACGGAAGTTATCCGTTCGAAAACTGTCGGCATATTCGGGATGATTAGGTACTGTCGGAACGTAATCCTATCACGGTCCGCTCTATCGCATTGCAAACGGCTTTGTCTGGTCTCAGTCGTATTGTATTCTGTATTTGTCGTGACTCTGACGTGGGTATCATTGACGAATTTCGTATAAATAACGGGACTGTTTCGGAACGATTTCGGCACAAAACGGTTCGCAATCGACAAGATCTGGATGCAATCTGGACTCAATCGGCAGAAAAACAGCTATGAAAAATTACTCAGGATCCTTCCCGTTCCACAGGACACCGTCCAGAATACACAAGACATTGTTCGGAATTCAATCCGATACAGCAGAATCTGTCACGACATAGCCACGATTGTAATCCGACTAGACAAAATCGGATGAGTTGCCCCGAATGTTACGGGACGCACCTAACTGTCGGGATGCTTTGCCGAACTATTCGGACCCTTCCCAATCCGTAGGAATCTGTTACGAACTAAAACGAATGCGTTCAGACAATGATAGGACATTCCAGATAATTGAGGATACTAATCCGACTTTTTCACTTTTCGTGTCGTATTGCTGTCTGATCTCAAACGGGAGCAATAATCGGCAATGTGTGAACCCCGCAATATTCTGGCAAATTTTTGGAATGTTCAGTTTTGACCTTTTTACCTTGATTTAACGACGACCGGGCAAGAATGAAAGTACAGGTAATACGCTTTCGAATGATATACAATATAGCCGTATGTTAGGTTGGTGCACTAAAGTCGTTAACTAAAAAGGTATCAAAGGTACAAGGATTAGAATTTAGTACGCCAGACGAAGCGTTTCCTCTGCATAAGACTCACAAGTAACTAAGCGTCATTTGAAAATTGTCACTCGCCTATATGTGATATGTTTTATCAAAATATCTACTCAAAACATCTTTGAAAAACACATTATTTTGAATTATATCGTAGATGGCATTTTTTTAAAAATTAATTAAAGTTTGAATTTGCATCAACGATTCACAGGATCTTGATCAGACTTTTGACAAATTTTAATCGGGAATGGTCCTGTCGAGGACGGTAGTTAAAATCGTAAATGTGTGACCCAAGCTTAAGATGTGTAAAAAATATAAAATAATTCAAACCCGAAGACAAGTTATAATTTATGTAAAAAAAGAAAAGAAAGAAAAACAACTGTTACAATAAATAAAAATAACAAATATGATATACAGCAAAAAATGTCATTCTAGTTTACTTTGATTTTGTCTTATAAATCAATCCGTTTGATTAGAATTAATTTCAAAATACTCAAAGCATCTTAAAAAATATAATTTTACATGTACTAAGCTTATATAACATGTATTACATAGTATTTAATCCTTAACTAGGATGCTGGCCAGGCATGGCTGTATGATTATATGCTGGTGGAGGGACAAATCCACTGTTGTTATGGACACCATATGGCTGGCTATACCCTTGCATACCTTAAATAATATCAAATCAGTTTAAACAAAATTGTCATACGTATTCATAAGTTTGTGAACGGTACAAATATATTTCTATTAGAACAATTTAACCATACTCAAAGGGTGTGCTATGTACATTATCTCATATGTGTCCATGTAATTAATGTGCTGGCCATTTCGTTTTTCTTTTTGACGGGTCGGGCAAGGAATGTTAAAGATATGAAAGTGACTAGATACCGCGACAGATCACAATAGGAAAAAAAGTACATTCAAATGAATTATTTGTCAACCTTACATAAGGAAGTTAGAACCTTAAAGTAAAGTTTGTTTTCAAATAGTTTATTAATTTATCAACGGAGAATTTATGAAAAAAAATATTTTGTCAAGCATGCCAGTATTGAAGCACTTTTCAGCTAAAATAAATACTACCTTCGTTGATTTTTTTTATAACTAAATGGCTATGTGATAAAAATAAACCATTTTTTTTACTGTTTCCGGTAATGACACTACTCCCGGGTGTGTTATCGAGTCATAGGAGGAAACACTTAATTTTGTGTGTTTTTTTTATCATTTTAGGTTACGAAATCCTTTAGTAATTTTAGTAATTTACCAATTACACATCAATAACTTTTAACGAAATCTAAAACGTTACAACAGACACGAGCATAGCAAATAAGATCTAGGATTTCTTGGTAAAACCTGGGGTGGTGCTCTCGAAGCTATCTTAGGATTAGGACGTGTCCTAAGTCTATCTTATGACACGTCTTTGTCCTAAGTCGTGTTCTCGAAGCTCTCTTAACTTATGATATATCTCATTTTTCGTCCTAACTTTAGGACGCCCAACAAGGTGTCTTAAGAGCATCCTATCTTCATCCTAGTGTAATAAAGTTTGGATTTCGCTTTTTGATCATCATTTTACGTGAAAATGAACATGAAATGAAACGCACCATCGGTTATTAACTCGAATATAAAGAAAAGGTGCAAGATTTTAAACTTTGAACTTCGTGTTTCACGATACGATTATACTAAAAATTTAATTCTCTTTTCAAAACAAATTTCCAGTTTATTTAACATTCTATTTTTTATATAATTATATTGGTAATTATGCAATTTATTCTGTACATGTTATTATAAAATTCGAAAACGATTTTATTAAATATTTTCGTCATTAATAAATGTTTTATCAACAAATATCTTTAACGATTTAAAATTTCGACTTAGGATATGTTTAGGACGTCCTAACATAAGATTCGTCTGAGATAGCTTCGAGACACAACTTAAGAGTGTCCTAAATTGATCTCAAGTCCGTCCTAAAATTGGTCTTATCTATGACTTAGGACGAATCTTAGGATACTTTCGAGAACTGTCTCGAAGCTATCTTAGGATTAGGACGTGTCCTAAGTCTATCTTATGACAAGTCTTTGTCCTAAGTCGTGTTCTCGAAGCTCTCTTAACTTATGATATATCTCATTTTTCGTCCTAACTTTAGGACATCCAATAAGGTGTCTTAAGAACATCCTATCTTCATCCTAGTGTAATAAAGTTTGAATTTCGCTTTTTGCTCATTATTTTACGAGAAAATGAACATGAAATGAAACGCACCGTCGGTTATTAACTGGTATATAAAGAAATTGTGCATGATTTCCAACTTTGAACTTCGTGTTTCACGATACGGTTACACTACAAATTTAATTCTCATTTCAAAACAAATTGTTTTCCAGTTTAAATAACAATCTTTTTTTATATAATTACATTGGTAATTAATTACAATTGTAATTATGCATTTAATTATGTACATGTTATTATAAAATTCGTAAACTATTTTATTAAATAATTTCGTCATTAATAAATGGTTTATCCAAAAATATATTGAACAATTTAATTATTCGACTTAGGATATGTTTAGGACGTCCTAACTTAGATTCGCCTGAGATAGCTTTGAGAAACAACTTTAGAGTGTCCTAAGTTGATCTTAAGTCCATCCTAAAATGTGTCTAAGATGTGTCTTAGGACGAATCTTAGGATACTTTCGAGAACACCACCTCTGCTCCTTATAAAGTTAACTTCACGGCCACTATAAGGCTTATAAATAATTTAGTAAAGGTAAATTTAAGGTTTTAAACTTTTAGTGGATCCTATCATACTTTCACGATGTTATATCAGTATCAGTATCATAGCTAAATTCAATTTGTCATGTTTGTGGAACCCAAATTGCTGTTCTACGTTGGTAGTGTATCTCGAAAAGTGGCAGGGTTTAAAAAATTAGCAACCAGACGTTTTTATAGAAAAAAAAAATGAATAACACTGAACCTGTTTGATTCGAAGTAGCATCATATGAAACCGTTGGTTGTGCTGATGTAATAACGTGTCCTTGGGTAGATGATCTTGATCTAGCACATTTAAAACACAGACATACGACAATCGTCACAACTGCAATTAAGGCTACAAACAGACAAACAGCAATGCCGGCAACTGCTTCAAACGATCTACAATTAACATCATAACATAGTATTACATGTATACATCTTGACAACTGGAAAAGTGGTTATAAAAGGTAGATCCTTATTGTATACATTCCTTCCCGTCTCTGTCTGTCTGTCTAAATAAAATCGATAATTATTTGTCATAAAGAAAAATATATGATCCTTTTTCGAAAGTATTATTAGGGTATAGGTCACAGTTTTTTTTCATGACACATGTTATGCAAAATAGTCAAATGGTTTTATAATTGATAATGACCAGACTCAAGCTAGCGAACAATAAGCCAGCGAACAATAAGGTGAATCAAGCTAGCGAACAATAAGCCAGCGAACAATAAGAAAACGCGCCGACATGATCATGCCCAAAAACCGAAGACTTGCAACAACACCAAACGTACTTATAAATATGATGACAAATAAATTAATATGATGACAAATAATTTCCAGTAGGAAGATGAAATTTAATTCCATTTTAACACATACAAAGTTTAATTATTTATTCGTGTACTAAATACGATTTTTTTTAAAGCCGGGAATCTAAAAAATGTTTTAGCTATTAACCCTTTCTCCTTTCTCTCTGGTAAGGGATGGGTTATTATCTGTATAATAATAATAATAACAATTTATAACAACGGGTAACAATAAACTAGTGTAGCGATACAATTAGATCGTCAAGCTTATAGAAATTATTCGATTGAAAAGAAAAGCTGATAACCATTATATTCACTTTTCGTCTAAGAACAAGCTAGTTCAGGAAATTATTCATAAGTAAATAGTCACTCTAGTAATTTATTTATTACATTCTTATAAGAAAAACGATAAGTGTGAAAACAACACACGTCAAATAGAACGAGAACGATTTGACATAAATATTTTGGTTAATCTAAACAAAAAAATATTTAGATTCAAGCCTATGTAAAATAACTATAATCCGTAAACATTTTCCTACAGCAAAGTCCCGGATGTGGTAGGGTCGGCAAAGTCCCGGATGTGGTAGGGTCACCCCTAAGTTGGGGTCGGGTGACCCTACCCTCCCCCTTCTTTAATTCATAGCCAAGTCTCTACGGCAAAGCTTTTAACCATACTAGGGACACTCGATAGGCAATTGCCTAAGCTTGCCTGGGCCCAAAGATCCAGGTGGGTAAAGTTACGGATTTTTTTTTTTTTGGAGGTCCAAAGTTGGGTTCGGGTGACCCTACCCTCCCCCTTCTAAAATTCATAGCCAAGTCCCTACGGCAAAGCTTTTAACCACACTAGGTACACTCGATAGGCAATTGCCTAAGCTTGCCTGGGACCAAAGATCCAGCTGGTGGGTAAAGTTACGGATTTTTTTTTTGGAGGCTCAAAGTTGGGGTCGGGTGACCCTACCCTCCCCCTTCTTAAATTCATAGCCAAGTCCCTACGGCAAAGCTTTTAACCATACTAGGGACACTCGATAGGCAATTGCCTAAGCATACATGGGCTCAAATACCCAGGTGGGTAAAGTTACGGAACTTTTTTTTTTGAGGTCCAAAGTTGGGGTAGGGTGACCCTACCATCCCCCTTCTTTCCTTCACAAAATTTTTCCTACGGCAAAGCTTTTTTGCCCACTAGGTACAAATGATAGACACTTGCCTAAGGTTACCTGGGCCCAAATACCCAGGTGGGTAAAGTTACGGAACTTTTTTTTTTGAGGTCCAAAGTTGGGGTAGGGTGACCCTACCATCCCCCTTCTTTCCTTCACAAAATTTTTCCTACGGCAAAGCTTTTTTGCCCACTAGGTACAAATGATAGACACTTGCCTAAGGTTACCTGGGCCCAAATACCCAGGTGGGTAAAGTTACGGAACTTTTTTTTTTGAGGTCCAAAGTTGGGGTAGGGTGACCCTACCATCCCCCTTCTTTCCTTCACAAAATTTTTCCTACGGCAAAGCTTTTTTGCCCACTAGGTACAAATGATAGACACTTGCCTAAGGTTACCTGGGCCCAAATACCCAGGTGGGTAAAGTTACGGAACTTTTTTTTTTTGAGGTCCAAAGTTGGGGTAAGGTGAACAACGTACAAAGATGCGCCCCCTACATTGATACATAATATAGTTCTCAGTTATTAAACAAAAAGAGGAAAGAAATATGCTTTATCAACAGAAGTAATATTTTTCAAACGCTTTTGTTTTTGAAAGGTTATCGTCTTAATAGTTTATACATTGTCTATACGTTAAGTATACAGAAAATGTTATTTAAGGAACTACTTTACAGGATGCCGAAAGTAAGGAAAGCCATTTCACACAACACATAATTTCTAGTTGGAAAGTTGAACACCGTTTACACTTTAGATGCATAAACATAACACAGAAATGTATCAGCACAATATACATTTGTCAACAATTAACAGTCAACTGAGGACAATAAATACTAAAGTAGATCTGAATGAGCGATTTATTTTTGAGGAAAGTCTTTGTAAAAATAAACGAATGTCGGTTGCGGACGACTGCAGATTACAAACGACGGACACCATTTTTTTTTTAAAAGCTCACACTGACCCTGTAGAGCACGTTAGATATGAAAGTGAATGTGTTTTTATTAATACATACAATTACTTTAGACTATTATTTTCTACTAAGCTATAGGCGAGCGCCGATTTGAGAAAAAGCCTCTCGTTAAGGTTTTTATTGCACCTATCGAACACACAGCTAATTTTGGTATCAATCGAAAGAAAAACTTCTAGAGCATGCGATTTGGGTGGTCGTCAAAGTTCCCTATGGTCACGTTTCTTGCAAATCTCACGAGAACACAGAAATGTCGAATTACTTAGGATTATACGGTGATACTTAACATGGCATATATCGGCATTGTTGTAAATATATTATTCGTTTTTATCTAAGATAGCTTGGAATACATTCTAAAAAGACATGGAATCCAATAAAAAGAAGATTTTATGAAAAATTAGTTGATTCTGAGGCATCTGTAAGACCAACCCTAAAATGTAAAAAAAATACCATATTTTTTTAGATTGTCAGTGTCAATGTCTTATCAAAACTCTTATATGTTTTGTTTTTATAAATTCCATATACCCTGAAAAGATTGCGACACACATCGAAGCTCAATGATGGATAATAAATGTTTGTCGACTTTTCTAAAATCTGCATTATTAAACGGTATTCCGGATCTGTATCGTGTTTATCCCAGACGCTAAACATTTATATAAATCTAGTATCTAATATGCATAGCTAACACTTAAGTGTCCAAAACACAAGTCGTGTTTCAACATATTACTAGATAAATATTCGTATATGTGTTACCAAAAGACCAATTTAACCATTAGTAATGATATTCGCATGTGCTATGTAAGCAGCAGACTGCATTTTGTATAATAGTATATTCTTGAATATTATCATAATTACTCATCATTGATGAGTGTCCAAGTCCTGTGAAATATGCGCCACTTCCAATGAAGCGCTGCCGCATGTCCATAATTAGCAATGCTGTATAATATGTCAAAATATCACACAAGAGACTCGTAATATGACAACTAAAAGAGGTTTCACAACCTTAATGAATGCTGTTAGCTTAAGGCAAAGACATGATGATGTGTTAAGGTTGTTAGAGGCATTGTTGGTTTAACAAAGAGAAAGGCTTCATTGATAAGATGGAATCTTACAAGGCATGTGCTTAGTCAGATAACATCGGCAATGAGAGCACGTGCGTGTCTTGTCCAGGTTGTTGACCAATGTCACGATGAAGCAAAACCAGCTGCAATGAAAAGGGATAAAACATTTGTAGACGATCTAACTGTTTATATAACAGAAAATATGACAAATCCATTTGACGTTGATAATCTCTCCCGTCAGCATATGAACATTTCAACTGGTCTCCATGCAAGTCACGACATTGAAGATTCACTGTTAAAATCAGTTGAAACTTGAAAAACAAAAACGTCAAAAAGGAAGATATTTGTTGAGTCATCACTATCAACAGACAAAGATCAGGACTGAATACATTTGAGGATATGAACCCCAAAGTACAACTAAAATGCAAATCTGGGCAAATTGTAAAAGGTCATTTGATTCCCAAGCTTGTGTTTACCCGTGCACTATCTCTAACAAAATGTAGAGATGACGTATCTGTGGAAACTGTTTCGTCCTATCTAATTTGTCCCATTCCCACTGCATATATTATGACGATGGAATTATGAGGAAGATAAATAAGTCTGATCTTCCCATGAATTTTAAAATTAAGGTAGGATCAGTCCCTAACATTCCACCAATCGATCACAGTGCTACCGTACCAATAAGAAATGGCATGATTTCAGTCATTTGATGTTAAAATGATGTCCACAATTGGAGACTTGGCAAAATCTTACATTATACAGGCACTCATTTTTAGCCATGGCGTTGTCAGTTTATTTTTGATTTATGAGTTTGACTGTCCCTTTTGGTATCTTTCGTCCATCTTTTACAATCATGCTTCCGATTCACAGACAAGGTTGTTGATGTCTTCGATCGCTATGACACTAGTACTGAACATTCCATAAAATCAGTAGAGCGACATAGACGATCGGCAACAACTACGAAAAAGTTTCATATCGCTGAAGGCCGAACTGTTCCAGACTGGAAAAAATGTCTATCAAGCAACAAAAACAAGCAAGCTCTGATAACTTTCCTTTGAGATTATCTGAGCAGCAATTTGTCTGATAGGTTCCAGGATGAAAACAAATCTTTAGTTCTTGACGGCGCATTTTCCAATCCAGAATAGAGCGACAACACTCAATGAGAGCATGTAATCGATCTTCAGATCTGTCCTGTTCGTATGAAGACACAGACACCAGAATCTTGCTTCATGTTATAATCTAATTAAATCTTTTAGCAGTTGAATATAAGGCGACCAAGCATAGTCAAGTGTTCCGATACAGATGTTTTTGTGCTCTGTGTTCATTATTTCAAGATTCTAGTGTCGACTGAACAAATGTGGTTTTTGACGGGGTCAACTAATTGTCTTAGGGGCTGTAGAAGGTACATACCAATCCATGAGTTAAGTAAATCTTTTTCACCTTTACTAGCTAACATTCTCCCTGTAGTTCATGCTTGATACCACTTCTGCTATAATTGGGATTGGCAAAAAGTAGTTTTCAAGTTGATAAGAAAATATCCGAGTAAGTTTACAAATCTCCAAAACTTTGACAAGATTGCTTTTACCACATCGTTGTCAGCTGCCATAGAGCTCATTTCAAGCTTTTATGACTTAAAAGAAAAATTCGCTTCATCACATGTTGACTTACGTGTTAAACTTGTAACATGCAAAGACTCAAGTGAACCTGCATTCAAAGAACATATTTTGCAGTCATTTCAACAAACGACAATTTGGATGTCCTTACATCTCGATCATCCAAATCCTTTGTCTCCTTATGAATACGGATGGAAAAGAGTTTACATGGATCAGATCCATTCTACTTTTTAGGCATGATGAAGTCCGATTTCCTACAAGATCTTGTATGTTCTTGCAAGAGGGAATAAATACGTAGCAAGAAATGTATTGGCCGAGAGCAGCAAATGTCTTGCACGGAGCTTTGTCCATGTCAGGGCAGTGATACTTGCCTAAATATTTATTCTAAAGAGAACATCAACCTCTAAAAAAGATCAAAGGAATGACGATGATGAAGATGAAAACGATACCATTGACTAATAGCGAAAGAGCATTTGAGCAATGGGGCAATATAAAGTTTAAGTTGCCTCACTGTTATTCAATGTAAATATGTATATTATTATTAATTTTGTGTTTTGTATTAACTCTACCAAATGGTTGTGTACTTAAGTTCCGTATGCGATGATAGTGGTTGTTAAGAAAAAAAACCAAAGAGAAACAAGACCTTGCAAGTGATCTAAACAAAACAAAAAACAACAAAAAAACAATACCTTGCTAGTGATCTTCGGCCTTGACGTGGTTGGCAAGCTTAGGACAATTAAATCATATTGTATTTATAACTGTCGAACTAACAGGAGACCAAAATAACATTTATTTTTAACTGTGCTGTAAACATGGTAAATATGCGCTTTAGAGCAGTTTTAAGATATGTTTTATCAATATTTTGTCGGTATAAAAAACAAGCTAGGCGAGACATTAGAACTTAAAAAACTAGTTATATATGTTACTAATATGAAACCAATAGAAGTTGTGTGTTTTTAGATGCAAAATTAAATATTACCGAGAGTTTTGCGTCAATATCCGTAAAAATTATGATTTTCACAAAAATACGAGATTTTTTCATTTTAAACACTTTTTAATTTTTTTTTATTTCAGAAACAAAAATTAGATAGACTTTAGTTTGTCAAATGATATATTTCATATTATATTGCAGATGAATTGGTTCTTAAACTGCATTTTTCGAACAATATCGTCAAATTATGACTTATATTTTTTCCCCCTTTTTTGCCGTTTTTTGAAAAATGTGACCATTTCCCTGTTTGACGACCAGGCAATTCTGAATGTACGATAAAAGACCTTTCAAATGATATATCATATAGCCGTGTGTTAGGTAGGTGCATTAAAAACCTCCGAATCCTTGTTTTGGCGCTCGCCTACTAGCCTAATAACCCAATTAACCCCGTATATTTGATTAAACATTCTTGTTACTGAAAAAACATGTTGTTAGTGAAGCTGATAATACTAATTTGTTTTTACTTTTATATTATGGAACTGTAGAATCATGTGACATAAAAAAAAAAAAACAGAAATATTGTTTACCGTTCCCAGAAATTTAGAAAACGATCCTGGTATACTTATCGGTCCGTCAAATAAACTTGTTTTAAAAAGTTACCAAATCAACACTGTCTATTGTTTTCATGGGTCTCAATATCGATTTTATTATCAGTATATTAAAAGCAAACTAAATATTACTATTATGTTATATACATTTACCAATTCATATATCTACGATCTGTCGATACCTGTATCGTCATAACACAAGGTCATGTTTTTTTTCTAACTGGTTATGATGTTTTACACTAAATCCATTGGATGTTGGATGAGTACTGATTGATAAGTTAGTCTCAGATGCATGATTCTTTTCATTAGTGGATTTAAACTAACGGTCAGTAACTGCGAGTACTATAAGGTATGTACTCGGTGTCTTTTCTTGCTTTTAGGATGTACAAGTACCAGGCCACGTCCAATTGTATTTTCAATATTTGTATTTTTATCCATCTGATGAGTTTGGCTTTGTTCAAATGATTTTGATAGTTCGTTCTTATATTGTACTATTATACCAATGTAACAGGTTAGTTAGGGTAGGGATCCCGCTTAAATGTTTAACCCCGCCACATTCTTATAGATGTACCTGTCCGACGACAGGAGCCTGTAATTCAGTAATTGTCGTTTGTTCTTGTGTTTCAAAATCTGTTTTTCCGTTCATTTTTTGTACATAAATTAGGCTGTAAGTTTTCTCTTTAAAGTTTTGATTTTTTTTTACATTGTCATTTCGGGGCCTTTTAGAGCTGACTAGGCTGAATTGGATGTGCTTATTGTTGAAGGCCGTAAGTTGACCTATAGTTGTTACTTATTTTGTCATTCGGTCTCTTGTTGAGAGTTGTTTCTTTGGCAATCATATCACATATTATGTTTTATATTTCCAAATTGGAAACACAATGTTTGGCAATGCAAAGAATAAAAAAACTGTTAATATAAACAACATTGATTTAAAATCTGAATGTTTGTTTCGCTAAGTTCGTAAATTAATGTTAAAAGAATTCTTGTCATAAGAATTTCATCTTTAGGAGGTTCGTTTTTTGGTTTCAAAATAACAAGCTTTTCATAACAATAGTATATAATGATAGGAGATTGAAAAAGGAACCAAAAGAGCAAAAGTAAAATGAAGGTCAATGTGCTTCTTTCGAGATATAAGCCATTGGAATTCCAGCGGGAAAATGTTATCTCTTGGCTTTTCATAGCTTTATCATTGACAAGTTAAAGTTCTCTAAAGCTGTTCAAGATAACAACGATTTTATAAGACTTTTAAAGATGACTTTTAATGATACATGTTAAAGATTTATAAAAAGAAAAATGGGGATCAATGAGCAAAATGTGATAGTACATTCAAATGGATAAAACCATAAATTCTGACAAAAATTCCAAAACATGACAATCGAACGTCTTAATATGCTCACTTCACAAACGTTTTATGCAAGTGTAGATTTTGTCTAGTTCATCTCGCAACATCAGCATTCGGAAATCAGAAAAAAGCCTTCTACAACAGGAAACATCTTGACATTAAACATAGTTTATGTTTCAAAAAGTAAAAATAAACACTAAGATGATCCTTATAAGTTATGCGAAATAAAAAGAACAATCAGAAAACAAGCATACATCTGCGGGAATTTGTCGCGCTGTTTAATATTGCAGAGTTGTAGAAGGAATCAAGTAGTTGTTTGGATGTTGATCCTTATGACATATTTGGTCCGCAGTTTTACTATTCTTGATTCATGGTACTTAGAAAGAATTGCCAACATCTGGCAAAGCACGATCTCCTAGAAGTTTTTAACTAATCTAATAATGTCTATCAATAAAATGCACTTTAAGAATCATATATTTTTTAACCTTGTAAACATCGTAACAATGATGATCCAGTTCCTTTATCAGGGGACTATCAGGTGCAGTCTCCATCATCGGCTGTTTCGGCGCTATTCAACACCAACCTCCAGAGGTGCGCCGGCTCAGTCTTACTCTGAAACTGGATGGCCTATGCTGCACCCGATATGACAGCTGATGTAACTTTTGCACCGTCACTGAATGATGCTTTAACCAGAGCTGTTATAGAGTCGATTCTATCATTAGTTCATTATTTCCACTAAATGTCTTCAAATCATTTAATATCTCTAATTGCCACTTTTACAGATCTCACCTTTCTCCCCTATCTTCACTATGATGACACTTCCACTTGTCTTTACAATTCTGAAATAAACTTCTCACTATCTGCTCCTCCCAATTCTAAGGTTCTGAGAGCTTGTCATATTGTTTATTCCGCAAAGCCCCATGTACACAAGTTCTCCATCCCTGCTGTTGGCAATTTGATACAAGCTGCTGGAATTTTACCTTCTTCTTTTTTTCTTTTCTTTCCTGTATCTCATATATCCTTTCCTCACAAAGGACTGTCAGTTCCAGCAAGACTGTCTGAACAGTTCCCTGTGACCATAAAACCATATCTGTTCTTAGCCATATTGCTGCTATTGTGGCACGAAAACTCATACATTGCTGGATATATGTAGTACACTTCTAATGTGTTGCTCTTGCGTAGATCCCATTTCCTTAAGTTGTGCTGACATGCTCTCAAAAGTGATGTGTTATTTTTACCTTTTTCTTCTTCCTCCTGATGAAGTACAACCTCGCTGCTAATGTGTTAAGTGAACTATATCAGGTCTGCATGTGTTTCTAAAAAAATTCAGTGCCACTTGACAAGTTGACGACAACACATGTTGTAGAGATGCTGGTTCGTCTTTGAAAGAGGTGCACATTGGATCTTCTATCAACCCCTACCCATAGGGATTTGATGGATTTGGTAGTACATCATACACTGATCTCAGATTGAAGCTGAAACAGTATCCCTTCATACTCCAAATATTGCTCCAGGCAAAAGGCCCCGCTTTTAGTTCCTTGCCAAATAAACCATATACATTGCTGCTTCATGACTTCCGCCTTGCTATTCCTGCTCTATTATTTTGTCTGTCAAACTTCCTGCTTCCTGCTTTCTTCTTGTCCGGATCTTCATTTTGGCTCCTCTAACTTTGGCATCTTTGCTGTTTCTCTACATCATGACCTGTCGTGTTTTTTTTAACTTTAAACTTTTAAGTGAGTTGTATTAGTAATTGCTGTTTGGTCACTGCATTGTATAAGTCAACTTCAACTTTGGACACGGAAAACTCATATACCAAGCACGGCCGTAGTGTTCCTGGCAAGACACCATGTTGATACATCCAAGCTTTGAATCTTCCTGGCAGACACTTTGGTCTGTCTTCTACAGCCAATCTACCTATACCAGATGCCTTTGTATGTATATGGTGGTTTTTCTGTCTACTGGTGTCAAACTTTTCCCAAAGCATTCTATCTCCAACTGTTGGTAGAATTTCCCTTCTAATTCGAAAGTTTCATCTCTCACTTTGCTTTAACTCATAACTAAACTTCTTCAATTTACTGGGTTTGAATTTCATTGTTACCCAACTTATCATATATGCGCATTCCTGCCAACTCCTGTAAGGTCCATTTTCCCTCTATTTTTGGGTTTGCGGTAACAGTCATGTCATCTATAAATGCTCTTATTGGTGGTTGTCTTCTACTTGATTACATTAATGGTCTTCTTCTTAGATTTTCCACTGACTTCATAATGAAGATTTACAGCTGCTGCAAACAATATAAGGACAATGTACATCCCGTTGATATTCCTTCTCATAGTCTCGGCCAAGCTGTTTTGAAATCTCCTGCTGTAAATAGTTCTCAATGTGTTCAAAGTATTCCTGCAGCATTGTCCTGTTGTGGTTGGCACAAAGTACCTCTGCAATGTCAAATTTACCAGTTTGTGATGAATGAATCAGTACGCATAAGCAAGATATAGCCAAAATCGCTTTTCTTCTCCTTTGATTCTCTTAAGATCTGTGTCAAAACACTAGTATGTTCAATTCATCCGGATACCTCTGGCATGCCTCATTTCTGAACCAATAAGTCTATGCATTCATTACTTAGCAGAAACCTTGTTGTTCTTTGCTAAAACTGGTAGGATTTTACCCTCGATGTTCAGTAAAGAGATAGTTCTAAACAGCTTAACTTTTATGGAGTTATCTCCCTTCTGAATAAACATCCATCTGTTTTATACCATACATCTATCATCTTTCTTTTTCTCCAAACATATCATTTCATCCCAACTTTGGACTTAAATTTAAAAGTCAGGAAATGTTTGAAAAGTGCAAATTAATTGTATCTAGTGGGTTCAAAAGCTTTACAGAAATTGCAGTAGAGTTTTTTTATGATTTAAACAAATGGGCTAGTAGGATCACCCTACTCTAACTTTGGACCTTAAGAAAATCCGTAACTTTAACCACCTGGGTATTTGGGCCCAGGCAACCTTAGGCAAGTGTCTATCATTTGTACCTAGTGGGCAAAAAAGCTTTGCCGTAGGAAAAATTTTGTGAAGGAAAGAAGGGGGATGGTAGGGTCATCCTACCCCAACTTTGGATCTAAAAAAAAGCCCCGCAACTTTACCCACCTTGGTACACAAAGTACCTCTGCAATGTCAAATTTACCAGTTTGTGATGAATGAATCAGTACGCATAAGCAAGATATAGCCAAAATCGCTTTTCTTCTCCTTTGATTCTCTTAAGATCTGTGTCAAAACACTAGTATGTTCAATTCATCCGGATACCTCTGGCATGCCTCATTTCTGAACCAATAAGTCTATGCATTCATGACTTAGCAGAAACCTTGTTGTTCTTTGCTAAAACTGGTAGGATTTTACCCTCGATGTTCAGTAAAGAGATAGTTCTAAACAGCTTAACTTTTATGGAGTTATCTCCCTTCTGAATAAACATCCATCTGTTTTATACCATACATTTATCATCTTTCTTCTTCTCCAAACTACTCTCAAAGACTTCCACAATCGTCTGCAGTTTAGCTTGGGACATTTCTTGTACCCGATACTTAATACTATATGGCCCTGGTACTGATGCTGATCTTGCTTTCTTCAAAACATCCTGCACTTCGTTATACTTCAGTTCTGACTCATCAATTGCAAATCGTTATATTGGTTCCTCTGGTGTGTGCTATGTTCTCACATTCTTCCAGATCTTCTTCCCGCATTTCATCACTTTGTGTCATTCTATGGTGTTCTTCGACTTCATCCTTTGAGTTTCCCAATAAACCAGATCATCTTGCTCCAAATAATCTCTTCATATGCAGAAAAGGTTGTGCTGTGAATTGAACTCTTTCCTTTGTCCCTTTCTTTCTGTATGTTACCAGTATATGTGTTTTTGCTCTTGTAAGTGTTTGAAATTCTCCTAGGTCTCCTTCCTTAACTGTTGTTATCTTTCGTACTCCATAGCATCTCTATACCTCTTCTTTAAACTTCTGAATGCCACTCTCCGTTCCTTTTTCTTCTACTGTCTGCGGTTACTCTGAAGTTGTGTTCTTTCTCTTCTCCCAGATGTAATCAACCCAAAATCTCTCCTTTCCTACGAAGTAAATAATGAAAGTCACTGCTCATACCTTTTCCTGCTAATTTTGCTTTTAAAATGTTTCGAGTTCATCATCGAAATCTTTCCATATCACTGTGTCTGCACTAGTTGACTACTTAATATTTTCCTTCCTTGGCTGTAACATTTTTCTTCTGACAGTCGGTTTTATTGGGTTGATCTCTTCTCCTTCCGTGAGGTGTTCTATCTCTGTAAGCTGATCTGTGTCTTATCCTAAACCTAGTTCGCATGGAGGTTACGATAGCTGTGATTTGCTTTCTGAATGGTCTGACCAGATATTACTGTGTGTCGTTTGCCCGAATGTGGTGGTACACATTTCATTCCACTTTGATGGATCTTCAAATATCTAGCATTCTTGCAATATCGAATTATGTTTATGTGATGGATGTATAGAACAAGCTTCGATATCAAATCGAAATCGATTCGACTATGTCGATATCGTCGATATCCACATCTGGTATGTCTGAGTTTGAAATAGATGTCTTATGAAAATTCCCTATCATGCTGACATTGTTGATATTTACATCTGGGTATGTCTTTTTGTGTCATAGATGTTTGAAACAAACATCAATATCGATACGATATCATGTCAACATTGCCTATATTAAAGGTATTGATTTATTGGTACATCTTGGATATGATTGACTCAAATGCATCATCTACTAGTAATCAGGACAACTTTGTGCCTTAAATTGTATATGTATCTGATGTTGTTTGGAGCGTTTTTGCATACAGATTTATTTTCACGAATTTAAGCTTTGGCAAAGGGATTGTTCTATGAATTAAAGAAGGGAGGTGGTAGGGTCACCATACCCAAAAGTTGTACCTCAATTAAAAGATTTCCATCACTATACCAACTGGGTCTTTGCGTTCATGCAACCTTAGGCAAGATCCTTTCTAGTGTTCCTAGTGTGGACAGAATCTTTGCCAAAAAAAAATCAGTAACTTTACCCACCTTGGTCCTTGAACCTAGGCAACCTTAGGCAAGTGGGGACGAAAGATTTACCGTAGGGAATTGTTTTGTGGATAAAAAAAGGGGGATGATAGGGTAACCCTATCCCAACTTTGGACTTAAATTAAAAGGTCAGGCAATCTTTGAAAAGTGCAAATTAATTGAATCTAGTGGGTTCAAAAGCTTTACAGAAATTGCAGTAGAGATTTTTTTATGATTTAAACAAATGGGCTAGTAAGATCACCCTACCCTAACTTTGGACCTTAAAAAAATCCGTAACTTTTACCACCTGGGTATTTGGGCCCAGGCAACCTTAGGCAAGTGCCTATCATTTGTACGTAGTGGGGAAAAAAAGCATTGCCTTAGTGAAAACTAAATGAAGGAAAGAAGAGGGATGGTAGGGTCATCCTACCCCAACTTTGGATCTAAAAAAAAGCCCCGCAACTTTACCCACCTTGGTATCAAGGCATAGGCAACCTTAGGCAAGTGCTTACTTATCATTTGTACCTAGTGAGGAAAAAAGCTTTGCCGTAGGGATATTTGTGAATTCAAGAAATGGGATAGGTCACCCTACCCCAACTTACGGCCTCAATTAAAAAAGTTCCGTAACTTTACCAAACTGGGTCTTTAGGTTCAGGTAACAACCTAAGGCAAGTGCCTATTAATAATTCCTAGTGGGACAAAAGATTAACGAAAGGGGATAGTAGGGTCACCCGACCCCAACTGTGGACCTCAAAATAAAAATTGCGAACTTTACCCTCCTGGGTCTTTGTGTCCAGGCAACTTTAAACAATATCCTATCGAGTGTTCCTAGTTTGGACAACAGCTTTGCCGTAAGGACTTTGCTATGAATTAAATAAGGGGGGTGGTAGGGTCACCCGACCCTAACTTTGGACCTAAAAAAAAAGTTCCGTTACTTTACCCACCTGGATCATTGGGTCCAGGCAAGCTTAGGCAATTGCCTATCGAGTGTTCCTAGTGTGGATAAAAGCTTTGTCGTAGGGACTTTGCTATGAATTGAATAAGGGGGAGGGTAGGGTCACACGACCCCCACTTTGGACCTCTGAAAAAAAATTCCGTAACTTTACCCACCTGTCTCTTTGGGACCATGCAAGCTTATGAAATTGCCTATCGAGTGTACTTAGTTTGGTTAAAAGCTTTGCCGTAGGGACTTAACTATGAATTAAAGAAGGGGAGGGTAGGGTGACCCGACCCCAACTTTAGACCTCCGAAAAAAAAAATCCATGACTTTACCCATCTGGATCTTTAGGTTCAGGCAAGCTTAGGCAATTGCCTATCGAGTGTACCTAGTGTGGTTAAAAGCTTTGCCGTAGGGACTTGGCTATGAATTAAAGAAGGGGAGGGTAGGGTCACCCGACCCCAACTTTAGACCTCCGAAAAAAAAAATCCGTAACTTTACCCACCTTGATCTTTGGGCCCAGGCAAGCTTAGGCAATTGCCTATCGAGTGTACCTAGTGTGGTTAAAAGCTTTGCCGTAGGGACTTGGCTATGAATTAAAGAAGGGGGAGGGTAGGGTCACCCGACCCCAACTTTGGACCTCCGAACAAAAATTTCCATAACTTTACCCACATGTCTCTTTGGGACCATGCAAGCTTATGAAATTGCCTATCGAGTGTACTTAGTTTGGTTAAAAGCTTTGCCGTAGGGACTTAACTATGAATTAAAGAAGGGGAGGGTAGGGTCACCCGACCCTAACTTTGGACCTAAAAAAAAAGTTCCGTTACTTTACCCACCTGGATCATTGGGTCCAGGCAAGCTTAGGCAATTGCCTATCGAGTGTTCCTAGTGTGGATAAAAGCTTTGTCGTAGGGACTTTGCTATGAATTGAATAAGGGGGAGGGTAGGGTCACACGACCCCCACTTTGGACCTCTGAAAAAAAAATCCGTAACTTTACCCACCTGTCTCTTTGGGACCATGCAAGCTTATGAAATTGCCTATCGAGTGTACTTAGTTTGGTTAAAAGCTTTGCCGTAGGGACTTAACTATGAATTAAAGAAGGGGAGGGTAGGGTGACCCGACCCCAACTTTAGACCTCCGAAAAAAAAAATCCATGACTTTACCCATCTGGATCTTTAGGCTCAGGCAAGCTTAGGCAATTGCCTATCGAGTGTACCTAGTGTGGTTAAAAGCTTTGCCGTAGGGACTTGGCTATGAATTAAAGAAGGGGAGGGTAGGGTCACCCGACCCCAACTTTAGACCTCCGAAAAAAAAAATCCGTAACTTTACCCACCTTGATCTTTGGGCCCAGGCAAGCTTAGGCAATTGCCTATCGAGTGTACCTAGTGTGGTTAAAAGCTTTGCCGTAGGGACTTGGCTATGAATTAAAGAAGGGGAGGTTAGGGTCACCCGACCCCAACTTTAGACCTCCGAAAAAAAAATCCGTAATTTTACCCACCTGGATCTTTGGGCCCAGGCAAGCTTAGGCAATTGCCTATCGAGTGTACCTAGTGTGGTTAAAAGCTTTGCCGTAAGGACTTGGCTATGAATTATAGAAGGGGGAGGGGAGGGTCAACCGACCCCAACTTTGGACCTCCGAACAAAAATTTCCATAACTTTACCCACCTGGATCTTTGGGCCCAGGCAAGCTCAGGCAATTGCCTATCGATTGTCCCTAGTGTGGTTAAAAGCTTTGCCGTAGGGACTTGGCTATGAATTTAAGAAGGGGGAGGTAGGGTCACCCGACCCCAACTTTGGACCTCCGAAAAAAAAAATCCATGACTTTACCCTTCTGGATCTTTAGGCTCAGGCAAGCTTAGGCAATTGCCTATCGAGTGTACCTAGTGTGGTTAAAAGCTTTGCCGTAGGGACTTGGCTATGAATTAAAGAAGGGGAGGGTAGGGTCACCCGACCCCAACTTTAGACCTCCGAAAAAAAAATCCGTAACTTTACCCACGTTGATCTTTGGGCCCAGGCAAGCTTAGGCAATTGCCTATCGATTGTACCTAGTGTGGTTAAAAGCTTTGCCGTAGGGACTTGGCTATGAATTAAAGAAGGGGGAGGGTAGGGTCACCCGACCCCAACTTTGGACCTCCGAACAAAAATTTCCATAACTTTGCCAAACTGGATCTTTGGGCCAAGGCAAGCTCAGGCAATTGCCTATCGATTGTCCCTAGTGTGGTTAAAAGCTTTGCCGTAGGGACTTGGCTATGAATTAAAGAAGGGGAGGGTAGGGTCACCCGACCCCAACTTTAGACCTCCGAAAAAAAAAAATCCGTAACTTTACCCACCTGGATCTTTGGGCCCAGGCAAGCTAAGGCAATTGCCTATCGAGTGTACCTAGTGTGGTTAAAAGCTTTGCCGTAGGAACTTGGCTATGAATTAAAGAAGGGGGAGGGTAGGGTCACCCGACCCCAACTTTGGACCTCCGAACAAAAATTTCCATAACTTTTCCCACCTGTATATTTGGGCCCAGGCAAACTTAGGCAATTGCCTCTCGAGTGTACCTAGTGTGGTTAATAGCTTTGCCGTAGGGACTTGGCTATGAATTAAAGAAGGGGGAGGGTAGGGTCACCCGACCCCAACTTTGGACCTCCGAAAAAAAAATCCGTAACTTAACCCACCTGGATCGTTGGGCCCAGGCAAGCTTATGCATTTGCCTATCGAGTTTACCTAGTTTGGTTAAAATTTTTGCCGTAGGGACTTGGCTATAAATTAAAGAAGGGGGAGGGTAGGGTCACCCGACCCTAACTTTAGACCTCCGAAAAATAAATTCCGTAACTTTACCCACCTGGATCTTTGGGCCCAGGCAAGCTAAGGCAATTGCCTATCGAGTGTATCTAGTGTGGTTAAAAGCTTTGCCGTAGGGACTTGGCTATGAATTAAAGAAGGGGAGGGTAGGGTCACCCGACCCCAACTTTGGACTTCCGAACAAAAATTTCCATACCTTTACCCACCTGGATCTTTAGGCCCAGGCAAGCTTGGGCAATTGTCTATCAAGTGTCCTTAGTGTGGTTAAAAGCTTTGCCGTAGGGACTTGGCTATGAATTTAAGAAGGGGGTAGGTGGGGTCACCCGACCCCAACTTTGGACCTCCGAAAAAAAAAATCCGTAACTTTACCCACCTGGATCTTTAGACCCAGGCAAGCTTAGACAATTGCCTTTCGAGTGTACCTAGTGTTGTTAAAAGCTTTGCCGTAGGGACTTGGCTATGAATTAAAGAAGGGGGAGGGTAGGGTCACCGACCCCAACTTTAGACCTCCAAAAAAAAAATTCCATAATTTTACCCACCTGGGTCTTTGGGCCCAGGTAAGCTTAGGCAATTGCCTGTCGAGTATACCTAGTGTGGTTAAAAGCTTTGCCGTAGGGACTTGGCTATGAATTAAAGAAGGGGAGGGTATGGTCACCCGACCCTAACTTTGGACCTCCGAAAAAAAAATCCTTAACTTTACCCACCTGGATTTTTAGGCCCAGGCAAGCTTAGGCAATTGCCTATCGAGTGTACCTAGTGTGGTTAAAAGCTTTGCCGTAGGGACTTGGCTATGAATTAAAGAAGCGGGAGGGTAGGGTCACCCGACCCCAACTTTAGACCTCCGAAGAAAAAAAATCCGTAACTTTACCCACCTGGATCTTTTGGCCCAGGCAAGCTTATGCATTTGCCTATCGAGTGTACCTAGTTTGGTTAAAAGATTAGCCGTAAGGACTTGGCTATGAACTAAAGAAGGGGGAGGGTAGGGTCACCCGACCCCAAATTTAGACCTCCGAAAAAAAAAATCCGTAACTTTACCCACCTGGATCTTTGGGCCCAGGCAAGCTTAGGTTATTGCCTATCGAGTGTACCTAGTGTGGTTAAAATCTTTGCCGTAGGGACTTGACTATGAATTAAAGAAGGGGGAGAGTAGGGTCACCCGACCCCAACTTTGGACCTCCGAACAAAAATTTCCATAACTTTACCCACCTGTATCTTTGGGCCCAGGCAAGCTTAGGCAATTGCCTATCGATTGTCCCTAGTGTGGTTAAAAGCTTTGCCGTAGGGACTTGGCTATGAATTTAAGGAGGGGGAGGGTAGGGTCACCCGACCTCAACTTTGGACCTCCGAAAAAAAAATTCGTATCTTTACCCACCTGGATCTTTGGACCCAGGCAAGCTTAGGCTATTGCTTATCGAGTGTACCTAGTGTGGTTAAAAGCTTTGCCGTAGGGACTTGGCTATGAATTAAAGAAGGGGAGGGTAGGGTCACCCGACCCCAGCTTCGGACCTCCGAAAAATAAATTCCGTAACTTTACCCACCTGGATCTTTGGACCCAGGCAAGCTTATGTAATTGCCTATCGAGTGTACCTAGTGTGGTTAAAAGCTTTGCCGTATGGACTTGGCTATGAATTAAAGAAGGGGGAGGGTAGGGTCACCCGACCACAACTTTGGACCTCCGAAAAAAAAAATCCTTAACTTTACCCACCTAGAACTTTGTGCCCATGTAAGCTTAAGCAATTGCCTATCGAGTGTACCTAGTATGGTTAAAAGCTTTGCCGTAGGGACTTGGCTATGAATTTAAGAAGGGGGAGGGTAGGGTCACCCGACCCCAACTTTGGACCTCCGAAAAAAAAATCCGTGACTTTACCCATCTGGATCTTTAGGCTCAGGCAAGCTTAGGCAATTGCCTATCGAGTATACCTAGTGTGGTTAAAAGCTTTGCCGTAGGGACTTGGCTATGAATTAAAGAAGGGGAGGGTAGGGTCACCCGTCCCCAACTTTGGACCTCCGAAAAATAAATTCCGTAACTTTACCCACCTGGATCTTTGGACCCGGGCAAGCTTATGTAATTGCCTATCGAGTGTACCTAGTGTGGTTAAAAGCTTTGCCGTATGGACTTGGCTATGAATTAAAGAAGGGGGAGGGTAGGGTCACCCGACCCCAACTTTGGACCTCCGAAAAAAAAAATTCGTAACTTTACCCACCTAGATCTTTGTGCCCATGCAAGCTTAAGCAATTGCCTATCGAGTGTACCTAGTAAGGTTAAAAGCTTTGTCGTAGGGAAAAATCTGTAACTTTACCCACCAGCTGGATCTTTGGGCCCAGGCAAGCTTAGGCAATTGCCTATCGAGTGTACCTAGTGTGGTTAAAAGCTTTGCCGTAGGGACTTGGCTATGAATTTAAGAAGGGGGAGGGTAGGGTCACCCGACCCCAACTTTGGACCTCCGAACAAAAAATCTGTAACTTTACCCACCAGCTGGATTTTTCGGCCCAGGCAAGCTTAGGCAATTGCCTATCGAGTGTACTTAGTGTGGATAAAAGCTTTCCCGAAGGGACTTGGCTATGAATTTAAGAAGGGGGAGGGTAGGGTCACCCGACCCCAACTTTGGACCTCCGAAAAAAAAAAATCCATGACTTTACCCATCTGGATCTTTAGGCTCAGGCAAGCTTAGGCAATTGCCTGTCGAGTATACCTAGTGTGGTTAAAAGCTTTGCCGTAGGGACTTGGCTATGAATTAAAGAAGGGGAGGGTATGGTCACCCGACCCAAACTTTGGACCTCCGAAAAAAAAATCCTTAACTTTACCCACCTGGATTTTTAGGCCCAGGCAAGCTTAGGCAATTGCCTATCGAGTGTACCTAGTGTGGTTAAAAGCTTTGCCGTAGGGACTTGGCTATGAATTAAAGAAGCGGGAGGGTAGGGTCACCCGACCCCAACTTTAGACCTCCGAAGAAAAAAAATCCGTAACTTTACCCACCTGGATCTTTTGGCCCAGGCAAGCTTATGCATTTGCCTATCGAGTGTACCTAGTTTGGTTAAAAGATTAGCCGTAAGGACTTGGCTATGAACTAAAGAAGGGGGAGGGTAGGGTCACCCGACCCCAAATTTAGACCTCCGAAAAAAAAAATCCGTAACTTTACCCACCTGGATCTTTGGGCCCAGGCAAGCTTAGGTTATTGCCTATCGAGTGTACCTAGTGTGGTTAAAATCTTTGCCGTAGGGACTTGACTATGAATTAAAGAAGGGGGAGAGTAGGGTCACCCGACCCCAACTTTGGACCTCCGAACAAAAATTTCCATAACTTTACCCACCTGTATCTTTGGGCCCAGGCAAGCTTAGGCAATTGCCTATCGAGTGTCCCTAGTGTGGTTAAAAGCTTTGCCGTAGGGACTTGGCTATGAATTTAAGGAGGGGGAGGGTAGGGTCACCCGACCTCAACTTTGGACCTCCGAAAAAAAAATTCGTATCTTTACCCACCTGGATCTTTGGACCCAGGCAAGCTTAGGCTATTGCTTATCGAGTGTACCTAGTGTGGTTCAAAGCTTTGCCGTAGGGACTTGGCTATGAATTAAAGAAGGGGAGGGTAGGGTCACCCGACCCCAGCTTCGGACCTCCGAAAAATAAATTCCGTAACTTTACCCACCTGGATCTTTGGACCCAGGCAAGCTTATGTAATTGCCTATCGAGTGTACCTAGTGTGGTTAAAAGCTTTGCCGTATGGACTTGGCTATGAATTAAAGAAGGGGGAGGGTAGGGTCACCCGACCACAACTTTGGACCTCCGAAAAAAAAAATCCTTAACTTTATCCACCTAGAACTTTGTGCCCATGTAAGCTTAAGCAATTGCCTATCGAGTGTACCTAGTATGGTTAAAAGCTTTGCCGTAGGGACTTGGCTATGAATTTAAGAAGGGGGAGGGTAGGGTCACCCGACCCCAACTTTGGACCTCCGAAAAAAAAAATCCGTGACTTTACCCATCTGGATCTTTAGGCTCAGGCAAGCTTAGGCAATTGCCTATCGAGTATACCTAGTGTGGTTAAAAGCTTTGCCGTAGGGACTTGGCTATGAATTAAAGAAGGGGAGGGTAGGGTCACCCGTCCCCAACTTTGGACCTCCGAAAAATAAATTCCGTAACTTTACCCACCTGGATCTTTGGACCCGGGCAAGCTTATGTAATTGCCTATCGAGTGTACCTAGTGTGGTTAAAAGCTTTGCCGTATGGACTTGGCTATGAATTAAAGAAGGGGGAGGGTAGGGTCACCCGACCCCAACTTTGGACCTCCGAAAAAAAAAATTCGTAACTTTACCCACCTAGATCTTTGTGCCCATGCAAGCTTAAGCAATTGCCTATCGAGTGTACCTAGTAAGGTTAAAAGCTTTGTCGTAGGGAAAAATCTGTAACTTTACCCACCAGCTGGATCTTTGGGCCCAGGCAAGCTTAGGCAATTGCCTATCGAGTGTACCTAGTGTGGTTAAAAGCTTTGCCGTAGGGACTTGGCTATGAATTTAAGAAGGGGGAGGGTAGGGTCACCCGACCCCAACTTTGGACCTCCGAACAAAAAATCTGTAACTTTACCCACCAGCTGGATTTTTCGGCCCAGGCAAGCTTAGGCAATTGCCTATCGAGTGTACTTAGTGTGGATAAAAGCTTTCCCGAAGGGACTTGGCTATGAATTTAAGAAGGGGGAGGGTAGGGTCACCCGACCCCAACTTTGGACCTCCGAAAAAAAAAAATCCATGACTTTACCCATCTGGATCTTTAGGCTCAGGCAAGCTTAGGCAATTGCCTATCGAGTGTACCTAGTGTGGTTAAAAGCTTTGCCGTAGGGACTTGGCTATGAATTAAAGAAGGGGAGGGTAGGGTCACCCGACCCCAACTTTAGACCTCCGAAAAAAAAATTCCGTAACTTTACCCACCTGGATCTTTGGGCCCAGGCAAGCTTAGGCAATTGCCTATCGAGTGTACCTAGTGTGGTTAAAAGCTTTGCCGTAGGGACTTGGCTATGAATTAAAGAAGGGGGAGGGTAGGGTCACCCGACCCCAACTTTGGACCTCCGAACAAAAATGTCCATAACTTTACCCACCTGGATCTTTGGGCCCAGGCAAGCTCAGGTAATTGCCTATCGATTGTCCTTAGTGTGGTTAAAAGCTTTGCCGTAGGGACTTGGCTATGAATTTAAGAAGAGGGAGGGTAGGGTCACCCGACCCCAACTTTGGACCTATGAAAAAAAAATTAGTAACTTTACCCACCTGGATCTTTCAATTGGACCCAGGCAAGCTTAGGCAATTGCCTATCGAGTGTACCTAGTGTGGTTGAAAGCTTTGCCGTAGGGACTTGGCTATGAATTAAAGAAGGGGGAGGGTAGGGTCACCCGACCCCAACTTTGGACCTCCGAAAAATAAAATCCGTAACTTTACCCACCTGGATCTTTGGTGCCCAGGCAACCTTAGGCAATTGCCTTTCGAGTGTACCTAGTGTGGTTAAAAGCTTTGCCGTAGGGACTTGGCTATGAATTAAAGAAGGGGAGGGTAGGGTCACCTGACCCCAACTTCGGACCTCCGAAAAATAAATTCCGTAACTTTACCCACCTGGATCTTTGGACCCAGGCAAGCTTAGGTAATTGCCTATCGAGTGTACCTAGTGTGGTTAAAAGCTTTGCCGTAGGGACTTGGCTATGAATTAAAGAAGGGGGAGGGTAGGGTCACCCGACCCCAACTTTGGACCTCCGAAAAAAAAATTCCGTAACTTTACCCACCTAGATCTTTGGGCCCATGCAAGCTTAAGCAATTGCCTATCGGGTGTACGTAGTGTTGTTAAAAGCTTTGCCGTAGGGACTTGGCTATGAATTAAAGAAGGGGGAGGGTAGGGTCACCGACCCCCAACTTTGCGGGACCTCCGAAAAAAAAATCCATAACTTTATCCACTTGGATCTTTGGGCCCAGGCAAGCTTAGGTAATTGCCTATCAAGTGTACCTAGTGTGGTTAAAAGCTTTGCCGTAGGGACTTGGCTATGAATTAAAGAAGGGGGAGAGTAGGGTCACCCGACCCCAACTTTGGACCTCCGAAAAAAAAAATCCGTAACTTTACCCACCTGGATCTTTGAGCCCATGTATGCTTAGGCAATTGCCTATCGAGTGTCCCTAGTATGGTTAAAAGCTTTGCCGTAGGGACTTGGCTATGAATTTAAGAAGGGGGAGGGTAGGGTCACCCGACCCCAACTTTGAGCCTCCAAAAAAAAAATCAGTAACTTTACCCACCAGCTGGATCTTTGGGCCCAGGCAAGCTTAGGCAATTGCCTATCGAGTGTACCTAGTGTGGTTAAAAGCTTTGCCGTAGGGACTTGGCTATGAATTAAAGAAGGGGGAGAGTAGGGTCACCCGACCCCAACTTTGGACCTCCGAAAAAAAAAATCCGTAACTTTACACACCTAGATCTTTGTGCCCATGCAAGCTTAAGCAATTGCCTATCGAGTGTACCTAGTATGGTCAAAAGCTTTGCCGTAGGGACTTGGCTATGAATTAAAGAAGGGGGAGAGTAGGGTCACCCGACCCCAACTTTGGACCTCCGAAAAAAAAAATCCGTAACTTTACACACCTAGATCTTTGTGCCCATGCAAGCTTAAGCAATTGCCTATCGAGTGTACGTAGTGTGGTTAAAAGCTTTGCCGTAGGGACTTGGCTATGAATTAAAGAAGGGGGAGGGTAGGGTCACCGACCCCCAACTTTGCGGGACCTCCAAAAAAAAAATCCATAACTTTACCCACTTGGATCTTTGGGCCCAGGCAAGCTTAGGCAATTGCCTATCAAGTGTACCTAGTGTGGTTAAAAGCTTTGCCGTAGGGACTTGGCTATGAATTAAAGAAGGGGGAGAGTAGGGTCACCCGACCCCAACTTTGGACCTCCGAAAAAAAAAATCCGTAACTTTACCCACCTGGATCTTTGAGTCCATGTATGCTTAGGCAATTGCCTATCGAGTGTCCCTAGTATGGTTAAAAGCTTTGCCGTAGGGACTTGGCTATGAATTTAAGAAGGGGGAGGGTAGGGTCACCCGACCCCAACTTTGAGCCTCAAAAAAAAAAAATCAGTTACTTTACCCACCAGCTGGATCTTTGGGCCCAGGCAAGCTTAGGCAATTGCCTATCGAGTGTACCTAGTGTGGTTAAAAGCTTTGCCGTAGGGACTTGGCTATGAATTAAAGAAGGGGGAGAGTAGGGTCACCCGACCCCAACTTTGGACCTCCGAAAAAAAAAATCCGTAACTTTACACACCTAGATTTTTGTGCCCATGCAAGCTTAAGCAATTGCCTATCGAGTGTACCTAGTATGGTTAAAAGCTTTGTCGTAGGGACTTGGCTATGAATTTAAGAAAGGGGAGGGTAGGGTCACCCGACCCCGACTTTGGACCTCCGAAAAAAAATCCATGACTTTACCCATCTGGATCTTTAGGCTCAGGCAAGCTTAGGCAATTGCCTATCGAGTGTACCTTGTGTGGTTAAAAGCTTTGCCGTAGGGACTTGGCTATGAATTAAAGAAGGGGAGGGTAGGGTCACCCGACCCCAACTTTAGACCTCCGAAAAAAAAAATCCGTAACTTTACCCACCTGGATCTTTGGGCCCAGGCAAGCTTAGGCAATTGCCTATCGAGTGTACCTAGTGTGGTTAAAAGCTTTGCCGTAGGGACTTGGCTATGAATTAAAGAAGGGGGAGAGTAGGGTCACCCGACCCCAACTTTGGACCCCTGAACAAAAATTTCCATAACTTTACCCACCTGGATCTTTGGGCCCAGGCAAGCTCAGGTAATTGCCTATCGATTGTCCCTAGTGTGGTTAAAAGCTTTGCCGTAGGGACTTGGCTATGAATTTAAGAAGGGGGAGGGTAGGGTCACCCGACCCCAACTTTGGACCTCCGAAAAAATTTTTAGTAACTTTACCAACCTGGATCTTTCAATTGGACCCAGGCAAGCTTAGGCAATTGCCTATCGAGTGTACCTAGTGTGGTTGAAACCTTTGCCGTAGGGACTTGGCTATGAATTAAAGAAGGGGGAGGGTATGATCACCCGACCCCAACTTTGGACCTCCGAAAAATAAATTCCGTAACTTTACCCACCTGGATCTTTGGTGCCCAGGCAACCTTAGGCAATTGCCTTTCGAGTGTACCTAGTGTGGTTAAAAGCTTTGCCGTAGGGACTTGGCTATGAATTAAAGAAGGGGAGGGTAGGGTCACCTGACCCCAACTTTAGACCTCCGAAAAAAAAATTCCGTAACTTTACCCACCTGGATCTTTGGGCCCAGGCAAGCTTAGGCAATTGCCTATCGAGTGTACCTAGTGTGGTTAAAAGCTTTGCCGTAGGGACTTGGCTATGAATTAAAGAAGGGGGAGGGTAGGGTCACCCGACCCCAACTTTGGACCTCCGAACAAAAATTTCCATAACTTTACCCACCTGGATCTTTGGGCCCAGGCAAGCTCAGGTAATTGCCTATCGATTGTCCTTAGTGTGGTTAAAAGCTTTGCCGTAGGGACTTGGCTATGAATTTAAGAAGGGGGAGGGTAGGGTCACCTGACCCCAACTTTGGACCTATGAAAAAAAAATTAGTAACTTTACCCACCTGGATCTTTCAATTGGACCCAGGCAAGCTTAGGCAATTGCCTATCGAGTGTACCTAGTGTGGTTAAAAGCTTTGCCGTAGGGACTTGGCTATGAATTAAAGAAGGGGAGGGTAGGGTCACCCGACCCCAACTTTAGACCTCCGAAAAAAAAATCCGTAACTTTACCCACCTGGATCTTTGGGCCCAGGCAAGCTTAGGCAATTGCCTATCGAGTGTACCTAGTGTGGTTAAAAGCTTTGCCGTAGGGACTTGGCTATGAATTAAAGAAGGGGGAGGGTAGGGTCACCCGACCCCAACTTTGGACCTCCGAACAAAAATTTCCATAACTTTACCCACCTGGATCTTTGGACCCAGGCAAGCTTAGGCAATTGCCTATCGAGTGTACCTAGTGTGGTTGAAAGCTTTGCCGTAGGGACTTGGCTATGAATTAAAGAAGGGGGAGGGTATGGTCACCCGACCCCAACTTTGGACCTCCGAAAAATAAATTCCGTAACTTTACCCACCTGGATCTTTGGTGCCCAGGCAACCTTAGGCAATTGCCTTTCGAGTGTACCTAGTGTGGTTAAAAGCTTTGCCGTAGGGACTTGGCTATGAATTAAAGAAGGGGAGGGTAGGGTCACCTGACCCCAACTTCGGACCTCCGAAAAATAAATTCCGTAACTTTACCCACCTGGATCTTTAGACCCAGGCAAGCTTAGGTAATTGCCTATCGAGTTTACCTAGTGTGGTTAAAAGCTTTGCCGTAGGGACTTGGCTATGAATTAAAGAAGGGGGAGGGTAGGGTCACCCGAACCCAACTTTGGACCTCCGAAAAAAAAATTCCGTAACTTTACCCACCTAGATCTTTGGGCCCATGCAAGCTTAAGCAATTGCCTATCGGGTGTACGTATTGTTGTTAAAAGCTTTGTCGTAGGGACTTGGCTATGAATTAAAGAAGGGGGAGGGTAGGGTCACCGACCCCCAACTTTGCGGGACCTCCGAAAAAAAATCCATAACTTTACCCACTTGGATCTTTGGGCCCAGGCAAGCTTAGGCAATTGCCTATCGAGTGTACCTAGTGTGGTTAAAAGCTTTGCCGTAGGGACTTGGCTATGAATTAAAGAAGGGGGAGAGTAGGGTCACCCGACCCCAACTTTGGACCTCCGAAAAAAAAAATCCGTAACTTTACCCACCTGGATCTTTGAGCCCATGTATGCTTAGGCAATTGCCTATCGAGTGTCCCTAGTATGGTTAAAAGCTTTGCCGTAGGGACTTGGCTATGAATTTAAGAAGGGGGAGGGTAGGGCACCCGACCCCAACTTTGAGCCTCCAAAAAAAAAAATCCGTGACTGTACCCACCAGCTGGATCGTTGGGCCCAGGCAAGCTTAGGCAATTGCCTATCGAGTGTACCTAGTGTGGTTAAAAGCTTTGCCGTAGGGACTTGGCTATGAATTAAAGAAGGGGGAGAGTAGGGTCACCCGAACCCAACTTTGGACCTCCGAAAAAAAAAATCCGTAACTTTACCCACCTGGATCTTTGAGCCCATGTAAGCTTAGGCAATTGCCTATCGAGTGTCCCTAGTATGGTTAAAAGCTTTGCCGAAGGAACTTAGCTATGAATTTAAGAAGGGGGAGGGTAGGGTCACCCGAACCCAACTTTGGACCTCCAAAAAAAAAAATCCGTAACTTTACCCACCTGGATCTTTGGGCCCAGGCAAGCTTAAGCAATTTCCTATCGAGTGTACCTAGTGTGGTTAAAAGCTTTGCCGTAGAGATTTGGCTATGAATTAAAGAAGGGGGAGGGTAGGGTCACCCGACCCCAACTTAGGGGTGACCCTACCACATCCGGGACTTTGCCGACCCTACCACATCCGGGACTTTGCTGTAGGAAAATGTTTACGGATTATAGTTATTTTACATAGACTTGAATCTAAATAATTTTTTGTTTAGATTAACCAAAATATTTATGTCAAATCGTTCTCGTTCTATTTGACGTGTGTTGTTTTCACACTTATCGTTTTTCTTATAAGAATGTAATAAATAAATTACTAGAGTGACTATTTACTTATGAATAATTTCCTGATCTAGCTTGTTCTTAGACGAAAAGTGTATATAATGGTTATCAGCTTTTCTTTTCAATCGAATAATTTCTATAAGCTTGACGATCTAATTGTATCGCTACACTAGTTTATTGTTACCCGTTGTTATAAATTGTTATTATTATTATTATACAGATAATAACCCATCCCTTATCAGAGAGAAAGGAGAAAGGGTTAATAGCTAAAACATTTTTTAGATTCCCGGCTTTAAAAAAAAATCGTATTTAGTACACGAATAAATAATTAAACTTTGGATGTGTTAAAATGGAATTAAATTTCATCTTCCTACTGGAAATTATTAGTCATCATATTAATTTATTTGTCATCATATTTATAAGTACGTTTGGTGTTGTTGCAAGTCTTCGGTTTTTGGGCATGATCATGTTGGCGCGTTTTCTTATTGTTCGCTGGCTTATTGTTCGCTAGCTTGATTCACCTTATTGTTCGCTGGCTTATTGTTCGCTAGCTTGAGTCTGGTTTGATAATGCAAGGCCAGCAAGATTTTGTGTTATGAACAGAAAACTAAACGGAAAGAAATTTAATATAGATTATGAGAAATTCTAACATGACGTCCTTCAAACGCTTTGAGTACACACCCGTGATAAAATTTGAATATATTGCATGGGCTGTTCCGATCGTACTCCCACGTCATACGCTTTTTTATAAATGAGTTTGCGACGTCATAAAACGATGACGTTAGAATATGAGCATTTAATGGGAAATACAATCTTGTATTACCGAAAATCATCACAACATGGAAACGTAAACAAACGATGCTAAAATGTGTTATAAGCTATATTTGTTTAAACATTTAAGACATATAAGTAAAATATTACGGATTAAAAATGAGTCGAGGTTTGTGATTGGACACAGAGATGTCAGTATATATTCAGGAAACTGCCGGGGTATATACGACGTTGTTATCCCCAATTGGAACCTCAAAAACGTCATCATAACATCGGTTACTATGTGACGTAGTCAAAAGCTATCAAACTTTCAGTTATTATAAATCATTACATACACGATAAAATTATATTCAAATCAAATTAGAAAATCCTTCATGTATGCCGAACATATCAGGTTGGGTTTTTCAATATATATGTGTTGTCAACAAATACCTGCACTGAAAAATAACATTAAGTCAGGGGTAATCCGTAATATATGTGTAATTCAGGTCTCAGACAGGGTATATACTGTGACATTCCCGGCTTAGAGTTTATATCCCCTGAGACCTGAATAACATATATTATCACTTAAATTAATTCAAAACTATCTATATACTTTATTTTAAATAGTTAAAACATGTCACTAATTCAGTTTGCTTCGTTCTTTTACGCCAATTTGATAGTGTGTTTATTTCTAGGAATGGCAAATATTTGCCTCCACCTAGAGCGCTTCGATCCAAAAAAATTGCCGTATTTGACCTATTAGAATTGAAATAATTCATGGGGGCTTGAATATATCTAGAATTTTCCACGGGTTGTTACTTTATGCCAATATTTTACCCAGGGTAAAATGTTTGTCATAAACAGCAAACCCGTGGTAAAATCACGATATATTCAAGCCCCCATGAATAATTTCTTAATTATCACGTGCGCAAATAATGTACTTTCAGAATAATAAAGCGAACTTCAGATCATTTGATACATGTTTTCTTACTAAAACAGTTAGCGGATTTTCAACATATAATTATTTTTGTTAAAGTTACATGACCTGAGTTATCTTCCCTTATATGAAAAAAAAAAAAAGTAAAACAAATGTTCTTAATTCGTTAAAGTCAGTCACAAACAATGAATAATCAAACACATAATTTTCTTCGTTTAGTCGAAACCTCTTACAAATGAAGTATATTCTTCTCTCAAAAATTGCAAATTCCAACTTAAAGATCCGTTAAATGAACTTAAAGATCTAGACCGATTTTATTTCTGCTATTTCACAATCCAAGACGGTTGATATAAAAAAAAACATTTTTTAGGATACATTATTCATTTACCACACCCCAAAAATAAAACTAACCCAATACAAATTTAAAAACCACCCTAGATTATATATATTTTTTTTTAGTAGATGGTCATTAGGTACGACATGAATAAAATAAAATGTCAATCATTAATAAATACTTATTTGCTTTTCAGGTATTAACATGAAAAGATTGCCTACAATAAAAGTGAAATACGGATTAATTATGACCATCGGCAGCCTTTGGATGTAATCTCGGTGGCTAATTACATGTAGATGAAGTCCAGACAACAGACACACGAAATGTTGATACGTATTGAGTCCACGCATTACTTATTTTATTCATTTTGTAATCTTTATATAGTACGTTTTAGTATGTTATGAATTAAATATAAGAATTTAAGACAAATGAGAGAACATGAATTCGACAGTTAGTGCCCTTTCAAATATAACTTGTTATGGATGAACATCGTATCTACATTGTCAATGTCAAAGATAACAAATACTCGTGTTATACAGTAAACATACAGATAATAAAAAAAAAAACATTTTCAAAATTTTCAAGCGTAATATTCACTCACATTCCAGGATAGCTAGCGGAGTATCTTCTGTAACAGCATGGATTAGTGGGGTTCAATGTGTATGTGTTGCAGCATCCATTAGAACAATATTTAGAATCAGTTTTATCGTATACAGAGCTGTAATAGGAACAGTATGAGGCACTGGCAACTCCTGTTGATAAAGATATATACATCGGAAAGTGCATAATAGTATGTAATACCGCAGTCCCACTAGGACACGATCGCACTACGAATGAAAATTTGACGATTGTAGTGCGACCGTGTTGATCGTAGTTAGGTCGTAGTACGGTCGTGATGAGGTCTTTATGATCGTGATGAGCGTGGCAAAATTTGAACATGGTGCGGTCGTGGCGAAACCAGGTCGTAGTAGAAGCGTAGTGAGAACGCAGTAAGATGATGATAAGATCGCAAAGGTCGCTGTACCCTCGTATCGAGAGCGTAGCGAAAGCATGGTTATATTCGTAGAGACTGTGCTTCGATCTTACAGCGACGTTATTAGGACCTCACTACGATCATCACGTTCTAATCGCGACCAAACTACACTTCCACTATGACTATAAAAAGTTTACACCACGCTGTTCAAGACCATAGTACGATTCTAGCACGACCTTGCCGCCCTCAACGCGCTCTTCATACGATCTGACTACGTTCATACTACGACTTTCATTTTTATTGTCATTTTCACATAAAATATATTAAATTTCTACAGGTTTTGTTTGTCTGTATGTAAAAAGGATTTCTTGTTCATTTTCTCTAACTGCTAAACCATGCCACATTATGTATGTATGTGCCTATCCTAAGTCAGGAACCTGTCAATCAATGATTACCGTTTGTTAATGCGTTACATATATGTTTTTTTAATTCATTTTCTGATCACGAATAAAGCCGCGACCTCACCACGATCTAAATTTATTTTAGATAGCGGTGAGCGTGGTGCGTTCGTGGTCTAGCGGGACTACGATCCTGGTCCATCAACTTTACCACGATCGCATTACGCTCACCGCAATCTAAAATAAATTCCGATCGTGGTGAGCGTGCAGTAAAAGGAGTATGTTAATTTTCGTTTCATTCACGTTGCTACTACGTCCTCATTCATAAGCTTCTAAAACGATCCCGCTATGATTATACCGCGTTCTCACTACGACTATCACGATCTTTCTACGCTTATCACGTCCTCACTATGATTATACCACGATTTATCCGATTGCAACACGATTTTAGTTTGCTTCTACTGCGATTATAGCACGCCCTTACCACGACCTTACTACGATCACACCACGTTCAGACCAGATCTAACTTTACTCCCAGCAATAACGTCAACATCTTGTTCCATATACCGGTAAATATTGTATCATTCTTTCTAATACATTAAGTCAAACAAAACCTGTAGAGATTTTATACATTTTATATGACAATGAGAACGAGCATGATTGTCGTAGTACGAATGTAGTCATTTCGTTAGGAGAGCCTGATTAGGACGGCATGGGCGCGTGCTAAAATCGTACTAGGGTCTTGAACAGCGTAGTATAAATGTGATATAGTCGGAGTGGAAACGTCGTAGTAACGTAGCTGTCAGATCGTAGCACAGTCTCCTCGATAAGAATCTCGCTTTTGCTACGCTGTCACCATGATGGCACAGTGACCTTTGCGATCCTACCATCAACTTACTGCGCTCTCACTACGCTTCTACTGCGATCTCATTTCTCCCCGACCACATCATGATTGTTTTGAACATATTCAAACTTGGCCACGTTTATCACGATCATAAAGACCTCACCACTAACGTACTTCGATAGACAAGTCCGATAAATTATATACATTACTTGTTGTGTCAAGGTTGAAACGGTCAATTTAATATAGTATAGAAAAAAAATGAAGTTTATGCGATCTTTTTTACCTGACCTTTTGCTTTTAATTACCACACAGGTTTTGATTCAGGTTGGATTGGTCGGTCTGACACATCTCTACTGGATCATGATTCTGCACTATCAGATCTTCCTCTGTCTCTACCTCTACCCCGCCCACCAAGCTCACTAGTTTTGGTAGATTTGTGTAACATGACTGTGTCTTTTCCGAGAAACTCCAAGTATCAGTGAAAAGTAGAAAGAATGAAGATATTTATATAGAACACAATGTTGACTTTATTGCTGAGAGCGTATAGTAAGATTGCGACATGAACATGTGATGATCGTAATAGTAGCGTGGTCAGATCGTATTGCATCGGATAAATCGTTGTATGGTCGTAGTGAGGACATGATGAGCGTAGAAAGATCTTGATAATCGTAGTGAGGTCGCCATCATAAGCGTGGTCAGAACGTGGTACTATCGTAGCGGGATCGTTGAAGAAGTGTAATGATTATATAGTAGCAACGTGACAGAAACGAACATTTACATGTTCATGCCGCTCGTACCGCGACCTCATTACGATCTGAATTTTAGATCGCAATGAGCGTGGTGCGATCGTGGTCACGTGTGACTGAAGCATTATAAATGCTTATAAATTCTGTTTCCATTGAATTCTCTATATATGTTATAAAGAATATCTGTTTTCTATAGAAGAGGAACGAAAGATACTTGAGGGATAGTCAAACTCATAAATCGAAAAAAAACTGACAACGCAATGGCTAAAAATGAAAAAGACAAACAGAAAAACAAAAGTACACATGACGTCACAACATAGAAAACTATAAAATAAGCAACACGAACCCCACCAAAAACTAGGGGTGATCTCAGGTGCTTCGGATGGGTAAGCAGATCCTGCTTACACATATGGCACCCGTCGTGATGCTTATGTGATAACACATCCGGTAATTCGTCTTACTCGGTAGGTCACATTCATGAAAAGGAAGGGGATTGTAGTTACGACGTAAGGAACATATCCGATATCATTTGTCAAAGGGTTATTCAATTACAGTCAACCAACTCGTGATGGCGTCCGTAAAATTTACGAAGGGATGATTTCAACTTCACCATTTGGAACTCTTGGTTAAATAGCTTCCTTGTGAGCAGCAATCCTCAATCAAGAAAATCATGATAGGAAATGCAAGCACGGGAATATCGTATCAATTGGGAGTTATATACCCCGTATGCAGGTGCCGATCGAACATGTCGAATGTTGCTACTTAGAAATGGAAAGTTCACAATTGGAAAGCTTAAATCATCTTTGTTATCGTAAAGTATTGTTTTCATACGACCCTCATTGTCAATTGAAAGATGTAAGTCAAGACATTAGGACGACTTAATATCCACTCTCGAGAACACACACAATTACTAAAGTGGTATCAAATCGAAATTAGAAATGTTAAATTATTTTAGAAACTACACGTACATGTAAATATGGTCGACCGACTTCAGAATATATATCTAGGACTAACGCTCTCTGCAAATTAACTAATTTTGTACCAATTATTTAAGGGGTATGGATGTTGCCAGCTGTTGCAAGGCTATATTTTATCCAATTTACCCTCAGTTTCCAGTGATATTCCAATTTCAAGTCCTACTCGATGTCTACCTACTATTCTATGATTTACCTATTGTAATGAAAATGTATGTGCTCTCGTCATAAACATGAAAAACATATTTTGCCACTGGAGGTAAAGTAAACAACAATCAGCCAACTACATAAATTATTCAATGTACATAGTACACGAATACAATACCTTGTAAAATGTTACTATGTATTTAAATAACTCAATGATAGCGCAAACGTTTTTGTTATGGTTTTACAATTTACTACATAATACACAATCATATTATATATATATATATATATATATATAAAATGACTGAATAAATAGTCAACGATCAATCTTACAGGGCGATGGATCATGTAATATGATTCTGTACACTACAAAATATAATATATAACAAGTCAAAAAGGGTACAACATCACCATAAAATAACTATAAAATATACAAATATTAGATATTTCGGATAACAGATATCCTTCTTCAATAATAGCACGATGTCAAATGAATCGTGTCAATTCAAATTGAGACTATCAAAATCTTGATTTATACAATTTAAGCGAACGCTGGAACAATTTTAAAATTTCCAAACACACCGCAAAGACTACAGAAATATGCCAAAAATAAAATAGTTATTTACGATGTGACAGTTGAGATGTAATAACTGCATTGAGGGCAGTCCTCAAACAAAAAAATCAAAATCATCAAAAATGTCCTTACCGATCCAGATGGTATAAATTAGACAACGGTAGGGCAATTACAACGGAAACTACATATTAAAGCCTTCCAAACGCATAGCAGTCTAATAGTGATTGAAAAAATAAGTTTTGTATATTGAGCTTAAATAATTGAACGTGGCAACGTACTTATACATCATCCCGAATTCACTTGCCACTCGACTGGGTCTGTGTACACTATATATTGCAATGTAACTTGCAAAACCCAGAATGTTGTATACCTCCTTCAGTGTCGATGTGGCATGCAGTATGTTGGCGAGACAGAGCAGCCATTTAACAAACGCATGAATGGTCATCGAAGTGACTACACTTGCAAGCCCGACCTACCAGTGAGTCGTCATTTGAGATCACCTGGACACACACAAGCTGATCTCAAAAACCTTACCATCACGATCATAGACCACAACGAGTGTTGGTCGAAGGTCGACAGAGTCGCTCGGGAAAGATTTTGGATAAGAAAGTTACGAACAGTCTCCCCAGAGGGCATAAATGAAAAAACATAGAACGAGTCCCTCATTTTCCTGTGACCACCTGTTTCAAACAACGCCGGATTTAGTACTGGCTTTACAGTTCGAAATTATTTTTAAAATTACCGTTTAAATTACAGGTTTTCACTGATTCGGGATGATGTATAAGTACGTTGCCACGTTCAATTATTTAAGCTCAATATACAAAACTTATTTTTTCAATCACTATTAGACTGCTATGCGTTTGGAAGGCTTTAATATGTAGTTTCCGTTGTAATTGCCCTACCGTTGTCTAATTTATACCATCTGGATCGGTAAGGACATTTTTGATGATTTTGATTTTTTTGTTTGAGGACTGCCCTCAATGCAGTTATTACATCTCAACTGTCACATCGTAAATAACTATTTTATTTTTGGCATATTTCTGTAGTCTTTGCGGTGTGTTTGGAAATTTTAAAATAGTTCCAGCGTTCGCTTAAATTGTATAAATCAAGATTTTGATAGTCTCAATTTGAATTGACACGATTCATTTGACATCGTGCTATTATTGAAGAAGGATATCTGTTATCCGAAATATCTAATATTTGTATATTTTATAGTTATTTTATGGTGATGTTGTACCCTTTTTGACTTGTTATATATATATATATATATATATATTTTATAATGGTTCTTATCTGTATACAACTTAATTGCGATTGATGATACATGGTTTTGTCAGACGATTATAAATTTAAGAAACTTAGTAAATTGTAACAGCAAATATACAAAAACAACTGTACATTTAGGCCAACTAAAAAGTACATTTGTATGTGTGTTAACTGCACTACCTTTACATGTACCTACATGTACCATTTATTTTTATTTGAGAAATCTATGAAATCTATGCATTTCAGTAAATGCATCTATAAATAAAATCGGAAATACCCTAAATATCTATCGTTGCCATGGTTACCAGCAGTGTAAGGGCTTCCTACTTGCATGACTTTCATATAAGGTCAAACTGAACATGTCAGCAAAGTTTTATCAAAATCAAACAACTTTGCATAAAGCACCATCTGCATGGTTTTCTCATAGATGTCCACGAGAAAACCATGCAAAATCCAAAAAAAATTATGAAAGGGGTTGTGGGATTTTCAGCTGATTTTGGGTTCCTAGTAAAGTATTAAGTACATCTAATAGTTCTAGGGTTGAAAAATGACAATTTATCTCAAATTATGTGAATACTATTAAATCAGTTAAAACCTTCCACAAAAACTAATTGAATCAACTGAAATAGACACTAAAAGTGATTAGAAAGTGTCCAAAATCTTTCGTCAAATGAACCTGAAATTTGAGGCCCAATCGGCCCTTACGGACCTACATGTACTTCTTTTAACGTTTGCAGCAAGAACGCATACACAATTCGCAATACGTACTTTTCATTGATGTGCTTGCTTACTTTGAAACAGTTTATTTACGTTATTTCATAATCGTTCTAGATCTTAAATGTTTTGCAAATATGTTATACTTGTATTCAGATTGTTTTCATTTCCTAGCAAAACACTTTGTGTTCACAAAATGTTCATTTAGAAAACATTGTAATTCGGTTATAATTGAACTACTTCGAAAAGCACAAAGACAAGCTTATGCCTTTCAGAGAGAATAATCAGCGGGAAAAATTATGAAAGCTTCAAATGCAGACACTCAACTTTTTAACAAGCTTATACACATGTAAAGAAAAACACCACTTACTTACACAAAGATACTAAAACTGAATGAAAAGACTGAAGAAAATGGACCAAGCATAATGAACATTTGGCAAGAACATTTCCAACAACTAGCTACACCAACATTAGAGGAAAATTTTGACTCTGAAAAGCTAGAGCTTGTAGAAATAGAAAACAATATATATATAATAAATCCATAGAAAGAGAAAAAGGTTAAGGCATTGATCATGTCAATGTAAATGAGGTTATAAAGCTATAATAGAAAAACAAAAAGCAGGAAAAGCACCTGCTGAGGATGGAACTTCGACAGAACGCTACATATATGGGAGAGATGAGTTAACTCCCTTTATAGTACATTTGCTTAATTCAATTTAACCATATCTGTCACACCAATCCTAAAGAAAAAAAGGCAAAACTTACCATCTAGCTCTAAAGGAATAACTGTGACTAAAACCTTTGAAAATTTTTACAAAGTAAATTGAAGGATATAGTCGACTCTGTATTTAATAACATAAATAACCTCTTGTAAAGAGATTTTACAGTAGGAGTCTCATCACTATTCCTCACATCAGAAGCAAGACCGGAGAAAGTAAGAAATAATTAAAGATACTGACGATCTTTAAAATAACTCTTGATGCAGAAAAAGCATTTGACAAACTCAACTATGAAATCCTATTCAACAAGCTGTACCATTATGAAATAAAAGGAAAACTCTGGATACTAATGAGAAACCTGTATAAAGGCATGATCAGAAATCTACAGAATATGTAATGGTTTTACAAGGAATTTAACAAGGTGCACAACTATCTATAACGCTATATAAATGCTACAACAAAGTCATACTGCATAGCATTTTAAAAAGTTGACTAAAAGCATGGATTGGAGATAAACAAGTCCTCTACCCACATGTGCCGATGACATTTCTGTCCTGGCAAATATTACTATAGACACGCAAAGAATATTAGACATGGTACAGCACCATACAAACAGAGATCTAGTAAAAACAATCGAATTTTATCTGAAGCTGTTTTATACAATTCAAAAGGCTAAATCATATCAACATTGCAATTCAATGTCGATGACATCGATATAACCAATGAAACCAAACATCTAGGTATAAAAAGAAACGAGCAAAACTTGGAAAATATCTCAGACAGAATATAATCCGGCAGTGCAACAATATACAGCCTACTCAAAGACGGTTTACATGTCAGAAGGGGATGGCAGCACACAAGCTATAGATAACATATGCAGTACCAAGAAGCAGCTACGGATATGAGGTGATGAACTTACTTGCAAAACAAAAGGATATACTAGAACTGGCAGAGAGAAAAATCCTCCGACAAATTCAAGGCCTTCCAAATATTACAGCAAGAATGGCTGTCTATACCCTGGTAGAAACAGAACCTATTGCCATCACATTAAACAAAAATCTAATTACCTTCTTCATGAATATGTTAGAAATTCAGGAAGCATAATATGTGAAATTCTGCGCCGACAAATAGCATTTTCAGACCAAAGAGGAAAATAATTTATCAACAGAGTGGAATTAAAAAACATTATCAAAATACAATTTAAAATCTAGAAACTACATAGAAGAAACACTTGCGAAAATCGAATGAAAAAGTAGCAGTAGGAATAGAGATCAAGGAATACTGGGAAGATGAATGTCATAAAAAAAAAACGAAAAAGGATCCCTTAAATACATAGAGATACAGAAGAACAATCCATTAAATGAGGCTCACAGTGTATGGAAAATCGTGAAAACATAAGTAAAGATGTAAAAGCGGGAGAAATAAAAGCAGGAATAAGTACTTAAACGTACATGTTTCAAGCAAAAAGAATAAAGCTCGATCCGAATGTAAACCCGATATGTACAATCTGTGAACAAATAAGATCTTAATATTGCTAAAAAAAATAGAACAGACCATGAATGATATTGACATCTCAATATACAAGAAGATCATACAACAAGGAAATTTACTGCATCTCATGTATAACGGATTGTACAAGCAAGGACATGAACTGTTACTCAACTGTGTATGAAAACATTGAAACTCTGTACAGTATAGTATAAGTAAACTTTTTAAAATACAATTAGTTCCTTACTTTATCTTTTCGCTTTTTTATGACTAGTTAGGACTTACATTAACTTTTGCAAAGTTTTAAGATATCAAGTACCTTCACAGAATAATGACAAGATCACAAAATAAGTAACTTTAAACTGTGAAGGAAAACTTATGTATACATGTTGAATTGTTCTTAACCCCAACCCTTTTACACAAGTTTTATGAAATAGCCTTTTAATTATAGATTCTGATGTATTCTGACTTTTAACTAACAATTATACATTTTATAAGAAAGTTTAATTAGAGACTACTTCAATTCTTAATTCTTATTTGTAAATATATCCAGATTTTACTTAACTTTTTCTTACACCTCAGCATATGATGAATGTTATTGTCATGCATTTGACATAAATAATCAGAAGATTTCTAAACTATTAGAAGAAACACTGATTATATACGCAAGCACATAACTAATTCAGACGTAAATGTCTAGATCAGTTTAACTCTTTGAGAATTGTCAACTAGTCCAAGGGAAGTAATTCAAATATTTTACTTTATCAGGTAAGTATAACAAGCGAAATACAATGTTCATAGTATATAAAACTTGACAAAGCGTGTTAAAATGACCATACAACAAAGAAAAGAAGATGTGGTATCATTGCCAATAAGAAAAATCTCAACCAAAGATGAAAATACTGTAGAAATTAGCAACTTTAGGTGACTGGCCACTATACTCTGTTTCCAACAACGACAAAACCCATTCCCTTTAGCAATTTTTACAAATGTTTAATGTATTTTTTTTTTTTTAAATTTTTTTTTTAATGTTTAATGTTAATCAATCCAAATCGGAAAACTAACGGCTGATTTATGTACAAGACAATAAACAAAAACCAGAATGTGATAAACAACAACAAATACAACCACTAAATTATATATTAAACAAATAAGTAACCGTTATGATTTTTAAATCTTGTTTTATAAACATTTTTTAATACAAGGAAAAGTATGATCTGATAGATACAGAATGACCCTTAAAGTTAAAAAATCAATTCATGTTCAATGCAAATACAATAATATTCTTCAGATGTTTACAACACGTGTGTGAGTGAAATGTTAGCAGTTATGTGTTATACTTATTAATTCAAAACGATACTTTTCTAATATACTATCTGATCACCCTATACCTACTTAATATTTTTGAAGTACCCATAATGTTAAATCATATAGTAGAGGTCAATTTTGCGTGTTCGCAATTACATGAAACAACGAATTACTGTATCAGGACAGTTATATATTCTCTCTATCTTAAGATATATCAGTACTACTAATAAAATAAACAGTCTTGTTTTAACATCTTTAATATGTAATAAAATGTAGAACCACGACCAGTTTATGGAAAAATATAATATATTATTCTGTGTTACAATAATAAATTCTTCAATATCGACGAAAAATATACACAAACGAGGCAATTTACCTTGTGTATGTTTCGTTCACAAAAATGAAAAAAAAATAAAAAATTCAGAGAATTTTTACCATTTATTTTGAAATTGAACCTTTTCTTTCAACCTTGACATAAACCGTCGGTTAACCACAGCGACTACAAGTATGTAAAAAAAGAAGATGTGTATGACTGCTAATGAGACAACTTTGCAACGGTTACAACTTACAAAATAACGTAAACATTTGAATTAATTGATCATCATACGACGCCTTCAACACTGAACAAAATACCATATCGCTTTGCAAGCTATATAAGGCAAAGTTAGGTAAAAATGTAAAACAATTAAAACAAGAAGACTATGATTGATTTATGTGAAGAAGAAAAAACGAAAAAGGATAAAAAAAAATCAAATACGATATACAGCAAACACAAAATGTCTTTATAATCTATTTTGATTTTGACTCATAATTAAATCTGTTTGATTAGCATTAATTTAAAAATGCTCAAAACATTATAAAAAATGTCATTATACATGTACGTAGCTTATATAAAATGTATGTTAAAGTATTATATCCTTAACTTGGATGATGGGCAGCTGGCATGGCTGTATGATTATATGCTGGTGGAGGGACAAATCCACTGTTGTCATGGACACCATATGGCTGGCTATACCCTTGCATACCTGAAATAATATCAAATCAATTTATTTAGATATATAACACGTGTCAGTTTGTGAACGATAAAAATATGTTTAGAAAAATGTAACATGATCTTATCCATGTAAGGCACTGATCAGTTCTACCTTCTTCTTTTTGATGGAGTGAGCAATGTATGTCTTATCTACAAAAATTTCTATGATTATTCAGTTTGGTTAATTTTGGGACAAAGACGAAGACAAGAACGTCCGCATATTGTTTCCGTCATCAGACCGACATTTAAGTCAGACATGACTACCGGTTTTAACATTGAGAACCAATCGTATGACAGATAACAAAGATGAAAAATGAATAAGCCAATCAGAGCGTTGTCCATATTGTGGTTTCTAGATCGTCAGAACCAATATTATCATACCTCGATTTTAAACTTTAAAAGAGGAGATAAAGGGTTATTTTCGTGCAACCTGTTTTGCCACCTTTTATTTCACGTTCAGCCGTGAAAAAGGTTCGTCATTCACCGTATTTCGTGAAATAGATAAAAAGATAAACGTGCAAGAAATATGTAATTGTTCGTTCATCTTGACGTGGCAATTTAATTTCCCTGGGAGAGGCTCTATATACTACATGTATACAGAAACGCAAAAATCGTGGAATTTAACAGAAAGCAAAAAAAATAAGGATTTTGGAAAAAAGCCAGAGGGCTTGAAATAATTGTCATGTCTCCAAGTGCCTAATGTTGAGGCTAAGATTCAGGTGACCCCTTTTCTGAAATTCTCCAGATATAGAATTTTTTTTACAAAAATTCATCCTAGAACAGGTTTACATACTTTCAACCAAGCTCTAAATTTCGCAGGTGTGTTCTTGTAATACTAAAAATACTTTGAACGACAAAATTAATTTATATCTCTTCCTGTGTTACGTTACATTTAGTGACAGCAATACCGCTTCTTTACTCAAACGTAATGATTTCAATTGTCAAACTATGAACTATGAATGGTCAGCAATTACAGATCCTCTGCATTTTACATAAAAGTGACAGAACAGAGTTATGAAGAAAAAAAATGAAATTGACATTTCATAAGTATTACGATCACCATCTGGAATTGGAATACTTGGAATATGTTATGTCTATATGTCTTATTTCACTAATGATATGTGTTCACGTTCTTTAGGATACCGGAATCTGATTTTAAATTTACTAATTATACTATTCCATATAAAGACACTATTATGGGTATGTTATCGTATGGCGAGTAATGTAAATGTATTATTGCAGGAAATGATTACACTGTCTCTCTGCTTTTGGAGTAAATGGAACTTATTCAGATTTTGTTTTTACATTGATTCATTTTTTGTTGTTAGATTTATACGAAACTATTTCTTTCTCAGATAAGTGGCCAAAATAATATACACACTGTTAGAAGGAATATAAGGAATAAAATCGTTCAAATCATGTATTTTTTTGTAACTTATTATTTTTTCAAATCTCATCCTAGCCCTCCTAAAATCAAATGATGGCTCCCTCAGTCAGTGGGCTACATACATGAACTGTGATATTGTAGTACAAAAATCGTCTATGAAAGGGATGCAATGAATTTCTACAATTTACGGACAAAATTTACCCTATAATGTATTTCCTTCATGCAGATGTTGTAAAACGCTCAAACCGTTCATGATTGTTAATATTGCATGAAATTTTCCGAATCTACCCATGTAACAATACTTCAGATAAAGCCCTCAAGTCTTGGGTGATACTAATACAAAAAGCAATTGAATGTAAATATTTATACCATATCTATCAATCTTATTCTTAATGAATTCAATTAACAATCTAGGATTTCTTAGATGAAAATTTGCTGCTTATAAAAGAAACTTCTGCGGCCAGTATTTTAGGCTTATAAATAGCAAAGTTGAAATTAAAGTTTTCTAAAAAGTTTTGCGAATCCCGTCTTATCTACCGACGGAATATCAGTATCATTTAGAAAGCTAAATTCAATTTGTGGAAACCAGGTTGCTGTTGTATGATGGTAGTGTATTTTCAAAATGTCCTTAAGTTATTGGTCGGCGTTGAAAAATTTTGACCAGAGAACTAAACAAAGAAACATTTAAAATACTAAACCTGTTTGATTAGAAGTAGCAACGTATGAAACTGTTGGTTGTGCTGATGTGATAACGTGTCCTTGAGTAGATGGTGTTGATCTAGCGCATGCACAACACAGACATACTGCAATCGTCACAACTGTAGCTATGGCTACAAGCACACCAATCACAATGCCGATAATTGCTCCAACTGATCTACAATTTATCAACATAATAAATAATATTAATCTGATTTAGAGTAATTTCTCGCAATTTGATTAGTTGATATTGTCCTTATAGAATCCTTATAAATTTCAGTTCAATTTTTTATCACGTCAATTGGAATGATCTTCCTTATTCATTACGTCAATTGGAATGATCTCCCTTCTGCCATTGACATAATAAAAAAAATTGAGTTGCTTTATAGTGCTAATATTTTAAATTCAGATTAAATATCTATAATATATTTGATTGATATTGTCCTCAAATTGAATTTTAATATAATAATATGTAAAATAACAAAATCATGATAAATTTGTTACACAGTGTTCAATTGTCTTATAAATACGGATTTTTTCGGGTCAATAAAATTCATATCGGGTTTGGACTTTCAAAACTAATAAGGAAAACTTCTGAATCAGTCATAAAAATCGTTTTCTTACGGAAAATGAGAAAATTCTTACACATTTATCTGTTACATTGTAGGGTTATGTCCCCTTATATGCGAAAACTGCAAAAACAGATTTTTTTCTTTATTTGTTAAAAGCAGTAATGCAATACTTTTTAATAAAACACATAATCATCTTCCTTTAGATGAAACTTCGTACAAATGATCTCATTGTTTTCTCTTCAAAGTTGCATATTTCATTTAATATTCCATCTATATCTAGACCGATTGTTTTCTGCTATTTTACCATCAAAGACGGCATAAGGTACATGAACTGTCTTCAATTATAAAAGACAAACACATTTGTTTTGAGGTACTTTTTTTTGTTCCTATTCCGAAAATGAAAAAACTCAACAAAAATCTTAAAATCCTCTAGAATATATTTGTATCCATGTGATCTCCAATTAAAGCATTAAACTGTAGATTGACTACGCAAGTATTCGATTATGCAAAGGAAAATAATGTCAGCGTTGAAAGTGAAACCGGGTTGAAATATTCATTTGAATTATTTGCTCCACAAAAAATAGTTCTCAGACAGGTAACATAATATTAAATCAAACACACAAAGAACACAATAAATCAATTGCACGTGTTGACTATCAGTTTATGTTATATTTATATCGGATTATATGACCATCGGGATCGAGGAAAGCATCTTGATGGTTAATTAGATGACGTCTAGACAAAACACATATTAAAAGGTGATACATATTAGCGTGTCCTTACAATGCTCATTTTAAAAATTTTGTAATGTTTAAATACGTTCTAAAATTTAAGCATCATAATTTGAGTCAAATTGGTAAACATGAGTTAAACAGTTAATGTCCCTTTGAATATAATGTTATATGAATAAACACTGTATTTGCAATATGTCAATAATGCCAAAGATAACAAAAACTGGTGTTATTCTGTAATTGTAAAACATGGTATTTACTCACAGTGAAAAATCAGAATAGATGGAGTAGTCACTGTAACTGTAACTACAGCACGGAACATTGGTGTTTGAATTGCAACATCCATTGTAGCAATATGTACTACCATAATAATTGGGTGCATAGGTATGATAGATGGTATAGTAACAGCTTGTGGCACTTGCAACTTCTGTGGGTAGAAATATATATATGCATGTGAACATTGTTATGTCGTAGAGGACATTACATTTTTAATTGTTAGAAAGGGGGTTGAAACCTCTCAACCAGATGTAAAATTATTCAACTTATAATATTATAAACTTGTACAAAAAAGACAATTTAAATTGTATTATCCAATTTTCTGTAGGAAGAAATACAACTTTAATTTCCTGATGCTTAAAGTTACAACACCAATATCTTCCAACGCAAAGTATTAACCATTCTGATGCTTCTTCACTTCCATATGATAAAATTGAGAAAGGAAAGTTGGAATGTGTCAAAGCGACAACAACCCGACCATGGAGCAGACAACATCCGAGGGCAAACAATGGGTCTTGAATGTAGCGAGAAACTCCCGCACCCGGAGGCGTCCTTCAGCTGGCCCTTTAATATGTATACTAGTGTAGTGATAATGGACGTCATACTAAACTCCAAACTATAAACAAGAAACTAAAATGAAAAATCATCCAAGACTAACAAAGGCCAGAGGCTCCTGACTTGGCACAAGCACAAAATTGTGGCGGGGTTAAACATGTTTATGAGATCTTAACCCTCAACTATATCTCCAGCCAATGTAGAAAAGTAAACGCATAACAATGCGTAGGTTAAAATTAAGTTCAAGAGAAGTCCGAGTCGGATGTCAGAAGATGTATTGTTCATTTTTTTCCTTATGAATTTTGAATAACAATGTTGTAAATCTTCGTGTTGTACACTCCTATATACTTTAAACAGTGTACATGACTTTTTTGTTCTAACCGTACAGTAAATACCCTGTCTAAGTAGTTTCAGTGGAGATGGTTTAAACGTGAATAGCCAACGGACATCGGACATCGGACAACATATATGGAAATAGCTCATGTTTTCGCTTTAAAAGTGAACTGTCGTTTTTCTGTTCTATCGCTTTTTTATTGTTCAGATGCTGGCTCGTTGAGTATACCTGTATATCAAAATTTGCATTCTTGAAGAGATTGTTAGAACTGCCGTATTGTTTTGAAAAACATATTGAACTAAACTGTCCGCAGGGGTCAGTTTAATGGACGTGATTTTCTCTGTATTTTGAAGACCCATTGAAGGCCTTTGGGGTGTTTAATGCTCTTTGGTTTGGTTGTTTGTTGTCTTTTTGAGTATTTGGCAGGCATTTTTTGAAATTTTGTGTCCTTAATGCTGTTCAAGTTTGTACTTGTTGGGCTTTATAACTTTTTTAACTGAGTCTTATAAAGACAAAACGTGCGTATGTCGTATTAAATCATAATTCTGGTACCTTTGATAACTTTTTGACGCATTCCCCATTTCTATTCTCAATTTTATTAAATTTTGTCTAGACAAAATAAAGCAAACCTAATCTTGTATCGATGAGAAATCGAATTATTTAAACAATTAAATGGCTTTTACATAATTGTGGGATTGATATGTGTTCTATGAGTTTGTACTCGATCAACCCTTTATAAAGGAAATCATGGGTCACCCTATGACATTTAACAAAAGGTGTAACATTTACTCGTAGTTTACTATTACAATAAAGGAACAAATTTTGAAAGGGTTACAATTTCAAAAACAACTCATGACAAACAACTTTCACACAATTACGTAGAAAAGCCAGTTACATTCGTAGACAAGGAAGAAATATTGATATGGATTTTTATTGTTCATTAAACACCCGGAAGTGTTGGATACGTACATTGTGAACAGCCAAACAAATAAAAAAGAACGAAAAAAAGTAAAATGACAAAAATACCGAAAGTTTAGTGTTAGTTTTAACTATTTGTTTATATTTAATAATATCATAAAGTTTTTGTTTGGTAACAAACTTCATCGTAAAAAGTTACAACACCAAGAGACAACGTTAAAAATGTGTGTTAATATGTTACGTCAGAACTAAATATTGTCATAATTACCTAAAAGAACATTGAACATCAAAACGTATCCAATCATTGTTATTACAATATTTTCCTTTTCTTTCTAGATATATCCTTAAGAATTACAACAGTAAAAAATCAATATGTTTATCTGTACTAAACTTTAAACCTAAGATAAAAACCAGGTAATCAAACGTGTGTCAAAGTAGATAACTACCAATAAACAAATATGTGTAATCGGAAAAGTATTACGTTATATTGAAACAGAGGTATTCCACGTGAAAATATATGGGTTCCCTACATTTTATCAAAACTTCTGCAGCAAAAACGCACAAAATATTTGCGATACGTTCTCTGCTTTGAAATTTGATTTTACGTTATTTCATAAACGTTTTAGATCTTAAATATTTTGCACATATTAAGCAAATTATTTCATTATCTATCAAAATACATAAAACAATATATAATAGCAAGTGCGTACTTTCTACCACAACGAAAGCAACAATATATTGAAAAGATCTTGTTGGACATCTAAGCTTTATACACAACTAAGTTTACAAACAGAGTAAAAGGCATTAAGATAAGGCAATGACACAACAAAGAAAAAGTTCAAAAACAAGGTGGGAAATACTGTTGTTTTAAAATTTTGTGAATTAATAAAAAAAAACCAATAGATTCAGTCAAATGCAAAATATAATAAACCTAAACAAAACCATAAAAACACACTCAAAATAACACGTTCTGAATTCTTTTATTTGTGCTTCATAAAGAAAGCGTGGAGGGTCATCTGACGTCAGATAATGTTATATGGACAAGTCATGTTCTATTAGAAACCATTGTGGTTCGGTTATAATTGAACTGCTTTGTCAACATTTAACAGTTTCGCAAATCTCCCTGAAATTTGAATGCAAAGAGGCTATACACCATCATGTTAAAATCGACCCAACAAACAATTTGCGAACACTTTTTTCACCCTTACACTCATTGGTTATTCGAAATATGATATAACAATAACTTGAGGTATGACTGCAAACGAACATATCTAACCGAGAGCAAGGACGTAAAAGAAAGAAAATATAGGTACGGTACTATAGTTACCAAAACTTATGCATGCTTGCAAGGTATAATTAGTTATCAAAGGTACCAGGATTATATTTTAATACGTCAGACACGCGTTTCGTCTACATAAGATTCATCAGTGACGCTGAGACAAAAATAGTTATAAAGTTAAACAAGTGCAAAATTGAAGAGCATTGAGGATCCAGAATTCCAAAAAGTTGTGCCAAATACGACTAAGGTCATCTATAAAAGACAGAAAAATTGTAAAACAAGAAAAAAGAAAACTAACTGCTTGTTTATTAATATATATATATATATATATAACAAGTCAAAAAGGGTACAACATCACCATTAAATAACTATAAAATATACAAATATTAGATATTTCGGATAACAGATATCCTTCTTCAATAATAGCACGATGTCAAATGAATTATGTCAATTCAAATTGAGACTCTATCAAAATCTTGATTTATACAATTTAAGCGAACGCTGGAACAATGGACTTCCCTCAATGCAGTTATTACATCTCAACTGTCACATCCTTTGGAAATCTAGAGTTGTGCCATTTCACATTGTAAATAACTATTTTTATTTTTGGCATATTTCTGTAGTCTTTGCGGTGTGTTTGGAAATTTTAAAATTGTTCCAGCGTTCGCTTAAATTGTATAAATCAAGATTTTGATAGAGTCTCAATTTGAATTGACATGATTCATTTGACAGCGTGCTATTATTGAAGAAGGATATCTGTTATCGGAAATATCTAATATTTGTATATTTTATAGTTATTTAATGGTGATGTTGTACCCTTTTTGACTTGTTATATATTATATTTTGTAGTGTACAGAATCATATTACATGATCCATCACCCTGTAAGATTGATCGTTGACTATTTATTCTTTATTCAGTCATTTAATGGTCTAGCGGGACGGCTGCAGTGCAGGCGATTTGGTGTCACGATATCACAGTAGCATGGGTTCGAATCCCGGCGAGGGAAGAACCAAAAATTTGCGAAAGCAAATTTACAGATCTAACATTGTTGGGTTGATGTTTAGACGAGTTGTATATACATTATGTACACAGCCATGTATCACCATCATTGATGGCGATCCGATGGATACATCTGTTGTAGGGTTGTCACTGACTCAGACGTACTTATGAATATAATTATTTTCTGTGACTGTATCTTACATTAATTTGTAGGATCCTTTACTATAGATAATTTAGCTGATCTGTAACAATAACATCTTCATGCCTTATATATCATGTACTGTAGTACGCCGCTAGATTAAAACTGACGTGGAAAGGTAACATATGGCCACCGAAAGCTCTTTTTTGAGAGCCCAGGTGGTCGTGTGGTCTAGCGGGACGGCTGCAGTGCAGGCGATTTGGTGTCACGATATCACAGTAGCATGGGTTCGAATCCCGGCGAGGGAAGAACCAAAAATTTGCGAAAGCAAATTTACAGATCTAACATTGTTGGGTTGATGTTTAGACGAGTTGTATATATATATATATATATATATATATGAAAAAGTAAATAACAAAAAAATATATAATATGATATACAGTAAAATAGTCTTTTTTGATATTTGATATAATTCACATTAATGATTATCATTAATTTTATAATCTTCAAAGTAACATACAAGTGTTATATTTTTCATGTTATGATAAACCGCTAGTATACTATTCGTGAATAATTAACTAGCATGATGGCCAGCTGGCATGACTTTATGATTATATGCTGGTGGTTGGACAAATCCACTGTTGTCATGGAAACCATATTGCTGACTAACCCCTTGCATACCTGAAATTTTATAATTAAAATTGTAACATGTATGCAAGATATATTATCAATTAAAATGTTGATAACAGTTTTTTATGTGTTCATTCCGTTCCATATACATAACTTCTTACTTACTGATTAGTCATTTTTATCTTTTTTTTTTTCTTTGAGGGAAGGAGGGGAAGAGGGGGGTTCAGCCTCGAGACAAATATTTTCCGAATTCCTTAAAAATCTCTATTTTCAATAACACACACGAACAAGAATTGTTCAATAACATACATGAACAAGATCATGTATACGTAAATCATAAGGTTTTGCAAAGGAAATAAACAAATTCATTCTAAAACCAGTTGTTGGCATGACACGGGTTTTGTTCTTCTCGCATATTTTATGATGGTATGATACTAAATCCCTAGCGGGAGGGATTGTACTTGATATGCATATGATGAGGACATTATAATATTTTGATCAGTTTAATCAAGGTCTAGACTTGCATGTCCGTAACTGCCAGTAGTCCCTTGTTAATTTATGTACCATTGTCATTTTGTTTAGTTTCCTTTGTTGCCTATTCTGACATCGGACTCGGACGTCAATTGAACTGAGTTTTTTCTTGTGCGTAGTGTTTTTTCTAAATTGGCTAGAAGTACAGGGGAGGGTTGAGAGTAAACAACCATGTTTAACCCCGCCGCATTTTTGCGCCTGTCCCAAGTCAGGAGCCTCTGGCTTTCTTTAGTCTTGTATTAATTTTCTGTTTCTTGTGTATATTTCGGGGTTTAGTATGACATCCATTATCACAGAACAAGTACAAGTATACAATTTAGGGGACAGCTGAAGCACGCCTTCTGGTGCAGTAGTGTCTCGCTGCATTGAATACCCATCCTGGACTTCGTCCGTTGTCTGCTCTTTGGTTAGGTTGTTGTCTCTTTGACACATTCACAATTTCCATTCTCATTGTTATGAACAGGATTTTTTTTAACGAAACGTTGTAATTAAAGTCTATATTTTTTTCTTAATTGGAATGGAAATATATTTGACTTCACTATTGAGACAGATTATCAAGAACTAAAATTTAGTACTGCTCCCCATATATATATACATGTACGTATACACATGTTGAATTTTCGCAGCCTAAGATGTTTGCAACATATTTATGATGATAACAGACTAATATTAAAAAGAAGAATAAGATGATTAATAATGAACATGCTGTATAATTATATAAGTTTCAGGTTTAAGTGAACGAAAAATAATCTTGAAAATAAAGTTGAAGTTTGTTTTTTTAACGAAAAAAACCTAACTTTAATATGAAGAACCCTAAATTGCTTGCTGAGGCCAATCTCTGTGTGTGTGTTTTTCTTGCTGCGTTGAAGACTGTTTGGTGGCCTAAAGATGTTATCTGCTTTTGGTCGGATTCATGTCTCTTTGACATATTCCGCAATATACATTCTCAATTTTAGTAGAAGATTTTTTATGATCATTTACTTTCTTTCTGTAATGCTGGAATATAATATCACTTTGGATATAGGTGTAACTATATTTGATAAAATATCGATCAAACGTGTTTAGGTTGATCTTAATGAAACATTAGTATCATTAGCATACATATAATTATTATTTAATTCGAGTAACCAACTTGCTGTCTTATAATGCTTATATATATGTTTCACCGAAATTGAATAAGTATTGAAGTTATAAAATATAATCAACATTTCATTACACAGATCAAGTTTTAAAAACCGAACCTGATTGATTGGAAGTAGCAACGTATGAAATATTTGGTTGAGCTGCAGTTATAACTTGTCCTTGAGTAGATGGTCTTGATCTAGCGCAGGCACAACACAAACATACGGCAATCGTCACAATTGTAGCTATGGCTACAATCACACCAATTACTATGCCGACAATTGCTCCAACCGATCTACAATGTATTAAAACAATTTTAATTTATACATGATAAATATTTCAAATATTATAATCTTTTGAATGGCAAACTATAAAGACACGTTATTTTCGGCTGTTATATTTGTCAAATACAGATAACTTAAAGTTGTTTTATAGTCCTTTAACATGTTTAAACATTGCCATTCTCAAAAAAGGCAGAGCTCTTTATAATTCACTTGTTTAATTTGGTTTCATTTCAATTTGCGTACCAATGTTATGTACGAAATATATATGTTTTTTTTTTTTTTTTATATCTAAACCACTTCGAGTAAGAGAATATTAACAATATTTTAATGCATTCGCATGAGGTCGAATAATTGAAAATAGAAAAAAAAAATAAGTTATCACTTTTCAAAAATATAAATAAAAGTATGGGTCACTGGATTTTGTTGTACGTTTAAGGTAGTGCAAAATTGTCAGATTTTTTTATAGAATATGCATGGAAAATCCAATTTTGTGGGATGAAAACAAATTACACAATATAATTTTAAGATAAAATGAGATAAGAAAGATCGTATAAACATGATAAACATGCTCTAAGATTAGAAAAAATTAAATTAGGGTCACCTAATCGGTAAATTCACATCACATTCTATTATAGAAATGACTATATATGAGTTATCTTCCATACTATCTAAGTCACTTCCCCTTACAGTGTACATGATGTATATGGCAAAGATGAAAAAAATGAATGCATCAAAAATATTATGTGTTTTTTTTAGAACATAAAGGCGTTAGTATGATTAAACACATAATTTTCTATTTTAACACGAAAAGACTTACAAATTAATTACATACTACTCACAAAATTTGCATATTTCATTAAAAATCTAGAAATTTTTAATTTGCTATTTAAAAATAATAGCTAGTGGAAGCTACCTTAAATTGACTCATCATATAATTATCTAAATATAACTTACAGTGTAAAATCGGAATAAATATAATAGTGACAACATGGGTCACTTGAGAAGGAACTGCGGCACCCTTGGTAACAATACTTTGATCCATAATAACTAAAGGAGTAATAGGAACACTGTGAAGCACTGGCAAATCCTGCAGGTGGAATAATCTGCTTTATTAGTCAAACACATTTGTTTTTCCATCATAAGTTTAATCTATATATTGTTTTTGATTAATTATTAAGATAAACATAAAAAGAACATGTTGTATGCTAGCGAATGAGACAACTCTTCATAAAAGAACAAATGACACAGAAATATGTTATTTAGGATTTCTATCAATATCATACATTAAAAACCTTTTTGAGTGACCGTAGAAGAATTATATAAAATCTGTAGCTTCTCTTTATCAAAATGCAGGCAATGCGATAGTTATTTCTGGTAGTATTGAGACATGTTTTATGTTCTTTAGAATATTTCATTTCCGGATAGCAGTTAAATTAAGCAGAAATACACGGAAGTTTGTACATACTTTTTTACAATGGAGGAAACTTTGTTTTCACAAGTAACTGTGTATTTTACTTTATCAACGGCATATATTATTTCCCACTTTTTTGTTTTAAACAAAGAAGACTTGACATTGTTTCTGACAAAGAACGCAATGTAAACCGTACGATATATGTTGTTGCTAATTTTTCTCTTTAGCAATAAATATTCGCAAAAATATAGGGAAAACAATGTTGTTTGTCTCAAATTTGTAAGCTGGGAATGTTATAGTAGACTAGTTTTTGTTTGAAGGGGAACTAGCTGCCAAATTCATGTTCACCAATTTGACTCAAATTCTCATATTTTATTTATAACTATATAAAACATTTTTTCAAACTATCAAAAGTATGAAATAAACAATCTATAGGACATGGTCTCAATAAGATGTAGCTTCGTTTAGTGTGAAGCTTAGCAAAGACGCCATCTAATTAACTATCGAGTTGACCTTCTGCGACCATATAAGAGATGTAAACATCAACATATACATATACATAGATTAAGCAACTCGTGGAATTGGAGTTTTATAGGTCTGTTAAATTTTGTATTGTAGATTAAAAAAATATGTTTATCGTCGTTTTGATCTTTATAAGAATGATTTTGTGTGGATCGAATCAGTTAATCAAATTATTTACCTAGTTTCACTTTTAAAAGTTTCCTATAAATACCTATACACGGTCAATGCATGCATGTTAACGGGGTTAAATTGGAGTTGACGTGAATACGAATTTAATGAGGTCGACTTATTCACTTACAAGTGAATAACTCAGTATCAATATTTATTAGTGTAATTTGGCAAAATTGAACTATTTTAGCTGATAAAAGTAAATAATAATTTCATTATTTCATTATTTTACTTTCATTAATGATTGAAGAAAAATCATACTTTTGATTTTTTATATATCTCGTAGCTAGTGCCTCTTTAAGGACAAACTCTATTCTACCCTATATATGTATATAACTATATCGTTAATTAACTTCAGCAATTAAAGTTACACTAAGTCATATAACAATCAATATAACAAGTTTTCCTAGTAATTTGACTGATTCATATCAAACCATGTGATACTTTAAAAGTTGCTTTGTCAAGTGATTTTGTATTCTTATTTAATCATGAAAATGAATGTAAAACCTCTCAGCAATATTTAACAAAATATTCACTGGTAATTTTAAAAAGTTTGAACCAAGTCAGGAATATGACAGTTGTTGTCCATGCGTTTGATGTGTTTTATCATTTGATTTTGCCCCTTAATTAGGGACTTTACGTTTTTAATCCAGGAGTTCAGTATTTTTGTGATTTTACTTTTGACATGTATAATATAAAATACTAAATATTTGAAATATATGTTGAATATAGAATTTAAGTTATATATTTAAAAGTTCAGTTTTTCTTTAAAATAAATGATGGATACAGCGAACACTAGTACTTATTGACATACATGTACTTGCTTGTTTATATTGATTAGAATTATAACGCAATTTTGACTGCTGTACCTCTTTTGTTGACATATAAAAAAAAAAGATGTGGTATGATTGCCAATGAGACAACTATCCACAAAAGACCAAAATGACACAAACATAAACAATTATAGGTCACCGTACGGCCTTCAACAATGAGCAGAGCCCATACCGCATATAGTCAGCTATAAAAGGCCCCGATAAGACAATGTAAAACAATTCAAACGAGAAAACTAACGGCCTTATTTCTGTAAAAAAAATTCACGAAAAACAAATATGTTGACATAATTTTGTTGACATGTTAACCTTTTATATTTGTTTGTTTGGTTCACATCTCGTTGTTATTACGATGAAATTTTATGACACGGTCTTACCAGTGATAGTTTAAGCTAGCTATTAAACAAGATTGGATCCACCAATTTCAACATACGAAAATGCCTGTGGCAAGTCAGGAATATCAGTTGTGATCAATTCGATTGATTTGAATTTTGTGTTTGTCATTTGCTAAATGGCTTTCTATTTAGAATTTTCCGGAGAGTTCGGTATTTTGGTTAGTTTTAATTTTTACATTGCTACGAAAGAAATCAACTACCGTATAACAGATATCTGACCAAGGTGGTAGTACATTCCAGTTGGTTCGGGATAATTATGTTTGTAACTATGATTCCAAACTAAATAGTTTTATATTTACACAAAAGAGCCTGGAATACCAATATGTATCCAATCATTTTGTGTAATAGTTTATTCCTTTTCTTTTTAGATATTTCTTCAGAATACAATTTTGGTGAACGAGACACTCAAAAACTTTTTCAATTTACATGTACATATACTAATCTTAAAATAAACATAAAGATAAAATCAATGTCGGTTACATGTGACGAAGTAGATTACAACTGTTAAACAAAATTTACTGTTATCAGTAAAATATTATGTTATGTTGATACAGACGCACCTTCCGTACAACCTATAGGTTATGTTTATGTGTTGTTGAGGGTAATGCTTCAAGAACACATTAAAATAGGTGTTAAATGATCGTTGATTTGAAAAACGTTAAAAAGATTATGAGAGAAAACGACTATACACTGTGTGTTGCATTTTTGCTGATAAGACATTGTTACGGAACAGAGTGAAATTGATCACATAAGCAACCATGCTACTAATGTGACCTTTATCAATAGTCATATTTTTGGATTAACTGTTTCTTTGCCGTTGAACATTTTCGTAATACTTCGGACTTTCTACCTCAGGAAATGATTACCTTATTTGTATTTGATAAAACGTCTAAGAATTTTTTGGTCCTGGATGCTTTTTAACTTCGTTATTTATTTTACCTTTACCATTTTCGATTCGAGCGACATGGATGAGTCTTTTGAAGACGAAATGCGCGTCTGGAGCATACATAAAATTGCAATGCTGGTCAGCGACGATAACTTACCTTTCCGAGTATCTTGTAACTATGTACTTAAACCAATGAGTTAATATACTGTTTTGTTTCAGCATTCCCCAAGCCACATCCAAAGACGTGGTTGTCATAGGGTTGTGGTTTCCAAGAGAATTACGATCGTTGCTAAAACAAGTATCAATTTATTGTAGAATAAATAAATAATGTATGACACTGAGTTTCTAGAATAATTACTTCAATCTGTAATATTGACAACGATGATTGAAGAGATTATATGGCAGTTATATAACAGATGCAGATGAGGTATTTGTTATTCTCCAACCAACAGAGGAAATGTAAAACTGAAATTTTCATTCTGTATTCTATTGTTCGGAAACCGTTTTCCTGTATCGTACATTCAATGAATAAAACTTCACTATAGAGTCACATTATTGAAATTTGATTTTACAAAGCACATTCATGTTATACATATTTACCTATATTCTCCTGAAATGTCAAACCTGAATGTTTAAATGAACTTAATTGCCCATCAGTAGCACAATCTCAAACTTTTAGAACGTTAAAGTAAAGTTTTGGCTATATGATGGCGTATTGGACAAGTATTACAAAATTGTCAAACTCTTTAAGATGCAATCCCAAACGTTCTATTGGCGGAATTATGGATTCGTCCTTGTTATCGTACTATCTTCTCAATAGTTATCAAAGGTACAAGGATTCTAATTTAGTACGCCAGACGCGTGTTTCGTCTACATAAGACTCATCAGTGACGCTCATATCAAAATAGTTATAAACCAAACAAATACAAAGTTGAAGAACATTGAGAATCCAAAATTCCCAAACGTTGTGCCAAATACGGCTAAGGTAATCTATGCCTTGGATGAGAAAACCCTTAGTTTTTCAAAAAAAAATCAAAGTTTTGTAAACAGGAAATTTATAAACCAAAATGACCACATAATTAATATGCATGTCAACACCGAAGTGCTGACTACTGGTCTGGTGATACCATCGGGGACGAATCGTCCACCAGCAGAGGCATCGACCCAGGCCAGTGGTGTAAATAGTTATCGAAGGTATCAGGAGTATAATTTTAGTAAGCCATACGCGCGTTTCGTTTACATAATACTCATCAGTGACGTTCATATCAAAATAGATATAAACCAAAGAAATACAAAGTTGAAGAGCATTGAGGATCCAAAATTCCCAAAAGTTGTGCCAAATACGGCTAAGGTAACCTATGCCTGGGATAAGACAATTCTTAGTTTTTCGAAAAATTCAAAGTTTTGTTAACAGGAAATTTATAAAAAGATGACCACATAATTGATATTCATGTCAACACCGAAGTTCTGACTACTTGGCTGGTGATACCCTCGGGGACAAATCGTCAACCAGCAGAGGCATCGATCCAGTGGTGTAAATAGTTATCAAATGTACCAGGATTATAATTTAGGACGCCAGACGCGCGTTTCGTCTACATAAGACTCATCAGTGACGTTCATATCAAAATAGATATAAACCAAAGAAATACAAAGTTGAAGAGCATTGAGGATAAAAAATTCCCAATAGTTGTGCCAAATACGGCTAAGGTAATCTAATTTTGGGATAAGAAAATCCTTAGTTTTTCGAACAATTCAAAGTTTGGAAAACAGGAAATTTATAAAACAATGCCCACATAATTGATATTCATTTCAACACCGAAGTGTTGACTACTGGGCCGGTGACAACCTCTGGGACGAATCGTCCACCAGCAGAGGCATCGACCCAGCGGTGTTAATAGTTATCAAATGTACCAGGATTATAATTTAGTACGCCAGACGTGCGTTTCGTCTGCATTGACTCATTAGTGACGCTTATACCAAAGTAGTTATAAACCAAACAAATACAAAGTTGAAGAGCAATCTTGACCTGATATCTGTTCAAATTGTAGTTTACGTTTTCATGTTTCTGTGACTTGCGGGATATATTCGTGACCATGAAAGGAAATTAAAAAAAAACGATGTGTAGGAAAAAGGTTCCGAAGACGAAAAATGAACAAGCAACAAAACACACTTAAACATTACCAAAAGAAGATACATTTTTGATTGAAGGTTCGGATCAAAAGTAATCAGGTTTGTACGAAAACAGATGCTCTATATATCGAGACTATGTAGTAATAAGATCCATGCAAAAGAAAGGTAACTACCATTAAAGCTAACGTTGAAACAAACACACACTGTATCTTCATTCCTGGCATTTATTTTTATGCTTTTCTAATCTATAGATATAAGAAGATGTGATTTGAGTGCCAACGAGACAACTCTCCATCAAAATAACCATTTATAAAAGGAAACCATTATAGGTCAATGTACGGCCTTCAACACGGATCCTTGGCTCACTCCGAAAAACAAACTATGAAGGGCCCCAAAATGACTAGTGTAAAACCATTCAAACGGGAAAACCAACGGTCTCATGAATATTTTTACATCTGTAACTTGGAAAGGCAGAGTTTGCCATATAGTGAAGTGAAACATCGGGAAAAATTACTTCTTTAAAGAGTTTAATGAACCGAAATATCTCATGGCTGTTAATTCACATGAAAATAGAGTAAACTTTATAGTTTCATTTGAGCCCAGTCGTAGAGCTGTCTCACAGTGCTTTTTCCTAAATAGCGTTAAAGTGAGATATACGGATTTTTTCTTTTCCCTTTCAAAAACAGGAACGGTCACTATTAATTCCCGAATGCAGATATAATCAGATGACATCAGATGAAATACTTATTGATCAGCTTTTATTTGATATCAAACTTTAATATCATATGAACATATAAATTGAGTGAATCGGACGATTTTCAAATGTAAGTAAAATTTTTGTCAATCTTACCGTCTGTTAAAGTATTTACATTTCTTATATATATTACCAATAGTAAATTTTATATAAAAAAATAGTGGAACAACCAATACTTAAGACGTTTTGATATATAAAAGTTTGAAAGAACATACAAATCACCATTTACAAACATTTTTTTTTATAAAACTCATCACATGGCAGTATTGCTACCTAATTGGTACCCCAATAAGTCATGTAACGTTCCTTTTTTATATCCTTCTGTCATATGAATTACAATGAATTTAAAATGCAGTTTCTTAATTTTTTTTAAAAACTAGAAAAGGAAAACTTTCGTTAAGCACATTAACACACGACAACCATGTCTGTCGTTGTGTTATAAAAAAAGGGAGACACATCGTCTCGATAGGTTAATGGTCTAGTTCTGATTTTTTTAATAACATAAAACAAACTTCATATACTATAGTGTCATGAGCATACAGTCTTTTTTCTTTTATAGTTCTAACATCCTTTTATGTTTAGATAATCAGGCAAGAAGTTCATCATTTGTTTTTCAAAACATCATGGATCGGGTGTTAACTTTACAGTTCTTATTTCTTGATCTCTGTTCTCGATTGCAATCTAACAAAACTTTCCCCAAAATATGTGGCCATATATCATAGCATAGCTAAATCTTAATTATAAGTAATTTTCGTCGATAATTTCCATAGATAAAGATATTTTATTCATTTTCTTACATATTCATGTTGCAAGCGAGGCTATGTATCACTAATCTCTGGTTATCAGACATAAATATAACAAGCTTAATTTGTGGAGCATTTCTAGACAATACTATCATAGAATATTTTTTCAGTTTTAAAACCTTAGAGACTACCGACAAATTGTCCAAAATGTTTTAAATTTGCGATTTTTTAAATCCAATCTTTAAACCTTTTACTGCAGTTTTTAAATATTTGCACCTCTTTCACACTCTACGGCATGCCTTAATCAAAGGATATTATATTTATCCACAATATAAGACCAAAATTAGCCGTGAGGTTTTTCTGTCCATTAAATTTTCCAATTTACCCTATTTGTCACCGTACTATTATTATTTTTTCCGAACATCGGTTGTTTGGCGAACAATTAAATCAGCAATAAAACTAATTGCTGCCATTCAATGTACAGAGTTTACACATTCACAAACCAATTGACATTTTTCTAGGGAGTAAAAGAGGGACGAAAGATACCAAAGGGACAGTTAAACTCATAAATCTAAAACAAACTGACAACGCCATGGCTAAAAATGACAAAGACAAACAGAAAAACAATAGTACACATGACACAACATGGAAAACTAAAGAATAAACAACACGAACCCCACCAAAAACTAGGGGTGATCTCAGGTGCTCCGGAAGGGTAAGCAGATCCTGCTAACATATGCTAACGACCAGTGTGTCTATTTCTGAGGATGTCCTTTTTCATACTTTCATACTTAAACTTTAATTGAGATACAGATGTTTATGACGCATACAAAAAAACTCTTAAAAATATTAAAGTACATTTTAACTTACTTGTAACGTTGTGTATTATATTGTAACAAACCACAATTTGTTTTCGTAAAATATGTACTTATACAGGGCTATACAGGAAATTTGTATATTAAAAAATATAAAGGAGTGATGTCTCACCACATAAAATGTGTCGATTTACACGTAGTCACACTTAATTAATGTTAAACTAAGCGTTTTTTATTTAGCATTAGAAAAAAGAAAAATGAGTACCAAAATGAGGAACATGTTGATTTTCTTTTGCTTGCGGATTAGCTTGGCAAATACAGGTATGCTAATTTCTATGAGTGGTTTACACAATTTTATACTTTAAACGTGAATATTTCTGTGATCATAAATTTATTGTTTTAAAATGTTGTTTTTACATTCTTGTCTTAAATCAAGTTAAACAAACATATTATGTTTTTTTTAACATTTTAAAATTGAATAGACTTACAGTTCAAATCATTCAACCAATTTAAAAGATAGACCAGCTTTAGAGATTAAAATGACAAAAAAAATATAGAAAAATAGTAAGCAGTTAACAAGTGGTTTGATATTTTATTTCTGAACTCACATTAAAAGTTTTCAGTTTAAAAGGCAGAACATATCTGAAATTATGTAAAGGTTTTATGACAAAAGTCTTAAAGAAGTTTGAGCTTGAGTTTGTGTGGATCAATGCTGAATCAAAGTTAAAATATAAATAAATAAACATACAAACATTACTGCTTTTAAATCATAAATGTACTGCCCTAATAACCCTACACTCATTTTGATAATTTGGGAGAATTCATAAATTACTTTACCACTGTTTGTTTTAACTATTATATACCGGGGAGAAAAAGTCCATAGCAGTTGGGGAAAAAGTATATATAATGAGAACCTTAATAGCCAAAAATACTAAATGGATTTCGAAAATGATCCAAGTAACTATTATTAAGTACTTGGTAGACAATAGAAAGCAGTATATAGTGCTATCATCAAGATGCTTACAATCACTACAACTACTAATATTTGAATTATGTTTAATTTCTAATTTTACAAAACGTCTCCAAAGTAAATCATATAGTTAGAAATGATGGCGAATCGAAATAGAAAAACTAAAATATAACTTTAGATTTTTTGGTCCCACAATGCTCTTCAACAGTGTACTTTATTTGGTCTTTTACGCACATTTTGATTTGAGCGTCACTGATGAGTTTTTTTGTAGACGAAACGCGCGTCTCGCGTACATATACAACTTCAATCCTGGTATGTATGATGTGTTCAAATATATGCAAGTCTGAAATAAACTAAACAAACTAAAATGTTAAAAAAAATTGTTCATAAAATTAAATTGTTTTATTTTCAGAAAAGCATTTGATTACTTTTCCTTTCAACAAAACAATTCCTATCCTTTGTACTGGTAATACTGTTATCAATCTATTGAACATATCTGTGGAGACAAATAGTAAATGTGCACCTGATGAATGTAGCATCTCAGAGCAAGAACATGTTAGAATAAGAAACAAATGTCATGGACAAAGCAGTTGCAATATCACTTCTAACATACCGAATAGCTGTTTACTTGAACTCGGATTTTTCAGCCTGTCATATTCGTGTCTAGGTAAATAATAAATGTGATTTGGGCTGTTTAATGGTTATTATCAAAAGTCATATTGATGCAATTAGTTAAGTTTATTTGCATGAACGGCTGTAAGATAGTTTCCATTTTTTTTTTTTTTTTTTTTTTTTAATAGATTTAAAGGAAAGAAACAGTTAATAAAGTTTGTTTAACTTTTAGTATTTAAAAATAGAGGAATATATATATTACAATTTTTATCTTGTTTCAGTTATGAAGCCCTCAGGCTTTTTATCATTTTATTTATTTGTTCAGAATCAAAACCTTATATTTTTTAACACCGGAATTCACAACTAACATCTAACTTTGACACCATCAACTGATGTTTGTCTTTGAAAATAAATATTTAGACATTTATATTTAGAAGGATGCAAACTTGATCAATATCTTCTTTTGGTCTTTGCTTTTTATAGAAGTGTTTTACATGCATGTTTTTTTTCAAGTACATTTGTATTTTGTTTTATATAAAATATAGTTGAATTTATAACACAGAAATTGCCCATTACTGTAATTTTGAAAATTCAATGTGTGGGTGGATGCCTTCTTCAAAAAGCAATGGTCAATACATTTGGAAGAAAGGCAGCGGATCAACGAAGACAAAATTAACAGGACCATCCAAGGACCACACTTCTTTCTGTAAGTAATCACTTAATAGTAATATTACAGAAAAATGATAACGAACCAGTCATCAAATGCGATTCCTTGTCAGTCCCCAATTACGGATGATATACCTGAATTCAAAATTATAGCAACCTCTAGAAAATTGAAAACCCAATTTGGCTCTATAAAGAAATGATTCTTTTCTTACTGCTACTCTCCTATTACAGAACAAATCAGTGGGATCCTATATTTAAAGAAAGATCATTGTATTTGTCATTAAGAGGGCAAACATGTGTTGTGAAACTGGATGAACTATGTTTAATGATTGTAATTGGAACTGAAACTCTGCAGAATTCCATGTGTATTCAGAGACAGTACACTGATTGTTGAACTGCTGCCTTTTTTATGCATATATGTCAATGTTTTCGTGTTTTCTTTAATTTAAGTTTGAAAACATGTTATTATTATTCAACTGTAGACTTTGCGATTAAACCAACATACTCAAGCGTTTAGTATTTTTTTACCACTTACTATGACGTTTCCTCTGATGTTAATGTTCCGTGCAGATATCTAGCGACTTTTCCTTCATGATAAATAGAAATAATTTGGGGTATACAATTTGCTACAAAATCAGTACATAAAATTGAGAATGGAAATGGGGAATGTGTCTAAGAGACATCAATCCGAGCAAAGAGTAGAAAACAGTCGAAGTCTACTAAACAGTCTTCAGTACAGCGAGAAAATCCAGCTTACACCTTAACAAAATGTGTACTAGTTCAGAGATAATCATGAGAATGGACGTCATACTAAACTCCGAAGTATATAAAAGAAACTAAAATTAAAAAAATCATACAAGACTTTCAAAGGCCTCCTAACTAAGAACAGACGGCACAATGCAGCAGGATTAAACATGTTTGGAGCGTTGTCTCATAAGCAATTATATCACATCTTCTTTTTTTTATATTGTTTGATATATCCACCTTCCCCCTAAATATCTAGCTAATGTAAAAAAAAACAAACACATCAATACGCATAGTACAACTCAGTTCAAAAGAAGTCAGTGGCCGATGTCAGAACAGATAACAAAGGAAACTAAACAAAATGACAATGATACATCAGTAAATCAGTAAACAAAGGACTACTAGCAGTTACCGACATACCATATCAAGATATCAATTAATCTGATTGAGAGATGATGTCTTCATCATAGGAATATCAAGTACAATCCCTCCCGTTTGACGTTTGATGTAATACTATTATAAAATATATAAGAAGACATGTGGCATAAAAATAGAATAAAACATATCAATAATTGTAAGATTCTAGTTTCTTCTGTGTTTTTAACCATTTGGTGTTGCTTAAAAATCGGAATATTAATTCAGTTCAGTGGAGGATAATTTAATGAATATTACAGTGTTTATTAGTACTTTGAATAATATATTGTAGTCTACGAGGAATACCTTTACAGAAACAATGCATTGGATGTTTGTTTTTCATCTTATAGGTGGATGTTGTCGGATAAGATGGCATTTTACTGACTAATTGTATGCAATGTACAGAATTTCTCTAATTCGTCGTGAATTATCCCTTTCTGACCCATTGTATAAAAAAAATAATCAACGTGTGGCTCGTTTGATCTCCGTTCATTATTGGTAAAAATCCGATTATGACGTCGAATTTTCTTGCTTTCCTCTGAATGTCCCATTGTGACGGCATGAAAAACGGCGACCATGCCTGATGACGTCACATAGAAAGAACACATCTTTTTGCCGATCATTCGTAAAGAAGGAATAAGTTTGCCGGCATATTGTCTAAAAATCATTAGAGAAACGGATTCTACCACCAAATCTAATGAAATACGATATTTTTCCACTCTCGTAAGCTAATTTTTGAATATTAAAAACGCTCAGCAAGCCTCGCGTTTTAAAGGAGTAGGTCCAGTAAGACCAATTTTTGTCCCCAGAATATAGCAGTTTTACAAAATTGTTAAAATGTAAACGTTTAGTTATTTATTGGACAGTAGAATGCTCCTGCTACATAAATACGGGCTGTTTTTGACAATACAATGCACAAATATCGGGTACTATCACCATTAAGTCATGCTAAATTACTGAAATCTTCACAATTCTATGATTTTTGTTAAATTTTAGACGGTTTTCGTGTAAAACGAAAGTGGCCGCATTCGTGTTCATCCTTAATATTGAAATGTAAGTTGTATTTTATGATAATACATAACATATATAAAGGTTTAGGATGAACACGGATGCGGCCACTATCATTTCTGACAAAACCATCTGAAAAGTGACATTTTTCGGCATATTTGGTAGATTTTTCATATTCGAGCTTGAATCGGATCGTTTTTATTGACTAAATCAGTTAAAATATTTCACAAAAACTAATTGATTCAAATGAAATAGACACTTAAGTGTTTAAAAAGTGGTCAAAATCTTTCGTCAGATGAACTTGAAATTTGAGGCCAAAATCGGTCCTTCCCAGACCTTCTCTTTGAGAATTTAATTGTCTTGAGTGGAAAAATATCGTATCACACTCGATACAGTGGTAGAATCTATATGTATTTCATGATGAGCAACGAAACATGTTATTATTTTTGTAAAATAAAATAATTGTAAGATTTAAACAATATGAACCAGTGTTTTTATTTACAATATAACGCCTCCGATGGGAAAAAAATCGTCCAGGAATGAACTGCAATGTAAACATATTGTAATCTGTATACTATCACATGACCATTGGTGTCAGCCTGTAAACAGCTTATCTAGTTTTACTTGTATTTTTAGCTGGAACTGGTTTTTATGTGTACAGCGATTGCACGGTTAACAAGTGGTTCAATAGTTTCACGTCATAAACAGTGTTTATCCTTTTGGTATCATATGTATGGGGATGATATTGGTAGATTAAAAGTATTCCAAATTAATAGTTTAAATGGGAAGAAAAAACGCATCTTCCTTAAAAAGTCTAACCAAAGTCATGCATGGCTGCAAGCGACTATCGACTTAAAAAATGTGGGAATTTACCAAATCAGGTTTGAAGCTACCCATGGAAATGGTCCAAAAGGAGACATCGCTCTCGATGATATCAGTATTGTAAATAAAAAGTGTGCAGGTACTGGTCTTATATATGTTTAACTAAAACGCATTAACATGTAAATATACATTTTTTCAGGTGATCAGACCTGAAAATAAGTTCCTTAAAACAACAAAAAATCAATCTGTCGAATGCGTGAACATTGACAAATAGAATGAAATTCAAAACAGTGTGGCTGTGGCCATTGATTGACACATTAAATTCATCCATTGACTTGGATAATTTACGTTAACGTTTGTATGTAACGACCAGTACTGCTCACTATGTACTTTTTAAAGATACTTAAACTATGGGGTCACCAAAGGTTCTCAACACCTTAATGAAGTAATTCGAAAAATTAATCAAAAATAACACAATGTTGGATTTATACCAATTATATAAATCAAAACATAAAGGTTATTCCTGATTAATTTTTTGAATTATTTTATAATTAAAGGCGTTAAGAAATCTTTGGTGACCCCACAGTTTAAATGTCTATCGTAGGTACGTCGTTAACAGTGGTCGTTACAGACAAATGTTCACGTAAATTGTCCCAGTCAATGGATCAATTTTATGTGTCAATCAATGGCCACAGCCACACTGTCTTGAATTTCATTCTATACAGTGTTAAAGCTCGATAATCAATATAAATATTATTCCATTTCAAAATAGAAAATAAAATGAACAAAAACCTTCAAAGATACACGATTTGCTGCCATTTGGAACACCAAACGTGAGTTTCGTCTACAAAAGATTCATCAGAGCCACTTGAACAGTTGGATAGCCAAATCATATATTATGAAGTTGTTTTTGAAATATTCTGAAACGTTGTGCAAAAAGTGGAATATTATCTTTGAAGAACCTTAGTTAGTATTTAAAGCTAGAATAATAATAAAAAGATATACATATGAATACACATTTTTCTCAAAGCACGGAAAGTCGAAACTCTAAATTTATATTAGTTATTAAAAATTCCCTGGTGACCACAACATAAATCATATTATTCGATAGTTAAATGATTTGTTATAACATTTGTAGAAATCTTTAATTTTACAGATTTTAGAAGTGAATGCCGTTCAAATGCTGGTGCTTGTAAAGGGACTACCAATCACTTTAAAAATTGCCAACCCGTAAATGAAGCATATCAACTTGACGAATGTTCAAACATTTATATGAACATTAACAAAAACAGTTTGAGATTTGACCCAGAATTCATCTCAACTGCATGTTCTGCTATTTACCAGCAAATTAATGATTCTCTATGTACAAATGTGTCAAATTGGGACTTTTGTTCAATTGACATATCTAAATATACACAGGATCATCCAAAATGCTTTCAACGTTACTCCATCAGAACAGAATACGAATGTGAAGGTAAGATGTGGTTGAGAAAAATACATGTCTAAAACGTGTTGAGAATTTATAAGTCAACTGTTGTATTTCGTTACAATCAATTACACTCTGATCACGTTCTATAAATTTAATTGTATCGTCTGAGCGGAAAATTCTCTATTGTTAATTATTATAAGTACTTTTAACTCTTCAGGCGTCTGTTCGAGCTATCCGGTAAGGTGTGACCGAGGCGTTATTACAAAAGAAATTAAATTCAAGTAATCATTAAATTCAAAAGACATTTTAGGATTTATAATAATTACTGTATTTCACCATATTTTAAATATAGAAGACACTATTTGTTGATAGAGGTTTGCTGCTAACAATGAAGCTATTTAACAAAAAATGCTGCAGATAAAACCATACCTTTATAAATTGTACAGGCGCCACCACGAGTTGGTTGACCGTTATGCAATATCACTCTCTTTAAATGCATTAAATTCGTACTAATATTTACAGATAACTACTACAACTTTACATTTACTATTTAGGATTATCAACAATAATCATACTTCAGAGTTTTCTTTTGTACATTGACTTTACTCATTAGATGACATCTTAGTTGAATTCTTGAAAATATTGTAAAAATTTAGATTAAAAGACGACGGATGCGTTCTAACGTTATAAAAAACGTTTAAAAACCGTTTGTATAATCTATTTATTTTATCGACTAAACAGTTGGGCTTTTAATCAGTCTATTTAATGCTTGAAATGAAAATGAAATGTCTTCTATTTGGGTATCTTATATGGACAAGTATACCATTTTAGACCCACAAGAAACAGTAATGAACTCGTCAAAATTTACAGAACCAGTCTTGACGTCACAATCCGAAACTAAACCTACCTTGTTTGATATAACAACAGTACAGATGATAACTGAACAGCTCGAGACAACTTACCTGCATTTACAAACAACCGACAAAAGTCAAACAACTATCGCACTTATGTCATTAACTTCAGATAATTTAGACGTTACAGGTATGCTCAAACAAACTATTTGGACTATAGTACATGATGAATGCACTTAAATGTATCAAAGAATCAACCTGTAAATTGACCACCTGATATCCTTAGATTTTGTTTAACGCTTGTTGATAGATAGGTAAAGTATACACAAAATATTCTTTTATTCAACTTGATATTTAATCAATTTATGTAATTGATTCATATTTACAAGGTTTAGTGTCGAATGTTTATATAAAAAAAAACAAGAAAAAAGTGATAAAAAAATAAAAAAAATAATCGGTGCTAACAGACGCTGTCCTCTCTGTGCGTACATGGGTGGTAATATACATATGAAAATAATCAAACGTGGTATGATTGCCAATGACATAAATCTCTTTCAGAGTAAAAAAACCAGAGCAATTAGGTCTTATTATATCCAACATCCTTCTGAATGCAATAATAAATAACAGAAATATCAGAGAAATAAAACGATAGACTTAACGATTTAATTTTGTTTTACTATTACACTATCATATCTTATATTACAGAATCAGGAACATCAAAATCAAAGGCACAGAAAACTATAGATCCTTCCATATTTGCAGGTACTTATGAATTTGGTTAACTGACAGTGTAAAATCAAAGTAAATGGAAAAGTAGAACACACAAAGGTTTACAACCACTGCACTTCAACTCTCGTGGGATAGTTGTCGCATTGTTGATTCAATTACATCTCCTCAATTTTATCTGATGAAAGTATATTAAACCTTCGTGGGTCATTAACAAAATCGATTCTGCTATTATTAAATGGGGAAAGAAGAAATGCCATGTATTTACACACATTAAATTGGTTTATTAATTTTTTTATGCAAATGTTATATAAGGCGAATTCTCATATAAGAGACTAAGAGACAAGAGACAATTCTCATGTAAGTGACAATGACGTTGAGAGCAAACTAGTAGTTTTAAAAGACATGTTTACCTCTAAACTTGAACTGTACAAATGAATTGCACTATACACAGACCAAAATAAACGGCTTCATAACACGTGGTTGTTCTCAACTACATAATGCAAAATTCAAATAAGATGCATCACAAGTTTACCGCGGTTAAAATCTCATTAATCACTTTACAATATACAAATCAAAATGAAACGAGAAAATGAGTGAGCGGGCCAGACTGAAAATAAAATTTAATAAAATTGAGAATGGAAATGGGAGTCCTTCAGCTGGCCCTCATTTTCTGAATGATTTTTTCTGTTTGTTCCATTAGGCTCTTTATGAACTCTGCATCGTATACATACACAAAACAGTCGTATAAAATAGAACACACAGGAATATTGAATCTCTGTTAGCATATTCATCACATTTTTTTTATTAATGAGTTCTGTATTTGGATGATATCCTCTCTGGGGACTTCTTTGTTAAGTCAGCGGAGTTTCTCACAAAGAAAGGTGTTTACTGGTCCAAAAGGTATTGTTCATTGTTCAATGAAAAGATGTAGTTATTCTTTTATTTGCACATGGTAAACAATGTTGTAAAACGTAGATAAAACTTTAAACTAGTGTTGAATTTTGGTAAGGATTCAAAGGAAATTAATTGAATGTTCAAATTCATTTACGATTTTTAACTTTTCGTAAGTCCTTTGATGCTCAGAATGTACACAAAATAATGTCATTCCAGGAACGTTAAAAGATTTTTTCATATTAAGATGGTATACATTTTAATTGTTGTATTCAGTTTCATTGTCATGTATCACTTATTTTAAGTAAAACCTGAGAGTGGTTTATACTACTACTGAGATGATATAGCATACATTAAGTATAAGTTTAAAAACGTCAGCAGTTCTTACTATAACGATACGTACGTTTATCGAAAAGTACAACTGTGAATGCATATCTTTGTTACTTTTTGTCATTTAAAGGTTTAGCTGTTGGTGCTGTTATGTGCGTTGGAATTTTAATTGGATTCATAATTCTATATTGCAAAAGAAGGTAAAATATTATCTTTGAACATTTTTGTTTGAAGTAAAAAAGATTAAAAGATGTATAAAATGTATAAGAATCAACATGAAACAATAACAGTAGACATGGATTAAAAATACATACCTGATATACTCATGTTATATCAACACATTAAACAAATAAAGGCAACAGTAGTATACCGCTGTTCAAAACTCATAAATCCAAGGACAAAAAATAAAATCGGGGTAACAAACTAAAACCGAGGGAAACGCATTAGATATAAGAGGAGAACAACGACACAACTCTAAAATATAATACACACAGAAACGGACCAAGCATCAGATAAATTCCCACGAGAATAACAAATATAACATCAAAACCAAATGAATTTGGAATAGACAAGTACCGTGACACGTCTTATCGCAATGTGATTTTACACTAAAATAAAAGGGAAAACAAACGACGCAACATGAAAATATAACACACAAAAACGAACAATAATATAACAATGGCCACATCCTGACTTGGTACAGGACATGTTTAAAGGAAAAAATGGTTGGTTGAACCTGGTTGTGTGGCATACCAAAACTCGCACTTTAATGGCAATGTTAAATATAACATTGAAATGACAACATACTATTACAGGACAGCAATACAAATAAATAGTAGAACGTATTAGACAAAGAAACAAAACAAAACAAAACTGTTAACAGTCGTCATAGTATTCAATCACTTATAGACTTTTCAAGGATGTACACCTCTGAGGAGCCATACATTTCTAGAATCACACTTTTTGTATTCACTTGATTTTTCGGTTTATATGACTTCAATAAAATAATTGTTGAAGAAAAAACATATGATGGTGCACTACGTTTTTGCTACTGTCCTTTGAAGTACATAATTTGGATGCTTTTCCTATTTGTCTTAAATTTTTACTTTTTTTGGCTATAATCGTGAAAAAAATTATTTTTTTAATACTTTCAATAAAGATATATAGAGTTGACCAATCTGAATGAATTTAACTTTAAAAAAATATAGGTAGGTCTTAATATAATCATTTTATAATCAGCAATTTGTTTGGTAAAGTGATAAAAAAATCCATTAAAAAAAACGTATAAGTTAACAGGGGACTCTAGTATCTTATTAAGCTTAATTTTACTTTTTGGCGAAAATATATAATTTATACTTTAAACGTAACGTTATTGCTTTGATGATAATTCATTCTTTCCATGTAAAATTACTAAAATAATAAATTGCATCATTTAGAAAATCTGCGAATGTATACACTGCCTGCTAAGCAATTTCTATCTTATCGACAGGAACAGACAATCCTTTCGAAGCTAATACCGTAAAGCGAATTATTTTCGCGGGGTGCAAGTTTTTGCTTTTTTTGCGGATAAAACAAAATCTTATCAATAAATTCTGCTTATTAGAAATGTTTTGAACATGCAAAGGTATTGATAAAATTTTTGAATCCGCCACAAAAACAACAGCCAAAATATTTCGTATATCTTATTCAATGAAAATTTACATCCACAAAAATAACCCGCTATACTATACGTCTCATCAGTAACATTCATATTGATATATATTGAGGAGGTTTAAGAATTACAACGAATGATCAATACTGTCATGAGCTAGTAACGGCAAACAATGTGGTGGGGTAAGTCTCTTTCTCCAACTACATCATAAGTAGTAAAAGTAAAACACATGATGAATATGTAAAGTACAGCTGTCAACATGATGAACTTGATTGAACAAGGAAATTGAAAACGGTTACTTATTTGGATATATATAATTATGCTGGCTACCTATTTAAGGCAGTTTTAGTGTAATATGTCTGTTTGTTTAAAACTGCTGCCCAAGGAAACAAAAGATCTTGAATACCGTTTTGTGTAAGTGTCATAAAATCTAACCATTTATGCATGCTTTTTATTCCAGTACGCATATTTCGTATACTAGTTGACCTCCCCCTGTGTTAAATGTGGTGTTAGCAGCTAGAAACTATCTTAACCATTCTTTTATAGATCCAATAAAGGGAAATTAGGAGATGATATAAAGCCCAGCAGTGACCATGCTATCCATCGAAAGACAGATATATCTCAAACGAACAGCAATATCACTAATAAAGTATCGACTGAGACAGACCCCGACTACCAGCACTATTACGAAATCAAGGATATAAAAAGATCATCCCTTAAAGTGCAGGACGAAGATTATCTAGCTGACAATCAGGAAAATAGTATTCTAGACCAGAATAATACAATCAAAGAGAGACTTGAAATAAGTAACCCTCTAAATCATTCCGGCTACGATATAATCGTAGAAACGCTACAGAGTAAAGAAGACAATAAAACAACTGACAACAAAAACAAGACGACAGCGCTACATGTAGGAGAGAACTATTACACTAGTATTGATCCAAAGACATTCGAACATGACAACGAATACGACGTCCTTAGTTCACATAATGAAATATGTAATCTATCATTACCCGATATTTCCAGTCTAGCAACCTATGTTGTTTTAGATCCAAAGGCAACAGGGTTCAATAGGTTAAAAGATCATTTTTGTACATACGATAAAGAAGATTCAAGTAAACGTGAGACTAGCTCTCTGAATGGAAAGATAATCCGTGATAAAACTGCGACATCAGAAACTAATGTCTCCCTGGATCCGGAAGAAACAGGGTTCAGTAGGACTCAAAGTTTACCTTATAAGAACAAAAAAAGACTATAAAAAGAATAGAAATTTGTAATAGAATATCATATATTGATACATGATACCGAGAAAAGAAATTAATCGATTTAGTATCACGAATATTATACTTGAAATATTATTTGCAACAAACTTTTATAGATTTTTAAAAAAATTATCTGACTATATGGAAGAAGGACAGTCATAAAAAGTATAATAAATTATCGTCTCTCATTATTAAAAAAAATATGTGTTTCATCTTTTTACTTTTATTTAAAATCCTTTCAATAGTATACAGTGGATGCCAAAATTCATATATTCACAATACTGGAGAAACTTTTTATGAGGTTAAGATGTATGTTTATTGATTTATTGCCAAATCCCCAACAAAATTATTGAGCAGTTTGAATAGTTAAGTAGCAGTACATAGGATGGAACTGTTTCATCTGCATTCATGTCACGTGTTTTTATGAAATCCGTAGTGGTCAGTTTAAGGTTTACTTTGAAATAATTAATGACTTAATCCATGCAATATATATACTGTACATAGTTGGTTAGGTTACTTTCATTGACAGTTGAGCAGTACACCAATTAACCAACATCGTAGATAGCGGAAAAGGAGTAGCTGATCAAACAAACCTGTTCAGCTGTAATGACGTAGACGTGATTGGTGGACGATGAATGATTATAATGGAATTAATCAGCAATTATTCAAGAGCTTTCTGCTCCTACTCAATTAAAACGTCACCAATATGTGAGCAGAATATACTAGCGAAAGTTGATAAACCAGGGATATGTCACAGAACGTCTTGTCCTTTACTAAAAAAGTGCAAAAGAAAATATCAAGTTTATCCTGTTCTTTTATTTGTCTTTCTTCTGTCATACATATTACTTTTACTGTTTTGGTCTATTTTCTGTGATATTCATTTGACGTGGCTCGTAACTTATAAATCCTGTTAATGTGTTGTTTGTAGTATCTTTCATTTTTACTGTTGTGTTTTGTACGTGTGACTTTTTGTGTTTCTTTGGTACATATGACGTGGCTATGTACCTTAATAGATATCGCCATTATGTTATTGTTATATTATAATTTTGAAAATAATTTGAACGACAAAATTATTTTACGCACCTAATGGTATTAACCATGTGGATTCTTAAAATTCTAAAGAACCTCTGTATAGTTTTAAATCTCGTTTTTTTATTTCTGAAATTAGTTTAAACAACAATTTTGATTTTTCAATCCTATATAACACCATTCCCCATGAGAAATTATAATAGGAAAAATACTTTGAACGACGAAACTAGTTTATAAATCTTCCTGTATAACGTTTACATTCATTCTGATGTAATACACGCGATTCTACACTTGAGCTGATGTGAATGCAGTCATATGAGTTCAAATATTTCAATTCTTCATGAGTTAAATTAAAATTCAAACATGACAATTATAAGTAAGTAATGCGTGTGGTTGTAAAATGTGATAGATGCATTTTGTGCTTCTTTGTTGAACATGTTAAATATTTGCTTGTTTTGTTGATATTGAGATTGTGACACAGTAATTTCTGCACTATAAAACCTGGTTCAAGCCCCCTTGTTCTATATTTGAAATTGCCTGTACCAAGTCAGGATTATGACAGTTGTTGGCCTCTCGTTTGATGTGCTTTAATTATCATTTGATTTTTCTATTTAATTAGGGACTTTCAGGTTTGAATTTCCCACTGTGTTCATTATTTTTGTGATTTTACTTTGAACCCCTATTGTTACAGCTAACTAAACCTCTCACTTTTCTGACATTCGAATATTGTTCCATGATATTGACATACAACGTGTGAGCTTAATACAAAGCCATCATCGGTATATTGTCAAAAAAGTCACTGGAAAATATATACATGTACTCCGTATTCCAGGCGATGGTGTTGAAATATATAAATAGAAAGTTCATAACTGGGAAACAGACACCATCGCTTATGTCGTGTTGTTTTCATTTTCATTTTTCAATTAAAGTCAAGATGAGAGGCTGACTAAACAACGGTAGTTTCAGTAAACACAAATGTTATTTAAATTTCAGTGGCGATATTTCAGGCAATTAAAAAAGATGGACGAGAGATACCAGAGGGACAGTCAAACTTATAAATCGAAAATAAACTGACAACGGACAAACAGACAATCAATAGTACACATGACACAACATAGAAAACTGAAAAATAAACAACACGAAATTATGGAACCTTAAATAGTCAACCCAATAATGTTGGTGTTCTCCGTGTCCTCAAATATCCTTGAGAAAGTTTATCTGTTGACAAAACGTTGAATTATGCGAAAAACTAAGATTTCCTACCCAAGAGTGTTTTTTAGTTGTATTGACAATGCTCTTCAACTTCGATGTTGATTTAGCCTTTTTTTGTTCTACTCGAGCTTCTCTGATGAATACTTTATTGACAAAGCAAACGACTACCGTATTACATTATACGAATGTCATCTTTGTCATCAAATTTGAACATCATTGCCAGGGTATTTATTTTACAAATCTACAACATATACCATAAACAACGCATCAATACCCTCTGCACAATTAATATGTTTTTTTATTTTTTTTTATCTCAGTTACATTCATTTAGTATGCGTGTTAAAAAACCAAAAACAGAACAAAGCATAAGCAACATATGTGCTTTTCGGCAATTAATGTGTCTTTTATAGACGAAACGCGTGTCTGGCTTATATACAAAATTTGCAAATTTACAAAGCATTTGGATTTCAGAAATCTTCAAGTTCTATAAAGATTTACTTCTTATTAATTCTCTTCATCTTAAACAGCGATCTTTTAATATGGACTTTTATAATTTGCTTTCTGTGAGAGAACCAAATAGAGTTAAGTCTGCCAATTGATATTTTATCGTGTGTTTTTCTATGTTGTGATGTTATGCTATTGTTTCAGAATAAGGGAGAAGGTTTGGATCCATTAAAACGTTTAATCCCGCTGCAAATGTTTGCACCTGTCCTAAGTCAGGAATCTGATGTACAGTAGTTGTCATTTGTTTATGTTATATATACGTGTTTCTCGTTTTGTTTATATAGATTAGACCGTTGGTTTTCCCGTTTGAATGGTTTTACACTAGTAATTTTGAAGCCCTTTATAGCTTGTTGTTCGGTGTGAGCCAAGGCTCCGTGTTGAAGGCCGTACTTTAACCTATAATGGTTTACTTTTTAAATTGTTACTTGGATGGCGAGTTGTCTCATTGGCACTCACACCACATCTTCCTATATCTATAGTTACAACTAAAAGCAGGAATTTTCAGATATGAATAAGATTTAAATTCCATAATAGAATAAAATAAAATAGAATATAACATAAACATATAAACAAATGTCTTATTAATTTTGTATTAATTTACAATAAATGTCAGTATAAATTCAGTCAGTTTGGTTTTTCTTCCGTTTCCGGAAGGTCTGTGGAATTCATTGTATTGGCAATCTTAATTTGACACGTAATACAACATTTAGAGTCTCTTTCTAATTTCAACGTCCAACGAACTTACAGCATTGTGCAATTCTATCGATCTGAGTGCCCAATTTTCTGTTTTCTTATTACTTTTGCCTATTATACTCTATTCCTTATTTTTGAGGGTACATTATTATCTATTTTTTTCATTTATTTGTAAAACTTCATGGTACTGCACCTTACTACCATATATTGTCAAATACAATAAGAGGAATATCCAAATTTATTTGGAAACTATTGGTCGAAAGTCCTCGTCAAAAGTATCGATTTGTTTAAGATATAAATTATGCAAACAAGATTTGTTGGAAATGTTCACATGACCTGGTCCTTTATATTCGAATTTTATTTCGAGTTTTAGCCAGGGATAAAAAAACGAATATAACGCCCATGCCAAATGAAAATGATAACAAATCTATGAATTATTTTGATTCTTATAACACGACTACGATATTAAAAAAAACGATGGGAAGATAAGATTAAAAAATCAAAACCAACACGTTTATTAATTTCTTGCGTCCGAAGTTTACTTTCATTATAATCGCTCAAAGCCAAATACTTGAAATCCGCAGATGTATAAGTACCGAAACCGTTGAAGAGCTTTATGTCAAAAATACCTAAAATGAATAGCCAAATTAATCTAACTTGTGTAGGTATGTCATATTTAACCAAGCTAAAACTTTCAAATAAATGCGTAAAATATTTTCTTGTAAAACAACTAGAAAATATGTATTCAATCCTTTGGATTCTGAACGCAATGTTTTTTCGTTGGCTTTTATTTTCAGTCAAACATGTCAAATGTACGCATATGTTGTAAATAGTTAACTAGCAGCCATATTTACTTGTTGAAACCAAATGAATGTATGAATTCACATTTCATTGTAAAAGGCAACAGTACTATACCACTGTTTGAAATTCATGAATCGATTTAGAAAATCAAATCCGGGTTAAAAACCAAATCTAAGGGAAACACATCAAATATAAAAGAAGAACAACGACACAACAGAAACACTAAAATTTAACACACACATAAACGAACTATAAGATAACAATAGCCATATTCCTGCTGAAAATGATCGTAACGGAATGGTCTTCAGCTTACAAATGTAAGAGTATTCATTTGTTTTGACATTACATGAACCCGCCTTTCATATTTCAGGAATATAATTTTACCTTGATTTTATATAATTTTTTAGATCTTTTGCAATAATTCTTTTGATGCCGTATTTATCGGCATTATGATTTCTGGTCTGTGCGTCTGTCTGTTTGTTCGTTCGTCCGTTCGTCTGTTCGTTCTGCTTTATATTAAAGTTTTTGGTCGAGGTAGTTATTGATGAAGTTAAGTCCAATCAACTTGAAACTTAGTATATATGTTTCGCATGATATGATCTTTCTAATTGTAACGTCAAACTAAAGTTTTGATCACAATTAAGATATGAATTGTGCAAACAAGATTTGTTGGAAATGTTCACATGACCTGGTCTTTTTATATTCGAATTTTCATTCGAGTTTTAGCCAGGGATAAAAATAACGAATATAACGCCCAAGCCAAATGAAAATGATAAAAAATCTATAGACTTTGTTGGATATATGTAAAGTAAATATGTCCACTGAACATAGAACATAATATTGCAAGTTTCAAGCTTAAAGTTCTTGGTCAAGGTACTTTTTGATGAAGTTGAAGTCCAATCAACTTGAAACTAAGTAAACATATTCCCTATGACATAATCTTTCTTGTTTTAATGCCAAATTAGAAATGTTATCCAATTTAATGGTTCAGTGAACATAGAAAATAATGGTGCGGATGGGGCATCCGTTTACTTGGGGCACATTCTTGTTTGTTATGCATTAGAATAGGAATAACGGTTCTGTAGTTACTTTTTCAATTTCAATTTGAACAATTCGAAATCCACTAAATTTTTGCACAAAGCTTACAAGTGGATTGACGTGGAAAGTAAATAATGATAGCCATGTGTATGTACATATCTGAGTCTGTGGTAAATATATACGTATCGAGAATTTTATCACGTTTACATAGCAAAACAAGCACGTCATATTATAATTGGTCACAACATCCTGCAAAAATTTCTAAATTTTTGTAATTCATATAAATGATTTTTTTAAACTCAAGGCAGAATGAGTGATAATTTTCTTTTATTATTTACTCGAATGACGTGCTTAACATATTATAGTATTTTATTTTCAATTATACGGAAAGATTAGAGACAAAAAAGGAAAGGATGTCATTTTAGCGTCAACTGAAGATTTTGAAAGGGAAGCAAAAAATATATTAAGACAAAACTACATGAAAGATGCCATTGGACAAGTAATTGACCTTCATCTAACTGCACATATAGCAATAGGCTAATGAGGGATATATGCTTCCGAAGTTCAGGAACGACTACACAAACAGCTTCAAGTGGACGATAAAACCATATGTGCTTTCACAGTTTATTTCAAGTTCTGTGGAAAACCAGTAACTGATGGTCAATTCATCAGGCACTTAAAAGGAAAAGCTTTATAGTATATAACAAAACAATTTTGACAAGAATAAGACGCGAAACCCTAAAACAATAACAAAATTTGACAGGATAAAGAAAATAGAAAGAGTATTTGGGAATAGTTGTGGTCAAAGTTGGGAAGTAATACTTGTGTCAAAGGATATAAAGTATTTTTTTTTATAAATATTCAAAAGATTTGGTAAAATTTAAGAAATGGACTGAAATCCCATATCGCATTGACGAAGTCTCGGATCAAGAAGTACAGCGTTATTTGGCACAATAATGAAAGTATCACTCTACTTGTATGACATGTACGAGTTGATAAACTATTTGTGACACAAATATATAGTCTTTGTATTTCAAGATAATTTATAGTTATTACAATTATTTAAATGTATTATATTTATTTCGAAAAGTTTAAAATTACAGACATAGCAGATAAGTTAAATGTTTTCGCTATGATCTTGAAAACATGATTACTATTAAGTTTTTTTTCTGTGCACTTTATTGTTGAATGAGGAATAACGCGATATTGCTGTTAGCCAGTCAAAATAACGTATTATAATGAAACATACATCTAATATAATAATTAGGTATTTAATGTCAAAGGACCGTAGATGGTTAAGACATATCGAAGATTTGTATTTAACTGTTTAATAAACTCATGTTAAAACATTAAAAAAGTCACTAGACAGCCAGTAACGCTTACCTGGAGTAATGGATTTATTCAAAAATGGCCACTACGATGCATTATATACTAGAATAATAATTGTACATGACCACACAATCATTTTTTATCAGTTTCTCTCAACTTTAATGTTTGCAAACAAAAAAATATACGTATTCATGGAGAATTCTTTTGTAAGGTGCTACTAATTGACTTCTTGCTCTTGGCGTTTACTGACGAAATTAGCTAAGTGACTACTTTTCAAATCTTCCTTTGATGATCATTTTTGCTGCTTTAAATTTTTCTTGATCTTATATAGTTTTGACACAAAACACACAACTGTGATGCAAACGTCATTCATGGGTAATACTTTCTTACAGTAGTTTACTGATGATCATTGATGTTTGGTATTATTTACACATCAAGTCTTGCTATTCAACGTTTCTTTTTATCTAATAAAATTGAGAATGGGAATGGGGAATGTGTCAAGGAGACAACAACGCGACCAAAGAGGAGAAAACAGCCGAAGGTCACCAATGGGTCTTCAATGCAGCGAGAAATCCCCGCACCCGGAGGCGTGCTTCAGCTGGCTCCTAAATAAATATGTATTTTTTGTAAACAGTTTAATTGAAGTCTGGATCTGGTATATCAGTTAAATGCTAGTAGTCAGTTGTTATTTATGTTTTAATGTGATTTTGTTTATTTTCTTTGGTTTCATCTTCTGACATCAGACTCGGACTTCTCTTGAATTGAGTTTTAAATGTGCGTATTGTTATGCATTTACTTTTCTACATTGGCTAGAGGTATAGGAGAGGGTTGAGATCTCATAAACATGTTTAACCCACCGCATTTTTGCGCCTGTCCCAAGTCAGGAGCCTCTGGCCTTTGTTAGTCTGGTATTTTTTTAATTTTAGTTTCTTGTGTACAATTTGGAAATTAGTATGCCGTTCATTATAACTGAACTAGTAAATGTTTGTTTAGGGGCCAGTTGAAGGACGCCTCCGGGTGCGGGAATTTCTCGCTTCATTGAAGACCTGTTGGTGACCTTCTGCTGTTATTTTTTTCTATGGTCGGGTTGTTGTCTCTTTGACACATTCCCCATTTCCATTCTCAATTTTATGTATACTAGTTCATTGCTAATGAACGTCATTCGTAACTCTGAAAGATACACAAGAAACTTAAATTGAAAGTCATATAAGACTAGCAAAGGCCAGAGGCTCCTGAGGTGGGATAGGCGCAAAAATGTGGGTGGTTTAAACATGATCTCAACTCTCTCCGTATAGCTCTAAAAATGTAGAAAAACACACAACAAAACGCACAGTAAAACTTAGTTCAAAAGAAGTCTGAGTCCCTAGTCAGAATAGGTAACAAATGAAATTAAACAAAATGACAACAATAGGCAAAATAGAAAAAAGTGATGATAATTTATCATAAAGGTGTAGACAAACCAGTTCGGAACGAAAAAAAAATCTATAAAAAGATCTTTATGATAATGTTAGATATGATAGTTTTCGTCTTTCTATTATTTACACAAGGAAAACAGTATTGCAACACCAAATTGAAATTCAAATTAAAAAAAAGCTTTTTATTTTTTTGTTTAATAGTTTGTTGAAATCGAACTAGTTAAACATTATTTAAATACCACCTGAGTTTAATAAAAAATATCGACTCTATAAGTTCTTATCCGCACATGCAGCTACTGTCTTGTAAACACTAAAACAGATGTTTATATCCTCATTGTTTTCAACACTTAAAATAACCAAGTTTAATTTATGTTATTACAATGCATACCTTACATATATTTTAAACAATTCTATTGGGTGAAACGTTATCACGTGACACGGAATTATTCAGTTGTTTTTAATTCAATTGCAAGGAAGGACGAATAACCCTTAAAATTTCCCCAGCGGTGAATAACTTTATTATTCACCGGCGAATAACCTGTTTAGATTGTTGATTTGTACTTTTAAGTTATCTCCCATAATAATGACGTCACAGACGTAAATAAACAAAATGGCAGCGTTTACGTTACACTGGAAGTCAGGGGTCGAATTTAAGTTTTTTGTGTACTGGCCAGCCGGACCAGTGGACTTAAAACTCTACTGGCCCGGCTCCAAATCTACTGGTCCAGCAAAAATGACATTAATTTGACAAACACTAATATAAATGACAGATTTTTGATTTTGATGATTTCGTTTACATAAGTTAGACAGTAACAAAGGCATAGTCTTTATTCTGATTTTGATAAAGGCTTTGGTAATCTCAATGATTTTCCTTATCAAAATCAGGATCAAGGACAAAAAAAATATCAACATTGTCTTCCACGTCATCGCAATTCTCACGAGACGACCATAGAGTGCCTGACTAGGTCGTCTGGAGCGTTGTCCATAAATATTTCACATTTCAATAGCCGGGACTTGATCAAATGATGCTATATCTTCAGTGTGAAACATAATGAATAATAGATCTGATAAAACAGTTGGACGCAATTTTGATCCCCAATCATTCTTTACAAGGAGGGACAGGATTAAATTATCTTATTTTTTTTGTCCGGCGGTTTATTCCTTCCAAAAATTTCCACATGTTATATTGTTTTGAAGGACGCTCACCCGTGATATAGATTAACTTGATCAATTGTAATACCCCCCCCCCCCCAGTACCGTGTAATTGATTTCACAGGTAAATTATTTTGCAAACAAACGAAGACTGCAATGCAATCAGTGATTTTTATCGACAAATTTCTACTGGTCCGCCGGACCACCAGCTGACAAAATCTACTGGTCCGACGCAAATTTTACTGGTCCCGGACTACCGGTAGAAGCCCACCGATAGACGAGGAAATAAGGCATCGGACATGAATAGAGTGCTAGCAGATGATGATAGCTCTTATAAGAGTAACGGTCCTTTTCAGGGCCATCAATATTTTACAAATAGTTATCAAAAGTACCAGGATTATAATTTTATACGCCAGACGCGCGTTTCGTCTACATAAGACTCATCAGTGACGCTCAGATCAAAATAGTTAAAAAGCCAAATAAATACAAAGTTGAAGAGCATTGAGGATCCAAAATTCTAAAAAACTTATGTAAACGATGTAAACGATTACAAAAAGATTCTACTTTTGTTGTACATTCTAGAAATTTTAGAGCACAAATGTATTTTCAAACATCTGCTTGTCTTTGACTTTGTTATGTAAAGTTTAAAAAATATATAAAGTGTTCGAAAGGCCCTTCCACAGTAAGTTCGGTATAATAAAACAATTGTGGCCCCTTAGAATCGATGAATACTCAAATTTGTCAACCCTCAAAAGCAATTTCACTTCGGGCTGCGCCCTCAAAGAAATAACCTTCTCGTGTTGACAATTTTGGATATTCACCTCTTCAACGGGCCATAATTGTGTATTATTGACACCTTGTAATTTGTCACCCACAACTCATAACTCCAGCAAGATAGCAGATATCAAGAATAAGTGAAGCAGGTATGTCGCTGTGATTAATGCACGTATTATTGGTCATCAACATTCCACTATGAGTCGTTTTGAGAATAAAAATCAGGCAAGAAACGATGCAAAAGACCTTCCGAGCGCAAGAAGACCCCCTATAACATCTGCTAGGGAAAAAAAAAGCATAATGAAAGTTGGTCAGAAGGAAACCCATACAGGAGACTTTAAACAAGAGCTGTTCGAGATTGGCTCATCGCTACTGGTTATCCTGCAATAATACCATTTCGGGGACCTTTGCCTACGAACAGACATACAGATTCCCGTATCCAATATAGTGCAGAGCTCGTCAAAGTTGGAAATTAGCGTCGTTGAGAAAGATCCACTGTTCTTGCATTGTTCCTATGGAATTCGGTTTATCTTCCTTTGCCCAATCGTAGCCCGAATTTGAACCATATCGAGCTTATATGGGACACTATTGGGCGTAAAGTGCATGACAGGACACCCCAGTTCAAACAAGTCATGAAATAAACAATACCGTTCGTCAAGAATGGTTGCTGCTAGCTTAGCAACAAATTAGTCGACATAAGGCAGGAATCAAAGGACGTTAAGATGCGGTTATCCGTTTGAATGGAGGCTGCGCACAAAGTACTAATTCTTTGGCGTATAACGATCGACCATGATGTGAACAATCATCTAAGGATTTATTTTGAAATGTCTGACATTGTAAAGTTTGACTACAGTAAAAGTTGTAAAACGCATTTTTTTGTACAAAAAACACTTCATTTTGTCATAAAAAATTTGGTTAGATAAAACTTTTTTTTTCATACATTTTTTGTACGTTTTGAAGCCAATGTTATCATTATCGACGTTTCAATACTATTTTCAAATATTTTATCATATTCCTTCCAACATAAGAGACTTATTCTTCAAGTTTAAAAAAATCAAGGTGTTGCACTACTTTTTTCCATGTAGTTCTCATGATTATTATAATCTTGACTCATTGCAATTTTTTTTAAATTCTGTATGTTCACACATGCACTGAACTTCAATATATCATCAGATTAATTCTAATTATCATTATTTGTGTAATGTTATTTACTTCCTTATTAATTAATAAAATACAATTAGGAATTACACTCACTCAACGGAATGAAAAGAATAGACTGCTTTGTGTTTGTTTTGCTTGTACTTTGTCACGGAATTATACAGAACAATGTGTTTGGAAAAGGTGATTTTTTCCTGTTTAATAAATTTACAGTAGTATATATTGTATGATACTTAATTAAAGTGCTTTAAATATGTCTTTATTTACCAGAGTTTCGAACACATTAAATGGAAAAAAAACGAATAAAGATATAAAGAAAGGTTAGAAATAATTGTTTGCATAACATACCATATCAAATGTTATAAAAAACCTGATTCAATTTAAGAATAAATGTTTTCGGCAAAACACATGTCTGAAACTAAAGTTAACTACCTAGTTTATTAATTCAGTAAGAAAAATGTATCGCGAATATGGTGGTCATTTATAATGGATATTTTGTAGAATTGATAAAAGTTCAACTTGACCTGAACACTGGTTGATTATTTGTTGTAAATTGTTTTCTTAACATGAGGTATAATGATATAGAATATTTTATACAGAAACAACGTCCTAACAAATGCAAGGAGCTCAGCAACTATTGCATTATACTATTATTCAAGTTCAGTTTCATTTGCCTTAGCTTGCACTTGCAACTTCATTACTTGAGTCCTTGTCTTTGGACAGCAGCAAATATGAGTTTGACATATAAGATACTTATGATCCTATACAATTGTACATATTTTACAAATATACCACTTCTGTAATTAGTTAAACATGTTAAAGCTACTGAACTACTTTTTAGAAACAAATATGATTAGACTTACAATGCATGTAAGACATTTAAATCGGTTTTTTTATTAATAGCGTCGCAGTGTGAAAAAGTACGATCACATAATTGTTTGAAAATTATAACAATTACAGTTATATCATATTTTTCAATAGCCATCTCAGTATTGCTATCATAGTTACAATGTTAAAGGTAATCGACTTATTGTTAACCTTTCTACTCGAATGTGTAACTCGACCTATACTTAATTTTACTTTAATACTTTGTAACCTTGATAGATAGTTGTCTCAGTGGCACTCATACTACGTCTTCCTATATATATTAGGGTCATACGGTTCATGTGGTCTCCTTGTAGTGTACTCACCCCAAAGACCCATGCTTGGTTAAACCACATATATCATAACTGGTATTTTCTGTTCAAAGAATCTTTGTAGAAGCTGTCGACCCGGAGTCAAAATAATGTGTTCATGTGTTTATTATACATGTTTTTACACGAGTAATTGTTTGAGGCCATTTAAGGCAGGCTGTTCGATGTGAGCCACGGCTCCGTGTCGAAGGTTGTACCTTGACCTATACTGCTTTACTTTATAAATTGTTACTTGGATGCAGAGTTGTCTCATTGGCACATCTTCTATATACATGTATATCATGAAAAAATTACTTATCTTACCTCCTATAGATTTATAGAGATATGATTGGTTAAAGAATTACACGTGGTGACTTTTTATATTTGATATAGAATGTCTAAAAATATAGGGTTACTTATCATACATGGTTAGTTACCATATGGAGTTAGTAAGGAGTTACATCCCTTTCAAAACAAAAAAAGATGCCACAACCCTGAATAAAAACAACACGGTGTTGAAAAATAATATGTGAGGATTCAACAGACGGAAAAATTGATGATGCAAGGTTAAAATTAGTTCATGAAACATAAAGCTAACAAAATACTGTTGGCAAAACGGAAGTTACTTCGATCCCCTGAAAAAAATAAGAAATCTGAAAGGATTCAACAGACGAAGAAATTGATACACGTAAAGAACGATTGAAATACGTTTATAAAATAAAATAAAAGCTAAAAAGTTGATATGGCAGATTTTCTGTATAGACAAATGGAAGTTAAATCTTAATACTTAGTATTGAAGACTTGATCACTTTGATAGGCCGCTAGTCAAAACCCCAGATGTGAAGATAGTCGGTAAAATAAATTCGTTATAAAGTGTAATACACGGTGTCCTGACCCCATATATAGTTTTTGGTCTTGCACACAGCATATAACCACTAATGTTATCCTATATATAAAAAAGAAGATATGGTATGATAGCCAATGAGATAACTATCTACATTAACATTAACATTAACAACTATAAGTCACTGTACGGCCTTCAACAATGAGCAAAGCCTATACCGCATAGTCAGCTATAAAAGGCCCCGATAAGGCAATGTAAAACATTTCAAACGAGAAAACTAACGGCCTCATTAATGTAAAAAATGAACGAAAAACAATTATGTAGCACATAAACAAATGACAACCACTGAATCACAATGTTGATTGAGTGAGTGTTACCCTTTAAACTAGCGCGTTAAAATCCAGTTTTCAGCGTGTCGGTGCGGTTGAAAGTCTAGAAATCGGACACAAGTTCAATTTACTTCAATTACATTGATCAGGATTTGAATTGTTTTAATTTCATACAGGAGATTCCACAGACAAGCGCATCCGGTAATTTATAGTACAATTCACTTCAGGATATCACACTTATCTGATATAACATTAAAATACAAACAATTAAAACTCAATTGTAATTACTTCCGTGAATGATATATCCCTTAAGGTAGATCACATGTATATATTTTTTGAGAGAGAATTTTTTCACAATTTGCCAAAATGAAGATTTTATTATGCTCTTTTCAAAAATTTAATAAAAAGTATGGGTCACTGTGTTATTTTTCAAGTTATGGGTCGTTGAAAATTGCCAAAATTTGGTTAGTTTGTTCATGAAAAAACACAATAAAAAAAAATCTATGAGATAGAATTTTGAAATAAATTGTGAGAAGAAAGGTTTTATAATATGTTTTAAGAAAATAAAAAGAAAACATGGTGTCACCGAACTTGGTTTCTTACTACAAGTAAAAATAAAAAAAATCCCTATTAGCCCAGTAAACATTTTGTACTAAAAGAGTTATTTCCCCTTAAATGGCTCATTTGAAAAAAAAATAATTTTATACCAAAATAATTGATATTTGTTAAAATATTTTGAATAATACGATTAATAAACAAGTTGTCTTCAATAAGAAAAAACAGTCTAACCATTGAATTGCAAATCTGTCTCCAAATTTGCAGATTTAGGCAAAGTACTAGACCGATTTTGTACTGTGATTGTACAATCCAAGATGGCGGTATACCATGAATCTACCTTAACAAAGTCTCGAATATGACTACATATTGAACGCATGCATGCTACCAGAAATAAAATAAGGAATACATCAGAAACAGTTAAGACTTCCTCATACCTTGAGTTACATCTCTACTTTGACAATGATGGTCGTTTGAATAACGACGAAATCGTTGCTCGTATTTCTTATCATGATTTTGTTAAAAAAAAATTAAAATCTCTATGCACATTTCGTTTTAAGTTCATACAACATCCAACTGGCGAGAAGCAAACACAAAATGCCAACTTTTAACACTACACGATGTTAATGACAAGAAAACTTCACTACAAAAAGGACACGCAGCCTGGATACAAACATCTGTACTATTGTCAGACTGGGGATATTTCTTAGGTATGGTACAGTGTTTTGAAACTATACAATTTGTGGGTTGTGATTATAAAATGCATTTGTTTTACTGTTCAGTTTGTTATGATTTCTGACTTCGTTGGTTTTTGTATTTATCAAATCTTCCTTTATTTCCTTAATATCTACACATATCTTTGTGATATGGGTGACACCGGCATTGTCATATAAGATATAAAACTCTTAAGTGCTAAACATCATTCAGTTTGTGATAGCTTATACACATCTTTTGATTCGATCGTCACTGGTGAGTCTTTTGTAGACGAAACACGCGTCTGGCGTACATATAAAATTTTAATCCTGGTATCTATGATGAGTTTATTTGCAAACACTGGGTGGGTGCCACTACTGGTGTTGATTTATTTCCCCGAGGGTTTCACAAGCGCAGTAGGCAGCACTTATGTGTTGGCTTGAGTTATCATTGATATGTTCATAATTATGAATTTACTGTTAAAATTGTTTTGAATTTAAAAAAAAAACTAAGGCATTTCTACCTCAAGAATAGATTACCTTAGCTGTATCTGGCACTATTTTTAAGAATTTTTGGTCCTCAATGCTCTTTAACATGTTCAACTTCGTACTTTGTTTGGCCTTTTAAACATCTTTTTATTCGAGCGTCACTGATTAGTCTTTGTATACGAAACGCGAGTCTGGCGTAAAAATAAAATTTTAATCCTGGTATCTATGATGAGTTTATTTACCTATACGTGTTAAAATTTAAATTAACCAAATTTGTTTAAATGCTTAGGACAACTAAATAGTATTCAGTTTGTGATAGACTACTTGTATATGTGCGTGCTAGAATTTAAATAAACCAAATTTGCTGAAATGCTATCGACAAATTAGGCTTGCGATGAGGTAATTTTAATTATTCATGCAGATGAAAATCTTCCAATGTATAATTTAATGCAATCTATAATTATCAAGATTTACACAGGTTTTTAAGATTTATGAATACCTTTGAAACACTAGCAAGATGTAAATTAGCCTTCAAAGCGTATCCGAAACCGACATATTCTTCGTTCCAGAATAATCAACAAGAACACCAGTATAGAAGTTGCTAACAACATTAATTATGTCATCGCTGGTTACCTAATTTCATATCATTTCTATCACCTTAATAAGTAGTCTAGAAAGCGAACACGCAAAGATACAAAGATCAAATAAAAAAAAATGTTCTACTTATACAGATATACCAAGGGTAAAATAACATAAATTTATACTAATACTTTAGTTCTTAGATCTATTTTGTAGGTTGTATGCCTAAAAGTTTAATCTCAAACAGAATACCAGACATTCAAAAAAGTTTGCACAGCTGGTTTCCAGAGAGCAATTATCCATACAACGTAAAACATATTTTTGAATGTGTCCTTGCTTGTACAAATCGACCTAAAAACCAATATTTCATTTATGTTGTGAGTATATGCCTAATGATAGTGTGTAATAATATAAATACTAAAACGGATGTTGTCACAATCGGAAATCTACCATACTTTGTTAATTTTATCCTCTCTTATTAAAGATTTTAAATCTAAAATGTTCATGGATAAAAAAAACATACTTCATCACAGAAAAATTGTCCGGAGAAAACAAACAAAACTTTTCATTTGTATCAATACAAAACTGATGATAATAAAGTAAGACTTTTATTTAGAATAGATCATTAATATATTGACAGAAACTGCATTAACATTATTCATTAATTCATTCCATATTGAATTGAATTTAGACACTTAGATTTTTTAATTGACCATTTCAGAGAAACGTTTGTCAGTGTTTAAACCAATCGGTAAATATATCTTGGCAGAATACAACAACTTGTATTGGCTCCTGTAAAGGAACAGATGTATTTTGCTCATCTGGAAGTGACCTGCCTTTGTTTGGATTGTATGATAGTATGTATGTTGAAATTAAATTAAATTGAAAATGAAAATGGGGAATGTGTCAAAGAGACTACAACCCCACCAAAGAGCAGAGAACAGCCGACGGCAACAAAAGGGTCTTCAATGCAACGAGAAACTCCCGCACCTGGGTCGTGCTTCAGCTGTCCCATAAACAAAAAAGTTTACTATTTCAGTGATAATTGACGTCATACTAAACTCCGAAATATACAAAAGGAACTGAAGTTAATGTTTTTGTGATCTCAACCCTATTATTTCTTAACATAAATACCAAACTTGCCAGAATTAAATTAGTACCGTGATAGCTATCTTATATCCTCGATTGTTTTTTGTTCTTTTGTATTTGAATATCAAGCCTGTCGATGCATGTATATATCCGCAAGTATTCATTAGTCAATACTTACAATATTGCATTCTTATGATTACTTATAAAGTGAGTGTGTGCACGAGATAACTATCTACTGAAATGCTCAAGACACTAAAAGAGTAATGCCATAAGAAACAACTAATAAGATTGAGAATGGAAATGGGGAATGTGTCAACGAGATGACATTCTTGCTAAAAAAACAGGAACTGCCGTGGCCACCAATGGGTCTTAAACACAGCGGGAAAATATAGCACTCGGAGATAAAGCTAATCTTTTTTTTCCGTCTAGGCAGTTTAATGGTTTTTATTAACAATAAAATGTTATGCTCAAAAGACATAACAGCATGATCCATACAGGTGAAATCGTCGACTTTTGTAGTCTTGAAGTTGGATAACCTGTTATTCGGTTATTATATAAATGAAATTATATGTACGCAAACTAATATTAAATTATCAAATTTATAGATAATCAAAGAAAAATGTTCTATTATTGCGAAATCTGCGACAGGAAAGTGTTTTCTGTTTGCATTTTAAAAAAAAATCATAATCATTTATCGAGCAATGAGTGCATGATTTGAAAATTTCAATCATAAATGCTCATCTAAATAGCTGTATGTACAGTAGTAACGAACATATATTATACAAAAAAAAATCACCGATAAAAACCTTTAACAAGTAATTATAAAATTTGTATCAACTGTCCGACAAAACACAGTCTGACATAATGATTATAGGTAGACTATCACATAAGAACAATACATGAGAATGACTCTAATATGTGATGAGAGGTCATCTAGGGTGATAAATATTGCATTGTTCAGTACCATGGTTATTGTGAATCGACACAGCTATCATAATATTAATAAAAAGTTACCTAAATAGCAACATTCAAGTTTTACCATATTTTAAGATTTTTGTCGAAAAGCGTTAAATCATTATAGCTCGTCGTCCATTTGGTGTAAATGATTACCATTTCAGAAATTTAGGTGTTTAAGTAAATTACTCAAATCCCACACTTACAATGTTTTACATTGCAAAGCTATTTTATTTTATAACTTATATACTAATTAGGCATGACAACTGTTAATACATTTGATTCGAAAGCAACTGTTTCAAGTGGTCATCAATGCTATTCTACCAGTTTACGACCGATTCGCAGCTGCAAAGAGAGGATGAACTTTGTGTGTAATATTTCTAGTCGTAAGTTATTTTAAGAATCAGGGATCTTTTTAAATGGACTTGTCCTAGGACTTGTTCTGAAACATATATCAGAACAGTCATGACAGTGACAGTATTAAGGATGACTGAAGAATATCCGATGACATGTCTAAGCAGGTATCTCGAAGTTTTTGCATGATTTCGCACATACATGTAGAAGCTCTTAACTGCTTTCCTCTGTGTTTGAGCATTAGTATATTTTAAAATAAAATATAATAGTATATATTAAGTTATAAATGCATAACAACTAACTAGTGAATACAATAGTTTCAAATGATGATTCGATTATAAACATAATGAATAATTTTAAATTAGTTAAAACACTTATTTATCATGTTTATATAAGGATTTTATGCTTACAACGGTAGACAAAATGAAATATTTTTTAAGTGAATTAAAATAAGGAAACTCTCATTGCTTCGCGTGTCTGACGTCAGGAAATTTTATACGTCACATATTTTTGTCGTTCATTGTTTATACAAACAATTTTTAATTTCACATGGGCAATGTTAGCATACAGGGTTCAAAAAGGAAAAGTATGTAAGAATTGATTTCAGAAATAGTCTGAAATTTAGAATAGTTCAAAAGTTCTATAGAGTTTATGAGATCCCCAAAATGGTTCATTCCAATTCGCGACTGGATAACTTTGACGTTTGAAGTTCAACGTATTTTGAAATTCACAAAAGACATATACATTATTTATGAATGTGCCTGTCCCAAGTCAGGAGACTGTAAATTCAGTGGTTGTCGTGTGTTTATGTGTTACATTTTTTTTTACATAAATAAAGCCGTAAGTTTTTTCGTTTGAATTGTTTTACATTGTATTATCGGGGCCTTGTATAGCTGACTATGCGGTGTGGGCTTTGCTCATTGTTGAAGGCCGTACAGTGACCTATAGTTGTTAATGTCTGTGTCATTTTGGTCTTTTGTGGATAGTTGTCTCATTGGCAATCATATCGCATCTTCTTTTTTATATATAATAGAATAATAACATATTGTCAGACAGAGTTACTTTATAATAACCAATACCCACAAAAAGGCGCATATACAAAATACCAGCAAAAATAAAAGATAATACAAATACATTGAGGGGATGTTTAAGTTCCGAGCCACGTGAAATGAATATCCGGTAAAACAATATAACAGTAGAAGTAATATTAATAATAGGACACAGGCAAATGAAAGAAAAATATAACACGTTTTTATGATAAATGATAAACAACATCTATACATCAAAATCATCATGTATAATTTGTGAGGTTGATACGGAATATTTATCAACCAGGTCTTGTCACCTTCCGATGAACTTTTTTCAAAAAAAGGACTTGACGTTCTTTGACATAACCCTGGCTCAATAGTGATATGTTTCACGTACATTTATTAGAAGAAGCTTGCATGTTTTAACTGTTTGGTTTGATTGTAGTTAGTGGAATAAAAAGCACTTGGTATGAATCTACACACGAATGTTTTGCTCATGCCACCACGCTGATTCAACCATTCCATAACCTTGATGGTGGCCTACCCCCAGGAATTTGGCTTCAGCATTTTAGGAATAGGCATTTTATACAGAAGTCAGACGAAGTGATTTCCTGTAATTTACTTTTATAATAAGACTGCATGTTTGTTCTTTAGTGTCTTAACGTAATAATGTTCAATGCTTTGGCAAAGTAACGACTATTCAAGTATGACAATTTTTTTATGTAAATGCGCAACTGCTATGCACTGATTGTGTTAAATATATCAATGTACATTTATCTCTTCTCTACGCCTATATATGATTCGTTAGCTAGTTCCTTTTTTTCAAATGTAAGCGTGAAGTCAGCTACATGTAGTTCCTTTTTTAAAAAAAATTGAAGTGCAAAGTCCTTAACTGTTTTTTCCCCTCCTCAATGCAGTATGGACGTGGACCCTTATGAATACAACATTGTTTATGTAGTAGTGACATTTCGATTGAAATATGTATGCATCAACATTTAATTTCCTTATCACAGCGGCATATGTCTGTACCCGTTAGAATTGCTTTGCGTATACAGTTTTTCATAATTTTTGCGGACAAACAAATATATTTTTAGCAATCTACAATGTGGTGTCTTTTTCCTGCAAATGATGTGAAATCCGATCGGAAATAAAGTCGTTAATAAATGTTGTATCGTCGTTTTGTGTTATCCTCGATGTATTCCTGCTATATCCCCTATTCCTAGGAAACAAGACACTGCCACATTCATTTTTATTGTTATTCTATCTTAATTTATCCTTCTAGATAGCGGGAGTAGAAGATGTTTGATAGCGATTCGCAATGAGGAAACAGTCTTGATTAAAATAGTGTATTGTTCTGAGTCTTATGACGCACTCTGCACAATGGACAGTACTGTTGGTAATATATAAACTATTAATTTCGTTTATCAAAATCTTAAATAGTTAGGGGAAAAATGTCTGTACTCTTCTGCTTGTAAAAATGCATCAGACATTAAATTAATTTGGGGTTATCGTTCTTGTTTTCAAATATGACATTTTCACAATATCAAGGTTTTTGTATTTTTGGTCAAAAGAAAGACGAAATACATGATACACAAAATAGTCCTCATCAACTGAGTTGTTTCCATGTTATATTCTGTAATGTTTAAAAAAATATGGAAAGGTATATTTATATGTCCGCAATGACGTCAACATACCTTCTGTGTCATTTGATTAAGACTATTGCAGCAATTGTGTATCTGTCATTTTAGTAATTATTGATTCTAAGGTGTATTTCATTGAGGTAAAATTAATTTGACTATCTTTTTAAATTTTACCACCTAAAATGCAAAATATCATTATTAATCCATTACAATTGAAAATTACTTATCAATTGCAATAAACATGATAAAGATTATCAAAATTGCCGTTCTAATTAAAACAATTGTTTGCAACATGTGTTTTATACGTATGCAGTCATCACTTCGGTGTCGACATGAATATCAATTATATGGTCATTTTAATGATTCAACTGTTTGCAAAAGTATGAATTATTCAAAATACGAAAGATTTTCTTATTCTAGGCATATACACATGTATTACCTCAGTCGTATGTGGCACAATAGTTTAAAACTTTTGGTCCTCATTGCTTTGTACTTGTTTTTGCATTCAAACAATTTTGAACTGAACGTCAAAACTGAGTTTTTAAAGACGAAACGCACGTCTGTCATATTAGATTATAAGCCTGGTTTCTTTGATAAATATTGTCCTGATTTTTCAATTTGACTAATAAAAGGTACTGATCGAGTATAATGAATCGACATTTTTATCTATCAGTTATACTATTAAGAAGGCATACAAATCTGTCTTATTTCTGCATGCACGTTTTTCTATTTATGAAAACAAGTTCAACGTTCTGAACCTTGTTTTCTTTCCGATTTCGGAGGCTATATATTTAAGATATTGCGTACAGTTAAGTCTCTCCCCCAAAGGAATTTTTACAAGTTCATAGTTGTGCAAGCGAGTAAACGTAGATTTTCTATTCCCGAAAAGTCCTGTCTACAACGCTAACTTTATGCATTGACTACAAAAATTACAAGTGTACACGCTTGCATGTTTGAGAACTAGTTTTAACGTTTGGATGTATACTACATTGCACACAAAAACAACAAGGTATACCCATCAAAATGGCGAGGCCAGATGTAAAGATGAACATGATGATGGTAACTATAATTAAATGTGTGTATGTGGTCCACATTATAACTGATTTAAATATAAATTCCGTTCTTTTGTATGTGCGAAGTCAAACACGATAATTAAGTTTTAAAATATAAATACTTAGAAAACAAGACATTACAAAGTGCGGACAACTGTTTAATGTATAAAAGATCGAGGCATACTCTATAATGCATGCATTGAAAACTGAAAGCTAATAGTAACTTGTTTGCGTTTGTTGTACTTTTTATGACAATCGTCAATGTTTTTGGGAATGGTATCGAAAATGCTTGGATATTATTTAGTGTATTTTCTACGCTATGAAATTGCGATAATAAGCAAACTTTCTGATACACATTACGGTATGGCGTATATAATAGTGTTGTACAAATACCGTTTTACGCGTATCGTTATATTATTAGTTATAAGTTGTGGCGACTTCGATGGAGACAACAATAACGTCGATGAATAATTATAATCGTGTGGCTTGATATTCAACGATCACAGAAAATAACTTGTAAAATATAACGGTTGCTAAGGACTATCTTTTTTTTTTAATTAATCACTATAGTTCAGTGTTCAATCGTATATCAATGTTTGTTTGAATTTCTTTTGACTTAAATATTAGAAAATCTCTATAGTTTACGAGTTCCTACCTTTTTGCATAATTTGACAATACGGTTTTTGGCGTATTGAATTTTAAACCTGATGCTTTTTGTTATCTATTAATCATGCTTTTCTTTGTCTAATATGTTCTCCTTTTTATTTGTATTGTAGTCCTGTAGTATTATGTTGTCATTTCAATGTTATATTTAACTTTGCCATTAAAGTGCGAGGTTTGGCATGCCATAAAACCAGGTTCAACCCATCACTTTTATTCCCCTTTAAAAGTGTCCTGTACCAAGTCAGGAAGATGGCCATTGTTATAATATTGTTCGTTTCTGTGTGTGTTGCATTTTAACGTTGAGTCGTTTGTGTTTTCTCTTATTTTTGAGATACTGAGATAAGACGTGGCACGGTACTTGTCTATCCCAAATTCATGTATTTGGTTTAGATGTTAAATTTGTTATTCTCGTGGTGTTTTGTCTGTTGCTTGGTCCGTTTCTGTGTGTGTTGCGTTTCGGCGTTGTGTCGTTATTCTCCTTTTATATTTAATGCGTTTCCCTCGGTTTTAGTTTGTTACCCCGATTTTGTTTTTTGTCCATGGATTTATGAGTTTTGAACAGCGGTATACTACTGTTGCCTTTATTTGTCTTATCATGCTATTCATATTTGGGCTTTAATAATTTCGTATATTTCAACAGCTTGTATCTCAAAAATCAAAACGTTTGCCGTGTATTTTCATTTTATTTTCTGATGTGTATTCATGAGCAGAATGTATATGTGAAATAAAAAAAAGCAATTATGGAGTACTCTGTAATCAAGAAACTTGGCCTTCAAATGAACGACGAACAAACGGCCAATAATCTATAAATTTGCGTTGGTGAGTTTAAACGCAATCTGAATATGAATGCTGGATTTTTAAGCTACAAATCATGCCAAAAAAAGGGTTTCTTTAATCCTGGGTAAACTAGTATTACATCACTGGTAACTAATAAGTCCACATTTGCGATTATAATGTTCATTCTTATATTACCTGAGATGATGCTTCATTCAATATTTTACCGATATTTTAAAACCAACCTACAGTTCCCATTAATTCATTAGCAACATGACATTTATTATCCTTCTTTTCTAAGTTTGTTCTTTGGAAAATATTTTTTATAGAAATAAAAACCAAGCTTTGAATCTATTTTCTATGTGTACGGTTTTTACTTGTTCGTACCTATGTTTGTTAGTATTTATCTTTATGTTATATTCATATATTATAGAAATATCAACTCTAAATGAAAATACACATCCAGTCACAGTTTATGATAATGATTTTGACAAGACATCGATGATAAGTTATACACAGACAAATAGCGCTGTTGAACATCAAAGTAAGATCTCTAGTAAAATAGTTTAATTTTTGATTTTTTGCGAAATTTGTAGTACTTGAACGCATTCATAACTCCTTATTTCTAATAAAATTAGATGACAGTAGCTGAACATGAAAACCACTAGATACTTGACTGTCATCTCAGTTTGACAAAAAACTACATAAAATTGATTGCACATTTAATCAAAATTATAATTCAATATTTATTTTGCCAAATTCGTCCATATGGATAAAGACGAAACACAAAATATTACACAGTATTATCAAACAGTCAATTATTACTATGATATTATTACGGAACTATATCTGTATTGGCCATGTTATTAATTTGATGCTTGTTGTATTGGCATTAGGCGAAGCCGAAGCCCGATACAGCTGGACGAGGACCTATAACAAGGCTAATATAGAAATACACGTAATGGTATCTTTATTAATTTACTACAGTGCTAAAATATTTTCTTAATTTTATTTCTCAAGAGATACACAATTTTACCTTGAAGTAAAACACTCCAAATCTCAGTTTCTTCTTATAAGATGCAATATCAAACGATATTGCGTTGTTTCCATGTGTCTTCAGCATTTGCTCATCTTAAGAACTTTTCTACCCTTTTCAGTCTCTATAATGTGTTACAACTTAAATTTTGGCGCAACACATACATATCAATTGGAAAGGTACTGCCATTGCATGCAGAAACAAAACGATTATATAAAAAAAAAAAAAATGTAGGAGTTGAAACTGATACAACTTCATAACAAGTATTCATAATTCAAATGACCAAAGAAGGAATATTTGGACAATTGCAAAATGCATATGCCTGGTTCGGGTTTAACACATAAATGCGTTAACAAAACATAAGAAGCGAAAGTAAACAGTAAATCGATTTTTACCATCGTGAAATTAACTTTGTGATAATATACTCCTTCCCCAAACCTGCAATAATTTTAAAGCTTCAAATAATATTGTCTTTGTATGTAAATCATATTACTACGAGTGTCTTATAAAAGACTAATAAAAGAATAAATGAGCACTCAGGTAATCCCACATACAAAAACATATCATTTGACAAGGATGAGATTATGGCGTATCATAAGTCCTTCATGGCTTCTATGAACATTGCATTGAACAACAAATCGGAGGACTTTCCTTGTTTGTATTGGATACCTAAACTTCACAAAATTCCGTACAAACAACGGTACATTGCCGGCTTATTTGCTTGTTATACTAAAGAATTGTCTATTAGATTGACTAAAATTATGTCCGCAGTTAAAGAGGGTCCTCAGATATACTGTGAAACTGTTCACTCACGTAGTGGTATTAACCATATGTGGATTCTGAAAAACATTAAAGAACTTCTGGATAATCTTTTTCTGAAATTAGTTATAATAAAACTTTTGATTTTTCAACCTTAAATACAACCATTCCCCATGTGAAATTGAAAGACCGTCTAAAAGAAATAATCCACAATGCTTTTCATCATAAAAATGGTAGCCTACGCTATACATTTATCACTTTGGGATACCATAAGGCATATTTTGTTTATAAGGAACAAAAGGGTAAATCATACTACACAGATAAACAAGTGGTCAGTATGCTGGAGTTTCTTATTGACAACAACATATTTGTTGAATTTGGAGGTAGACTTTTGCAACAAATTGTAGGCATTCTTATGGTAACGAACTGTGCGCCTCTCCTTGTCGATCTCTTCTTATTTTCATATGAATCGGAGTTCCTTCAGACACTTGTCAAAAACAAGAAGATCAAAGAAGCCAGGTTATTTAATTTCACTTTCAGATATATTGATGATGTTCTTTCCATTAACAATCCGAACTTTTCTGATTGGGTTCAATTAATTTACCCACCAGAACTAGAAATTAAAGAGACCATAGACACAGCTTCCTCCGCCTCATTTTTAGACTTATACCTCGAATTTGACATACACAGTCATCTCAGTACCAGAATCTATGACAAACAAGACGATTTTAATTTTGAAATTATCAATTTTCCCTATCTTAGTAGTAATATACCAACTTCACCTGCATATGGAATATACATTTCCTAACTTATTAGGTATTCAAGAGCTTGCAGCTCCTATTCGGACTTTGTAAAACGTCACCAGTGTCTGAACAGAAAGTTGATGAACCAGGGGTATGTCAAAGAACGTCTTATCCTTTTTCTAAAAAAATTCATCTGAAGATATCCAGAACTTGTTGATAAAAATTCCGTATCAACATCACAAATAATACAAGATGGTCTTGAAGTATACATTTTGCGTACGGAGGGTCGGTTATCATCTAAATAACGTGTTATAGTATTATTTTATTTGTCTTTATTAATATTACTTGAACTGTTAAGTCAGTTTTTTATATATTCTTTTGGAGTGACTCTGTTGTTGTGTAAAACATCATACTTTGAACGACAAAATTATTTCATTTACTATTATTACTTTTTCGTATTGATCTTGAATACTATGAATGACAAAACTGTTTTATTCAGTAATCATTGTCAAGAATCAGTCCGGTCTGTAATGCGCATGCGTCACTGGACAGAGGTTTTATCGATGAAATCGGTCTGTTGAATTAAACGTGGAAATTTTTTAAATTGACGATTTAAACTTTTTCTTTTCATAAAATCCTTTTGACTTTGTTATATTTGTGTTCTTCAATATTTCAGCAACAAGATGATATTTTTAGTATATTTTTCGGATTTGTCTTTCTTGATACCAATTTTAGTTTCGTAACAGTCATAAAGACTTCTTTGTTGTAAAGTCTTATATGTGAAATGTAAATTATTACCAATAAGGTCACATCTTTAAAAAATAATTTAAAATACTTATTCAATGAACATTAAATTGACTTTGTTATCATATAAAAGAAGAAAGATTGCTCTATCTTTCGATATAAGTTTCAAAGTTAAAAAAAAATGTTCTTCATGCGAACAACTTGAATAGAAATATGAACATTTAACTAATTTAAAGAAGAACGTCACGAAATGTGTAAACTGATACACACAAGAATTAAGATGTTGTACAGCGCTGATTACATGATCACAGATTATAATTATAATAGATAGCGAGAGCTGTCGTATTTATACTTTCCTATAACGTTTTTATTAATTAGTTTATTTCAATACACACATAATTACAGTTGTTACATATTTGAATTATATATTTCGATGTAAATATATTGACAAATACGACGTCACCTCAAAAGTATTGATAAACTGAAATGATTCAACAAGCATGGCATAAAATCTTGATTGTATGTCTTTAGCGAGGAAAAGACTCGTTGCAATACACAATTAACAGTGGCGGATGCAGGAATTTTCGAAAGGGGGGTGCTAGCCCAGGGCAAAGGGGGGGTGCAAAACATATGTCCCGATTCAAATGCATTGATCGGCCAAAATAAAGGGGCGCACCCCCGGAACCCCCCTCTGGATCCGCCACTGATTAATGCATATACCTAATCTGCATACCTGTTACATTCGAATAAAATAAAACGCAAAATAGGCAATATGTTTAAATTTAAACGAATAATTCAAATGTACTGTCGTTTTAATAAAAAAAAATAACCATGCAATATTGTTTCCTCCATGATTAGATTATACACACACACGCATCAATAAAGTTTAGATTTGTTAATTAAAACATGTCAAAGAGAGTTTCAGGTACACGTAGACATAATAAACAAGAGTAGGTGGTCGACTTAGCCGATAGAGTGTCAGAAATTATGTGTACAGAACAGGAAAATGATAATAAAAATATGACAATTATCTGAAATATCGGCAAAAGATTAATCGTATTATAAGTTATGTTACATTTTATAACTGAAAATTAACGATGACGCTTCATATGCAATTGCGTACTAAAAAGGAAATCAATTGGAGAGTTGTGCTTTTGGGTGGTGCTTTCGATAAAATGGTTGACCAGTTGAAAATACCTTTTGAAGCACGGAATTGTATATTTAAATATACAATTCCTTGATGGAAGTAAAAGTCAATATAATACTTCCATGATATGAACAAAGTATGCGGTATTTGCATTGTCCACTTGTTATATTATAAAGTAAGACGTTTGATAACCTCCCGGGGAGTACATGTATGATAAGGAGAAAAACGACTGGTAGTCGATTGATACAATATGATATTTTTTACTAGAATATTTTTCTAAACATCGCATCTCATATTTGTGCAATGATTAATGTGAGTTTGGTTTATTTCTATCTCTATCTACTATATATGCATAATTAAGACTGTTTGGTGTCGAAATATAGTTTATTTCATTAAGAGTTGTTTGTTATGCCAATATTTTTTTAAAAGAAAGTTTCCGTTTTGGTAAAGACCCCCCTTTTTTTTCTCAAATGAAACAAATTGTTTTTTATTTCATTCCATATGTCAACTAATGTGTGCCTTATTTGTCATGCATGGCGTTGCCGGCGTTTTTTAGGGTTTTTTTTCGACTTCTGCGTCATGACTGTCCCCATAGTGTCTGCGGCCTCTTTTATAAAAGACAAACCTAAAGGATAATGCCATCAAAAATAAGAATATAAAATATGATTTATCATTTTATATCAATCAACGAAGAATCAGAGTTATTCTCATGACCCAACACTAGGCTTCTGTTTATGTATAGATTTTGCACACTAGTAGTCAAAACTTGAGTTCATAGGCTTAAAAGTTATCAAAGTTTGAAAATTGGACTTTTATGGTTATAGACCCTTAACAACTGTGGTTTGCGTTCATGTCAGAAAAAAACAAGCCGCGTCTTGATGGTCACAAGAACAAAAATTCTGGTAAACATCAATTCTTTCTTTACATGTATAGACATTTTATTGATAACTATTCATCATATAACAATGGGATTGAATTGTAATTTAGATTACCGTCCTATTGTTCCTTTATTTTAAACATATATTATTGGAATGGGTAAAACCACATTTTCGTAGAGAAAAACACACTTATTTCTTTAGTTGCAACTAATGTTTATAAATGTGCGAATTATATATCCGAATTGTATGACTTTATATATCCGTACCAAGCCAGGACCATGTAGACTGAGTCAGGGATTTTCTATACTATTTCTATTAGTATAGAAAGTCCCTGACTGAGTACTGCCATCTAGACGTTGTTTGGTTATTTCTGTCTTTAGGTTGCTGTCTCTTTGCCGTTAACATCATCTTTAATCATAACTCAAAACATATTTATATATTTATGCTATGCTTGTGACGTGACTACTATGATTAATGTTGCTCTTTTAGACGATTACCGATTTATTAAATGAACAAAAGAATGGAGAGCTATTATTATTTAACTCTCATCATTCCTCGCAAAAAAAAGAGTGATGATAAAAAATATAATTTAAAAAAAATATTATAAAATTTTAAACAAAAGACACTTCAAGTTGGTTAATTGTTACTAATAGTTCAACGTATCAAAACTGAAATAAAATATATAGAATGAAAACATTGAATGTGTAAATAGGACGACTTCTTGTTATAGATGCGTTCATCAGAACGGGTTTAAGAACAATTTCAGAAAACTAGATCCAACTTGAAATGTTAACAGAGTCGGTTCTTGATATATTATCAATTTCCATGATATAATCAGAAAATTTATTGTGTATGTTTATAACACAATTTTAAGATAAGAGACAAAAAGTACAAGGTGTTAATTGCCAGACCTCGATATTGAACCACACACGCTGGGATGGATTGATAACACTGTAAGCAAGAGTTATCGGTCCTTTAAATGAATTTATTGACAAGATTGGATTACCTCCCTTAAACCGGACTAATTCTTGGCAATGACTACTTTTTCTGTTAAGTCTGTTTTTTATGATATACATTTGAAGTGTAATTGTACCTTTGTATTCCGTTATACTTTAAACCACTCACTTATTTTATTTATTATTATTACTTTTACTGTTAAATCTGTTTTTGTTATATCTACTTTAAGTGACTCTACATGTATGTATGCCGTCATACTTTGAACGACAAAATCATTTTTATGTCTACCTGTGCGAATTTCAAGCGCGCAATTTTACACCAGTACTGGAAACCTTCTATCCTTTACGGGAAGATTTTTCAAACATAAATTAAATGTTTAAGAAAAACAAAATTAGTCTTTTAAGTTTGATGTATGCCTTTTTGTGCCTCTTCGTTAAATTTGTTGTTTTGACAGTTGTATTAAGATGATAACAGATAATTGACTGCTGTACCACTATTTTTGACATTTTTACTCTTTGAGTATGTTTGTTTTGTTCATTCATCGTTGACAATGTAATGGAATTTGATGCGACTGTTATAAAAGTGAGAGGTTTAGCTAGCTATAAAACTAGGTTCAATCCACCATTTTCTACATTAGAAAATGCCTGTACCAAGTCAGGAATATGACAGTTATTATCCATTCGTTTGATGTGTTTGGACTTTTGATTTTGCCTTTTGCCTTTTGATTATCCTTTTTGAATTTTCCTCGGAGTTTAGTATTTTTGTGTTTTTACTTTTATTGTCTGCTTTTAAATGAATGTGACCGTCTTAAGCATGAAATATTGACATACTGAACGTTTCAGCATCTTTATGGCGAGTAGATGAAAACTGCGTCGTTGAAACAACTGTTTACTTTAGTTCATTTTTATTGTGATTTTCGGACAATGCAGAAAAAAATTCTATTGGCCGAGTTGACACCTTATATTGTTTTCATCATATTAAGTCCAATAACAGTAAGGTAATTAATACACGTATATACAAAAAACAAACAACGTAGTTATTATAATGTAAAGTTTAATAACGCGATATCATGTGATCTGTCGTCATATAGGTCTTTGTAGTGTGTCTTAAAAAATATATTATTGTCCTTTTATTTAACGATGCAAAGAAGTTAATATTATGCCGTCAACCAACAAGAACAATTAATTTTTCAGATTTAACTAAAAATGATCGTATAATTTGCTTCCTCCTTGGAGGACTTCTGGTCGTTTTGGTTGCAGTTTTATGGTAAGTTTAAATTTCCAGCGCAAACGTTTCTCGGCATTATACCTGTTACAATACTGCAAGTCAGGTTCCTCTTGTATTTGATTATATTAATATCATGAAAAAGAAACATAGAGCATATCATAGTATTATTATAGAAAGAATAACACAAATACCTAACTCAAAACAGAAAGTCCCTAATACAAATAGCAAAATCAAAAGCACAAACGCATCACATGAATGAACAACAACGACTTAGGAAGCTATATCACTAGACAACGGTGCAAACACAAAGTAATTGACCATGAACCATCGACGACAACTGTAACAAAAGGCTTCCGACCTTGGTCAGGCATTTAAGATTGAAACGGGGTTAAACAATTTTGTCAATCCTTCCCAGACATGACCAGCGGACTAATAACCAAACATAAGAACACATTAAAGAAATCATTTGCAATAAACTAAAATCAATATAATAGACGAATCATGTTCTCCCAGACATTTTAAAATTAAACTTGCTGTAGGAGTAACATATTTTTTTAAACACGTTTATTATGAGAGAACATGATTAATCTATTAGTTGCAACCTATGATGTTGTACACAATAACAATTCATTTACAGCCTATACTGCCAAACAAAATATGTCGCTTTACAACAAAAGGTACACAATCAATGCGAGTCCTTTTTTATCAGTATATATTTGTGTCCTTTGTCTATGATACTCGTACCAAACTGACGAGAACAACCTTTTTAAACTTATTTGTACAGTTTTAACTTATACGAGGTTAGGTTACTCTTCTGGTCGATTTCACAGTAGATTTGAACTCACTATATTCTGTCCAAGGTAGTCTGTTTATCGTTTAAATATTAATGCCCGAACCAAAAAGAAGGGGAACCTATTGTTTTTTTGTCTTCTGTTTAGATGAATGAAAATAAACAATTTATAGTTCATAACTTATTGAAAATAAGAATAATTCAAATCAATGTGGCGTTGCGTTGATTACCAGAACTGAAATTTTATATGCCAGACATGCATTTCGTCGAAAAAAGACGTGTCAGTGACGATCGTTAAAAAAACAAATTAAAATATAAGTAAACATCCTGACTACTTGGCATATGATACTCCTCGTCTTTATCAGCAGTGGCATCACCAAATGGTTGTTGATAAGTTCAACATCGAGTTCAGCTGGATTTAAACATCTTTAACGCAGAAGACCTGTAAAGAAATATGTGTTACATATTTATAGTAAAGCGCTAACGGGCCTAATTTAATGTCAACACTGCGTAGATATGTTAACACAAAATTGTACAAAAGGATACCAAGGAGACAGCAATAAATACTGAAAAAAATGACGAGTAAAAAACGACGAGATAGGAGAGGTCTAGTGTATAAAACACAATACATACCACTAAATGTCTTTATCAATAGTACAATTATCTAATATCGGGGTCAACGCAATAACTTTCTTAAGGTGTACAGTGCTGATCCTCTATAGTTGTTCAAACAACCGATTTTGGATCCATAAGACCTCAATTATGATTTATTATAACAATTATTTCAATTGAATTATAGGAAAGTATTTACAAAAGTCAGAACTAGATGCTATGAACATGCTACTCTACCAAATTTCCGGGATAGTGAGAAAACAGTTCGAGTTCAGTATTGTCAGGCATGGGATATACGTAGTCAGTAATTATGATATGATTATCAGTAATCATGCAGTTTGTTTAGCTGATTACAAGTAATGATAATGTTTTTGATTATAATTAAAAAAAACAGGATTAAAATGTTTACTTGTAGATTACAAAAGTTATTTCATAAAAATTATGTACAAGCATTAAAAACTTACACAACACTAATGTTCACTTTGAATGATCCTGTTTAATAATTTCAGTATACTCATACTGAATGGTTTCTATAGTGTAAATGTATGGTCTTTTACAGTTTACTACATGTACATGTATGAACATATCCTAAAACTTCATAGTGACATTGATTCACTGTGATTAAAGAGGACTGCCTTATTAATAGTTAGTTGCTCCCTTTTGGTACAAAATTCTTGGACTGTTAAGGTTAGAAGCACATTTTGCTCTTTATGATGACTTTCATCTTCATTTCGACTTAGAATCGATAACTGTAAATTAGAACTGACAGAATTTAAACCATAATGTTTTCGTGTTTTCTTAATATGATTGTTGAGAAATATGAATTTGACCATCGTGGTTATGATAAAATTTAAAATGCATTCACAATTATTAATTATTCTTTACAAAACCGTTCATCTTTTAATCACCCAAAATCGCAAATAGTTTTTTAGAAGTCTGTATTTCAGTGGTTGTCGTTTGTTTATGTTTAACATATTTGTTTTTCGTTCATTTTTTTATATCAATAAGGCCGTTGGTTTTCTCGTTTGAATTGTTTTACATTGTCATTTCAGTGCCTTTTATAGCTGACTATGTGGTATGGCTTTACTCATTGTTGAAGGCCATACGGTGATCTATGGTTGTTATTTTCTGTGTCATTTTGTTCTCTTGTAAACATTTGTCCTATTGGCCACCAAACCACATCTTCTTTTTTTTTTATATTAGACATTATCGGCATGTATGCATTATGAAAACCATGACGCATATTGTCCGGTTACTGGTTACTTAACCATCAATGAGTTTCATTTTTATCTTTTTAATCAGACCTGACACCGTACACAAGCTTTGATAGTAGTAAGTTCACGAAGAGTTGAAATTAGTCCTAAGATTTAGATGTATTTAAATCAGGCTAAAATACATAAAACTTTACATAGAAATAGTTGTCAGTGATATAATTTGTTTAAATTAAAAGTGAAAATGTTTTCACTCCATAAATATGCCTTGTTTGTGTTGTAACGTCAATTTTGGTCAAATTTTCAATAGTTCTTAATAGTTTTAAGCAAGATTTACTCTGACCGCCACCTATACTGCATAACTTTTTGTGTCTATTGATTTAATATAATCATAGACATCTTTTGGCTACAGAACATTTGTATCCGATGCTGCGACCAATGGTATCCTTAAGCTTTTGGTAGATGCACAATGCCATCTTTTACAATACATATCCCATACTTGCTGATCCTGAAGCCCAAACCATACTCCTATGATTAAAAATAAAAAAATATGTATACTAGTTCAGTGATAATGAACGTCATACTAAAGTCCGAATTATAAACACAAGAAACTAAAATTAAAAATCACTAGACTAATAGAGGCCAGACGTTCCTGACTTCGGACAGGCGCAAAGTTGCGGCGGGGTTAAACATGTTTATGAGATCTCAACCCTCCCCCTATACCTCGAGCCAATTTAGAAAATTAAACGTATAACAATATGCACATTATAATTCAGTTCTAGAAGAGTCCGAGTCCGATGTCAGAAGACGTAACAAAAGAAAATAAGAATGCATTGTTTTAACATTGCGAAACATATATAAGCTTTACGATTTCAGAATGTGCAGTTTCGAATTTAAATTATTAAAATTGCAGGTATAAATGATAAATCAGTATAAGAAATAAAACAACGACTTTAGCTAAAACAATTACTTGTGAATTACTGTCGGTATAAAATATGACTCATTCTTCACTATCATTTATATAGAACGACTGTAGCACGTAAGGAAATGCCATTATATCTTTTACGACCATCTAGCTCCTTTTCATCTTTCAATTATATATCAAAAATCATTTGACTTGTTTTATCCCTAACACCAGTATTTTTAGCTTCGTACATAGATTTTGGACAGAAAGACAGAGTTGGTTAAATTTAGAGTTTGAAAAAAAAAAACCAAATGGTAAATGTAAATATTTCACAATTGAGTGAGAATGTTGCTGTTTGTGCTATCTGCTGCAAAACCCTTTGGTTTGTCGGCTTTTTTGTCAGATTCATATGTTTGTTTGTATAATTACTAGTCAGTTGTGTTGTATGTTTGTGACGTATCTATGTTTTTGCTGCTGGATCATTAGATCATATTATTGTTAAATTATTCAGTTTCCTTTGTTCGGGTTGCTCAATTAATTTTGTCAAAATAACGTTAGCAAATGTAAAAATTGTAACCCATCCTTTTCTCCGGAGAATTCCTTTACATTGTCAGGAAAATGAGAGTTCTTTTCTTTTTTATTCGTAGATCAAAATAGCGTTTCTTTTGATTTTGTCATTTTGTTATACATGTTATAGAAATTTTCTTAAATCTTGTTGATTATTTGCGCAGTAGATTGGTAGATTGGTTGGCAGTATTTATGATATTTTATCGTCATTTTAAATATACATGTATCAGATTAATAATTTAATACGCTATATTGATATTGACAATGATTTACCATTTTTAGATGGGTTCGAACTCAGGCTTATTTTGTCCTTGGTAATGCATAAGATAAGATAAGGTTATAGCAGGTGTAAAACACTGTCCAGGAAACCCAATGAACAAAATTATGGAAACCAAAATGTACAATTGCAAGTATTTTATTTTCTTACAGCGTTCCGAGTAATTGGTTAAGCTAACGATAGTTTCGTATTAGCTGATATGCAAGGAATTGACAAGGAAGTGGGGTTTTTGAACTATGAAATTAATCAATTCTAGTATGTGTAACAAAAGTCAACTAGGGTAGACTATATATGCGGTTAGACTGTAGTACTTTGATTTGTCCAAACTTATTATAACACAAATCCATCTGTGATCAGTATGATTGGAATGGTGTCAAATTGCAGTGTGAAGTTATATGTTCAATATCAATAACATTATTAAGTATTTATAATAATTCACTTTTCTTTTTATCTTTATTTATAATAATTCACTTATTAATAGGTGAAAATTAATTAATTAAGGTAGATAGGGTGTCTTCCTTCATTTTGGAATTTGAAATACCAGAACACAAGGTCTAGAACTTTAATTAAATGTGCAATTTTGAGATTAGAAGGTAATTCATGTGTAAGAATTTTCATTATGGTATAGAAAATGCCATGTTTTATTATATTTATGGTTGTATTTTTTCCAGAAAACGAATACTTTTGTTTGATTCAATTTTTTCCAACTTTGCCAGATACGGGGAGACAACTCAAATGCAAGGGCAGATAATTCAGATACTGTTACTTTTACAATAGAATGTGTAAGGAATTTACCAATTTTATTATGTAGCAAGAAAAATACTCCGGTGATCCCATTTTTTCTTTTTCTTATCTGAAAGCATAATATTGGAGCTATCTTCTAATATTTTAACTCAAAATTCTATGGTGTATTTTTCGTTTTATGACGCAAACTTGGGTTTTCCATGCATAATCTATACAAAATCGGACAATTTTGCACAACCTGTAGTGTGAAAATAAGTCAGGTGACCCATTCTTTTTATTAATGTTTTTAAACAAGCAGGATATAAACTACATTTTGGCAAATTATTAAAAAATTCTATGGATTATAATTTAGACATCTACCTTAAGAAGTTGTAACTGATACTATAAGCCAGTAGAGCATCAATTTAGGAAACACATAACCTAAAAATATGGATAGGTCTTGGAACTCCTTTTCAAGACGGGTGTTATGGAGCCAAATATTACATTGTATTGTATGGAAAAACAACAAGGAGTCCGAACATCTGACAGAAATTCCAAAACCTCACCTACGTACATCCTTAATACACACTTATGTTATTATTTAGTACTCACAAATTCATGACATTGTATCATTCAAACGATAGATATACCGTAAACTGACTATTGTATACAAATAAAAGTGCCACGATAATCATGTGATTGACACATGAGTGTTAGCTCCTAATGGTTTTCATAATTATATCATGTATATCAAAATAACTGTATAAATATTTGGTGTATTTATGTATGTATGTATACTGACCATATATGGATATGAGATTACTCCTGTTGTCCAACATGTTTTTTTTTCATAAATACATAATAACAACTGTATAGATATTTCGTTTATTGATGACTTCTTCTTGTTTACTGTTAGTGTCTGAGAATAATAAAACTTTGAATCTCGATCTTGAATCGTGATTTTTACAATTTCATGCAGAACAATCGCTTTTTCTAAGATCATTTTTATCATGATTTGCCGGATTGATCTACAAGATAAAAGCATTATTAAGTATAACAAATACAAGATATTGATGTATAATATCTTTATTTTATGAAATCCTGCATCAAAATTTGTTCCAGTGTAATCTACAAGATAAAAGCATTATTAAGTATAACAAATACAAGATATTGATGTATAATATCTTTATTTTATGAAATCCTGCTTCAAAATTTTCCTCCTATGCGTTTCATGATATAATTTCCTTAAGGTCAAGGAACAGTTAATCGGCTATGTCGCAGATTTTGCAAAAAATTTGCATACAACCTTGGCTCGTTGAACTACTACTGAAAATAGAAAAAATAATACATTTATCTCTTTTATTATCTGAAAAATTGCAGACTGATTTCTTTTGATATGGGTGAACATTTGTATAGACCCAGACAACATGAGTATGTTGGCCCAACATTGGCACAACGTATATCATTGCATTGGCCCATCGTTGTATTTTAACGTTGGCCCAACGTATAAGTGCAAAGTGGGCCTACGTTGGCCCAACATGATGGCTTCATGTTGGCCCAACGTTGTACGGTTATATGCAATACATAGAGCCAACGTTGGCCCATTGTATGAAAAACGAAATCCATGTTGGCACAACGTTGGACCAACGTAGAAATATCTTTTCTTATGTTGGCACTATGTTGGTCCAAGGTAGGTATTTCTCATTTTTAAGTTGGCAATACGTTGGTCTATTGTTTCAACCAAATTACAATGGATGCTGCATGAGGAGCTGTATATGATAAATACTCCGGAGCGCATTTGATCTTTTTTTGTATTCCGAACTGCCAAAGTTTAAGGTAGCAATTCTGTATTTTTGTATTACCCATTGTTGTTACTGTCCTTGTTTTTTTCATGAACGTTGCCTCTTTAATTTTATTTATTGTGTGACGCTAAGATATTTATTTGGCAATGTTTGATGGATCGACCAGATAAACTCTGTGTCATTTGGTGTCTTGTAAAGAGTTGTCTCATTAGCAATCATACCACATCTGCTTTTTTCAGATCAATTTCATTTATTTCTTTAACAGAACAAATTATGTATGGCTTATGGTTAGGCGATCATACCATACAAATAGTTTTTTCGGAGATGTAATTTTAGTTGTATTGGTTCCAGATCCAGAATGAAAATTAAATAATTCAGAAGATGAAACTTTATGTATTTTAAATTTGATATCATTGGTCGTCGCCACGAGTATTGTCCTCCTCAATTTGAACTTCAACAGTGTCATTATTATTTATATATGTTATTCTTTTTTCCCCTCCTCTGTTTCTTGCCACCTTCTCTGTCAAGGCTTAAGCGCCGCCAATCTTTAGCTGCATCATCTATCTCCTTATCCGAAGACTCTTTACAGCCATGTTTTTTTTCTAACCGACTCTGTAATAAAGTTATAAGTAAACTTAAATTGCGTATTTGTCTAATGCATGCGTGCGTAATCTCCCTTCTAGATATGCAATATAAATTAATGTATATTCATTAAAATAGTTTAAACACTATTTAATACAAAATAAAATCTTAAATAACCATTTTTTATATTGGTTATTTGTCTTATGGTCAGAAATTCATTAGTATTCGACGGATTTGTGGGTATAACAAACCCTTATTACTATTATTTCAGAATTCGGTATCATACTTTATATTTTCGTAATAATTTATATACATAATATATAAAGAATAATTTAGATGTGTATTAATGAACAGTTATATATTTGATATATAAAAACACTGTTACACATTCAAGTGTGTATATGATCAGGTTTCACAAATATATCGTATCTGTTTGCATGCGATTTAGAAATACAATAAAACTAACAAATTCATTTATATTTTAATCAAATAGAAATCATTATACCACATTTTTGAAACATTACGGAATAAGGTACATCTTAAGACAATTTTATTCCATTAACTTCAGTAATGATCATACATGTTGTGGTTATAGATTTATATAATTTACCATTTGTTTGAAGATACTAATGTTCAGTGGCAAATATTTCATGATGATTAATAGGATTGAAATGATTTAAAATCTAGAAAATATTTCGCCCGAAACGTATAAACTTCAAAATCAGCATTATAAAATGATAGAAATTAATATATGTTTTGATTTTTAACAACATCCCTCAGATTAAAAAATCATATTGTATTTGTCATTCTGAATCGTATGTATATATCAGATTTTTTAAAGTTACAACTTACATGTTACTATCTTTCTCTTTGAATCTCAGATGACATGATTATCTCTTTTTGTTTTCTTCGTATCACTGCTTTCTTACAAATACACAACAGGAAATAATCACAAAAGTGACCATCCCATTACATTCAGATTTCCTATAAACTTAATTACCATAGCAACTATCTTTGAAATTAGTCGAACATATGGTCAACCTTATCAGAATGGGCTTGATTAACAGACTGGCTGTATCAAATATCACTCTGCATTTAATTGCTATTATTATGTTTCACAAAGTTTAATGAATAAAGTTATTATAAATAATGATTGCAATAAATTAATTTTTAACCAGGCAATCTATGTATACGATATACATTTTTTTTATTACAGTAATGATATTCCAGTATAAATTTTACCTGACTTTTATATAGAGTATAATATATGATCACGCAACGTTGGGCCAGCATTGGCCCAACATAGAGTTGTAAATGTTATTTCAGTTGATAAACACTTCCGGTATAACATTAACTTTTCATAAAGCCTGCTGCAATCGAAATTATCCGCCTCACAAGAGAAATAAAGCGTAAAATATTATATAATCAATTCTATTAACAAAATTTCATATCGGCCCTATGTTGCTACTAACATAATGCCAACATTTGCCCGATTATTTATAACCAACATGAGATAATAATATGAATTTACAACAACAGACCAACGTTGGGCCAATGTTGTGCAGCCAACATAAACTTGCAACCAACGGACCGACAATTTGCCAACGTTGGGCCAATGTTGTGCAGCCAACATAAACTTGCGACCAACGGACCGACAATTTGCCAACGTTGGGCTAATGTTGTGTAGCCAACATAAACTTGCGACCAACGGACCGACAATTTGCCAACGTTGGGCTAATGTTGTGTAGCCAACATAAACTTGCAACCAACGGACCGACAATTTGCCAACGTTGGGCTAATGTTGTGCAGCCAACATAAACTTGCGACCAACGGACCGACAATTTGCCAACGTTGGGCCAATGTTGTAAAGCCAACACCAACGGTCGACCAACGGGTCGATCATTTGCCAACGTTGGCCCACTGTTAGTCTGCTGACTGGGGAAAGCACATAAAATCGGCGAAAAACCTTCTAAAATTTGTCTTAAGATCTTTAATTCTACTCCATAGATTTCTAAAAAACTATATATTGTTGACACATAAATTTCTGTTTTAATGATATAAAATAATCATAGGGTCACCGACTTCGTTTTTTGTCTAATAATCAATTTGTTACCTTGTTGGTATCGAAAAACTTCAAAAATCAACGTTTTACGGCCTGCAACGCGATGACGTTACGATTATTTCGACATTTTGTTGGATTTTTTCACAAAGAATGCAACTTTGAATGATGTATACCGTAAAAACGAAGTCGGTGACCCTATCTTTATTTTGTATCACTATAACGGAAATTTATGTATCAACAACATATAGTTTTTCAAGAAAAATCTATGGAGTAGAATTAGAGATTTGGCGATTTTAAGACAAATTTTAGGAGGGTTTTCGCCGATTTTATGTGCTCTCTATACAAATGTTTACTCATTTTGTAAGAATTCAATCAGTAATATTTCAAATGATAATTGAGATAAATGCATTATTTTTTCGATTTTCAGTTGAAGTTCATCGAGCCAGAGTTGTATGCCAAATTTTACTGAAATCTGTGACATAGCCCATTTACTGTAACTTGACCTTAAGTCATAGCTCTTGTTAACAGCGAACATACGAACGTGTCATATCGATATTTCCCTGTTGTTGTGACCACAACTCCTCTACTGTTCCTCTATCTTGAAATATTTTGAAAAATAGTAATACCAGCTTAAACAGAACATATCATTGAAAGTTATAAATTATTAGCAATTGATATCCCTCGAAATGTTAAAGAAGAAATTTATATTTTTTACCGAGTCTACAATTGTTCACTCAAAAGGTAGGAAGTGTGTAATGTGTTTGACACCATAGTTTGTCCCCGTTCTTTATATTATAAGCGCGGTCGATTAAGTTAAAGTTGTTAGTGGTCCTATTTCCTGTGTAGAATCTTTGTGGACTGTGCGTTGCGTTGATTGTCACCAAACCTTTGTTCCTGATAGTTTATATTATTGATTTTCAATGAACTCTTCTCTACTTTTTTCCCTTAATAATTTTCTTTTTATTTAAGATGCTTTAAACAAATCATGGCATCTTTACCTGTATAAAAGAAAGTAAAATTAGAAGGATGGTCGTACATATAGAACAATATCACAAGGTAGACTCCTCGTTATTGAATAATATCGTAAAAATCTTTCACCTTAAAGGCTTTCCCATCGCAGTATCTTCAAAAAAGGCATACAGTGGCACAATTGTAGATCTAGCTATGGCATTCGAATTTTCACAGTTCTCCCATATACAGTCCATACATTTTGACTTCATTTAATGGAAATCTTTATCGTTTACTGCATATTAAATCTATCAAAACAAAAGCTTATTTTAAACAGACAACGGCTGCATAACATTATCTACAAACTTATTGATAAAAGTTCCTTGACTTGTCACTTGAATCGGACAAATAATGTATCTGTGTTTGCAATCAGGAAGATCCACGAATGTTAACACGTAACAGATAGATTTATATTGGTCCAAATTCCTCCAATCAATGTATTGTTCCTGTTTGAAAATACATCCGATCTGATGAAACGGTAAGCAAAGATGGTTTAGATCTGCCAAACATAAACATTTTCTCTATTTTATTGTCTTCATTTTCCGTTTTATGAATAATATATGATTATCACAAATGTTTTTATTTGTATAGTTTAAACGTTTAAGATATATCAATATACCATGAACATTTGCAAAATGGATAAAGCATGTAAAACTTGTAAAAGTAAAACACAAATACAGTTAAATAAAAGCTTCTACGTCTACCTGGCTCAGATTAAATGTATATGGTAAAATTAGTCTGAATATTTGCTGAAGTAAGTTTGTATTTTTGTCCATCCGAAGAGTTAAGCCTTTTTCAACTGATTTTTTTAGTTCGTTTTTATGTTGTAATGGTACATGTATACCACTGTCCCAGGTTAGGGGAGGGTTGGATCCCGCTAACAAGTTTAACTCCGCCACATAATTGATGTATGTGCCTGTCCAAAGTCAGGAGCCTGTAAATTCGGTGGGTGTCGTTTGTTTATGTGTTACACATATGTTTTCCGTTCATTTTTTTACATAAATAAGACCGTTAGTTTTCTTTTTTAAATTGTTTTACCTTGTACTATCGGAGCCTTTTTTAGCTGACTGTGCGGTATGGGCTTTGCTTATTGTTGAAGCTGTACGGTGACCTATAGTTGTTAATGTTTGTGTCATTGTGGTCTTTTGTGGATAGTTGTCTCATTGGCAATCATACCACATCTTCTTTTTTTTTTATATTGAAACCAAACGGACATTGATACTAATTATTAAAACATAGACTTACAACGCAATGGCTATTAAACCCATACTTTATAGCTTGGTGTTCGGTGTGAGCCAAGGCTCCGTGTTGAAGGCCGTACTTTAACCTATAATGGTTTAAATTTTTAAATTGTTATTTGGATGGAGAGTTGTCTCATTGGCACTCACACCACATCTTCCTATATCTATATATAGCTTATAATGTCTGTGTCATTTGGTCTCTTGTTGAGAGTTGTCTTATTTGCAATCATAACACAAATGCTTTTTTTACAACAGTACACAAAACACAATGTAGAAATCTACACACTAAGTAACATGAACCCCACCAAAAGCTAAAAGTGGTCCAAGGTAGATAAGGCAGATTCTATTTTTATCTGAGTGATGAATCTTATGTAGACGAAACGCGCGTCTTGCGTATTAAGTTATAATCCTGGTACCTTTGACACCACTGGATCGATGCAACTACTGGTGGACGTTTCGTCCCCGCGGTAATCACCAGCCCAGTTGTCAGCACTTCGGTGTTGACATGAATATCAAGTAAAAGGTAATTTTATCAATTTCTGATAACGAAACTAGAAATTTTACAAAAAACACTCAGGATGTTCTTATTCAATGGAAAACATAACCTAAGTCGTATTTGGTAAAATATTTAGGAATTTTGGGTCTTCATTGCTCTACAGATTTTTACTTGAGGGCTGTAAAACTATATTTTTATTTGAGCGTCACTGATGAGTCTTTTGAAGACGAAACGTGCGTCTAGCGTATTAGATTGAATAATCCTGGTACCTTTGAAAACTAATTATACACCACCACCCTCTCATCATGGTTCACTGAGTTGACACGTTTATGTTTGTGTTGATAAATGTTTAAAAGAAATGAACTATGATAAGTTAATGGTATGTGCATAATAAAAAAAAATCAATTCCACAAAATTTAACTTGTTTTCATACTTTCAATAAAGATGAAGTTGACCTTTGAAAAAATAACTATATACATATAGGTAGGTGTTAATATAATGTATGCTATTTTTGTTGTTATTAACCATGCTGTAAATTTTGTAAATTTGGGATTTTTCTCTCTTATTTAAAACAAAGAGCATATTATTTTAACTTCTTCACAATTAATAAAAAGAAAAAAAAATCATTTCTAATAAATTTGAAAAGTTATATAAAAAGATATTGGATATACTGTTAAAATCTCATATATTTTTCTTTACATTTTGATTAATGAGACTGACGTTATTTGTAATAGAATTTGAAAAATTCATTTCTCAAAAACTACTTATCGTGAATATACAATTGATATCTTTAAATACTATGATATTTCTTGTGATGCTTAAAGCACGGTCCATTAAATGATGATACTAATAGCACGGTCAATAAAAGTTCAAATCAAACTTTAAAGAGTTGGATATTACCACTCCAGTCAAACCAAAACAAATACAACACTTTTGCTTTTTCGTAAATTATCAGTCTTATCAAATATTTTGCGACCTAGATGAACACATGACGTGTGTTTAGCATTTTCCTTCATTAATATAATAATATGCTCTGCATACCATGCATTAAGTGTGAATTTTAAAAGATTTGATTAAAATTTATCTTGACTTTGATCACAAATTTAAGGATGATGAAATTAAATACCAAAAGAAACGACTACTAATGAGTTTCATTTTCAATGACCAACATAAAACCGTGTTAAATTGAATAAAACACACAAGGTCTAACATACTTTAACTGTATGCATTACAATTTGTATAAAAAAAAATGGTCAAACAAATACTATTTCTGTATATACATCTGTTTTACATACCAACAGGAGTATTATCAAATAACAGAGCGCTTTTTTATTACCAGGTATGTAATTATTATTATTCCATTGCATGTTGATTTTGATAGCGAAATCAATATTTGATTTGTTGAAACTATCACAAGTGACGTCGAACAAAACATCATATTCCACTCCAAGTATTATATTCCCCTCTGAATGCTGGGATTGCCTTGTTCAACGTAACATTCTTTATATTCAGAAGTAAAAAAAAGTATAGACAGTGGAATAAAACATGGATTTCCCTTGGCTTCCTGAGATCTGAACATTTGTTCACCCTTAAAAAGTCATATTTCCCTCCGGCGATGCCCTGTAGAAATCGGATGTTTCTTGGGTAAACAAATATTGATGTTTCCCTCAGGCAAGGGAAATAAATGTATAATGTTTTGTGTTCCTTGCATTTGACACCGAAATTAAAGATAGACATATTATCTCTGAAATAAAAAAAAAACAAAACGGTAAAATGTCTGATTCCTATTTCTGATGAGGAATGCAGAAATATTTTATCACAAAAGAACAAAATTCACGTTTTCATGTCACTATGCACATATATTAATTAAATAACGAATGCATACATCCTTTCAAAGCATGTTCTATTAAAATAAGAGTAGTCCAATTAGAAACCATACCTTATTTCCTAATTTGCTTATTGTCGTATTTAAAATCCCCCTTAAAAAAAGCCGCACATCTAGCGAAGAAATATACAACACAATGATATGTACATTTCCTGGTTTCAATGAAACCAATCGATGGTGAACTAATTCGTTTCGTTAATATCATCAACCAACATAAAATATAACGATTTATAGGTTTTAAACAAAAAATATTAACAAGTGAATAAGTTATTCCATCAATTGCAAAAGAAATAAGTTTGGGACGTTCTACACGTCGTTGTATACATTGAAAAAACATGTTGAAGCGGTCATCATGAATATTTAATATTGAGCCGGCTCTACCATTTGAATATTTATAGGGAAAACGGATATCGGGGGAATGACTGTATATGATATAGATACAGTCAACGCATTGTTGATGGCTAAAATAGAAAGAGTGCAATCAAAAAGATTAAAAAAGACAATAGTAGACAGTTAATAAAATACTTCGAAGAATATGTCATGAAGCTTGCAATTGATTAACAAGCTATAGGTTAATAAAAGTATTGCCTTTAGGTGAACATCTATTTCTAATGTCTTCTTCATAACAAAATCAACCAAGCTCGAAGAAGGAAATAAACTTATCATAGATACCAGGACTAAATTTAGTATATACGTCAGACACGCGTTTCGTTTACTAAAGACTCATCAGTGACGCTCAAACCCCAAAAAGTTTAAAATGCCAAATAAGGTACGAAGTTGAAGAGCATTCAGAACCAAAATTCCTAAAAGTTTTGCCAAATAAAGGTAAGTTAATCTATGCCGAAACCATTATAAAAAAAGAACAGAGTTGTATCGGTCTCTTTATATCTCCCTTAATGTTCTTAATCTCATTTACTAAATTTACATCTGTACTTGACGCATAAGCACAACCATTCGTCAATACGGGATATATGTCAATGTATGATATTCCATGCAGTGGTTCATTGTCCGTTACATACACATCTGTACTTAAAACGAAGAAGAACAGACAGGACGTAGAATACAAATGTAACATCCAAACCTGCAGATATCTATTTGACATAATCCCCTTACAATCTTAGTCATGTTATAACATAAGACACCATCGTTTTTACTGTTTAACAGTCTTTAACATCGACAAGGAGCTATTGCCACTTATTTACTATTTCCATGATTATTTAAGTACAAGATTATACCGCCTACCATGTGAATTTGACATTAGGGAATGTATGATTACAATTAAAGCAGAATCATGTATAAACTACATATTTGATTATAATTACTTTTCAGGAAAATAAATGAGCTTAATCAATGCATGTTAACTTTCAGGCCTTCACATCGATGAACAACTTGAAGTTATGGAACGTTTTAAAGAAGGAGAACATTTGTGCATCGTTGTAACATATGTTGCATGCGCTGGACTTGACATCCCACAATGCAATTTGATGATCAGATACAAATTTAGAGTAGATGAAATTAGCAGCTATCAAATGAGAGGTAATAATAAAAAATCTGTAAACTATAAAACTGAGAGAGTTTTGACTAAAGCGTTTATCTAACTGAGCATTGAATTGATAAATGCATTACATGTTTTATTATCAAACTAAGACAAATGGATTTAAAATTCACATTTAGCTACTTAAAATAATACCCAAACAAAACAGACTATAAATCTAAAATAGCAAAGGCGACTTCATATACTATATAAAAATCATGTACACTTGAACGAAAAGCACTGAATATAATATCATATTCAAGTACTAGTAATCGCTTCATCATATGTTCATAGTTACAACTGAAAGCAGGATTTTCAGATATGAATAAAATTTAAATTTCATAATAGACTAAAATAAAATGTAAACAAATGTCTTTTTTTAATTAATTTTGTAATAATTTACAATTAAATGTCAGTATAAATTCAGTCAGTTTGGTTTTACTTTCGTTTCCGGATGATCTGTGGAATTCATTGTATTGGTAATCTTAATTTGACACGTCATACAAAATTTAGAGTCTCTGTCTAATTTCAACGTCCAAAGTACTTACAGCATTGTGCAATTCTATCGATCTGAGTGCCCAATTTTCTGTTTTCTTTATACCTTTGCCTATTATACTCTATTACTTATTTTTGAGGGTTCATTATTATCTATTCTTTACATTTATTTGTAAAACTTTATGGTACTGCACCTTACTACCATGAATTGTCAAATACTATAAGAGGGATATCAAAATTTATCTGGAAACCATTGGTCGAAAGTCCTCGTCAAAAGTATCGATTTGTTTAAGATATAAATTATGCAAACAAGATTTGTTGAAAATGTTCACATGACCTGGTCCTTTATATTCGAATTTTATTTCGAGTTTTAGCCAGGGATAAAAATAACGAGTATAACGCCCAAGCCAAATGAAAATGATAACAAATCGATGGGCTGTGTGAATTATTTCGATTCTAATAACACGACTACGATATTAAAAAAAAACGATGGGATGATAAGATTAAAAAATCAAAAACAACACGTTTAATAATTTTTTGCGTCCGCAGTGCTTTTCTGGATTTAATTTCATCATAATCGCTCTTAGTCAAATATTTGAAATCCGCAGATGTATAAGTACCGAAACCGTTGAAGAGCTAGATGTCAAAAATACCTACAACAAATAGCCAAATTAATCTAACTTGTGTATGTATGTCATATTTTACCAAGCTACAACTTTCAAATAGTTAAAGGCTTGCGTAAAATGTTTCTTGAAAAACAACTAGAAAATATGTATTCAATCCTTTGGGTTCTGAACGCAATGTTTTTTCGTTGGCTTTTATTTACAGTAAAAAATTGTCAAATGTACGCATATGTTGTAAATAGTTAACTAGCAGCCATGTTTACTTGTTGAAACCAATGAATGTATGAATTTACATTACATTGAAAAAGGCAACAGTACTATACCACTGTTTGAAATTCATAAATCGATTAAGAAAAATCAAATCCGGGTTAAAACCCAAACCTGAGGGAAACACATCAAATATAAAAGGAGAACAACGACACAACAGAAACACTAAAATGCAACACACACAGAAACGAACTATAAGATAACAAAAGCTATATTCCTGCTGAAAAATGAACGTAACGGAATGGTCTTCAGCTTGAGAGTATTCATTTGTTTTGACATTACATGAACCCGCCTTTCATATTTCAGAAATATAATTTTACCTTGATTTTATACAATGTTTGAGATCTTTTGCAATTATTCTTTTGATGCCGTATTTCTGGTCTGTGCGTCTGTTTGTTTGTTCGTTCGTCCGCACGTCCGTTCGTTCCGCTTCATTTTAAAGTTTTTGGTCGAGGTAGTTTTTGATGAAGTTAAAGTCCAATCAACTTGAAACTTAGTATATATATGTTTCGCATGATATGATCTTTCTAATTGTAACGCCAAATTAGAGTTTTGACGACACTTAATATATAAATTATGCAAACAAGATTTGTTGGAAAAGTTCACATGATCTGGTCCTTTATATTCGAATTTTATTTCGAGTTTTAGCAAGGAATACAAATAACGAATATAACGCCCAAGCCAAATGAAAATGATAACAAATCTATAGGCTGTGTGGGATATATTTAAAGTCAATATGTCCACTGAACATAGAAAATGATAGTGCAAGTTTCAATTTAAAATATTTGGTCAAGGTACTTTTTGATACAGTTGAATTCCAATCAACTTGAAACTTAGTAAACATGTTCCCTATGACATAATCTTTCTTATTTGAATGCCAAATTAGAAATGTGATCCCATTTTCATGGTTCACTGAACATAGAAAATAATGGTGCGGATGGGGCATCCGTGTACTTGGGGTACATTCTTGTTTGTAATGTATTAGAATAGGAATAATGGTTCTGTAGTTACTTTTTTTTTTTTTTTTTTAACACATCGAAATCAACTAAATGTTTGCACAAAGCTTACAAGTGGATTGACGTGGAAAGTAAATAATGATAGCCATGTGTATGTACATATCTGAGTCTTTGATGAATATATACAATGTACGTATCGAGAATTTTATCACGTTAACATAGCAAAACAAGCACGTCATATTAGAATTGGTCACAATACAACATCCAGCAAAGATTTCAAAATGGTTGTAATTCATATAAATGATTTTTTAAGACTCAAGGCAGAATATTTAAGAGTGATAAGTTTCTTTTATTATTTACTCGAATGAGGTGCTTAACATATACTAGTATTTTACTTTCAATTATTAGGAAGGATTAGAGACAAAAAAGGATAGGAGGTCATTTTAGCGTCAACTGAAGATTTTGAAAGAGAAGCAAAAAATATATTAAGCCAAAACTACATGAAAGATGCCATTGAACAAGTAATTGACCTTGCACATATAGCAATAGGCGAATGAGGGATATATGTTTCCGAAGTTCAGGAACTACTATTCATACAGCGCCAAGTGGACGATAAAACCATATGGTTCACAGTTTTTTTCAAGTTCTGTGGAAAACCAGTAACTGATGGTCAATTCATCAGGCACTTAAAAGGAAAAGCTTTATAGTATATGACAAAACAATTTTTACAAGAATAAGACGCGAACCTCTAAAACAATAACAAAATTTGACACGATAAAGAAAATGGAAAGAGTATTTGGGAATATTTGTGGTCAAAGTTGGGAAGTAATACTTGTATCAAAGGATAAAGTAATTTTTTTTGATAAATATTCAAAAGATTTGGTAAAATTTAAGAAATGGCCTGAAATCCTATATCGCATTGACGAAGTCTCGGATGAAGAGGTACAGCGCTATTTGGCACAATAATGAAAGTATCACTGTACTTGTATGACATGTACGAGTTGATGAACTATTTGTGACACAAATATATAGTCTTTGTATTTCAAGATAATATATATAGTTATTACAATCATTTAAATGTATTATATTTATTTCGAAAAATTTAAAATTACAGACATGGCAGATAAGTTACATTTTTTGCAATGATCTTGAAAACTTGTTTTTTTCTTTCTGTGCACTTTATTGTTGAATGAGAAATGACGCGATATTGCTGTTAGTCAGTCAAAATAACGTATAGCTCTAAAAATATGGAGAAACAAACACACAACAAAACGTACAGTAAAACACAGTTCAAAAGAAGTCCGAGTCCTATGTCAGAATAGGAAACAAATGAAACTAAACAAATCTTATTGAAGACCTGTTGGTGACCTTCTGCTGTTGTTTTTTTATTTGGTCGGGTTGTTGTCTCTTTGACACATTCCCCATTTCCATTCTCATTTTTAAAATGACAACAATAGGCAAAATAGAAAAAAAGTGATGATAATTTCTCATAAAGTTGTAAACAAACCAGTTCGGAACGAGGAAAACAAATTCTATATATAATAAGATTTTAATGATAATGTTAGATATGATAGTTTTTCGTCTTTCTATTATAATTTCATGATTATTATAATCTTGATTCATTGCAATTTTTTTAAACTCCAGTATGAAACACATGAACTGAACTTCAATATGTCATCAGATTAATATTATTTATCATTATTTGTGTATTGTTATTTACTTCCTTATCAATTAATATAATACAATTAGAAATTACACTCACTCGACGAAATGAAAAGTATAGACTGCTTTGGGTTTGTTTTGCTTGTACTTTATTACGGAATTACTAGTATACAGAACAATGTGTATGGAAAAGGTAATGTTTTCCAGTTTAATAAATTTACAGTAGTATATATTGTATGATTCTTAAAGTGCTTTAAATATGTCTTTATTTACCAGAGTTTCGAACACATTCAATTGAAAAACGAATACAGATATAAAGAAAGGTTTGAAATAATTGTTTTCATCAAATCATATCAAATGTTATAAAAAAAACTGATTCAATTGAAGAATAAATGTTTTCGGCAAAACACATGACGGACACTAAAATTAATTACCTATATTTGTGTATTCATTAAAAAAATGTATCGCTAATATGGCGGTCATTTATAAGGAATATTTTGTAGTATTAATAAAAGTTCAACTTGACCTGAACACTGGGTGATTATTTGTTGTAAATTGTTATCTTAACATGAGATATAATGATATACAATGTAGAATATTTTATACAGAAATAACGTCCTAAGTAATTCAAGGAGGGCAGCAACTATTGCATTAGACTATTATTTAAGTTTAGTATGCTTTGGCCAGCAGCAACTATGAGTTTGAAATATAGAATACTTATGATTCTATAAAATTGTACACATTTTACAAATATACCACTTTGGTAATAATCTAAAACTACTGAACTACTTTTTAGGAACGAATATGATCAGACTTATAATGTATGTTTACTATTTAAATCGGTTTCTTATTAAAAGCGTCACAATGTGAAAAAGTACGATCATTGCAAATTATAATTATGACATTAACATCATAATTTTTCAATAGCCATCTCGATATTGCTTTCATAGTTACAATGTTTAAAGTAATCGATAGTTGTCTCATTGGCACTCATACCACATCTTCCTATGTATATGACAGTCATACGGTTCATGTGGTCTCGTTGTAGTGTACTCACCTCAAAGATTCATGCTTGGTTAAACCACATATAACATAACTGGTATTTTCTGTTCCCCCTATGTTATGTGGTTATAAGGAATCATTGTAGAAGCTGTCGACCCGGAATCAAAATAATGTGTTCATGTGTTTATTATACATGTTTGTACACGAGTAATTGTTTAAGGCCATTTAAGGCATGCTGTTCGGTGAGAGCCAAGGCACAGTGTTGAAGGTTTTACCTTGACCCATACTGCTTTACTTTACAATTTTTTACTTGGATGCAGAGTTATCTCATTGGCACTCATACCACATCTTCAATATTTATCATGTAAAAAATTACTTATCTTACCTCCTATAGATTTATAGAGATATGATTGGTTAAAGAACTACACATGGTGACTTTTTATATTTGATATAGGGTGTCTAAAAATATAGGGTTAGTTATCATACATGGTTAGTTACCAAAAGGATTCAACAGACGAAGAAATTGATACACGTAAAGAACGATTGAAATACGTTTATAAATTAAAATAAAAGGTAACAAGTTGATATGGAAGATTTTCTGTATAGACAAATGGAAGTTGAATCTTAATACTAAGTATTGAAGACTTGATCACTTTGATAGGCCGCTAGTCAAAACACCAGCTGTTAAGATAGTCGGTAAGATAAACTCGTTATAAAGTGTAATACACGGTGTCCTGACCCTATATATAGTTTTTGGTCTTGCACACAGCATATAACCAATAATGTTATCTATATATAAAAAAGAAGATATGGTATGATTGCCAATGAGACAACTATCCACAAAAGACCGAAATGACACAAACATTAACAACTATAGGTCACCGTACGGCCTTCAACAATGAGCAAAGCCCATACCGCATAGTCAGCTATAAAAGGCCCCGATAAGACAATGTAAAACAATTCAAACGAGAAAACTAACGGCCTCATTTATGTAAAAAATTAACGAAAAACAATTATGTAACACATAAACAAACGACAACCACTAAAATACACTGTTGATTGAGTGAGTGTTACCCTTTAAACTAGCGCGTTAAAATCCAGTTTTCAGCGTGTCGGTGCAGTTGAGAGTCTAGAAATCGGACACAAGTTCAATTAACTTCAATGACATTGATTAGGATTTAAATTGTTTTAATTTCATACAGGAAATTCCACAGACAAGTACATCCTGTAATTTATAGTACAATTCACTTCAGGATATCAAACTTATCAGATATAACATTAAAATACAAACATTTAAAACTCAATTGTAATTACTTCCGTGAATACATCAGAAACAGTTAAGACTTCCTCATACCTTGAGTTACATCTCTACTTTGACAATGATGGTCGTTTGAATAACGACGAAATCGTTGCTCGTATTTCTTATCATGATTTTGTTAAAATTTGCTAAAATCTCTACGCATATTTCGTTTTAAGTTCAAACAACATCAAACTGGCGAGAAGCAAACACAAAATGCCAACTTTTAACATTACACGATGTTAATGACAAGAAAACTTCACTACAAAAAGGACACACAGCCTGGATACAAGCAACTGTACTATTGTCAGACTGGGGATATTTCTTAGGTATGGTACAGTGTTTTGAAACTATACAAGGTGTAGATTGTGATAATGAAATGCATTTCTTTACTGTTAAGTTTGTAATGATTTCTGACTTCGTTGTTGTAAGGTTTTTGTATTTATCAAATATTCCTTTATTTCTTAAATGTCTACACATATCTTTGTGATCTAGGGAGCACCGGCATTGTCATATAAGATATAAAACTCTTAACAACTAAACATGATTCAGTTTGTGATAGCTTACTTATACGTGTTAAAATTTAAATCAACCAAATTTGTTAAAATGCTTTGGACAACTAAATATGATTCAGTTTGTGATAGACTTCTTGCGAAGAGGTAATTTTAATTATTTATGCAGATGAAAATCACGCAATGTATAGTTTAATGCAACCTATAATTATCAAGATTTACACAAGTTTTTAAGATTGATGAATACCCTTGAAACACTAGCAAGTTGTAAGTTAACCTTCAAAGCGTATCCGAAACCGACATATTCTTCGTTCCAAATTAGTCAACAAGAACACCAGTCTAGAAGAATTATATCATCGCTGGTTATCTAATTTCATATCGTTTCATCACCTTTATAAGTAAGCTATGAAGCGAACACGCAAAGATACAAAGAATAAATAAAAATTGAATTACTTTTACAGATATATACCAAGGGTAAAATAACATAAATTTATACTAATACTTTATTTCTTAGATTTATTTTGTAGGTTGTATGCCTAAAAGTTTAAACTCAAATAGGATTTCAGACATTCAAAAATCTTTGCACAGCTGGTTTCCAGAGAGCAAGCATCCATACAACGTAAAACATATTTTTTAATGTGTCCTTGCTTGTACAAATCGACCTAAAAACCAATATTTCATTTATGTTGTGAGTATATGCCGAATGATAGTGTGTAATACTATAAGTACTGAAACGGATGTTGTCACAATTGTAAATATATCATAGTGTTAATTGTATCCTCTCTTATGAAAGATTTTGAATCTAAAATGTTTATGGATATAAAAAAAACATACTGCAGCAAAGAAAAAAAGTTCGGAGAAAACAAAAAAAAACTTTTCATTTGTATCAATACAAAGCTGATGATAATAAACTAAGGTTTTTATTAAGAATAGATCATTTATATATTGACAGAAACTGCTTTAACATTATTCATTAATTCATTCCATATTGAATTGAATTGAGACACTTTAAAATAGATTTATGAATTGACCATTTCAGAGAAACGTTTGTCAGTGTTTAAACCAATCGGTAAATATATCATGGCAGAATACCACAACCTGTATTGGCTCCTGTAAAGGAACAGATATATATTGCTCATCTGGAAGTGACCTGCCTTTGTTTAGATTATATGATAGTATGTTGAAATTAAATTAAATTAAAAATGGAAATGGGGAATTTGTCAAAGAGACTACAACCCCACCAAAGGGCAGACAATAACCGACGGCAACAAAAGGGTATCCAATGCAGCAAGAAACTCCCGCACCTGGGGCGTGCTTCAACTGGCCCATAAACAAAAACGTTTACTATTTCAGTGATAATTGACGTCATACTCAACTCTGAAATATACAAAAGAAACTAAAGTTAATGTTTTTTGTGATCTCAACCCTATTATTTCTTTACATAAATACCAAGGTAGCCAGATTTAAATTTAGTACCGTAATTAGCTATCTTATATTCTTGATTGTTTTTATTCTTTTGTATTTGAATAATTAACCTGCCGATGCTTGTTTATATCGACAAGTATTCATTTTTCAATACTTACAATATTGCATTCTTGTGATTAGTTATAAAGTGAGTATGTGAACGAGATAACAATCTTCTGAAATGCTCAACACAATAAAAGAGTAATGACATAAGAAACAACTAATAAGATTGAGAATTGAAATGTGGAATGTGTCAACGGGACGACATCCCGGCTAAAAAAGCAGGAACTGCCGGGGCCGCCAATTGGTCTTCAACACAGCGGGAAAATATAGCACTCGGATATAAAGCGAACTTTTTTTTTTCGTCTAGGCAGTTTACTGGTTTTAATTAACAATAAAATGTTATGTTCACAAGACATAACAGCATGATCCATACAGGTGAAATCGTCGACATTTTTAGTCTTGAAGTTGGATAACCTGTTATTCTGTTATTATATAAATGAAATTATATGTACGCAAACTAATATTAAATTATCCAATTTATAGATAATCAAAGAAAACTGTTCTATTATTGCGAAATCTGCGACAAGAAAGTGTTTTCTGTTTGCATTTTTTTAAAATCATAATCATTTATCGAGCAATTAGCGCATGTTTCGAAAATTGCAATCATAAATGCTCATCTAAATAGCTGTATGTACAGTAGTAACGAACACATATTATACAAAAAAAAAAGATAAAAACCTTTCACAAGTAATTATAAAATTTGTATCAACTGTCCGACAAAACACAGTCTGACATAATGATTATAGGTAGACCTACAAATAAGAACAATACATGATACTGACTCTAATATGTGATGAGAGGTCATCTAGGGTGATAAAAATTTCATTGTTTAGTACCATGGTTATTGTGAATCAACACATCTATCATAATATTAATAAAAAGTTACCTAAATAGCAACATTCAAGTTTTACCATATTTTAAGATTTTTGTCGAAAAGCGTTAAATTATTATAGCTCGTCGTCCATTTTGTTTAGTGGTTAACAATTTCAGAAATTTAGGTGTTTCAGTAAATTACTCAAATCCCACACTAACAATGTATTACATTGCAAAGCTATTTTATTTTATAACTTTTACACTTATTAGGTATGACAACTGTTAATACATTTGATTCAGAAACAACTGTTTCAAGTGGTCATCAATGCTATTCTACCAGTTTACGACCGATACGCAGCTGCAAAGAGAGGATGAATTTTGTGTGTAATATTTCAAGTCGTAAGTATTTTAAGAATCAGGGATATCTTTAAATGAACGTTTCTAAAGACTTGTTCTGAAACATATATTAGAACAGTCATGACAGTGAGAGTATTCGGATGACTGAAGAATGTCCTATGAGATGTCTAAGCATGTATATCGGAGTTCTTGTATGATTTTCGCACATAGAAGCTCTTAACCGCTTTCCTCTGTGTTTGAGTATTAGTATATTTTAATATAAAATATAATAGTATATATTAAGTTATTAATGCATAACAACTAAACAGTGAATACAATAGTTTCAAATGATGATGCGATTATCAACATAATAAACAGTTTTGAATTAGTTAAAACACATATTTATCATGTTTATATAAGGATTTTATATTTACAACGGTACGGTAGACAAAATAAAATATTTTTAAGTGAATTTAAATAAGGAAACTTTCATTGCTTCGCGTGTCTGACGTCAGCAAATTTTATACGTCACATATTTTTGTTGTTCAATGTTTATACAAACAATTTTTAAATTTCACATGGGCAATGTTAGCATACAGGGTTCAAAAATCAAAAGTAAGTAAGAATTAATTTCAGAAATAGTCTGAAATTTAAAATAGTCCAAAAGTTCTATAGAATTTATCAGATCCCATAAATAGTTCATTCCACTGCGCGATTGGATAATTTTGACGTTTGTAGTTCAACGTATTTTGAAATTCACAAAAGAAATATATCCGAAAGACAAATAATAGAACAAGAACATATTTTCAGGATCTTTTACAGTACAAAGTCACTTTATAAGAACCAAAGACACACAACAAGGCGCATATTCAAAATACCCGCAAAAATAAAAGATAATACAAACACGTTGACGGCATGTTTAAGTTCCGAGCCTCGTTAAATGAATATCACGTAAAACGGCCCCCACGTAAAACAATCAAACAGTAAGAGTAATATTAATATTACGACAAAGGCAAATGAAAGAACAATATTACACGTTGGTAAGATGACAAACAACATCAGTACGCAGAATCTATACATCAAGACCATCATGTATAATTTGTGAAGTTGATACAGAATATTTATCAACCAGGTCTTGTCACCTTCCGATGAATTTTTTTCAGAAAAAGGACTTGACGTTCTTTGACTTTCCCCTGGCTCTATAGAGATATGTTACACATACATTTATTAGACGAAACTTGCATGTTTTAAATATTTCTTTTGATTGTAGTTAGTGGAATAAATAGCACTTGGTATGAATCTACAAACGAATGTTTTGCACATGCCACTACACTGATTCAACCTTTCCATAACCTTGATGGTGGCCTACCCCAAGGAATTTGGCTCCAGAATTTTAGGAATATGCATTTTATACAGAAGTCAGACGAAGTGATTTCCTGTAATTTATTTTTATAATAAGACTGCATGTTTGTTTTGTAGTGTCTAAACGTAATAATGTGCAATGCTTTGGCAAAGTAGCAACTATTCAACTATTTCAAAATCTTTATGAAAATGCACAACTACTGTGCACTGATTGTGTTAAATATATCAATGTACATTTATCCCTACACTACACATGGATTTGATTCGTAAGCTAATTCTTCTTTTTTTAAATTGAAGCGCGAAGTCCTAAACTGTTTGTTCACCTCAATGCAGTATGGAAGTGGAGCCTTATGAATACAGCATTGTTTATGTAGTGGTGACATTTCTATTGAAATATGTATGCATCAACATGTAATTTCCGTCTCACTGCCTGTCTGTATCCGTTTGAATTGCTTTGCGAATACAATTTGTCATAATTTTTGCATTTTTATAAGTACTGACTTTTAAAAAACAAAACAAATATGTTTTTGGCATTGCACAATGTCGTGTTTTTTTCCTGCAAATGATGTTTAATGTGAAATCCGCTCGGAAAAAAGTCGTCAATAAATGTTGTATCATCGGTTTGTGTTATCCTCGATGTATACCTGTTTTGCCCTCTATTCCTAGGAAACAAGACACTGACCCATTCATTTGTGTTGATTATTCTATCTTAATTTATCCTGCTAGATGAAGGGAGTAGAAGATGTTTGATAGCGATTCGCAATGAGGAAACAGTCTTGATTAAGATAGTGTATTGTTCGGAGTCTTATCACGCACTCTGCACAATGGACAGTACTGATGGTAATATATAAATTATTAATTTCGTTTATCAAATTCTTAGTTAGTAAGGGGCAAAATGTCTGTACTCTTCTGCTTGTATATATATGGAAGTGTTTAACGACCTTGACTGGCCTTTCAGCCCTCGCACGGTCGGCTCGGTGCCCGAAGGCGTTTGGTGAGCTTTAAATGATTTGATGCCATGGGTCAGGAACAAGTAGTGGAGGTCGCAATATGGAGGCCGCCATCTTGGTTTTGGTGAGTAGATTTTGGTTTTTGACTATTTTTGTTGTTTTCTTTACTTCACAACGGCTGCTTTCAGGGCCAGTTTGGTCAGCTTGACAGCCCGCTAGCCTCGATGATGGAGTACTGGTAGATGAATCGTGGACGTAGTTCTAAAGATGACAGGAAGCGTTATCAGGACCAAAGCCCTGAGGCAGTGAAATGTAGGTCGTATCACCCAACAGCCTAGGATACAGACCTCGGACGTTAATCGGCATGACACTCCCCATAATAGACAATGGTTTTGGAGGCATGTTAACGCGGGTACGCCAACTACTACGTCTCTCTGTACGGCATGGATTGGTTTCTGTCATCTTAGTAGTATGTCGTTGACCATCTAGCAATAAACCCTCATCGAAGATAGCGGGTAAAGGAGAGCTGACCCAGCACGTCCGTTCAGCTGTAAGGACTGAGACGTGACTGTGCTTGTAAAAATGCATCATAAATTAAATAAATTTGGGGTTATCGTTCTTGTTTTCAAATTCGACATTTTCACTATATCAAGATTTTTGTAATTTTGGTCCAAAGAAAGAAGAAATAAATGATAAACAAAATAGTCCTCATCAACCAAGTTGTTTCCATGTTATATTCTATAATTTAAAAAAAAAAGAAATGGAAAGTAACTATATGTCTGCAGTGACGTCAACATATCTTCTTAGCCATTTGATAAGAACTATTACAGCGATTGTGTATCTGTCATTTTGGTAATTATTGATTCTCAGGTGTATTTCATTGAGGTAAAATTAAATTGACTATCTTTTAAAATTTTACCCTCTAAAAATGCAAAATATCATAATGAATCTATTACGATTGAAAGTTATTTATCAATTACAATAAAGATTATAATGTTTTCCGTTCTTGATTAAAATAAGTGTTTGCAACATGTGTGTTATACGTATGTAGTCAGCATTTCAGTGTTAACATGAATATCAATTATATGGTCATTTTTATCATTTTTATAATTCAACTGCTTGCGAAAGTATGAATTAGTCGAAATACTAAGACGCGCGATGTTCGTACCTCATTGGAAAATCGGTGTAGTTGGCAAAATGCAAGTCCCTTATATATAATTTTGTGATAGCATATTCATTGCTATTGTACGTATTTAAAAAAAATAATGTTTCTTTAAAATGAAAACGAAGAAATAATTATTGAAACTATGTTTTATGCTGCATGCCAAAAGCTTCCTTAAAAAAAACCGGCTATTTTTAGGCTGTCCCGCGTAACATATTTCATATATTGTAACCACTTAACTGTATAGTTCGTCTAAACGATTTAACATTTTGAAAAACGTTTTTTTTTCCATTATTTAACAGAAAGGTTCCTTCAGTCTTTTATGTATTTGTTATGACGTTATAGTGACATCATAGAAAAAAAAGTTCCATACTGCAAGGGTAAATCTGTCCCACGGGATACACACTTTGAGAATCAAATAACATTTATCTAAATTGGGAATAGATTAGTATTTATATTTGCTACATTAATGTTAATTTGCCTAATTTTATGAATTTTAAGACAAATATCCTGGAAAATGATTTTTTTGACGTAAAAACGAACTCAACTCAAATTTACGTCACTTATTTGCTTATCAGTGCTCTTAAAATGATAGAATTTTTAAAATGTAATAATGTTTGAAATAAAAGGTACTGATCGAGTATAATGAATCGACATTTTTTCTATCAGTTATACTATTAAGAAGGCATACAAATCTGTCTTCAATATCTTACTTCTGCATGTACGTTTTTTCATTAATAAGAGCAAGCTCATTGTTCTTAACCTTGTTTTCCTTCCAATTCCGGAGGCTATATATTCGAGATATTGCGTGCAATTTAGTCTGCCCCCAAATAATTTTTTACAATTTTATTCCCAGAAATGTCCTGTCTACAACGCAAACTTTAATCTTAAACTACAAAATTTACAGGTGTACAAGCTTGCATGTTTGAAAACTAGTTTAAACGTTTGGATGTTTACTTTATTGCACACGATACCAAAAATGTATACCTATCAAAATGGCGAGGATGTAACGATGTACAGGATGATGGTACCTATACAAAAAAATGTGTGTATGTTGTCCACATTATAACTGATATAAATAGATGTGTTCATTATTCCGTTCTTTTGTGTGTGCGAAGTTAAACACGATTATTAAGTTTAAAATGTAAATCCTTAAAAACAAGACATTACAAGCACTACAAAATAAGTGCGGACAACTGTTTAATGTTTAAAAGATCGAAGCATAATCTATGATGCATGCAATTGATTACCGAAAGCTGACAGTATCTTTTTTCGTTTGCAGTACTTTTTATGACAATCGTCAATGTTTTGGGTTTGGTATCGACTATGCTTGGATATTATTTAGTGTATTTTCTACGCTATGAAATTGCAATAATAAGCAAAATTTCTGATACACACTTACGCTTTTTATACGATATGGCGTAAGAGTGTTGTTCAAATACCGTTTTACGCTTATCGTTATATTATTAGTTCTAAGTTGTGGCGATTTTACTGGAGACCTCAATAACGTCGATTAATAATTATAACTGTGTGGCTTGATTTTCAACTTTCATAGAAAATGACTTGTTAAATTTTACGGTTGATAAAAACTGTCTTTTTAAATCACTTTGTAGTCCATTGTTGAATCATATATAAGTAATTGTTTAAATCTCTTTGGACTTATAAAAGCTTTCAATATTGCAAAAAATATTTTTCAAATCCTGCAACTGGTAACTAGTTATTTCACATTTGCAATGATATTGTTCATTTTTTATTATAACTTTACGTTCAATTTCTATCAATATTTTACTATAATATCCATTAATGTCTTACCAACATGAAATGGGTTACCCTTCTTTTCACCGCTTTTTAATTGGAAAATAATTTTTAAGAAATAAAAACAGGTATTGTTGTGACTATTAGTCCCCACTCTTCTTAAAATATTAATTTGATAATTATATCATTTTATAAATTATGAATATGTCTTATTGTATCGATATAGACTACAGTGTACATGCTTTGATAGATAGATATGAATTATTCTCGATGATTACAGCTTTCGTTTGTGCTGGTGTTTGTTAATCTATATTCTTTATTCTATGGATACATTCAAAGCAGTATCCACTACAAAAGAAAATACTTATCCAGTCACAGTGAGTGATAATGATTTTGAGAAGTCATCATTATCGATGATCAGTAATACACAGACAGATAGCGCTGTTGAACATCAAAGTAAGATAACTAGTCAAAATAATTTTTCCTTTAGAATTTTCTATATTTACTATACTAAACACATTCTGACATAACTGCTTATTTCTAATCGAAATTATATTCCATCAGCTGAACGTGCTGAATATTCATGAACCGGATGTTGCGTACCTGTTATCTTATTTAGAAGACAAACTGCATAGTTTTAGTTTTACAATGATGACATTGTTTACTTAAACTTGAAAACAAATCAACAAATTGCAGAAATGAAAATTTTGGTGAACGAGATATATACCATTTTGAGCTAAAATTTATTTGTTCGTAAATTTGAAATAAGAATTAAGAATTAATGTGTTATTTCGGGCACTGCGATTGTTTATTGTCAAATGCCGAACGATAAATTGTTGATCTACACCAAGCCAGTTACACCTTTAAATGAAAGAATTTGTCAGTTTTGTGATGGAAATACGATTGAAACTGAACAACATTTTTTAATGAACTGTAATTTATATTCGGACTTGAGAGAGGAACTTTTAAATTCACCCTTTTTATCAAACTATGTTTTTATAATCTTGAGTGTAGAAGAGAAATTTAATTATATTATGAGCTGTGATGAAATTCAATTTCTGTTAGCTAAAACATTGCATTTGATGTTTAAGAGGAGAAAGATAAATTTATAACTTTTAAAGAACTTAAATTTTTAATTATTATTTATTTGCATATAATTATTAAAGATTTTTAAATCAATTCTACCCTTTTTGTACTTTTTAGTTAAAAATTGTTGATCTACGAAGTAATTGTTTTGTATTTTTTAATTTTACTTTTGAAAAATGTATTAAATTGTGTATGCATTTAATGTGCATGAGGTAAAAGTGTCTCATATGTCTTTTAAGGCAGGAATCTAATATATTTTTATGCTGTTTTTATCTGATGTATAATATATTATGTATAATGTTAGATTGTGACACTGTAATAAACTAATTACTTACTTACTTACTTACTCTATTGTGGAGAGTTGTCGCATGGGCAAGCATACCACATCTTTTTTATTGTAATTATTTAAGATTTCCGAAATCCCGAGGTCATTTTACATGTTTTGGCAGCAGTTGTATTTTGAACGGTCGCTTTTTTTTTTATTAAAGACTTTAACATTGGTTAAATTTTGGCATGTAAAAAGGTGAGTCATGTACAATTTGGGATAACCCGGCTCTACGAAGTTAAACTTAAGGTTCAAAATTACTTGTCCATGAGTTTGCATTAAACCATTTAGATATACAGTGGTTATTTTGAGTAACAGTTGTCTTTCAAACATTCGCTTTTTATAACAAGACTTTGAACATTGATTGAAAATTGGCATGAAGAAAGACGATAATGACTTTTTGTACAATTCTCGATATACCTGGTTTCTATGAAATTAAACTTAAGGTTGAATATCAAACTAAGGAAGTCGAGGGAATTAAAAAGAAATCACATGTTTTATATATAAATAGTGATTTTGAACCTGAACCATGAGGCTTATTCTATCATTAAACAAATATTCCTCATTATTCACTATATGTTTAACTGAAAGTTGTGATCAAGAATGTCATGGACCTGTAATTTAAGAAAATTCAAATCCCTTTTTGCAAGTTGTCTGTCGTGGTAAAATTCCAGAAAACTAATGTCGTTTGCAGTGTGCTATAAAATACATATAAACAACCTAAACCTATGTAATTATCTTGCCATAAACCTACACGAACAATTATTCCGTTTCAGATTTAACTGAAATTCATATCATAAATTTCTTCCTTCTTGGAGGACTTCTGCTCGTTTTGGTTTCAGTTTTATGGTAAGTTTGAATCTTCTACGCAAACGTTTATCTGATTCTTAGCGACCTATTATATTACGAGTACAGGTAACTTATGTAATAATTGATTATAAGAATCGTATACAAAGCAATACGAAGAATATGATAGTTACAAATATTATTATAGATATGACAGAAGAAGGTTTTTCACATAGTCGGACTTGTCGAACTTTTAATTTAGTTTTGCTATGTCTGTTGAATTGTATTTCAAGTCACAAATACACAAAATGTGTACATACCTCAATAAACAGTTATCAATGGTGAACGGCAACTTAACACTCTTTTGCACATAGAAAAATTATTTGGTGGGTTGCCATACACTTTTTATTTGAGAGAACATGATTATCTATAAGTTGTAATTGGTTGACACAAGCTTTTGATAACAATCGGAAAGTACTCTTAGATCAGTACTTGAGTCCTTTATCTATTTGTGCCTATGGTTTTTCTTATCTCTGTGTTGTCCGTCTGTTACCGTTAATAAACCTTTTATACTTAATATCTAATTATCCTAAAAAGAAAAACAAATCACAGATAATATTTTTGAATTTCAATATCTTCTTCCTTGTATGACAGTTGAAGTCATCATGTGTATCTAAATTACAGCTGTTGCAATACATGTACGCTACCAATTTTTTTAAGAACAAACACGTAGTACATATTTATATCAAAGCAAAAGTTAATACACAGTTTATGTCATCGTCAAACAAATGCAGACAAAAAATTACGAAACCGAAAACAACAAAAAGACAATCACTAAACCAGTCTTCAGCACAGAATACTAGACTTGTTATAAATACAAAATCAACCAAACAGCGGGGAAAACTCAATGGCTCTATAATGCTCGAGAATACTGATTGATTAACAGTTGTGCTAACAGCCAATGTTGGAGCAATGACACTTCTTTTTATTGTATAATAACCGTTAATTCAATTTTATAGGAAGGCATATCCAAAAGCCAGAGAAAGATGATATAAACATGCTACGGAACTGGGATCGAATCAAAGAACAACAGATCAACCTGATTCAATGATTGATGACCTGGATGACAGTGAAACATACGGAGTTCATTATAGTGTCATAAATGATTTGAGTGACATGTAAATAATTGTTAAATAAATTGAATTTATGCATTCAATTAATAAAAGAACAACCCGTCCGTCTATCATTCTTTGCTTCCATCAAACATAGAAATTCAAAAGTTTATCTTGTCAAGCAAACTTACTTATAATTGTTAAGTTAGATATGAAGTATGATGATTACAACAGGAAAAACATTACCCGGAGTGTGTGCATGCAAATTGTTAGAATTGCGTTGCTCATAAAAGTGAGGTCAGGTTTTTGACTCAAATCATTATTTTTTACATTATTAAGCATTTGTGTTACCTAATTATTCGGCTAAACTTCTCTCTCAGTTGGAAAGGTAGAACTTTTGTTCAAGTAGTGTGTAATTTTGATACTAAATATTTGGATTAATAAAGATCTTCTTCACTTTAGAATGACAGGTTGTTGAACTATGTTTTTCTCTATAATAATAATAGACATGAGAGGTACACTATGTTTTTAAAACTTAGCCGTCTATAATATGCTGAAAAAATATTTGTTCATACCTGCAATCAAAGCATATAAACAGGATTTTGATTTTCTTTGTATTCTACAGAAATAAGAGAAGACTGAACATGGTCTTTTAAGTAAAATTGTGAATATTGATGGCTTGGTTCGTTCAGTGAATTTCTCTTACAAGTCATAAAACAAAACCCTTTATACATCCGTGAATTTAGGGTATTCTGAAATATATATCAAAAGTTTATAATTTATTAAAATTAAAAGTTTCCCGTAGGTGTCCTTCAGCTGGCCTCTAAAAATATGTATACTAGTACAGTGATAATGGACATCATATTAAACTTCGATTAAAACACAAGAAACTCAAATTAAAAATCATAGAAGACGAACAAGGCCAGAGGCTTCTGACTTGGGACAGGCGCAAAATTGAACAGGGTTAAACATGTTTATGAAATATCAACTCTTCCCTACACCTCTAGCCTTTGCAGAAAAGTAAACACATAACAATATACAGTTTTTGTAATGTTTTATAGGCGTGGCTCGATACTTATGTATCTAGCCATTGATCTGTTGTGCTGTCGTCATTTTGTGTATTCTTGTCTTTTCATTTTTGATCAATTTATATGTGCTTTGTCTATTTCCTATTTTGTTTTTTTTTGTTGGCATATTTTTATGTTTTTACTGTGATAAAGATTTGAACAGCATGCATATGCAGACTTCTGTTGACACATTGTTGTCAATATAATGGGATAAATATATATTATGCGACTGTTATTCAAATGGTTGTTTATGCTAGCTATGAAACCAGGGTTAACTCACCATTTCCTGTACTTGTAATTTAACAAATATGGGACAGATCCTTCTTCTTTGTTTGTATATTGACGTCATCATATCAAAGTGAAATATATTGTTTTCTGTACTGGTATTATTGTGTGTAACCTTGTTTACCCACGCATACATGTATGCATACATTCTGATTTAAAAAAATATAAATCACAAAAAATATTGAACTTAAAGGAAAATATTAAATGAAAAGTCAATACCCAAATGGCAAAATCAAATGTTCAAACATATCAAACGAATGAACAACAACTGTCATTTGCCTGACTTGGTAGGAAACATTTTAAGTTGGAGAGATTGGTAGAGACAATTGTCCTTTTCACTCTTTTACTTGGCCGATTCCTCATTCATCAATTTCAATGAATTAAAAGGCAACAATCAAACTGCAAAATTCTCAATAGTCAATTAAAAGACACAGAATGACCATGTTCCTTTTAAAACATGTTGGCTTTATATTTATAAGATCTATATTTTTTCAGAATTACAACTGACATATACTAGTAATGACTGTAAGCTTAATGATATTTCAATATTTTGGGGGTACTTCATTTTGTTATATGCCACAACATTTAAACGCTGGTACAAGTTAATTTTTCGTATTCGTACAGGTCGTTTATACGTATAATTCATAATTCACAGTCTCGTAAGTGAGCTTTCTATAGTTATAGGCTTTCATTTGTTTATTGTATGCAATTGTTTCTCTATATTGTTCATGTTTTTTTTTCATTTCTGGACAGCTGAGTCGGACACTTTGAATATATATAATTTGACCATATGAGTATTTGTACAATACGTGTATGGTCATGACCATCTGGGTATATACTCATATGCTCCGACTATTCGCGAATGGTCGGACCATATGTGTATATAACAGGTTAAATTTACTGTTAAACTTCAATGCTTAACTCTACATATAACTTCAAATTAATCGCCACGTCATTTAAAAAAGGACACTACCAAAGGTATTTTTGATATAGATCTATTAACAACAAGATTAGCTAAAAAAATAAAAGAATATCTTCAAACAGTAAATTTTGTCAATAGTCAAAACTATATGAAAAATATTTGTAACTTGTGGTTCATAACGATACATTAATCCGATTTAGGAATATAACTTCCAAAAAATGTCTGTTAGAAAAGAAGTCAACTATAAACTGACGTAAAAGTCGACATTCAAAATAAAGAGTATAATAATTTGCTTACTTTTGAATCTTTATGTAACTAGTATTAGTAGTGTATAATTTTGTTAATTATATGAGTTTTAATTTTACAAAAACGAATGACATCACCGGCATGTACCCTATTTTTAAAGTTAACTGGTGATATGATGTACAGTCATGTTACTATATTGAATATCTAGAGGATCTTCAAAACACCGTGTACACATCGGAACTACCACGGACCCACGAAAAGCTATGGTACATGTGCCTTGTTGATGTAAATGTCACCCGACGCATACATGCACGAATACAATTAATTTTGGTATCAATATTTAATGTTTATGTAGTCTTTGAATTGTAAATGAAACATTTTCATGTAGCCATCATTGCTTTTTAATAAAGTTTTTTTTAGCATATTATTGAGAAAAAAACTCTATGGTTCAAATACTAATATGGTCTGGCCCGTGAGTACATACTCATATGGTCCGGCCCGTGAGTACATACTCATATGGTCTTACCATATTATATGCATGGTCCGACCATATTATATGCATGGTCATGACCATGCGCGTATGGTCCAAATTCTCATATGGTCTGGAACATATATATATATATATAACCTCCATTGATTCTGGTTGCTTTTTAGGGAATAGTACAACTTTGAACACTATAATTGTGCACCCCACCCCATTTGATTGGAAAATAAATGAATACAAAAAAAGTTGCATGATGTAATTATAGAAAAACATAAAAAGTACAGAAATCAGTAACTCTCTAGACCCTCATTGAATTATTAAATTTTAAAATGTATTCTCTTCTGAAAACTTTGTAAAACTAGAAAAGTTGTGTAGATTTATACGCTACATATCATTGAAAGTCTGTCCTCCTATTTAGAGGAACTGTAATAATATTATAATGTTATCAAATTTCACACATGCTAAAAAAAAAATGTTTTATATATGAACTGTTAGTTTCTCTGTAGCTATTTACTAGTTAATGAGAATAAAATCATTCTTTCATTCATATATTCATTCATTTAAAATCATTCATTTATTCATTCATGCACTTTCTCAACCAAATCATCAACCTAATGTTTTAATTTATATCAATGTGATCTATACCGACGTTATTGATTTCCGAGGTTTCCGTTTACAAAATTCGATATTACGTAAGCAGAACTAAAATTAGACACATGATATAAATATGCATGGCTGCGTGAATCGTCTAGTTACCAACCATATAAATAACTATTTTTACTGGACCTAACACTTACTCGAAACAGGACGGATTGGCTCGATTTGAGATACCAAATGGTGAGATAAATTTTACGATTTGTGTATGATTCATGATAAATATAGACATTCCGTCATGAAGCTATGACTTAAGAAGTCTGCTTGAATACATTATATAATTATAATTAGTTCTATAATTGTCTATGACACATGTTTTACACATGTTAGATTTTTATTATAAATCAGCGTATAAAAATCGCGTTTCTTAAACATCAATTCAGTAGATTTTGATTTTAAATAACATTCTAGATTTTCTACTTTCACTTTCGGTTGAACAACTTTCCAGAAATTTGTTTGAAAATACGAATATCAACAGGCTTTTTCAAGTAAATAGATATTTGATATACACTTCTTGTCTGGTTATCTAATAACAATTATTGTTTACACAAAAATAAAACAACTCAATACAGCGTTCACATAGTGCTGATTATTACTTCGGTTTGAGATCAGACAGCGGTAAGACACGAACAGTAAAAAAAAATCGAATTACTATCCTCAATAATCTGGAATGTCCTATTATTGCCTGAACACTGTAGTAAACGTTCGTAAAGCTGGGGTCTCACATTCACGATTTTTACTGCCGTCCTTGACAGGACCTTTCCCGATTCAAAATTGTCAGATCCTGTAAATCGTTGGTGAAAATTCAAACTTTAATTCAAATTTGATTTTTTTTTATCACGACAACAACATTAACAATCAGATAATGTTCAGGAAGCGTCGATATTCAACCGTTTGCAAGCGAATTTATCCCGATAATTCCGTTCTCAATCCGCTTTTAGTCCGATTTGTATTTTTCACCTCATACAACATGTATAATTCGACTGAGTCTGCCACGACTGCGTACCGAATGTAATCCGACAGAGATCAGACAGTGACAGGCAGTGAACCGACACTGACGGAGGTAATCCGTTCGAAAAATGTTAGCATACTCGTAATCCAATCAAAATTCTCTCTAACGCATTATAAACGGCTGTGGCTGGTCTCAATCGTATTGTATATTGTCGGAACTGACGTGGGTATCATTGACGAATTTCGTATTAATAACGGGACTGTTTCAGAACGGTTTCGGCAAAAAACAGTTCGCAATCGATAAGATCTGGTGCAATCTGGACTCAATCGACAGAAAAACAGCGTTTCAAAATGTCTCCAGTTCATTCCTGTTCCACAAGACACCGTCCAGAATGCACAGAACATTGTTAGGATTTTAATCCGATATAACAGAATCAGTCACGACGTAGGCACGATTATTATCTGACTAGACAACATCGACTGAGTTTTCCCGAATGTTACGGACGCACCTAACTATCGAGGTGCTTCGCCGAACTATTTGGACTATTTGCATGATGTTAAAGTTTGACACTAGGAAATGAGATATGACGTCATACAGGCATGTGAAAAAGACTTTAAAAAAATGAGAGTCTCGTTTATTATTGTATTGAAATTAAATAGCGCGAGTTTAGTACAAGCGATAAACAATTATCACTCGTTATGAAACCTATAGTTATATGTTATGCATATGATAATCACTGATAGTAACATTTTTAAATATTATATAACAGATAAGTTATACTGCTACTGATTGTTAGGGTGCATAAAGTATGCTTTCAGCTCTCGTTGTTAGGGAAGATAAGATAAATATAGACTAAAAACCAAACAACTAGCTTACACCCCAGCTCTATTGTTATACATGTACTTCATAGTTTCTATTTTTGAAACATGTGTAAATTGAATAGATCTATTGTTACGATTAACTATGGATTTTGACCACAGGCTGTGACAAGCGGGGTTTCTGGAAACCCCTGCTTTCACATCCCGCAAACAAAGTCCATTGTTATTCGAAATTGATTATTCTTTCAATAGCACGAACACCAGAAATTACTTACAGTGTTCACTACAAATTGTTTCCAGATATTAAAAAAAAAAATTAGCATTTATTTCAAATTAAAAAAATCCTTCAATTATAGCTCCTTTGCTGAAAGTCATATTTTTTTTTATCCCAGTCATATGTTTCTATTATAACAAAATGGGGGATTCTAACTCTCGACCCCCCCCCCCCCCCCCCCCCCCGTTATCCAGTGGCCTATCCGGGGTAGGTTTCGGTGGGTAGAACCAGATTTAAAAGATCAATATTTTTGACTTATTGGAACCCCCGCCCCTTTCTTTTGAGTTGGGAACCAAATTGTGACGAATGCATGATCACAGTATGCTTTTACAATATGGATTGTAATGTTGGACATTATACTCTATAAATAGTGTTGGATCATTAGCGTAGTAGTAATTCGAATGTTCGTGAATAACATAGAACACATTCAAATATTTTTGTTTTGTTTTAATCTTAAATCAGGATGAGATAGCTTCTTGCCAGAAATTTGATAATGTAAATGTTATCAATTATATAAAGGTCAATGAATCTGTGCACCGTGATGATTAACCCTTTCGGCGCCAAACCGACAAAAATGTCGTTTACCGCTAGCACGCCAAAACGACATTTTTGTCGTTTTTCAGTAGAACATACAAAGCATTAAAAACGTATATAAAAAACTTCATTTGACTGCCGAAACCATATTAGGTTTAAAGAAAAATAATTGACTTTGTTCTGTTATTCAAGAATAAATATAAAAGTCTCAAATTATATATTGAATGTTGGGGTTGAAAACTATTTTTTTCTGAGATAATGTGCAAATTTTTACACAATCTACTACTCCAATTATAAACTTTGTATGCCTTTATTTATTAAATTAACTGAATGAAATTAGCTCACATGGTTGACTGTAAAAAAAAAGTTGTTATTTTATTTTTAAATTGTAACGTTTATTTGAATGACGTCACCAAAGCTGATGCTGTGTGTGACGTTTATGCGTATAAAAGTGGCAGGTACTTGATATTACTGGAAACGTTTTGCAGTAAAACCATTGAGTTTTTACCGATTTTTACAATGTGAAGTGTTACAGATCGAAAATCATTCGACAATTTGTTTAATAGTTTGTTGTTTGTAAATTTATTCAATAAAACTGTTAGTTCAAAGTTAGAAGATTAGCTCTGCAAATATAGTCGGTAGAATTCGGGAATATCTCTTTTTAAATGCACTTTTTTACCCATCAAATTTACCCATTTGGGGTTGGCTTAAACGTGGTTTGACTTCACTAGTTTTAAAAACAAGAAATATTAAAGTCATAACTTATAATGAATAATTTTGACAATGCCGGTCTTCTCATTGTAAAATAATTTTCTGCTATTAAAAACCAAATAAACTGGACCCGGATTTTTGAATTTATCATTCTAATACTTAATTATGGCATACAATCTGCATGTTACGCCTTATGTGTCCATGTGTCTCACTTTGCTGTCAATTAAATATTAGAGTACATATTCAATTTTGAGTTAAGATCGTGCTTTGATTTACCCATCACTTACTGAGTATTTTTGAATTTATTTTTGTCCTTTGTTACTGTGTTGTTGTTTTTTGTGCTTGGTCCAATTTTGACAAACAAAGCTCTTTTTAAAAGTTTTTTTTTCTTTCTGTTCTAATATTAAACTGGTACCCGACAGTTCTAGATTAATGGAGGGAATTAATGCCTACAAAAAAATGCAGAGTTGTTCCAAAGCCAAGAAGAAGCCTTTGGCAAAGTTGCTGTCGTATCACATACCTTTTGTTTTCGTGGGTTTTTTTCGATCCTGCAATGCTTAAAGCTTAAAAATGTCATGCTCATCTCATTTGAAATGTTTCACATTGAATTATATAGTGACCAATCGTGCATACAAAAAGAGAGGTAAAAGATACTAAAGAGATAGTCAAACTCACAAGTCAATGCCATGGCAAAAAAATGATACTGAGCACAAGACAAGTTAAATTTACACAGGCAGAAAAGAATACTAAAGACTAAGCAACATCAACCCAACCAAAAACTGGGAGATATCATATATACATAACTATTATATAAGGCAGTACGACGACCCGTAGCCTTGTCCCAATGACTTTGGTGGCTATAAGTGACTCATTTGTAACCATACGTACAGCTATCATGACTTATTATAACGAACTCTTTCAAAAATAATACTGGTGCCAAAAGAAAATTCTGAATTGTTTATTTTAACAACCATTAGTGTTAAAAAAACCCAGCTAAAGAATAAAACAATACATAAACACGGTTGGCAGTGCATGATTCTATATGTTTATATATAAATTACATACAGGCTAATACTAGTACTGACAATTCAAACCCAACTCACACAATTGATATACGAACTCAATTTGTTTATATATAAAAGTTAGTATGTAGATCAGTCCATCTGATCCATTTAAATTATTACACTATTGTCGTCATTTTGAATCCTTTTTTTTCGTTACTAAGAAAGACAAAACAAGACTGCAATCTAGCTACTTCGTATGACTAAATATGAAAAGGATTAAGAAATAATCAAATAGACCTATGGAAAAGAGCTAAAAATATAAAAAACATATAATGATGCATCTCTTGTAATTTTAGTGGTTTTAAATGTTTCCGTTTGGTTTAAAAATCAAATTTTCAACTTGAAAATAAAGGGTCGTCTACATTTTCATATTATTCACACAAGTGCAATCTTCAATCTTACTATGGATGGGATATGAATAACTGCATTTTAACCCGGGACCATTTAATGAGCGTTGTTATCCACTCATGTCTGAGAGTTGTTTTATTGTCCCAGTCCATTCGTTGTTTTCGATAGTATTTGAGTGGGGTTGTGTTCGTTAATATCAGACTGCTAAATTTTAATTTAGGAAGTCAATGGTATAACAAATATGTGTAGCCTCCAATAATATATTCGCAGCCAATTTATACTTTTGCTTTTAGTGTTTGAAATATCGTATAATGCATATGTCCGACTATCTTCTTCTCAGACTGTAAGTTGACCTCTATATATCTTTGTAAATTTGTTTGTATACTGTAGTTAAAGTCTCATTTTCACTGAGTCTGGCATGCATGGATCTCTTATTAAAAGTGACCGAAGGGCTTTTAGTGTAAGTCGATCAGTTTGTGATTATATTTGTGTATTTATTAAAATCAAATTCATTACTTGAAGAATTAATCACAGTAAAAAGGAAAGTTCGTCGTCCGTAATTATGATTGGAGTAAACTATTGGTATCAACATTTACTTCTTTTATTTCATTAAACTTCAAACTATAACTGTGTACCTGTACTAGTAATTATACACTATACTTCATAATGTAGGAATCAATGAAGGAAAATAGTTCAAGTATTTAGGGCTATACATGTATCTATTTTAACGAAATCCCTAAATAAACTCTTGCCAAAAGAATGTATCTATACGATGAGATAGTTTCTCCTCATTTTCTGCCGATATCACACCGGAGAAAAGGGAGTTCATATAAGATTTTCGATTTCAACGATAGCAACAAGAAACATAAAATATTTTAGCGACAGGCCCTATTCAATGACATAACTGACACAGCAAAGTATTTCTTAAAACTATCTTTAATTGTACACTTTTTTTAACAGTATCTGGAAAAAAAACCGGCTTTCTCTATATAAAAAGGTCAAGAAAAGTTTGAACCACACATATCAATACATTACATTTAGACACCAAGTGCTGCATCAATAAATATTTAGTGAAATTATTAAAATTCGCATGCCGTTGACATGTAAAACTTGAATTATAGAATACCAAAAAAATTTTTTTTTTTAGGCTATATATAAAAAAAAGAAGCAAAATGAATGCTAAATATTCACAACATCATGTACTGGTCTAGCCAGAAAAGTGACATTCTTCAAACCCAAACCGGCAAATCAAAATGAAATATAAGTCACACAATTGTAATGTTATTTCAGATTATACATTATCAGAAAAAAGATAAGTTATTGTTGTTTATTCATGAAATATTTGCCGCAGAACAATTTTATACTCAGTAAGTTGAGATTAATATGATGGTTGAATTATTACAATGCTATATACTGGTATCCCTAATTTTGTGGTGATATGCAAAGATCTTCAAAGTGTTCAGTCGAACTCTTCATCGATGGTGCTTAAGAAAAAACAGACCTGCGCCAAGTATGAAGAAACTGTCGTTTTTTTGTTTTTTTTAATCAATTGATGATATCAAATCTTACATTTGGTGATGCTTTGAAGAGGGGAGTAAAGAAAGGGGGTAACTACACGAAAGAAGGCGAAATAAAATTGCCATTTAACGATGAACGAACAATTCAAACTGTCAAGGCTTGCATGCACGTTGATCTTTTAACCGATTTCACAAATACTCTTACGATGAATAACGACAACCTTTTTCACGGCTACACGTGGAATAAAACTGTCAAAACATGTTGCACGAAAATAACCGTTTACCATCCTTTTTATATCAAAATACAGAAATTGAGATACTTTATATATATATATAGTATATTTTCATCAATATATCTTCCTTGTTAATGATATCCATCTAGCTATAAGAATCTTAATTTATTTCCATATTATCGGGTGTTTTAAATAGTAATCTGAAAAAGAACAAATATCAATAAAAAAAATAAAAAAATAAACTTCGTATTCTAGCCTGAACATTAAACAAAAATCACTGGAAATACGCATTCGCTACGTGAACTCAAGTTAATTCAAGGTGAGATGTCCAATTAATCGATTAAAGAGGATAGCGTGCATGTGCTTGTAGATAATGTGTTGACGTTACGTTACGTATCATTTTAGTAACGTCATTGAAATATGTATGGCAACGTAACCATGTGAAAAAACAACGTCTCGGCGCTGAAAGGACACTTTATATCTAATTTGAATTTTATCAAGTTTTAATTAGTAATTACAACTCATTAGAGACAAGACGACAGCCTAAGTGTTATGTGAGTTTGATATGTTTTAGTATTTGTATATTAAATGGCTTAAAAAAAGTAAATCAAGTTTAAAACGTACACATCAAATATCTACTGTATTATGGCGGAAATTTTCACTTGATATACAATAAAAAGGCACAAATGTGTGTAAAAAGTAAATTTGAATCGGAAGTGCAAATAAAGTGTTCAAAATGGTGCGTAAGATCATACTAAGTAAAACCGAGGGCAACCATTAACAATTTATATTGTGTACCTAAAGAATATTGTATGTTCGAGATAAACATGCCTAGTAACATTTTTGTTTGCATTGTACATTCCTTGTGTATTGATCTCCTCGTGTTCGCTTTTTATAATTTGTCTGTTTTTTTAAGTTTATATTGCAATTTTAAATGTGTTAATGCTTTTTTTTTTTTTTTATATCATATGTATTCTATTGCATCCCATAAAAATAAAGCTTATGTTTATAACCTTATTCAATAGATGTATAGTATTTACGTTCACACCAAAACAAAAAGTACTTCACTAGTAAACTAATTATTATGACCTGCAAGGGATATTTTGTCTTAACAGTTCTCAAAAGACCGAACACTAAATAACTAAGCCATTTTCTATCGTTCAGTAAGTTCATGGTGTAAATGTTTTCCTCTATTTTAACATTTTTGTTATACATACTTCATTGTGATGGAAACGATCTATACTTCATCGGCCATTGTGTCTTCCCACGTCATGTTTGAATTCACCTTTACATTTTGTGATCAGGATTGAATGAATAAGACAAGGTTTTCAGTAGGCTTAAAACGATCAAATCACTAATTATATAACTTAAAGGCATACATTCTTGTGTGTTGAAACATGTTTTTAACAAAAACATCAATGAAGATTAACATGTGTATAAGAAACATAATGTAAAACTAAATATTTGAAATAATAGCATTTATAGTGTAAATGTAAATCAAATGTTTATATACTTGTTGAATATCATGAATATGTAGAAAATATGGGCAATATGAGATTACAGTAATTATCCTTTTAAAGATTTCTATAGTATGTTATCTTAGCAAAACTGTTGATGTCTTATTGTTTCTTGACCATATATATTGCACACATTTATGGAATTCGACCGTTATAAATTGCTAACACTTTCAAACGGTTTGACTGCTCCTTCTGGTATCTTTCGCCTCTCTGTTGCTACATGTAACAGAAATTAGATGAAATAAATTTTAAGACAACATTCAGTTTCTGATTCTCTAATAGTATTCACAGAAACAACGATTAAAATTGATTCACCGGACGCGCGTATCGTCAACAATTACAAGGGACTCATCAGTGACGCTCAGGTCAAAATAGTAAGAAAGCCAAATAAGTTTAAAGTAGAATGCTTGTGGATTGTTGACCCAAATTCCAAAATTTGTGTTTTAATGGAAGCATTAAATATATTATATTTCGAATAATTGATACTTATGCAAATAGTTGATTTATAAAAATGACCATTTGATTCATATGTATGTCAACACCAAAGTGCTGACTAATGGGATGGTGTTACACACTGAGACAAAACGTCCACCAGCAATGACGTCGACCAAGTGGTGTTAGTACTTTTCAAAGGTACCAGACCTATACTATGATGACTCATCAGTGACGCTCATATCGAAGTTTCTATAGTTCTATCTTGCAATATTTTGGAAAGTGAAGAAAATTGCATGGGATATTCAGTAAACTACGAACTGCGATATACACATTATGAATATGCAAGAATGGTTTGCTTCCCCTTTATAACATGTAAGAAGTTCCCCTGACATCGAGTTAGCACACTCATAGTGCATCATATATATTTTCTTTTCATTTGTCTTACTGTGTTTCAGACTTCGTCTTATTCCATGCTTTGAACAATAATACTTTAACCAATGATGAAACAGAAGGATTAAGAATCAACAATAATTTAAGTAACAATGGATTTTATCGATCTATTGTAATGTTTTCTGACTTGAAGTTTTAGAGCGCATTTCTGTACCTGTTGTTGCCGAATAATTAGGAAAAATATGAAAATATATTTAACTTTTTGTTTGAATGTAAATACTTTAGTCATATCAGTTGTCAAATATACACGTATTTGAAATAGTGTCTTTTTGTCTAAGTATTCGTAAAATTATACCGCACACACATATATAATTGGAATGGCTGCATCTAGTAACTCTGGTGGTTCGCACAAAGCTAACTTTGCTCGCATTGGGCATGCTTCACAGCATATAATGTCAAATATTTTGCAAGAACTTTTGGCAAGTTATGAACCTCCGGGTAGTATCGGTAGCAAAATAAATAAATGTCGCAATTTAAGAAACATCTTGAAAGTTGGAGACTGGAGAAAGATAAACGATGCAGTACATAATGGATATACTGATTTTGATATACCACTAATTTATGCTATTTTGCGAAATCTCTATGATCCTAAAATTCGTCCATCAAAAAATTAGAATCACCCCAATGATCCAGAGCCGCATGAGAAACTACTAGGAGATGACCTTGAAAGATGTAGAAGAAGTCGTAATTTAATCTTGCATAGAGGAAATGCATTTGTATCTGATAAAGACTTGGATGCCATTTTCAGTGAATTTGAATCTATAGCGAGCAGGTTAGAAACAGAACTGAATAAACAACCAAACGAATTCGTCTCTGAATTAAAAAAATTAAGAACATGTTGCATGGATGAAGACACAGAGAAGATGTACTTAGACAATCTTCGAAATCTTATGGAGAAAGAGAAAAATGCTCTTGAATCCATCCAATCTTTAGAAGAACAAGGAACCAAAACCGAAGAGCGCATGTCCAATGTTGAGCAAGACTTGCAATCACTTATAGGTAAACAGTTACTTTAATTAGATGTGAAAACATGAATAAGTAGTAAAAAGGATATATATTGCATGAATATCTGTATTTAATTGTTATCTGACATAATCAAATATATGTATCAATACCGTTTATTTATCAGAGGTCTTCTTCAAACAGAATATTGTAAAATTATTTAGTTTTATTTTATAATTTATAATATTATATGTGAAATATAAATTATCTACGCGATTTTAACACCTTTTGGGAATCCAAACGTGTGTCTTGATCAGGTCAGCTTGATTTCTTTTCGACTTAAAGTTGAGCTATTCAATTATTTTTTTGATTGCTATGTTTATACTATATAATTAAGTTCATCTTTTCCATGTTTAAATATATATTTGTAACACTCCATAATACATCAGGTTTTGCAAGTCATTCATATTTGTTTTTCCTTGATTTTTATGTTTTTAAATTCTTATTGGTGTATAAATTACTAAATTTAATGGAGACAAAAGGTTAAAAATGGAAATGTACTATTTAGGCGGATTTTCGGATTAAACCAAAGCAGAATTGGTATTCAAAACAAAGGAGTAGGTCCGGTAAGGGCCAGTTTTGGTCTCAAACTTCAAGTTTATCTAACAAATGATTGTGGATACGTTTAAACACTTAAATACATGTATGTATTTCAATTGATTCAATTATTTTTTTGTGAAAGATTTATACTGATTCACTCATTATAAACGCTCCGATTCTACCTTAATTATGAGAAATCTGTCAAATATGCCAAAAACTGTCACTTTTGAGATGGTTTTTGTCAAAAATGAAAGTGGCCGCATCCGTGTTCATCCTCGACCTTGATATATGTTATTTAATATCATTAAACACAGCTTACATTTCAATATCAAGAATGAACACAAATGCGGCCACTTCCGTTTAAGACAGAAACCGGCTAAAATTTAACTACTAGTAAAATGATGAAATTGTGAAGATTTCTGGAATTTAGCATGACTTAATGATGCAAGAACCCGATATATGTGCACTGTAATGCCAAAAACAGCCCATATTTATGTACCAGAGGCATTATACATGTTAAACTTTTCCAAAATTAACTAAAATTTTACATTTAAATAATTTTGTAAAACTGCTATATTTCGGGGCCAAAAAGGGGTCTTACTGGACCTACTCCTTTGTGTGACAGATTATAAATGTAAATAAATATAGGCATATGAAGTATGTGTGCCAATGAGAAAACTTTCCATACAAGTCACAATTTGTAAACGTAAACCATTATAGGTCAAAGTCCGGCCTTCAACACGAAGCCGTGGTTCACACAATACAGCAAGCTATAAAAGGACCCCAAAATCATTAGTGTAAAATCACTTATCCGGGAAAACCGACCACTTTCACGATTGAACAGATTATCTTAAATATCTTAATTAACAATGAAAAAAAAATATTCAAGTGCACCTATCTTTGATTAATGATTACGTCATACTTTATATCGGCATTAAGGGACAACCCGTGGTAAAATATAGCTATATTCAAGCCCCCATGAATTATTTAGATTCTAAAAGGACAAATACGGCAATTCTTTTGGATCAAAGCGCTTTAGGTGGAGGCTGATATTTACCGTTCCCATAAATAAACGCACCATTCAATTCGCGTAAAAGAATGGAACAAACTGACATCTTTAAACTGTTTACAATAATATATTTCGATAGTTTTGGATGAATTTGATGATAATTTACTCAAATGTCTTATAAGTTTAAAAAAAAAATTGGCTTACATCACATTTTAGCATCGTTTGTTTACGTTTTCTTGTTATGATGATTTTCGGTTTCACTAGCGTGTAGTTTCCATAAAATGCTTATATTCTGACGTCGTTGTTCTATGACGTCGGGTAGTTCATTCATAAAATACATATGACGTGGGAGTACAATAGGAACAGCCCTAGCAATAAATTCAAATTCTATCACGGGTGTGTACTCAAATTGTTTGAATTCATAGTAGAATTCAGGTTTAACCAACAACATACACAAAATAATTGAAGTATTCATTTGCTGCAGATGTTTTTGAAAACATCATTTCGTCTGCTCTTAAATAACACGCATTAATAAACCTTAGTGAACATAGTCCTGTCACGGATGTATCATGATAATAAAAAGATAATTATTTCGTATCGAATTAGAATTGTAAATGTTGTAAGAAGCTATATTTTATTCTAAAATTGTAAATACATTTGATTTACAGATACAGTGCAGTCTTTGAATATATCTAATGATGAGAGCCGTAAGTTGATACCATATCTTAACACATACTTAGACTAAACAACATATGATTTTTACTGTATACTTATAATATTAAATTAACGTAAACTCCATATTTTTCGAATTGGTGCTTAGCGGGTTGATATGAAAAGTTTATCACATGATTCGATCGTTATCACATGCCTTTACGTATCGTTATCGCATGGCATTTCGGTAATATTGGCAAATTCTGGAATATACACCTCAAGGCTATGTTTTCAGTGAAAAACATTACAAAGTAGTGTACAAACAATTATTTTGATACTTGAAAGTATACTGTGTAAAAAAAATAATGATTATTAATTAAAATAATATTAAATAACACATTTTTTTAATGTTTGAAACATAATGTATAAAGTTTCTTTAAAATAAGTTGACTTCTCCAAAAGAATTTATTATGTATTTTGTTGAAGTATATCTTTCGTTGATTCGTCCATATTGAAATATTTTTCTTCTCTGTTGAGGCTTATGATAGAAAGATTTCACATCGAATGCACTGGATCTGGGGTCCGACGTCAGTGAACTTTTCAATCTTTGAACTTCTATTTTGTAACCACGTAAAAAGATCATTCAAATTAAACTGTTTTTTCTCCATTGTTGAAGCATATGATAAACAGATTATAACATGTCAATTTTCATATATCATGTATTATCAGCCCTCGGTCAATATCAGCGATCCAGCCATGCGGCGCTTGGGCTGATATTGCACCTAGGGCTGATTATACATGCGATATGAAAAATGCCATGTAATAATCTAATAATAATTTTCTCCAACATAATTGCTTGATACTATAGTAAAGGAATGTAAGTGAAGAAGATGATAACTATCTTTTTACTTTAGTATTTTATTCCTTGTGAGCCAAAATGAAAATTAATTCACTTTGAACTTTTTCTTTAACATACATGGAATATTCGATATGAGAACACACGGTTAAAAATCAAATGGATACTTATTATTTGCTACAACAGATAGAAAATATGAATTTACAACATCAGCGTAGTGTTAGAACGTACGTTAGTTAGTATACAATGATGATGTCTTATAAAAGCTTTTGAACTTTTCAATTATATGGTTTGGAATATTAAGGAAGTTTGCTGCTTAGTTTAAAAAAAAAATTAACTTTCACTTAAACTAGTATATATTGATAGGGGATTACTTGAGGAATCAAACAAGCAAAGAAAAAAATATATAGGGGTCAATGTGCTTGTTTTCGATATATTAGCCATTGGAATATTAGCGAAACAATATTCTCTCTTCATTTGTCAAAGCTTTATCATTGACCAGTAAAAAATTTGATCAACTATTTACTTTTCCAAATGGCTTATAAACTTACATGTCAAAGATTCATTAAAAGAAAAAAGGGGTCCATTTGCAAAATCTCTTTAGGCATTCAAATTGATAAAACCAGAGGATTTCGAAAATCTGACAAAAAATCCAAAAAATGACAAGCAAACATCCTTAACATAAGAACTGACATTTCCCTATGTTGAATTACATTTTCAAGATTATACTATCACAGTTGGATCAATTATCATTGATTCTGTCAGTTTTCAAGCAGACGTGATACAAAGCATTAACAACTTCTATATTAAGTAAAACGTTCTGTCATTCTAATTGAGACAACTATAGAATTTTGGTTGTAAGCTACTATATTTTGATCGGAATCCACTAGTTTTATCCCTGTGGAGTAAATAACAATTTTTCCAATAAACCCCCTTCTTTTTTCGTTATTTCAAAACGTATAGGTTTTAACCATATATAATCCTTGTTATATTTTCGTAGTTTGTTTTTGAAAGAAAAATGTTTTACATGTAATATTAGATGTATGAAAAATCTTTAGAAAATCATTTCCCGCCTAATTTTCAATTGTTTATACTAAAAATCATGGACACACCCTGTGATATTTTTCTACTTTTTTAAGTGTGCTATTTATATACTTTCAGTTTATACCCATAATATTAGTCTTTTTAAAGAATTTTTAAATTTGAAACAGAATAATGAACAATGGAAATCATACCACATCTTCATTTTCATATCATTAAGTATAACGCATCATACGGAGAAAAAAATATATTGTTAATACATCGCTTTGTAGTTGTGTTTCGGGAACCTTTGGAAGACAAAACTTGTTTCGAAGGTGAAACAATCAGCCTAGAATGTGTAATAGAAGGCGGGAAGAAACCAAGCAAATGGTACAAAGGAGATTATGCAGCACGCGTATTATCAGATAATATTCGGGATGAATCTAAAGACCAAACTTATAAACTGACCATTCTACATGCTACAAGAGAAGATACAGGAGTTTACACTATATTGATTGGGAATGAAAGAAAAGATGTTCAATTGAACGTTATCGGTAAGCATATAAAAAGTTCAGGCCAAATGTCATCATTCTCAACTTTCTCAAGTTTCGACATACATAAAAAAAAAAAAAAGGATAAGTATTTAAACATTAAACATACATGTCTACCTGGCAAACTGTGTACTTGAATATATCTAATGTATTCATCATTTGAAAACAACGCACTTCCAACTATTTATAGCAAGATACAATGTTTATTAATGGTTGATTATTTTCTTTTCGCTTTATTGAGAATTATAGCACATATCGAACATAATTGTATTGTGTTTACATAATAAATTTCTTTTTTTAAGAAAGACCACCCTCGTTAGTCGAACTTCGTCATTATCAAAGTGAACTAGCAGAAATCGCACTGAGAGGAGAAAATACAATAATGTGTGCGGGTACAAATGCTGGGAAAACGTATGTGGCTTTCCATGTGATAGAGGGTCATTTGTTAAAAAATCCAAGAGGTATGGTTTTGAATCTGGCGTGGAACACAGGACGCTGAGTTTAAAATAGATATCAATGTTTTGCATATATATAGCTTGGTAGTTTTGAGAAACCGATAACAAGTATATTAAAGGTTTTATTTTGTTTTTGTATACGGGATGTTAGATAGCACGAATACTTACCAGAGTTGATAGATATAGGAAGATGTGGAATGAGTGCCAATGAGACAACTCTCCATCCAAGTAAACCATTACAGACTAAGTACGGTCCTAGACTTTGATTATTTTTTGTTTCTATTTTTATGTTTAAAGAATTAGTTTATGCATACAATTTTGTTTAACATAAGTAAGTTTATTAATTGACAGTGATATATATATCAATTTAAAATTTTCATATGTACAATTACAATACCGATAATACCGAAGATATACACTAAAGCGTACTCACTATTAACATTAGTGCCTAAGGTCTATTCAGTGCATTTAGTTGGAACTCCTAATCTCTTAATGCAGAAAGATCATTAGTTTAATTTTGTTTCGTCAAGACTGCGAATACATCTGAATACGGATTTCACAAGAAAAAAAGATACAAACAAAACCGAAGTTAAAACACAGACTTTCAGTATAAAAAACAGATCTTCTTATTTGATATAGTTGATAATCTGTAATTTTCATATTGTATAACTTGTCTGTAGGAAAAGTTGTGTTCATAAATAAGACAAACGTTTTACTTGGACAGCAGTACAAAAGAGCATGTGATGCTTTTACAACTCTCCACTTTCAGGTAAATTGTTGAAGCTATGTTTTATTTTTAACTTTTTGCATCGAAACGCTATTTATATTGCTGTATGTACTCCAAAGTGTAAAATTATTTACCCGAACAATTTTGGATGAGGGCACCGTCTAAAATTTGTTGTTTACTATCAGTGTTAATCAATTTGATGTCATGAAATAAGGCAATACAATTACAACTTCATTTAGCTTTATGTAAAAACACTCTGTCAAATTCACATGTGAAAAAAAAGTCAAATAATGCTCAATTCTTAGGAAACAATTTAGAAGACAAATCAACATGACAACCACAATGCGAATTCACATTTAGTAAAAATTTCATTATAAAAAATAATACACAAGCGACAAAAAAGCAGATTAGTGACTGTTGTTGTATTTCAGAATTTAGACTGCAAATTTATAGCTCTAGTGAGTTGATACACTAATATATAGTATCTTAACCACTTTTTGATTGTAAAAGAGGAACTAATGAAATAACGAATTCATTTTTTTTCCGGTAGCCGAAAAGATCATCGAAATAGAGTATGCTCTGGCATTTCATTTAGTATAAATATAGACGAATATATATTAAAACTGTAGTGGTAAATAATTTTATATTTTGGAGTTAATACAGCAACACCAATAGCGTTACGATATAAAATGTTTGAATGAATTTATTCAAAGGCAACTGATAGGACAGAGGGCATGTTACTACTGAGAAAGGTGAAGTTGAAAGTTTAAATCATCAGGATTGTCATAATTTTTTTGTTTTAATTAGTCCCTTCCATTTTAATCATTGTTAATATCGAAACAACCATGATATAGAATTTAGTACACTTAATCCCAAGTTCACTAGAATAAATTCATTCAAACATCCACTGACATGTAACACACTAGTAATTGAAGTTAACTCTGAACTGTAATTTGACCTACACAGAATTTGAAAAGTTTGATAAATACATTATGTTATGTTCAGCTTTTTAGACAATGTGATTATCATTCCAATGCAGTAAATTCAGTGCTGTTCAGAAAATTTGCTTTTAGTTAATTCAGTACTGCTCTGTATTTTACTGACACTTTCCTATAATGTAAGTCATGGTAGGTGTGTACAGGTTAATGATGACTATGATAGTCTAAACAGAGAATGAACAGATCATTCATTTAGGCAGTGCTGTCCATACACTCCACTTCATTGACTGTAAGTGAAGTGTATGGACAGCAATGACTTAACCACTTAACATACTAGAAGAAGACGTCGATATGAAATTTTTTTATGTAAATATTTAAAGGGGCACTAGCTACGAAATATATAAAAAAAATATATATGTTATTTGTTTCGCTCAATCATTATTGAAAAGCAAAGAGTGAAATATGTGAAATTGATTAAAATTGGTGAACATGAATTTGACAGGTAGTACCCCTTTAAACTTAAATTTCTTTCGAAATACATTTTCGCACATTTAAATTTTGTTCTCATTATTATTATATTTTGAAATGGGTAATTTTGTAATTTGATGCGAGTGTCTTACAAGTGAGACCTTTAACGCTATAAAACCAGGTTAAATCCACCATTTTCTACATTTTAAAATGCCTGTACCAAGTAAAGTATATAACATTGTTGTTTATTCGTTTGATGTGTTTTGTTTTTTGATTTGCTATTTGATAAGGGACTTTCCGATTGATTCGGTAATTTTGTGATTTTACCTTATCAGGGTAAAATAAAAATATGGAAAGCTGATGAAGACGACAGTGAGAATTTCGGAACAGAAATGGTTAATGCCAGGTTGATATTTTTGACTCCAAAATCCCTATGCAACCACCTCATTGAAACAGCAGCGAATAAAGTGTCAATAGATATTTTTACTTTGATCGTTCTTGACGAATGTCATCATACACATGATAAAAGTGTGTACAACGAATTGATGTCATATTATAGAATAGCAAAATATGGGGAAAAGACGCATCGACTTCCACAGGTACTGAATTAGTAAAACTATTTTGAACTATTTCCAGAGTGGCTGTTTGTTGTCACTCCTATTTTAGCTCTAACGATAATACCAATTTTCACTCGCAAGTCTATTGTCTAGATTGTAATTCAAATGTTAAATTGTAATTTTCCAATTCCTACCAAGTTCTAACGAAGTTTTTTTGAAATTTATTTTATTGACTTCTTAACTTTAAGTTACTTAAAAGAGGGACGAAAGATACCAAAGGGACAGTCAAACTCGTAAATCTAAAACAAACTGACAACGCCATGGCTAAAAATGAAAAAGACAAACAGAAAAACAATAGTACACATGACACAACATAGAAAACTAAAGAATAAACAACACGAGCCCCACCAAAAACTAGGGGTGATCTCAGGTGCTTACTTACTTACTTACTTACTTACTTACTTACATGCGCTTATTCAGTAATTAACACTGCCTGGCTTTTAAACGTTTTTCTGTCATGGTACAAAATTATATTGGAAATGCGCAATAATATCATATGAAATAGGAAAGCTGTTTGCATATGAAAATGTTTACATTAGACATCATATACTATTAGGATCCCATTTTCAACTAATCGTACAGAAATTGACGATTATGTCGCTTTGAGTACTACTATATATATATATAAAAAAGAGAAGGTAACTTATTCTTTCTTGTCTTTATTTTGCTGGAAACTTAAAAAAAAAGATAGTTTGCACCCCATATAAATGTTTTAGTGACATCCAAACTTTTAGAAATTTCAGATGTTCAAAATAGTCTTTGACACACATGTTTGAACGATGAATGAAAATTCGTAAATTAAGACGATATTTTATTCTGCAATGAAAAGTGCATAATGTAATTACATACACTATATTCTCCATACATACCCCGTACATCATACAATAAATACCAGTTTACAACACAGTAAACAATAATTTAATACTTATCAATTTACATGACATTTGTTTCAAGATACTTGGACTAACAGCATCACCAGGTACAAACAAGGCCAAAGATTTGTCAGCAGCAAAAGATCATTTGAGGAAAGTAATGGCAAATTTAGATGTTACTAAATTGTCTGTTGTTCAGCGCCATAGAGAAGAACTACTTCAATATACGTCTATTCCAGAAAAGGGTAGGTTAGAATTGAAGGCTCGATTTTGCCTCCTCAAATTTGAAAGGATTCATCAGTGAACCTGGTTTGTAGGCATTATCCAATTGTTTAACACGCTATTCAGCTTAAAGAAAATCCAATAACAAAAAAATATCAAACGATGTTTTTCATTTCTTATCATTTAAAGTATCTGATTAAATGTGATAACTCATTTTATACAAATATCGTTTTCATTATCTCTCACCTTCTGATATTCACAGTTCACATGCTCATTTTGTATTCATTACAGCTCTAATGTTTACTTTTTTGCAGTTCCCATTGCATCAACGACCCGAAAACTCGATCCTTTGAAGGATATACTACTCGGGGCAATGGAGTATGTTGAAAATAAACTGAACTCTCGAATTGGTAATAAATTAACTATTGTGATTCATGTTTCGGCCATAACTATTCAAACACTTCAATTATTGATAGTGTGGCATATTTTGTCTTTTTAAAATTATTTATTTTTTATCTTCCTACTTTTACCTATAAATTGCGCATCGGAGGGTAGTTATTCGGTTTACATGTACATGTTTTTCAGAATGACAAACTAAGACCATAATAATATTTTAAACACAAAAGTTTGAACAAAGAAAGAGTTTTCAATTCATTTACAAATTTGAAATCAAACATGGATTAAATTTCAATGGGAGCTTTAAATTTAGTTATCAAAATATGTATTAAATAAATTGAATTATATCACGATGAGAATATGTCAGCATAATGTTGTTTTTATTGATATCTGTTTTCTGTCTGGTTTAGCTTTGGAAATAATATACGAACGTTTTGGTTATCATTGTTCTGTATCTGATATTCATGTTGGTACATTTCATTCATAATAATACTGTATTGCAATGTTAACTTGTACGGGAAGAATTTATACAAAACACATTAATTATAATAAAATTCGTTCTTTGTTTTGCTCTTTTTATATCTATCCGAACCTACACTCTTGATGATTTTTACGGGCGTATAAAATTGATGATAATAAAGAGTTATCGATACAATTCTTTTTTGTAGTTTCAAACTTTTTGACTGAAAATCTACTCAATAATAGGGACTTATATGAGGCATTAGGTAATCCACCAGTACAAAGAATGGATGTACGGTACGTACAGTGGATCAGTGAAACCAAAGAGAAAGTGGAGCATGTATTACATAAAGATACAAAAGTACCACGATTGCTTCACGCATGTCTTAGACATCTAGAGGTATATATATATATCAATAGTTAATATGAATGACATTGCTTACTTCGAAAGTCAAACTTTATCAAACATATCAGGTTATTATGTTGGAGTCACGTAAAACTGATAAATTTTGACATGTGAAACGTAAAATATGTATGTATGATAATTAAGGCCTGATTCCAGCAAAACAATATAAAGTGATGTTTGCTTTGGTTTTTCTTTCCAGAAGAATCAAATAAATCGAAAGAAGCTTTATTTTTTGTCCATGGATTTATGAGTTTTAAACAGCGGTATACTACTGTTGCCATAATTTATTATAACTATTGAGATTATCTCCCCAAACATACAGTTGTCTCTTGTGTGTGCATATATTTTTCGAACCCAACATAGACTAAACACAAGATAGTCAAGCAATTATACCAACTATATACATTTTATTCGTGGTTTGTTGCCGTGCTAACTTTTTTTAAAGTTTCTGTTTATTCTTCTCCCGTTAATATCCATATATCAAAACCACATATTATTCTCATAATAATAAACACAAGAAATTGTAAAGTGTAATACAACACGACAGAGCCGATGGCTGGTTTAATTGCCATTTAATAATATATCTCATGTACATAATATAAACATCTTTATAATGCTCTCGTATATGTATGTAAATAGTTCATTCAGTGAACCCACACATGTAATGCAAAATAATATCTTAATGCATGATACAAAATCTATGAAAATCGTAGTATAAAAAAATAAATCTGACTGATCGAGTGGACCCTGTCGTGCCGAATGCTTAACCGCAAAATCCTTTTGAAACACATAACCTAAAAACGCCACCTATAGGCAGACGATTTAGAAAAAAATAATTTAATTCTAGTTCTTATATTCAACTGATTGAAATTATATTGTTCAATGCAATTAGTATCTCAGAGGAAATATAAGAAAAAATCTGGTTTCTTGTCATTTTGAAATACCTCATGTGACAAATAATGCAAGCACTTCATTGTTCGTTCTGCTAAGTTAAAACATATCAAATATTCAAGCATTGTAATGAAGACAGGACTATGAACTTACCAAATGATAATAATTGAAATAATAGTGTTTTGAAATTTTAGCTTTATACAGAATGTCTAGAAATTAATTCATTGCTTGAAATTGATCAAGTTCGTGAAATTGTCATGCAACGATATGCAGACGAATCTTTTGCAAGTCAGAATGCTAATACCATTGAAGAAACAGAAATCGTATCCAAGCTACGAGGTAATAGATATAAGTCAATATTCACTGTAATTTAAACCCATATGCCATCAAATCTACTACTCTATTTACTACGCCTGCATGCTAATTTATCTAGATGAATCGTGTGATTATTATTGTTAGTTTTTTTTGAGTAGTTTTAATGTTTTTGTGAGTTCTTAACACCCATTTTACGCATTATGACATTATAGATAAAGTAATTTAAAGCTTAATTTTTGTTGCATTGTAACATGAAAAAAAATTGTCGGCAATTTATAACTTTTTTCATCAAATTTAAAACCTCAAACTATAGGTCATTTCATCATTTTCTAATTTGTGTCATATGTGCATGAACTTGAACTGTTTGAATAGAAGAGAGGGGATATTGCATGATTGCCAATGTTACATTTGTTCACCAAAGTTCAATTGAAGTGGATGCAAGCAATTATAGGCAACCGTACATTTTTATTTAAACGATGATACATCGCTGACAACTTGTTAATTGTTTAAACTTATCGTTTGATTTGTTTTCTTCTTGAAAGACGTGTTTGCTGAACTTCGAGAAATTGGAAGAAACATCGAAGGCAATCCTGATGTTAAAAATGTTATTGAAAGGATCGAAAACGAATACCAACTACTTAAGGAAGAGTCAAGATTTATTATATTTGTAAAAGCCAGAGCAACTGCAAAAGCCTTAGCAGAAAGACTACCTAGCTATCTACGTAGTACCCACCTTACTGGTTCACATAAATCTGTAGAGGAAGCAGGTAATTACCTTTTATCGTATACAAACGAATTATATGTCTAAAAAGTAAAATCACAAAAAAACTGAACTTCGAGAAAAATGCAAAACGAAAAGTCTCGAAATGAATGACAAAATAAAATGATAAAACACATCAAACGAATGTATAAGAATTATAAAAGGTCCAACATCGTAGCAAATTTTTTAATCTTTTAAAAATGAAATGGTAGAATCAAAAACATATCGTTTCGATTATATATCATGTGAATGAAATTGTGAAACCCATTTCAATGTGTTTATCCTGGACATTTGTTACTGAACTCTAACTCGTCATCGTATCACCGTATGTTACAACTTAAAACGAATTATTGTAGCTGTCTATATGATCCATTTAGTGTTAATATTTGCAAAATATTCAAACTTAACATTTTAAATAAAATAAGATAAATAAAATTGAAATGTGATTTGAAAAATATGTATACGCCAGTTAGCAGCATTATTACAATATTATCATACAAACACCTTTTGGTTGGGTTTGTGTTGTTTGTGTAGAACACAAAAGACTAAGCAACATTGGGGGTGATCCCATGAGCTCCGAAAGGGTAACACGATCCTGCTCCACATATGGCACCCGTCGTGTTGCTCATGTTATTACAAACCTGGTATAAAGTCTAATTCGGTAGTTCACAATCATCAAAAGGAAAGGGGATGGTATATACGACGAAAAAAGCATATACGATAACACCTGTGAAACGATTATTCGATAACGGTCAACCAACTCGTGATTACGTCTGTTCTTCCTTGTGAGGAATACCATTATAGAAAATGCAAGCTCGGAAATATCGTATCAATTGGGACATATATACACCGTATGCAGGTGCTGCAGGAGTATTGCTACTTAGAAATGGAAAGTTCACAATTGGAAAGCTGAAATTATCTCTTTATAAGAAAGTCTTGTGCAACATACAATTCAATGATGTAAACATGTTACAGTCTTGAACATGTAAACGCATTATTGATCTGCTTACATCTTTAGTTTTTAACTTATTTTCGTCCTATATCATTTTAATGTTACCTTATCAAGTTATCTTAATCTGTTTAAAGAAATATCGTGAAATGTCGGTTTATGATCAAATATTTGTTATTAAAATACATTTACACAATTTTTTAATTATCGTACGTTCTTTATTTGATAAGTTGTGTTCGCGTTCATTAAAAACTGTTTCATCGACCAACAATACAGTAATCGAGTAACCAATGATATATATTTTCTTTATTATAAGGTCTTCCTGCGCACGAACAGATAGAAGTATTAGAGAAGTTTAAAAATGGCGACCATCTGTGCATTGTTGCGACATCAGTAGGATGTGAGGGTCTTGATGTGCCGCAATGTAATGTGATGATCCGATACAGATTCAGTGCAGATGAAATTAGCAGCTTACAAATGCGAGGTATGCATTGTTCTATGTATGTAGATATAGGAAGAGATGGTATGAGTGTCAATGAAACAACTCTCCATCCAAGTCACAATTTATAAAAGTGAACCATTATAAGTCAAGGTAGGTCTGCAACACGGAGCCTAGGGTCACACCGAACAGGAAGCTATAAAGGGTCCTAAACATTACTAGACGTGTAAACCCATTCTAACGGGAAAAGCAACGCTATAATATTTATAGAAAACAAGAAACACAAAACACGTAGGAACCACATTACAAACAGACGACAACCACTGAACATCATATTCCTTACTTAGATGTCTGCTAAAGCTATTATGCGTATGAAATAACAAAAACTTGTTACAAAAGGGTTTTGAAATAAGGTTTAATTTTCCAAGTATCAAATTTTATGCCATTCAATGCAGAACAAACCGTTGCCATATGATTGTAAAGTGTTTGTGTCTCATTGGAATGAGAAGGACTGTATACGGGATAAGTTATTTGCAGGAACATGTGAGGTGCGGGTAAGGAAAGGGAAAATCAAGGACAACACCCCCTCCCCAAAAAAACACCAACTCCCACATACTGGTCTCGTAGCAAACTAATCAATTTTCAGTTAACATGGTTAACTAACAACTATATTTAAAAACCAAAACTCAGTTGCACGGCAGAATATTATCACACGCGATACAAACAACTTATAAAAAAAGTATGTTACAGAAGAATTATCCTACTCCACCGGTGTCCCCATCTAGTTTTTTAGCATAAAACCTAACATATACATTTAATTATAGGACGAGTACGCAAAAAAGAAGGACGGGAGGTTATAGTTGGCACTTCACAGGAATTTGAGACTGAAAAGAAAAACATCCAGAGACAATATCTAATGACACAAGCCATAGACGAAGTTTCCAAACTTAATATCACCAGAGATATAGCCATAGCAGAGAAAAAGATATATGAAATTGAAGAAATCGAAAGAAGGACTGCAAATATGAAGCTGAACAAAAAAAGAAAAGGGCTATTTACTATCAATTGTAAATACTGTGGCGTTGTCATAATCGATGGCGATTCGATGCGCCAAGTAAATGAGAAATTATTCCTCGTGTGTGACAGATCAATGTTAGCCAGAGTTGATAGGAGGCAAATACCTAAAAAGAAACAAAGGGAATTTGATGGATGTAAGAAGCTAGGTAAAGCGTTCGGGCTAGAGTGTGGACATAACTGGGGTTCAATAGTTATCTACAATGAGTGTGAATTTGTGGCGTTGTCACAAGACTATATCAAAATATTTGACTGTCAAGCAGACTCATTCATAAACTGTGAAAAATGGTATGATCTGAAATTTAGAATAGAAGAAATTTCTGATGAAGACTTCATGAATTACAATAGATAGTTTGATCCAACCAGTATTTTATTGAAGAGGTGCAAATCTAAAATAATTTCTATAAATCTAGTAAATTAACTATACATTGATGTTTAGTTCGAAACACATCATGTATGTCAAAGACACATTACCAGAACTAAACACCAAAAGATACATTACTTAGATACATTGCTATATTATTTATAACTGACTTGTGTTGATATTTATATTGTGTTTCATTTAACGCATTATTGATTAACAGGATAAAATAAAGGCTCGTATATAGCATGTATAGTGCAGGTTCAGATGGTTGAAATTTAGCTAGTTTTTTTTCTTCAAAACAGTCTAGTGAGTGACGTTTGGTATGTGTTTTCTGTTGAACGTTTTTAAGTTATGCCCTAAAGGGCATATCCAACAGTTTATTTCTGACGATGAGAATTTTTTCCCTTTAAGATATTTTATTCTTCAACTGACAAAGAATCACATTTTGCCCAAAAAAATATATGTTGTCCATTTCGTTTTTCCAAAAACTGCTGCTGAAAATTGAACATTTTTGCAATTTTGGAGTAAAAAACGTTTTTATTTGAAAAAATTAAATATGATTTTTTTAATCAACATATACTTATATAATTTGGCTCAAATTGAAGGAAAATAATTCAAGATGGTAAGAAAAATCTAACTTTCTCATTTAAAGCATTAATTCTTCCTCGAATAAAGCCAAAAACGTCATGGTGGACCCAAACAACGGCAAGAAATGAACATTTGTAATGCACATTTTTGATTTTTTGTAAACATTTCTAACGGTGTCGATTTGGCCAACGTAAGATTTGTTATTCTTTGAAAAAAATGGAATGTAATAACGTTTTGAAAAATATATTTCACCATACTCGTTTTTGAAGAAAATTGAAAAATATAATATTGTTTACTCAATCCCTCCCGTACGCCTCACAAATTGCGCAAAAAATTTAAGACGTTTTCCGAAAATAACGTTATATTTCCCCGCTATTTTTTCAAAGGCAGTGCGACGGTGGGGCAGACAAATGTATTTACACTGTGACTTTGGGTAGTTATCTCGATATCACACATATCGCATCTTCTAATTTATAATGAACCATTATCTGGTCCGAGACCACAATTGTCCCAAGTGTTAACAGTGGGTTACTTGCCATTGATTTTTATACCCCTTCCAAATTTATTTCTCCATGTTTTATGCCTCAAATTGTAAGTAGGGGGTTTAAATAACACTAAAAAAATATGGGTCCAGAATTCTACAGGAAAGTACTGATTTGGTCCAGCTGAAAAAGGTTTAAAATTAGCAATTTGGAAGCTGTCAAAAGATTTCAAGACACCCTAAACACAAACTTGTCCATATCTTGAGTTAAAGACGATGAAGTTTTCTCTAATTTTGATATAATTTGTCCCAAAAGTAGTGCAACACACTGTAAAAATTTAATTGAGAAAGCGCAGGTTGGATGTTTTAAATTTCCATTTATGTTCTTAAAGAAATGCACTATGAATTAATTGCGGTCTCGGACCATCTCGACGATATAACAATTCAGTTAGTTTTACTATTTAGTTCGTCAAAATTGTGAAACCCGGGTGTAAAACATACAAAACGTGGAATTACAAACTATTAAAATAGTCCGTCTGGTATCTTTTATCCCTCTTTTAAAATCAAAAGTATTACACGTAAGAATGTTAGAAATCCGTTTCTGTGTCTCGGTCTATAGTACAAAGCAGGGTTAAGTTTCATAATATATTTCCATTTGATTTTTTTGTTCTGAATATTTATTTAGTATGCCATTTGATGTCCGTCATCCATAATTATTATTTATTTTACCGTTACTTTACAATGAAGCGTTTTGCTTATACTGATTTATAATAAACCGTCTATAATTTCACATCTCGAATTTAACAAAGAGCACGTGAAATTTTGCAAACACTTGTCTAAAAACTCACTGACTCCGTATTATTTATTCATTTTGCAGTTTCTGGCTTTTTTATTCTCTATAGGCTTCTAGCTATAACAAAAATCTTTATGTTGACTCTTAGAGTTTTGAATTTTATGGGTCGTTTGGTTGCTGTCGTATTAATGTATACCTTTAAAATATTTTTCAAAACAAAAGGATTGATTTTGGTATAGAAATATTCACATCTCTGGACTTCTCCCGTCCGACAGCATATCTTTGCTAAAATTGGGTTCGGCAGTTTAGCTGCTCAAATGTATAAATTTGCAGCCTCGTTTAGTGGAAATAAAAATGTCGTACATGTATATCCGATGCATAGTGCAGTCAGAGTTTCGCGCAATCTATACGTTAAAAGAACATCTAAATAAATGCATGAAATGGTTGAAGGGGTATACGAACTTCGAATAAAATCTCTAAACAACAACAAAGGTTACATGAATCTTCAAATAAGTCACACTGCTGATTTAAACTTATCTGTTGCGCCTTTTGCTTGTAGATGAAAACAAATAACTTTATTTAAGAAAAGAGATCAGTAAAACAATAAATTGGGAATAAACAAAAAGGCCGAAATCGAGCATGAATGCCGTTGTTTCACGCTTCAATATATGAGTTATTGCATATACACAATGGAGATTGTTTTCTGTTCTACTGCCCTCCACCAAGTTTGGCTGCATACAATGTAACCACTGATACTATTTTATTTTTGATCATTCAAACAAATAAGTTCAAAGAAAAAAATGCGGAAAGTCTAAAGTTTTCGTTTAAAATAAAATATAAATAAAAATAAAATACCAAAACTGAAATAAATATTTGAGACAATTATCAGTTGAGAACTAATGATTATGCATCACTATATGAAACTGATAAATTGATTGCTCCCGTGCTCCAGTGGCAAATATATCACGAATATTTACGACGTGGCGAAGGTGGATCTGAAGAAAATCATTGATACATTATCATGATAAAGGATTTGCTAGGGGTAAAACGTATGCCGTACTGAATAAAGTTGAATAAGATCAAAATTTTGATTTAAGCTATTAGCCCCGCCCCCCAACCCCTTCCCCAACTTTGAATTATGGTATTTCGGTGGCTGTTTGTTTCCACATTCCTTTTATGGACCCGCTGATTTTGTGAGGGCGTGTCTTATTAGTCAAGATCTACATGAAGACCTACATCGTTTTTTTTGCTAAATTATATTTGTTTCCTCATACACCTGAAACACCAAAATCGTCTAGTTTCTACTTGTATTACAATGTTTTCCTATTTCAATTTTTTGTTTTGTTTATTACAGTGTCATCTTTTATTTTATATTGTTTACGAGTTAAAGGCGCATTCATTTAGAGAGCTACTGTACATTAATAGCACTTCAACGCAAAGCTAGATGCATGACGAATGTTAGTTTACACCGTATTTTATTTTTCTCAAGAAAGCTTGTTTTTTCATCTTTCATCAAGTAAAACCAAACTTTGAGTTTTCTATTCTGAATGACAAAATCTCGGAAAAGTTTGGTAAAGAATTAATTGTAATTTGCATTCTACAATATTCTAATGCAATAATAAATCATTACGCATTTGTTCTCGTTGTTTCCTACTGCATGTATTGAAGATAATTTCAATAAAACTGAAACTTAAGTGAGTATGGTCTATAGTGATCAAGAAAATTGCAGTTCTTTTATAATAGACAAAAAGGACAAAAATATCTTTAAAGATTTAAGCTCTATTTTCTGTTAATATTCTGTATGGGTTTTTTTGCCGATTCCCGCCGTGCTCTTTTCTTTGATGAAAGAACCCTCCCTTTCCAGACGGCCATAGCAATTCCAATGGTGATTCCGTTATGACGTCGTTGAAACAACGTTAAATTACGGGAAACACTAGACTACGTTTACGTTTGTTATTACCTCCCCTGAAACTGTTGGATATGCCCTTAAGAATTAAAAAAACCCTAATGGAATCCATAATTAGTAAATACCGATTGTATGTTAGAATATAAATGAGTCATGTGGTCATGATCGACTGATTCTTTATCTAAACATGTGTTTTTTTACCTTTTTTGTTTGAATTATAACACTTCTACGGGGTTCATGTATATTTGTGCAATGTTGTGTTCAGCACTTTCAAGTTTTTAGAAAAAATAATTGAAAAACAAGTGTTTCTTGTTATGCATAATTTTTTTTATTAAAACTTAATTTTTCAAAAAATCCAATATAAAGATGTAACAATAGACACCAAAAGCACTGAAATTGTTTAACCTTAAATCAGAAATGTTTCTTTTGTTATGATTTGGGATACATAATGAAAATTATATATCAAAAAGGGATACTAGTAAAGAAATTAATATAAATGTTTTTCTGATTAATGGTAAACTACAAAGTGAAACCTTATTTAAAAGATCACATCTTGTCAGAGACTATTGAATTATAAATAACACTAAATCACACCCGTGAAATCGCTGGTCCGTGACTGAACTAAAGTATATAACTATGTGTTAGCCTTATTTTAGCCTGGATATAAAGTATTGATATTGTTATTTGATAAAGTCATGCTGATTTGAAGTTGCATAGTGTTCTCTACTTTCAAAATCTTTCAGTTTGAAACCGTCGAACTGGAACTTATCAATTATTGGTAATATTAACTATTTGAAAAACAAAGGGGGCTGGAACGGAGTTATATTGTATCAACAGCATTGTCCAATATAAGTTATAAATTTGTTTCGCTGTTTTGCGTCATGCCAGCTAACAAATTGGAAACTGTACCTTTACGACTTATTTGAAGTCTAGATTTTTAGTATTCAATATAATTCAGTAGTGTTAACCCTGCGATTATGACCCGTGTATACATATAGCAAATCCCTAAATACATCATTTGGTGGTGTGCCTGTCGGATGGGGAACGTAAGGTAAATGGTAGCAGGTTAATATACTATTGTTATCGGTATCGGATTCAACCCGGAACTTGTTAATTATTGGCAATATTAATTATGTGGAAAAAAAGGGTCTGGATTGGTGTAATTTTAAATCAACACAATTCTCCTATATTAGCTTTATATAAAGTTGACTTCTTTGATTTGTCGCTTTTATCCTACGACGGCTAACAAATTGGACCTCGTTATTCAAGTACATGTATTATAGATGTATTCAATTACAACATCCTGTTCAACCCAAATCGCGAAGCCTTTTCTATTCACGAGTTTAAGAAAGAAAAGGGCTTTCCTTTTACCTTTAAACACACATGTACTGAAGTTAATTTAAAAGGTCTTCTTGTATTTCTTTTTTTTTTTAAATTATACACAATTATTTAAATTAAATTGAAATAAGTTTGTATTGTTACTTTAAAACACACTTCCCTTTTTAAAAGGTTATCAAGAATTGCTATCAGAGTCCAGTTATCAAGGAATAATATTAAAAACTTAGGTGTCTCTATATATTCATATTTATATTCTTATTAAAAACATGTTCACTGCATAATTAACTAAACTCAACGGACACCATACATCTATGCTAGGTTGTTGTCTACTGTATGGTCGAGTTGTTGTCGCTTTGACACATTCCCCATTCCCTTCTCAATTTAAGGCTTGATTACTTAATGGTGAAAATTGTTCAGTAATCATAAAATATATATAAGCATTGAAAACACCCTGAATTTTTTTTGAAAATATAAGTCACAAAATAGTTTTAAGAATATTTGATCAGATTGTTTTATCTTTAACCAAAAGGTGGTATATATTTGTAAGTGTAGATGAATATTGTGTTGAAATTATACTATGACTATTGTTTATAAATTATACTATGTTTATTGTGAAATTGTGGTTCCAATGCTTTAGTGAATACATTTTTAGTATTAAATTGTTGTTAACAGTTCTAAACAAAGAAATATCTGTTGTTAAAGACAGTTCCAAAATAAAGGAAAAACAATAGAAGGGTACAAAAATAGGTCTTGGTTGGTTGAGATTTGGTTGAATATGGTTTAGACTAGGTCTAGTACGGTTCAGACTATGTCGAGTATGATTTGGACTAGGTCGTGCACAGTTATGACTGAGTCGAGCATTGTTCAGACACGTAAAAATGGTTCAGTACTGGTCGAGTAAAGGTCGAGTACGATGGTTCAGACTACAGTCGAATATAGTCAAGTACATTTCAGACAAATTCCTATTGGTCGAGTAACAATCAGGACAGTCGAGTACAGACAAAGGTCGTTTCAGACTTTTACTGATTTGGTGTACTTCCCATGCCAATATATTTCACCCGGTCAAAGTTGAGAGTTGTTTGACCCGTTACATTGTGTCAATCACATAAGTTTACACACTTGTTTTTCAAGAATTGGTTATTTAAAATGTAGGAAACAAAAAATAAGGGAAAAAGAACCATTGTGCCGTTGGTTAAGGGTACAGAAGCTGTACTTGCAAAATTAGAATTTACTGAGTTGACATTTATTGATTAGAATAGTGATATTTGAATAGTTTTATAGCAATAAACTATATCACAAAACAGTATAGAGGGTCTAGTTTTCAATTTGCATATGAATTTGGTGTTGCAATACTTTTGTTCATATGTATAAACATGTATCATCTGCATATGTAAAGCGTTATCAAATATTTGTAATATACATTGATTTGATGGGCTTATTAGATTGCCACTCAATACAGAAATGGTCCACAGTAAGTGGTGTCTCTATTAAAATAACAATGTCTCTACAATATATAGAATCTCCATAACGAACAACATTAATATTAGGTAAAGGGTCAAGGGCAGTTAAAGTATATAAACAGTTCCAGTTGACAGAATTAGTTTGTTTGTTGGTACTGACAAATGACCTTAAATAGTTTGAACATGCATTTTTGCACTCCGACTTTTCAATTGCATATATACCCGTTCAGTGAGGTATGTTAATTATTTCTAAATGAGATTACAAGACACAGTAGTATATAGATTAGACAAATCAAAACTTTGAACAGACTTAGAATCTGCAATATGTGCATGCAATATCAAATATTTCTAACAAATTTTGACAGTACAAAATTAATTATTTGCTGGATTTCTAGAGCGCATTGAACAGCTTATTACCAAATTTTTATTGAACCAATTGTACTAGTAAGTAGACTAGACAATTTAGTAGTGAAACAAAAGCTTGAATATGAAATAAATCTATATCACGTACATCGTCTTTTCAGCTTGGAAAGCCAGTAAATAGTCCGAACTTTCATGATATTCAGTTCTGCTTACAAAGAGGTAGCAAAAATGTAATGTTTGCTATAAATGTCATTTTTTTTTTAAATTGAATCAGTTGAAATATTGGCGAATAGTTGACAGCTTTTTGCAGAATCTCTATATATAATTTACATCAAATGGTGTTGGTCTTATTTGAATCCATATCAGCCATGAAAATAGAAAGTCATTAACAAGTTTGTTTAGCTTACGTTTGATACAATAAAGATGGTTGTTTTGTGGAGTACAATGCTCAAGATTTCAAATTTTTAATACAAATATCAACTATGATCAATACTAAATTAAAAGACAACCTCAGAATGATGTTTAAGCTTTTACTTGTTTACCTATTTTGTACACTAAATACGGAGTCGTTGATGATGTTTCGACATTCCAATTGATAATCGATGGGGGACAATAATGTTTAAGTCCCTTACTAAGGTAACTTACTATGTGCAGTCATGGACGATGTTAAGGTCTCCTGTTACACCATGAAACAGATGACATACATGTGTTTTATTTGTTATAAACGTATCAAATTAAAGGATGCTCAGTATTAACAGAGTAACCAGTACATTGTTATTTTAACGTTATGAAAAGGACACTGCAAGGAACTTTTACAAAATCTATTTTTTTTGTCAAATCTTAATCTTACAGAAATGTTTTATGGTCTTTAGGGCGTTCAAATTAAGAAAAAAGTATAAAATGACTTCATTACAAGATGCATTTAATATCTGAACGATTTTTTTCATAGAACTTGAACATGAAATTGTGTTGCAATCCTCAAGGTTTGATATAATTTACTTATAGGTAAAGAACAAAGCTTTGTTAACAGATATTTTTTGCCGTTGTTCTTTTTAAAAGTAATTACGTTTGAAATATTTAAAGTGCTAGTACGAACCCTAATTGTGATTTCTTATACGTTCATGAGAAGGAGTTTTACGAACAATTTTTAGAAACTATATCTTAAATGTAAACATAACCGATACTTGCTACATAACTGATTTCTATAATGATAATATAAAGACCGAGATGAAAGACTGTCTGTATTGTTTCAATCAAATTTAATTCAATTACTTTCCAAGATCGTGCAAATTTTGTTGCGATTCCCTAGGTTGATTATTATCTACTTAACAAGGCTGAACTTTTTAATACTCCATATAAGGATTGTTCTTTTTAAAGTGTTGATAAATAAGAACTCCAAATTTATGGGGTCATCTATAGCGAAACACGTGTTCATGTGTTCGTTTAGACAAACAACTTCAAGTTTCACCAACGTACTAAATACCGCACCCGGTTTGTTTAACGTTAGTAAATAAATGCATGCATTTTATTTTTCGTATAGTATAGTAAAAAAATAATGTATTGCACGGTTCATCAAGACAAAGTGTAGTCACGTGTTCAGAATGACCAATGGTGAAATTGTGTTATGATTTGGTACCAAGTGTTAAGTCTTCATTCTAGCCATGGACGTTCGATAGTAAACAACACAATGGACGAGCCGGCGATTGAACAGTGAATGGCAAACGAGGTACATAACGCTTTCGAGAGTTCTCAGAATTCCATGGTTTCCAGAATCGACAATCTGATGAGTTACAAGCTAGGTTCCAGATGCAGCTGTCCGATAGTCAAATTGCATAGAAAGTAGAATTGACAACAGACAATTACAAGCTCAAATGGAAGGGTAATAAATAACAGCACAACATCAACACAAAAATCATCAAAAAAATGAAAGAAGCCCAATCTAACCCTCAAGACAGTCCAATGCGAAACGATCAGATAGATTCAGCAACCCAAAGAAATGGTGAAGGTATTGATTTGCTAACGCATAGGCAAAAACTTGTGAAGATGGCTGATCAATCAGAAAGCGAATGGAAGACGGTAGAGGATCGGAATACCAGACGAACAGTCAAGCAAATAATTCTGAAGAAGAGAAACGAATACGCAGATATTATGTTAAAGCTGCACAGAATATGAAGGCAGAGAGAAAGACAAATAGGAGTAGATTTACTCAAATTTCGCACCCCACAACAACCAGATCGAGTGCACCCATACCTGTTCATACACCATTACATCATTTACATAGACCAGAGAAATGCTACGAATGTGGAAAATCAGGTCATTTGCGTAAATTTTATGCTGCAATGAAGCAAAACTTTGATAAGTAAGTATTGTCTTTGAATATTTTATTGGCAAGATTTTAAAGAATTTGGTATTTCCGATTGTGAAAATATTAAGTATGATTGTTTAAACAAGTCTACTTTTCTAAACGAAAACAACATGTCGAAAAGTAATCCAGTAGATACTAGATCGCCAAATAGACATGCTTAAAAAGACGTTTAATCATTGGACAACATCAGGTGTTAATGACCAAGTATTAGACGTGATCAAGAACGGGTATAAACTACCTTTTTACACTTTATCAAGCATTTGTTCATTAAAAAAAAAACCAGATCGGCATTAAATAATCCTGATTTGTATAGAGCTAGATAGAACAAGAATGTGTCCACAGTACACGGATGCCCCACTCGCACTATAATTTTCTATGTTTACTGGACCGTGAAATTGGAATACATTCTCTAATTTGGCATTAAAATTAGAATGATCTTGTCAAAGGGAACATGTATACTAAATTTCAAGTTTATTGGATTTCACCTTCATCAAAAACTACCTTGACCAAAAACTTTAACCTGAGGTGTAACAGACGAACGAACGAACAGACGGACGGACGGACGAACGATCGGACGAACGGACGCACAGACCAGAACACATAATGCCCCTCTACTATCGTAGGTGGGGCATTAACATAAATAATTTTAGGTTGTGTGTCAAAAGTAGTATTAACTCTGCATTTGCATTCAGATATCACAGATCAAATTTATTCGTTCATTGTGTAATAATTTACGTTTTTTGATTGAGTTAAGTCTGCCAATTGATATTTTAACGTGTGTTTTTCTATGTTGTGATGTTATGCTATTGTTTCAGAAAAAGGGAGACGGTTTGGATCCATTAAAACGTTTAATCCCGCTGCAAATGTTTGCACATGTCCTAAGTCAGGAATCTGATGTACAGTAGTTGTCTTAGTTTATGTAATATATACGTGTTTCTCGTTTCTCGTTTCTCGTTTTTTTTATACATTAGACCGTTGGTTTTCACGGTTTTACACTAGTAATCTTGGGGCTCTTTATAGCTTGTTGTTTGGTGTGAGCCAATGCTCCGTGTTGAAGGCCGTACATTGACCTATAATGGTTTACCTTTTTATAAATTGTTATTTGGATGGAGAGATGTCTCATTGACACTCACACCACATCTTCCTATATATACTTATACCAAAAGTAGTAAATCATTTGACAGTAGCTGAAAATAAGGATAAGTTGCGATTAGTTTTAGACGGCAGGCATGTACATCCGCACTTGCATTAATCGAATTCTGTTTAAGAAGCAAGATTATCTGTTTTCATATGATTTAAAATCTGCATATCATCATATTGAAATATTTTCTGAACATAAAACATATATTGGATTTGCGTGGGCAATTTCAGAAAAGATTTCCTTTTGTGTTTTGAATGTATTGTCATGTAGTATTTCAACAACCGGTTACATTTCAACTAAAGTTAAAGTTAAAGTTGGGGTTCGTGTTGTTTATTTTTTAGTTTTCTATGTTGTGTCATCTGTACTATTGTTTTTCTGTTTGTCTTTTTCATTTTTAGCCATGGCGTTGTCAGTTTGCTTTGGATTTATGAGTTTGACTGTCCCTTTGGTATCTTTCGTCCCTCTTCTTTTACTAGACCGGTAATACAGTATTTAGGACAAAAATGAATAAAAATCATCATGTATTTAGATGATGGCATAAGTGGAGCTGAAAATATGAGGAATCATTGGAAATAAGTAATCAAGTGCACACATAATTGCAAATGTTTGGTGTTCTTATAGCAGAACAAAAATGCAACTGGCAACCTTCTCAGACAGTTACATGGTTTAAGATGGGACATGTGTGGTGGTAAGATTTATGCGTCACATGAGGATTAGAAAAGCTGAGAAACTTTTTTAAAACACTGTTTATAGAATGCTTACGTCGAAATTAACCTATTTGAAGGGTCAAAAAGTTATATAGAGAACCTACAATCAGATATTATATAAAGGTAGTGTCAAGTCAGACCTACAAAAAATCGCAATAAATATTGCAGACATATATATTCGGGTTAAGCCAACAATGGATACACAAAACTGATAATGTAAAAGCTCATTTATTCAGTAAAACGTCTACTTGTGATGAGTGGGAATCAAAGAATATATTTTCCACCATTTTGATAAAACGTGGGGTAGATTTTCAAATGCATGCGTTTTAATTCCAAGCATTGGTTCACAGGTACCGAAGGTATTGATGCGTTAAATAATGCCTGGGCAGGAGAGAACAATTAAATTGTTCCACCTCCTAGTTTGATTGCAAAATGTATTTTAAAGATACAACAAGAACACTTTACATGTACATTAGTAATTACCAAATGGACATCAGCAGCATTTGACCAATGTTAGTGACTGCGAGGGGGGAACTGAAAACTTTTTATTATTCCCCTGATATTTGATAGTGATAAAACCGCACACCTTATAAAAAGACTGTTGTTTGAAATGACTCGATATCAGACTAGCACAAAACTTTTTTTCCTGAAATGAATAAGAAAAAAAACCAACATGATTCTAATAATTATGCCGTTAATTTAGAGCCAACTGTTCCTATTACATAAGTTTGGTCCCCTCCGTAAAATATTTAGTATGCCTTCGGGATATACAAATATTAGTATTGTCAAGAAGTTCAATAATGGCCGGGAAACAGACTACTATTACATAGACTTCAATATGTTAATCAGCACACATTCATATGTTATTGTTTTCAGTATCTGGATACTAGATCGGAGGTTATAATTTTAACAATGATAATGACATGGAATGGGCAAGTGAGCCCAACCAATCGAAGTCACTTAGAGACATGCAATCTGGAGAACCAGAAAGACAATATTCTCAGATATGCATGGTGATGTGGAGGGGCTACGATTTTCGATGGGGTGATTACCGTTGTTACGCTCCGCTTTCATATATATGTTCACGCCCCGTAAAACAAATATCATACTATAATCTGTTCTCACATAGTTATTGTACATGTATTTTGATGATGTTGTTTGTGTGATTTTAAAAACAATATGGTATCGGTCACAGTGTTCTTTAAAAACCCTGTCGATCTTTGTAAATAGTGCGTGCTCAATTATAAAATATATCAGCATCATACACACAGTTTTTTGTGTGGTGTTGTTTTTTGCAATCTATATAAAGTGTGTTTTAAGGAAACAACATGTGCTAAACAACGGGTTTAATTATTGTTTAAAATTCCAGCAAATCCCAGTTATGGTATGCATAAGCTGTTTAATTTGGGTGTTTGCGTTACACGTACAGGTATGTACACTTTTTATATGTCTGTGGTTCTAATCAAAACATGAAACAATCATAAATTTAATATTTCTAATCCATTCAATAAATGCATTTCAATTTTTAGTACATTTAAAGAAATGTTACGACCTCACAGAATTTTCTTTAATAGTGAGGGTTTTTTTTCTAAATCAAAACAGTATAACAACCACTGACACGAACTAATCAAAGTTTTGAATAGTTGAAACGCAGACCATGCAGAGGACCCTTAATTACACTTACGTTTGAAGAAAACTTACATTATCGCTTGATCAACAAGAATTGGGGTAACATGTAACTTTAGGTGTACAGGTAAACATAAAACAAGTATTTATTTGTGTACCTGGTATTTGTAAAATAGAAGGCTGATTGTACGATTAATTAATATATGCAGTACGATAAATTCATACAGCTTTCGCCTTTATAAATTTGAAAGCTACGTTTGTTAAGTGTAAGTTTGTAGTCGCAAGGTAAAGATGATATAAAAAAGAAGATGTGGTATGATTGCCAATGAGACAACTATCCACAAAAGACCAAAATGACACAAACATTAACAATTATAGGTCACCGTACGGCCTTCAACAATGAGCAAAGCCCATATCGCATATAGTCAGCTATAAAAGGGCCCGATAAGACAATGTAAAACAATTCAAGCGAGAAAACTAACGGCCTTATTTATGCCAAAAAATGAACGAAAAACAAATATGTAACACATAAACAAACGACAACCACTGAATTACAGGCTCCTGACTTGGGACAAGCGCTTACATAAATAATGTGACGGGGTTAAACATGTTAGCGGGATCCAAACCTTCCCCCTAACCAGGGACAGTGGTATAACAGTAAAACATAAGAACGAATGAGTTGATTTTATCAAGTTGGAATATTAGTACAATCGTGACTACATGATAATCGGGACAGATTCTGATGAATCGGATCAAAGTCGTACTTATGTTCTGTATTTTTTGGACTATGTACTTAGGAATATGCATGATCTTGTGAAATTTGTCATTACATTTGTTTTGTCGATTCAGTTCAGATTGCAGGTTTGTAGATTAAAAAACAAAATGATATTTTTTATCAACATGATCAAAGCCCAACACATAAAAAGGGACAAAAAAATGGAGAAAACGGTCGCGACGTATGATTAACAAAAGGGAAAGAAATAAAAACTATCAACAAGTTACAGAGATTTGCGTACAGTTTCAAATAAAACGGAAGTGATTGGGATATGACATGGTAGTTTCTAACGACGAAAAAAAAATTCTACTAGATTCCCAGATTTGTATTGTTTGAAAAAGGCATTAATAAACATAAAATAAGACTTCAAATCGTTATGCCCGCGTCACACTGTCCCGATTTTTATATACGATGGACACCCGAATGAGAAAATTGTAAGTTCGTACGAAGTTGGTCCCGATCTTGTTAAAATATCAAAAAGTGGCCGAAGCAAGTACGATAAATAACGAAGTCGAAGATGGTGCCGAAATTATGTACGATAGCAAAAGATGGACATACGAAGGTTAACCGAATACGGGTGTTTTAGCTTCTTATTTCAGCCGAAGCCTACATGATGGATCACGAAGGCTACATGATGGATTACGAAGGCTACTCGATGGATTACGATGATGACACGATGGCCATACGATGTCTAAAAGACAAGGTCACAGTGGCAGATGTAATGCAAGGCAATATCACCCTTGTGGACACACTAAAACCAATATGCTTCAAAAGATTTTAACCACCTTTAGTATATTGTTCCTCCTTGTAATGATCTGACATTTTTTTACGTTTAAGGCCAAAGGTCCAGGTCATGCAGATGGACTTATTTTTTTCTGCTTGAAATAGCATAATACACAGGAAATTGGTTGCTAATTTTTTTACCTGCTGGTTCTAAAGACAATATTAAAGGAATTTCCAGTTACTGTATGTTTTGGTTGATTTAGAAAAAAATAGTTTATGTATCAAATATGCATATTCAATTTACCATTTTCTGCATTTGACATAAACAAGTATAGTGTCCGTATTTGTCCCCAATATGTTACATACGAGGGGATGCCGCACTCGGCATTGCCTTGTTTGAACTGTAAAATGTGTGCACTAGTCTGAATAATCACCCACAATTATGCCAATGTTTACTGATCTATCTTAAAGGTAAGGTAATGGGTTCGTTGATCCTTTTATTCATAAAGAGCTCTTTTCAGGAGAATATCATAGTAATATAGACAATGGAAGAATGTGGGGGAAAGCAACAAACGCGGCAAAATATCACATATAGAAAACAAAATGGTTATGGAGTAAACATTCGGATGAAAACAACTCAGACGATACATAAAAAATCAGAATAATTTATAAAAAGTAGGTTTCCCTATATACGTGTACCTGCAGTGTTGGCGTACGAGGCGCGATTATGATTTTCATTATGTTACTTGATATGGAAAATTGACAAAAAATATTTTTTTACAAGTAAATGTAGATCCTGAGCCTGTAATAGCTGCTCCTCCTGATCTATTTGAATTAATCGAAACAACGCTGTCGACCTTCTTGTTCTCATAGAATCATATGATATGCGCTCCATGTTTTGTGAACGTCTTTCTTAACTGTCGTATTAGGCTGACCAGTGCATCGCGCATGGCATTTTAAATGTATTTTAGTGCGAAAATTAACTTACATTTAGCTGGATTTATTGCCGTCGTAATTCCATCTTGTTTTCGTACTTTTATTCGATGGCAACACGACGCGATGACGAGGTCTTCATGAAGTCGTGTTGCTATCGTAAGACCTTCGGGTAGCTTCGTGATTCATTCGTGTAGACATTGTAATGTAAAAACTGCCCGATGGAAACGATGGAAACACGAATGTAATACGATGTTCACAGATGCATTCCCGGTGACATTACGAAGGTGAGGATGGTGATACGACCTCAATACGAACCCTCAACATCGGACGCACCTTCGGGGATTTTTTAACATGTTAATTTTTTTTTAAACCTTCCCCAAGTTGTCCCCGAATGCTAGAAAAAGTGGCCGATGGTTCTACGATGGTTAAAGATGTCACTACGCATAGCCCGATCTGGATACTATCAGTCCCGATTTTGAAAATTTCAATAATCGTGTTGCCATCGGCGTAAAAATCGGGACGGTGTGACGCGGGCATTAAGAATAACATCTTCCAGAAGTGTATCCACAACGTTCGGTATTTATTTATGTTGCTTTCTGAAAAAAATGTTTTGAATGCTAAAATAATCATATCTGCACGCAAATATCCCGATTAAAACACAACATGTTCTTATTAAAACCTTACACACTTATAAGATAGAACTTAAAATCGTTAAGAATAACGTCTGAAACTTGGATGAATTTACTTACATTAAATTTAAAGATGGACCCAAAATGGTATTTTCTGCGGACAAGTCTAACATCATGAAAGACAATAAAAATCGATCTTGCAGTAAATAAACTAGAAATATAGGAGAAAACCGCAGATGACGCCAAACATTTGTATAAAAAAGTTAATATAGTGTGTTCAAAGGCTAAACACATCCCATCTTTTGTGTTAGTTGAATTATATCTGTTTCAATTGGCAATAAATAATGATTGACACTAAAAGCACTTTGTTTAATTCTTTTGAATTCTTTTGAATGATGGTGTTTTCGATAATGTTGCTGTATTGATGTGATTCTACATGAAATCATCTAAGATTTGTTTTGTTTCTAAATATTAAAATACTCGAAAAACCAAAATGTTTACAAATTCTTTTTTATAACTTTAACATGTTTAAAAGGAAATCGTTTGAAATGTATTTTCAGCTTTCGTATAATTTATTATAGATTATTACAGCGAAGAACAAACAGTGAGCTTAATATTTTTTCAAACCCTTGTAAGCTACTTAAATTTTAGCCTTAAACATGTTAAAGAAGGTTTTGTTTAAGTACGGATGTTCTGATATAGACTTCCGAAATTTTATGTATGACACGCTGCATTGTTTCAATTAACCAGTAAATGGATTATATCGATATGACTACCTATCATCCAATGGGGCTGTTAGAAAAAAACATCTATTTTGGAACACCTATTTAATATTTATAGCAAATCTATTATTACAAAACTGTATTTCAAAATCGACACCATGTAACACTATAATTGCAATACTGCAACATATACCTGAAGGAAAATGGACATGTGCTGTTTTGCTTTAATATTGTGCCTTCTTTTGTTTAATAATTATACGCCTGTCCTACGCAGTAAATGCAAATACAAATTATGAAAATGTTAGAACAGAAATGTTTGAAACGAAAGGCAACACTATGGTTTTGCTGACCGAAATACCACCGATGTTTACTCAAGGTCGATGATTTTATGTGCAAATCGATGCTTTACAGATCCCCAATTTTGTTTGGCGAGTTATTCAAAAGGAACGTCAACATGCCGTATTGAATCCTCCGGGAGCTGTTGCACTGAAACTTAACCCGAAATAGGATGGTGGTATATTCGACGAATCTCTTATCCTTATCGTAAGTTAAAATCATTTGTATTATGCAATGATATGCATGTATGGGAACCTGTTAAACCAATTTGCACAGGAATAACAATTTGTTTAATAAGGTAAACATGTTACATGTTAGTAATTTTGTGGCCCTTTATAGCTTGTTGTTCGGTGTGAGCCAAGGCTCCGTGTTGAAGGCCGTACTTTAACCTATAATGGTTTACTTTTTAAATTGTTATTTGGATGGAGAGTTGTCTCATTGGCACGCGCACCACATCTTCCTATATCTATGTACAAAATTGTAAAGTATATTAAATTTCAAAATGTTTGCGACATTTTTTCGTAATACAAAAACCACTTACCATCATATTTTGAACTACTGCTGAGTACGATAAATATTGGATAATATAACAAAAGAAGATGTGGTATGATTGCCAATGAGACGACTCTCCACAAGAAACCACAATGACATAGAAATTAACAACTATAGGTCACCGTACGGACTTCAACAGTGAGCAAAGCTCATATCGTATATCTTTATTTCAATAAACAATTTACGTTTTACATGATATAGAGATTCGACCATAACTTTTTCACTATGTACATTATGTGTCCTTATAGACCACTTTAATTTTACTGTTCTTCTGGGCAAGGTTATCCTAATATTTTTTGGAATAAAGGTGTCGTGAATTAGGATTGATTTGCGTTCTGGATTTAAACGTAAAGAGGATATGGCAACAAATTTAAAAAGAAAATGAAATATCGTTGTCATTGTTGAACGTACTTTGATAAAACTAATACCCAAAATGAACACTGCCACCTCCTGTATCTTGCAATCTTAATATTTGCATTTATAACCAGAGACTAAATATTGAAATTTACGATTGAATAGTTGAGTTTTCCTTTTGTTATATATAAGTTTAAAAAAGTTTAATAGAAGTGTGTATCTTTTTTATGTAGTACAAATATTTCTTTTGAAAGCTAAAATATAGTGCTATACACATGAGCGAATCAAACCAGTTGAGTAATATAATAAACCTAAAATAGTTCCAGGGGAACTTCAAGATTTTAAACTTATATATAACAAAAGGAAAACTAAGATAAGATTACCAACAAACCTTTAACATGATTATATACTGAACTTCAAACTGAATACGAAAATATCCGAAAACTTGAATGATTGATTTGAATCCAATTAGAAAGAAACACGCAAAATTACATTTTTCTAGAACAAACGATTTAGATAAGTTTACGTTTATGTTCAGTATACAAGTATATAATGAGTTATGAGATCACCTCCAGTTTTTGATAGGTTGTGTGTTACTTAGTCCTTAGTATTTAAGGTTGTATTTCGTGTCTTATTGTTTATCTTTTTCTTTTTATAGTATTGTCAATGTCAGTTTATTTACGACCTACGAGTCTGCATACCCCTCTTGAATATCTAGTCTCTCTATTATTTCAAACGTTAAATATGTAAAGTCTAAAATCATTACAAACCCAAACAAATGGAATTATATTGTAAGTGTTGACATAACACATGTTCAATAAAACCGTAGATGACGTGAACCTAACTTCCCCTACCTAAATAATAAGCATGGTAGCCTTTTTGATAAAGTATTTTAACTGTTGCTTATTTATTAGATCTTTTAAAAGTGTAATATACTTTGTATGTTTTTTGATGGTGATGCTTTCAGTTCCCCTGACTCATTTCAACTTTAAATCCTTAGGTACTAGGGATTGCTGTTGATATAATGTTAAGCACGAATGTTAAAAGATATTTTAATTGTGTTAATTTATCATGTACCTTTTTTTTAAATACGGAAATATACCAAAGAATTAACATGTTGACTTTTCCCTCGGCATAAGCAGAACAATGTTTATATAGTATTTTCAAATTCCTTATTATAGCTTTTGATAATGACATACCCCTTTTCTCTACGACAAAGTCAGTTTATTTTTACATGGGCTGCTTTTCAAACATTTGAATCTTTAACAAAAAATAAGCTTTCAAATTAAAAAAAAACGCACGGAAACTATGCGATGAAAAGACGAGTAACTTCCGTAAAGCTCTTCCGATATTGACATCAGTATTTGTATGTACGACAAAATCCTGTGTCTTAATGTTGATTTAAGAACATTATCGTACAGATTTAGAAAAATAAAAATAGAATATTACACAAGGCATAACATTAATGTTATATAATAATGCAGCTGTATTTGGTAACCAATCTAAATAAGGAACACATATTTTACAATGCATACCTTTTAAGAAGTCTTATTTGAAAGTCGACAACAGTCTGTCTACCTTCGTAATTCTGAAACATATAAACTGAATATGAAAATTATCTGTTTGTCTAATTGTGCAGTTTCCTGTTTTATAATGATAAGTACGTTTACTATAGCACATGCAATTGTTAAAGATGTGAGATCTGAAATATTTAAAATAAAGGGTAATAAGAAAATCCTTCAGACTGCAAATATCACAGATGTGTATTCTATGTCTTTAATCTCATCTTCCGATATATGCCTTTCTGATCCACAATGATGTGTGGCGAGTTATTCCAAACGAACATCAACATGTTGTTTTGATACGTCTGAGCGATGCTGTGTAGATGCCGAACCCCGAGGAGGAGGAAGTTGTATTCAGCAAAAATCATATTGTAAGTAAAAATGACACTAATTATGCAAAGAATTGTTTTGTTTTTTACGTACAAATCAAATCCTCTAATTTCACAGCAATTGATTGAAACTACAAGATAACCTCGCATTTCATAAAGACGATATTTTAGATAGTTAGATGGGCTGATCCAGACCAGTCGAGAATTTTTTTAAGGTCAAGACAAGAACAACCTTGTAGAGACTCTTTCAAACCAGGACGAGACATGTTTCAACCAAGACGTGACAGGCGGGGACTGGTCGTACATTTATGGGGACCATATTCAGACTATACCACGATTACCAAGTACACAATCATATTTATTCAGTAAAGTCAAGACCAACGTTGAGTACAGTTTAGTTCAGTTAGGAGCTGTCGAGAGTATGTATAAACTTTAGAAGGAAAATTTGCGTAAACGATAATTGATAAGGTTTTTTTTCAGACTTTGAGCAATTTCAATAAAATGTTGACATAACTGTTTGCTTTTATAGTTATCAATGTTATAGGTAAATAGCTGTTTAATGGTTCCTTTTGGAGGAAGCTTTAAACCTAAACCTACAAAACAATATTATAATAAAATTTTAACAGGTATATCAAAACTTTCAGCTCCAATGACATGTACAGGATGCGTTTCCTTTGACTGTTTCTTGTATTCTATTTTCGAGGACCAACAAGAATGGACACAAGCAAAGGTAAATTTTTTTTTTAGTTATGAAGTTAATTTACATAGTCTTAAGTTTTCTATGTTCTGTACTTAAGTTTGTTTGTATGTTGTTTTTTTTTATTTCTAGACATGGCGTTTTCAGTTTAGCTCTCTGGTATTTTTCGTCTCTTTTTTATATTTGTTAATGGCAAAATTAGTATCCTTATGGAATATTGCTCTATTGAATAGTTTGATAGATAATGCTAGTTGACCGGTTACACTTAACTATGGAATGTTGTTGTTTTCATGTTTGTTTTTCGTTAATATGATATCGTATTATATCAATATTAAACCATTGCTTTTGATGTTTGAATGATTTTTACTCTAGGCAGTTTATTGGCTGCGTGTTGCCGGAAGTGTTTCACCTATGATTGTTTACCTTCATCACAATGTACATTGGATTAAGCGTTGACACTCAAACGAACATCGAAGATCAGTTTTTTAACTCGCCTGGCCAAGTGAGCTTTTCTCATCTTGGCGTCCGTCGTCGTCGTTGGTGTAAACATTTTACATTTTGAACTTCTTCTAGAGAATTACTGAAAGGAATGAAACCAATCATAGCATCAATTCGCCTTATGAGGTTTTGACCAAGTGTTGTTATTTTTTAGCCGATCCATCATCCAAGATGGTCGCCAGCGGGAGGCCTTTTTTAACATAGGACCCTATGGGAAATGCATACAAATGACGTCTTTCAGAAAACCCCTGAATGTAATGAAACCAAACATTGCATGAATGTTCCTTATGAGGTGCTCACCAAGTGTTGTTACTTTGTCGCCGATCCAACATCCAAGATGGCCGCTAATTTAGTGACTTGGTTTAACATAGAACCGTATGGGAAATGCATACAAAAGTCTTCTTCTAGAGAACCACTGAATTGAATGAAACCAAATATAGCATGAATACTCCTTTCCTAATCAGGTACTGACCATGTGTTGTTAATTTGTAGCCAAATTTTATCTTTTTTTATATGATTTCAAAAACCCAATTAGAGTAGAGTGAGAGATACAGGCCTTGAGAGCCTCTAGTTTCTTCTTCAAAATCTTTTTTTGAAACATACAAACCTGTTTTCCTTTGAAAGATGACATAAGAATTAATCAATTCCTATAAAATTGAAATAAATATAATTTGATAATAACAAAGCCTTTGTCATATTCAACTTAAAAATAGGCTCAATCAATCAACAAAAGTTTGCTCCGGAACACACATTATGCTTTGTATATACTAACATTCCGAAAATCTAAGGCATATATTTTGGCTCATGTTGATAGTAGTTCATTTTAGTTCTTAAATTATTCATCGTATTACAGATATGTTTGAGCAGTTTGAAATCAGTTTCCGTTAAATTGATCTTAAAAGTGAAAACACAACGTTCATATAAACTTTATTTCTTCTAACGACTCTGATACAATGTAACAAAGCGCCTTTACGTGTAATCATATATATACACATGATATAAGAGCTGTCTAGTGAATGCTAGAAATATCTGTAGCATACTTCTAAAAGTCACTTATCTTTCCACAAAATGACCTGTACATAGAACTTGTTTATTTGTTTGTGGCCGCAGAGAGACATTTACCATCTTGATTACCGGATTGGAAATGAGATTCTTTTATGCCGTGCTTCAACACTATGATAAAGTTATCGATATATCTATACTTAGCACAAACTCCGAGATATACATAATAATGGCTGTTACAATATACTTCCCACGTAAATCTACATGTACTGGAACCTATTTTCAGACCTTTGGTAAATAACTGTTATTTTTATTCGGATGCATACATGTAATAAAAAACTGTAATGCACCAGAGCTCGGAGAAATCAACATAATAAAAAAAAGAAAAAATTCCGCGAAAGTATATTAATTTTTTGGGCGCATTTAAGTCCGATTTCAAAACATGACGCTCTACAAATTAAACCGCTAAAGTTGAAAGTTTTCTGATAGATGAACCATCGAAATTCGTACAAAATTGTATTAAACTGATTTTAAGGTAGGTTTTGTATTATTTTCTATTTTATTGCATTATTTGCATATTTACTAATTTCAGCAAGTCAACATTGGGGGCTCTTTAGTAACGAAATGCCAACTTTTGATTTGACGGAGGCTTACGAGAAACTCATATAAATTGCAAATGGCAATTGTTTGGTTTGAGCATGAGATGAATTAAACAAATTTTTTATCTAGCGGTTATTCACGACATTATCCATGCATGGTACGGATTTATTCAAATTTTTCTTGAGCTTTATCTAACAGGGAGTATTAAAGAACAGACACACTTACACCTAACCAACTCTCGCTTCAGTATTTTAATGACCGTATTTGTCCTATTAGAATTGAAATAATTCATGGAAGCCATAGGAAATTTACACATTGCCTAAGCCGTGATATTCGTTAATCTTATTTCTCTTTAACGTTCAGGATAAAAGAGGGACGAAAGACACCAAAGGGACAGTCAAACTCGTTAATCTAAAACAAACTGACAACGCCATGGCTAAAAATGAAAAAGACAAACAGAAAAACAATAGTACACATGACACAACATAGAAAACTAAAGAATAAACAACACGAACCCCACCAAAAACTAGGAGTGATCTCAGGTGCTCCGGAAGGGTAAGCAGATCCTGCTCCACATGCGGCACCCGTCGTGTTGCTTATGTGATTACAAATCCGATAAAATTCGATTTACACGGCCCAGATCATGTGTAACTTTCCAACAATCTATGGCTTCCATGAAATGTTTCTTAAAATAATCGTTGGTAAATTTCGTGCAAGCGAAGATATTCCATCTATCTATTTCTAGGTCCAATGCATCACATACCATTGAAAAGTTTTCATTGACATAGAGCGAGTTTAGTGAGAAGCAATATATATGGTTAGAATGGTTTGATTTTAAAATGCAGTTTTCATCTTCTTTGTTCTTAAATGCTCTTAGGAAAATTGTAAACTCTTGGGAGGCAAACTTGCGGAACTTGAAACATCGGAGGAAAACGAGTTCATTAAAAATGAATTGAGAACCAGAAATACTGGAGATGAACTAATATTATATACACATGTAAGTACTTGCATCTTCAATCATGTAAAAGATTTTCAATTTTTTACTCTGTTTTGGTTTATTTTGAAAGAAGTGAATACATGTAGCAGATATTTTAAAACTCATTACTATCAACAACTAAATTTCAAATTTCAAAAATGCAGTTATAAATAAATCATTAGAGACGTTGTTGACCTGACAAGCACATGAACATTTCCGTAACAGCTTATTACTACTATCAATACGGCATCAAGTACCCCTTTTCTATGTTCTATTTCTTTCTTTTTTCTACTCTGTATGAAATATATTATGATGTGTCAATAACTATCCTGTTCTTTGCAATCTTTCGTTTATAACGTTATCATTGTCTTGACATTCTTAGTAGCATAGTGAATTCCATTGTCGGATACCTGTGTCAATTCACGTGCACACTGACTACATTACTGTTGTATTTGAATCTTTCGGCCAATGAAATGAGACGTTACAAGTTGTTTTTATGATACGCCAGAATGTAATCAATGAACTATCAAACGCTAAACTTCACTGCATATCACTGTATATAAGTACATTTGAACAATCCCATTCCCTTTTCTTGCATGTGACCTACCGTATTAGACTATTTTCAGGACTTTAATAACAAGAGCAACACGACGGATGTCACATGTGGAACAGGATCTTAAAACATCCGGAACACCTTAGATTACGTCCAGTTTTTGATGGGGTTCGTGTTGCTAAGTCTTTAGTTTTCTATGTTGTTTCGTGTGTACTATTATATTACTAAATTTGGTACATACATTAGTAAAGTTTTGTGTGTTTAAGTGATAGGAGAAATATATCTAGGGGACACTCGAAACTGACAGGGAAACTCGCAAACCTATTAAAAAACAACCACGAGAAACCACTCAGAAAATCGAACTTTCACATGCCAATGCATTCAAAAATATTTTACGCAACATGAACCTGGGTGAGTAGTCTCGAATGTCACCAAAGTGAAAGTAGATTAAATTAGTAAGTATACAAAGTCCAATGAATTAAAACGATATAATACACAAACAATAATTGGAAACATAAAAGATCAATAAAAAATCCCTATTTTCTTCGATAACATCGGTAAAAAAAATTTGAATATTCAGTAAAATTGGTAACTACCTTGGGGAAAGATTTTCTAACTTTTTCTATACGGGGAAAACACTTTTTATAATTGGAAATTATTTTAAAACAGATAACGAAAGTATCACACATCTTTGAAACAGTAGTTGTTATGGAACACAGTTTTGATGCGTTTAAAAAGCATAATGTACTGAATAACACAGCATATATTCCAATGAGAGATGAATTTATCATACTAAGAATGCACGATTACAAAGAACAGAAAAAAATCATTACCAATATGATTATGAATATAGTAAAATGGATTGTTTTGACTACCTATTATCGTCAGCCAGTATAATCATAATATATCTACTATAAAGGGGTACTAGCTACGAGATATAGAAACAATCTAAGGTAAGATGGTTTTGTTAAATTAAAAATGAAAAAGAAATAGTGAAATAATAATTCGCTCTGAACAGCCAAAAATTTTTGTCAAATTAAGCGAAGAAGCATTGATATTTTCTAATTCACTTGCAAGTGAATCTGTCAACCCCTAGCTACAGATTGGCATCGCATGCATTGTACGTTTATTTTTAAAGAAAAAGAATGTGAACAATAAAAGTGAAAAAATACACCATTTGATTACGTATTCGATCCATATAAAATCATTCTTATACGGTTAAAAACAATGAGAATCATAAATGTTAAATCTATAAAAAAAAAATCAACCAGAGCTTAAAGAATCCAATTGCACGTGTTGGTTTAATCTATTCATATGTTTATTTATGTTTACATCGCTTTTATAGTCATCTGAGGTCAAATCGATAGTTAATTAGATGGCGTCTGGACTCAAATTCACGCCAAACGAACCTACATATTATTTACCCCATGCTCTGTAAACTGTTTTTTTTAGACTTTTGGTAGTTTATATAAATGTTTTACATTGATATAAATCAAATATGAGAATTTGAGTCAAATCAGTGACCATGAATTTGACAGCTGGTGCCCCCTTAAGCGCAAACGCAGTAAAACACATAAACAACAGCTGTTCCGCGCTACGATCAACCTATCTATACTGCCACATATTCTCATTTTTGACATCAAAATTCCCATTATAGAAAGGCCAAGATTCAGATACAAAACATTTATCTCTATTTTACAGCAAAATAAACAAATAAGTGTATTTCAATTTTTTTCATGTTAAAATGTCATAAAACGAAAATTTCGAGAAATGATGTTATTGTCTTGACGTGGCAACAAAACAAGGTGACATCAGAAATATGTTTCCGTAAACGTAAACAATGAAATGTAAATACCAGGTGTTTTAAAGCTACTTGTACGTCTAAGGACGAATAAAATTGCACTGACAGAAAGTATAAATTTTAAAGTGAAATATGCGATTAAAAAATGATATCATTGAAATATATTATATATACATATTACTAATATTATCAAAACGGGATAAATCGGAACAGCCAAAACAGTATCGTATGTATAGGGCTTCACGATTAACAAAATTACCGAATTTGTCCGTTTTACTTCCAATCATTTGATAATATATGCAAAACGGGTTCTGGTGGTTAATTAAATCTATGGATAGATCTTTGTATTCGAAAAAAAAGGTTGCAGCTGCAATTAAACTTATAGTAAATCATATATTACATTAATAAGTGACTTATCAATTTTGTACTTACTTTCTTTTCCTCTTTTGAAAATTATACATCCAACAACAGAAATATAGGATACAAGAATTTATAATGTCGAGCATGTGACCTGAAAAATAACTAACCGACACATTACAATATTATTCAGGTGTTAAAAGTACAATTCTAAATGTCAATTTTAAGTAAAGATACATATAATGTGTAGATTGAAGTCTGTATTTTGATGTATTTCTATCTAATTATAGATTATCGTTTATTATCTCAACGAGATTTATTTTCTCGCTTGAGCTGGTACAGCGAAAGTGAAAAAAAGCAATCGAGTTGAGATGACGAATGATAATCTGTTTATCGCTATTTAACCTATGAAGACGTTGTCAATTTCAATGTCAATTTCGTAAGCATCGCCACGTGGCTTCCTTAGTTTCTAGCGATAATTTTTCCATCTCAAGCGAGAAGCATGATATGAAAATTATCACAAAAAAAGATCAAAGGAAAAATTCACAAAATAGCGATAATGTAGAATATTATGAATCTTGTGTACGCAAACTCTATCTGTGTATGAACAAGAATAAATAACGTATGAGCAAAAAATATGAAATATATATTTTTTTTATAATAGAGTCCACCGTTTATACCTGAACGATGCATCCTTGTAAACACAGGACCCCTTGTGTATACTTTCCCTTGGTTAAACAAGGTAAATTATATTCAGATAATTTTTAACAAATGTTTTTCAAGTCTCAAAAAAGGAAGATGGCGTTCATAACGTAAGTATGGTATTATGTAAGGTTATGGAAATTTTGACCTGATCAAATAATTTCCTAGAAATTTAATAACATCTGATACAGTATTCAAATTCAATCCCGTGTCGTTCATCTATGTATCTGCTTCAGGTCTTCCGTTTTGCGCATATCGTATTCTAGAATGAACAGTCTCGTTTTATTATTAAATCTGAAAATTGTATTTGCCGATATTTCCTAATACAATGGAAATCAAGGCCGTGGTCTACTTGGATCAAATATCCGTATTTGAAGACGCTTTGTATAATTTGATTAAAACATAATGTGATATCAATGATGATGGACATTTGTGTTATATAAACGTAGAACAGTATTTCAAAAAAGGTAAGACTTTCATTTACAATATTAAAATTGTTACTGACGAAAGAGTATACATTGATCCAATAAATACATTTTATCAAGATTGTTTCTATTTAGACTGTTTTGCTCATTCATTTTTTTCATATATGTATATTGATAAATGAAGCGTGTATAACATGAAAAACTTATAATGTTTAAAAGATTTAGGGTATCATGATAATAAGTCATTCTTTTCAATTAACAAGGAAGTTAATAATGATGATACGCTACCGACTTATAGTTTTCCAATGTCAAGGAGACCGTGACATACTTTACTAAAAGTCGGCATTTGAATGTCCTAAAATAACTTTGGATTCTAAATATATATATTTGACGGCATAGTTGTTTTAAAATGGGTCTTACAGGTTATGCATCCACAAATTCGACGAGAAAATGTTATTAACGTACGCAGTTAAGTAAAAATTCTAGTGAACATACTTCTAATTATTCACACTTAAAAATATGTGAATACATTGTTCGGCTCTGAATAATATCATGTTTAAAAATCCGCCAGGTTGAGTCATGCTGCCAAATCAAATTAATATATTTTCAATAGTGCATAACTGTTTGATTCACGAATTTAAACAAAATGTATTTTTTTCATCCTTTAATTGTACATGTTTTGAATAAATAAACCGATTAATTTCTGACAACGAACAAAACTAACAGATTGATTATGTGTGAGAATAGAGATACAATGTATGTATAAGAAAGGCGTTATTCTAATAATAAAACATGTATAAAACTTAAAGATAACATCGTTTTACTTAGACATTATGTATAACAATATTAATGATATCTTCCACAGACAAATACAATCTTTCTGAAGTTTTTTCTTTGATAACTTCAAAAACGTTTATAAGATACAAAAGATAGAATTAAATTTGATTCTATTTGGAATTACACACTTATGAATGCTATGCCTTTTTACAAATTTGAATCGAAAATACATGGGTGGAAAAAAATGTTTTGAAACTTAATGAACAATGTAAAGTGTATACTGAACTAATTATGACGTTTATCTAAAACACTACTTCTCTCGTATTTAGATTACTATCAACTAACAATGGAGGCAATTGTATCTGACAAACAGTGTGGGTACTACGTTAAACTTGTCATCTTTATCCTTGAACTTGGTATGAAAGTTTTACATACGTACTTTGAGCAGAATATTCTGAATGCAAAAGACCATTTGGAATTATATATGTTCTTAGAAGGAAACAAACATAATCTTTTTCACGAATGCTATCCTAGAGTAAAGTGTTGTAAATGTTCTCAAAATTGTCGTGCTCCGCCTTCTAAAAAAGGAGGTTTACATAAAGACCAGTTTATGTTATTATTTGAATGTGGACCTCTCATTGAAATCGACCATTATAAAACAGGAAACCACAATGAGATTACAAAGGAGTGTCTTTGTAGAATTATGGCAAAAAAATCTAATGATGTCGACTGTATGGACATTACTCTTATGTATGCAATTATTCAATCATGTTGTTTCAAAAACAGTACAGTCATACACGGAAATCCAAGATGCATTGAGGTCATCAAAAAAACGAGAAACTTTTTGGCACATGTACCAAACGCATGTATTTCGAAAACAGAGTTTGACACCAGGTTTGCTGAGACTGAGCAAGCTATTTTAGAAATAGGTAGCTCATTGGGAAAATATTTTGCTAAAGAGAACAAAAAGGAAGTAGATTCTTTCAAAGCTAATGAATTATCGATAGAAGTAATAAAAAGAATAATCAAAACCAATGTTGATGAAACTATAACGAAGGTAGGATGAGTATATTTTATCATACATATATACACAAATGCCTCTCGACTGTTTCATTGTGTGCTGAACAATTTTCTCCAAAAAAATGAATAGTGTCCTGCAGCTCACGGATTGGTGTTGTTTTAATCTCAATTTTTAAAGATTTTGTTTTCAAAACATTCATTTAATTTAAGATTTGAAGAAACAAAACTAGTTTAAAGGCAATACAGACGAATGTTATCCCAATTAGTTGATAAAAACTATTAGAATAAAAAAAAAACACATGCATTTTTCATACCCTGAATTACTTATTGAACAAAATCTAAATATTTTATTAATGTAGAAACTTCGAACTATAATTGAAGACGAGAGGAAATACATAGTACAGATAAAGGATGAGATCATTGACCATCTTAAACAATATAAAGGTAGTTTAAACCGAAAGCTATTGTTTCTTATATTTTAAATATAAGTTATTGCTTCATGCACAAATCAAGATGAAATTACTTGGCCTCACAGGTATATGTTATGTTCACTTGAAAATTAAAAAAAACAACAGTTAAGGTAATTATACATGTATACAGATAATTGTGCAATATATAAATAAGAACATAAAAGAAACTTTCTCTGTGTTTTTTTCATCTTTATCTAAAGGAGTAGATCCATTGTTTTTTTGCCTCAAATTTTCGAAAGATTTTGACAACTTTTTAAACACTTGATTGTCTATTTCATTTAATTTAGTTAGTTTATGTGAAAGATTTAAACTAATTTAGTCATTAAAAACAATCCGATTCAAGCTCAGGTATGAAAAATCTACCAAATGGGTCAATTTTTTTTTTTATTAATTCTCCATAGGCGACAATGGTAACGTTTTCTTCCATTGCTCAGTCCATATCGTTTACTTATACATGTATGATGGCTCATGTCGAAGCTGATACATTTATACATGTCTGGTTAAATTTTCGGGGTGGCAAGTGAGATTACGTTTTTCGCAAATTGCCGGACCCCGGAAGATGGTGAAAAAATGTCACTCTCCATATGAAATAATCCCAAAATTTTGATCATAAAAATCAATAAAAAAATTGTCCTTTCTAATAATTTATTTCAGGTCAAATCTACATATTTCTTTTCTCATCACATCAGCTCTATAAAACAGTTCTTATTGTTCATTGGTGTCCATTTTTAAAATCACAGCATCCACAATTGAATGGCGGACTAATATTGTTTTTTAATTACGTCATCTGAGTTCCTCATCTGAAGGTCTATTAGGGATTCGACCCAAATATGCCGAGCAATGTCTCTTTTTAGATGTTTTTTTTTGGTCAAAATTGAAAGTGGTTGCTTCCGTGTTCATCCCCAACCTTTATATATGTTATGTATTATAATCAAATACAACTAAGACTTCAATATTAAGGATCAACCCGGATGTGGTAACTTTCATTTAACACGGAAACCATCTAAAATTTAACTAAAATGCTAGAATTGTGATGATTTCAGTAATTTAGCATGACTTAATGGTGCTAGTACCCGATATATGTGCATTGTATTATCAAAACCGAACATATTTATGTAGCAGAAGCATTCTACTGTCCAATAAATAAGTAAAAGTTTACAGTTTTACGATTTTGCAAAACTGCTATATTTTGGGTCCAAACAGGGGTCTTACGGAATCTAAATGTACTCATTTATGTCAATTTCACTTTGGATATAAAGGCAACAGTTGTATACCGCTGTTCAAAGGTCATTAATCGATTCAGAGAAAACAAATCGGGGTTACAAACTCAAACTGGGGGTAACATATCAACCATAAGAGGGGAAAACAGAACACAGAAGTACACCAAAAAATCAATAACAATTCAACATGCATATATACAGCCCATAACAGAGAAATAAATGAATTGATGCTTCTTTACCGTAAAAATTAGCTACTTTATCGACAAATGGAATTGATTAGTCACCGAACTATTAGCACTTTAACGTTAAAAAGATTGACAATGCGGACAAACTTTCATTTGTCGATAATCAAGTTTAAACCGATAATATTGAAAATAATTCTAATAATATTAAACAAAACATGACCATGCACCATTTCGATTGGGCGAAAGGTAGTCATTTCTTCAAAGTCAGAACAGAAAAAAAAGATTTATGGAAGGACGTCTTGAAACTATCATTTCCAAATACAATTTTATCCAAAACTAATAGAAATATACTGGTAAACAATTAAAAAGGTGTTTGATAGGAATGAAGTCCTTTTTTTCGGACTATAATGTGTACCGTTTGTGTGATGGATTTGAAATTACAGAATTCAATCAATAACTTTGACTGAATGTTTTCTCATATGTATACACAAAAGGGAGGACTGGTATTTGTACTTCTGTTAGAATATGTCTTCGTCCGTTTCACATGTCAAACTTTTTTCTAGAACAGTTTAAACGGGAAAATTTTGTTGAGAATTTTTTTTTAATATGACAAAATAACGAGCAAAACTATTTCTTGCAATGACACGCACAGAGAATATTTTTTTCTAATAAAAATCAGTAAAAAAAAAATGTCTCCAAAATATACCATGGCCAGGACCTGACAGTGTACAAATGAAAATCGTCCGGAAAACTGCGCTTGCTGTCATTTTGAGGGATCATGCAACATTTCACCTAATACCTATAAACAACATAGGTTCTCAATTACTAAAAAAAGATCTAAAAGATAATTTCAAATCAGAGTAAACATATTAACTTCCTTATATACAGTCGAATTTGTCTAAATGTTACACAATGCTGGTTCTTAAAACGTTTGTATCAGGGAAAACATTTTTCTTTGACTTTTAAAACATGTAGGGGAAACGGATTTCCTAACTATTTACATAAAATATTCCGTATTTCTGATTTTTTGTTCGATAACGTAAATCAGACGACTTTTATTTTATGACTACGTGAACTTGTGCCATTTATTTTTGAGTGAACGGAGGCACTTATACATAACCTTTTAGTTCTATTTGGAAACAAAAACAAATTCCCAATATATAAATATACATGTATGAATATACAAGTTTTATATGTCGTGTACATTATTGGATTTTGTAGATTTATCTACCGCACAGAAAAAGTATCATGGATTTCGAGGCTTTCATATTCAAGCTTTTGAATTCTACCCTTGTTGAAAACCTGTGGAGACCTCTACAGTTCCTGAACATGCTAAGACTTAAGTCATATCTTTTCATTTTCATATTTTGTCCCTGTTTGTCTCTGTTTTCTTGATTGTTGGAACGATTAGTGGTATCTAACAATATTTACGAAAACTTTCTGAGAATTATGAATATTTCTTCTCTGTCAGATATGGATCATTACCAATGATAAAATGAAATGCCGTACATCACATCTTATAGAGGTTTAAATTTCAAATATTCGTCAATAACTTAAGATATAGAGCAATTTTGTCTTCAACATTTCAAATGTTAAAGGTTACATTTGTATTTTTTACTTCGATTTGAAGGAAATTTATTTCAGTTTTTTCTTTGACAAAGTACAAGCATGTCGGTATTGCAGCAATGTATGATTGACATTATCCCTGGGACATAATAAACAGATATGTATGAAAAAGAAAAGATATGGGGTATTCTGTATCAGACGATTCGCAAGAAAAAGCCATTGTTTATTACAGAACACACATTCTAGATTATGCATTTTTGTTTCCGTCAGTTCGAAAGTATTTGATCATTTCAACTCCTTTGTATTTCATAATATGTGTCATGAACAAAGACATATGTTCGATTGAATATTGATTTCCTCGTAACAAATGATAGAAATTTCGGAGATCCGGCCCGTATTTGATCCTTTGCCGTTAAAATGAAAATGCCAATGACAGAGGTTGATTATAAAAAAAAATGTTTTACTGTGATAAAAAAACTTCGACTTAAACAATGAAAACTAACACGTTGGACATGAAGAAATATTTTTTGGATGAAGAAAATTAAATTATGTCACTTATGAAATAAGTCTGTCGATAACGTAACTTATTCTGACGATAAAGAAACGCGAATTCGATCACTTCTCTGTTACGGGCTGTATATAGAAAGAATTATTATATAACAAATGCTATATTTCTAACGTGGTACATTTTAAGATAAAAAAAATTGTAGTTTGAACTCATACTTTGTGCAATAGGTCTACTATATCTGTTGTATGGAATGATTGTAAGGTATATATGTCTAGCGGGAAGATGTCTTTTGGTCTTGACCTGATTTTCACGGTTCAGTAGTTAAGTTTTTGAGTTTTGATTCTTTTATCTAAAACTATATTCCATAAGACAACTATATTTGTTGCATGGAAGAATTGTTAGCTGTACATGTCTGCCTGGCACTGTTCATCTGACCTTGACCTCATTTCATGGTTCATTGGTCATTGTTTAGTTATATTGGTTGATGTTAAGTTTATGCGAGTTGTAATAAAGCTTTATATCTAGGACTATCAACACAATATCAATGATTAGTAAAGAAGGCGAGACAATTCAGCGTGATCATTCTTGCTGGACGTAAAACATATCAGGTGCAGTATTTGGAACAATTAATGTTTTATTAAGTTATGAAATAAATCCATGATTTTTCTTGTGCCATTACAGGTTTTTTTTTCAAATTTTATTTTGTTATTCAGTTCTTTTTTCATATTTCTTATCAATTAGATGAACTATCAATCGATTTTAAAAAACTTAGATTGGAAGTGAGGCAGTATGCTTCCTGTTCTACAGAGGAGAGATTTCACAACTCAGGTAAACTAATTTTTCTTGATTATTTTTCTAATATCGTTCCATTTCTTATGCAACTTTTACAATTAGATGGAATTCACATGGAATTCACAATAATAATGTTATTTCGCTTTCTTAAAAAAAACGTCTGCGACTGAAGTTATATATAGTTATCAAAAGTACCAGGATTATAATTTTATACGCCAGACGCGCGTTTCGTCTACATAAGACTCATCAGTGACGCTCAGATCAAAATAGTTTGAAAGCCAAACAAATATATATCACATGTCATATTATTGTTATGCAACAAAATGCAGTAAAAGCTTCATATATTCAATTATCTCAACGTCATAATATTTAGATGCATAGCATCATTTTTGACATATTTCAACTTAGATTACAAATAATTAGCAATGTTATATGAAAATTAAAGATTTTTTATCTATCTTAAAGTTATAATTAAATACTGATGTTCAAATCAATCTCATGAAAACAACTGATGTTATTAAAAAAAAATGCTGGACTCTTATATTTTTAAATATTTTAAATATTGGTTTATATTTATTAGCTGGTTCAGTTTCCAAAATGAATGTTGCAGCTGGCGGTCCTGCCACACAAATTATGGAAAAGGATAACAGTAAGTTTTGCTATTGATATTCAACTATATGTCAATAGAGGACATTTCTGTACTTTTAGTTATACGATTTATCTCACGTCTATTGCTTGAGCAGACCAAACGTTGGAACTGCATACATGTAGTCTTTAATCGGGCTATAAACAAGTTGACATAATATCCGTGCTTAACTATGTTGTTAGATTAATCGACTAAATACATAACAATTATACCTATAAAAATCTATAAACAAATATAAATTCACAAATCGTTTGACTTGTTTTATTTGTGAATGCTAATAAGACGTAAATGCAATAAATACAGAAAAAGTGTTGTTGCTCAATAAACCATTTTGATATTTTAAAAAAAATCTTAATGAATGGAAGTGACACTGGCTACGAGATATTACAATATAATAAAAAAAAATATTTGTTTTGTTTCATCATTTATCAAAATGAAAAAGTGAAATAATTTTCGCTTTAAGGAACCAGTATTTTTCAATTGTATTAAATAAAGCGATGGAACATCGAATATTAATTTGGCACGTTCAACCTCATTGAATCTGTTTTTATGTGACATTAAACTAAACCCTTAGCAACAGATGGATTATGCATGTCATATGCGTGTTGAGATATTTAAAGAAGTATAAATCCACAAAAACTCATTAGTATACAGGTGAGATGATGATAATGATATATATGTAACCTTAAATATAAAATTAAATAAACCTAGAAAATTTCAATTGCACGAGTGGACTATATTTATAGGTATGTGTCTGATGAATATATGACCTTCGACAGTTTTCGGAGGACGACTCGATTGATATTTAGATGTAATTTAGACTAAATTTCAGACCTTTGTAATTCGGATATAAGTTTTAGTTATTTATAAATTAAATACGGGATATTGATATAAATCGGTAAACATGACTTTGGTCGATGCCTCTGCTGGTGGACGTTTCGTCCCCGAGGGTATCAACAGCCTATTAGTCAGCACTTCGGTGTTGACATGAATATCAATTATGTGGTAATTTTTATAAATTTCCTGTCTACAAAACTTTGAATTTTTCAAAAAACCACGGATTTTTTTTTAATCCCAGGCATTAATTACCTTAGACGTATTTGGCACAATTTTTTGGAATTTTGGATCCTCAATGCTCTTCAACTTTGTATTTGTTTGGTTTATAACTATTTTGATTTAAGCGTTGCTGATGAGTCATATGTAGACGAAACGCGCGTCTGGCGTACACCATTATAATCCTGGTACCTTTGATAACTATTTGACGTCTAAATCTTCTATTGAATCTGCTATTGAAACAGATTTAAAAGAACTCAATGACTTTTTTGTGGTGTATAGCAGAGTTTTCATTTTCCCTGCTTGTCAATAGACTTGCTTTTTAAAAAAAAAAAATTTTTGATTTTTTTCTATACGTATTAAGAGAAATGTATTTGCACTTTATTTTAAAATTTCATACAGTTAATGTTATCATATATTTATTGATGTTATAATACATGATTCACGATAAGAGTGGTGTTTGCCAAAAATATAGATGTATTAAACCGGTTTGCTGTAGGTGTGCAGAAAGTTCGTGTGGAATGGAGACTGGAAACCCCAAACACATGGAATTTACCACAAATAAAAGAAACGTTAGAGAAATTTTCTTCACTGTTACGACAATGGTTCGAAATAGAATTTGTTTATGTCGGATCCTTAGTACTATCAACATTAGTCAACAAAAACGTTTTAGATAATCCAGATCAAATGCGAACATCGATACAGTTATTTTTGGAAAAGGTTGTTGAACTTTGCAATATCAATACAGATGTACCTACGGTCGTCAAAATAGATTTGATTATAAAGCCTGATGAATTAGTTTACAGAGGTAAGATACCTTTAAAAAAAAACAGCCTTGTTTATCTACACATTCATGATATGTAAATAGGAAACCCAGGAGCATGTAAAGAATAATTGGTTAAGTAAAAGATTAACACATTGCAGTATGAATGCATGCAATATGCGGATGATTGAATATAATCTTTATCTAGTTTACATGAGTATTTTGAAAATTCTGTATTGCAGATGATGTTTTGCTGAAGTTTTTTTGGGGGGATTTGTGTTTACTATCTTGATTCTTTATTTAGTGTTTGTTGGACTTATTTTTTTCTTATTGTCATCTTTCATTACTTAAAGGTTCCAATGGTATCTTCCTCCTTCTGTTTCTTTCTTTGCAAATAGGTGCCTAGTTTTCATATATTTTATAGTAATAATATGTTTTGTTTTAAAACAAAATCAATAACATAAATGAACAAGTACACTCTTTGATCTTGCGCAATGCAAAGTTTTAATGCATTTTGTTTTTGTTCAATTTTGCAGCATGATTTCTTTATTAACTATATATCTTTTTCGTTTTAAATGTATATCTGCGTTTCCATTTTGCGCACATTTGGTGAAAATAAATAGCTGAAAATATTCTAAGAAGTGCTATGAACTAACAATGGAACAACATATCAATACATAACACAATATTAGTAACATCTATTCCAAGTAAGTCAAGTCTGGGGATTAAATTGAGTATCCTGTGGTCTAAAAGGAACAGGAGTACTATAATATCTTTCCATTATTTGACACACAGGTATACTATTTTGTAAATATGTGTGTTTAATTTTTCAGAGAACGACACAGAAACTACGACATCAAAATTGGACATCAAAAAGAAAGACAAAATAACTTGCATATACTGCAACCTAAGCTTTGAATGTCAGAAGTGTCAACAGAAAGATGAGATAATTGAACGCCTTACGGAAGAGATATCTGGCAAGTATTTAGATTTTTATCTTTAGAATCGGTGCTTTTCTCTTCCACGCATTTGTGTTTTATTCTTAGAATTGAAAACCGGTATAGTAAGATGCATGATATGTGATACATTTAATGTTCTTATCTCTTGTTTTAAGGAGAGAACCATTTATGAATCTATGAGGAAGATGTCTGGTAGATTTTTAAGAGAAATATCATAGCCCGCATGTCTTTGAAAACAAATCTTGTTTAATCACGCATAAAAACAAATATGCTTGCCTTAGAATATTTAAGATGTTGTCGTTTCGTTCAACAGATTTTTTTTATCGTCTTCGCTTGTTAATTTCTCAAAGTATAAACTTGCTTTAAGTTGCACTTTGTAAAAACCACGCCTCGTTGAGGAGAATATATAATATATATTGCCTGATATTATCTCTATGATATATCTATAAGAAAGTTAAACTTGGGATTTGTACCAGTATAAATACACATACATTGTGTAATAGGAGTACAATAAAATCCTAATTAAGGTTCAAAGTAAACGAATTAGAAGTACAGAAGTTTAATAGTTTAAATTAGAAGAAGTGAGGGGCATATTAATGTTGAAAATATGCCGCATAGCCCTATGTTTAGCTCTTTAGTTAAATAGAAGGACGTCAGAATTTGTAATCCTAGAATATATATTTTTACAAAACTTTTTAATAATAATGACAACGTTGTTTGAGCTGTAAATGTAGTTTGCATTGCATTGTCTATATACGATACTTCAACAGAGATAAATCTGCTTCATATTTAGACCTCTTTAGCTCGAAATGACAATTGATGATAGGTTGAATACCAAAATTTATGACAAACGCAATGATTTTAATTTTCCTTTGGTCGACTTTCCATTTCTGTGTAGCAACATCCCAGCGGCACCAGCGTTTGGAGTATATGTGTCTAAAATTAATGGTACGTTAATTTTGTTGAACGAGGAATACTGCTTTCTCAAAAGTTGCTAGGACAGGGCTATGAAACAATCAAATTAAGGTCATCACTCAAGAAATTTTACGGTCGCTATCACGAGCTGGTTTGCAATTACGTCAAAAGTGTGTCAGTAATCATATCTGATATTCTTTCTCAGTCACAATAACCTTCCATAATTACCGAACTGAACAAAGAAATAACACAACGGGTTCCATATACGGTGCAGGTAATACTTATCCTTCCGGAGCACCTGATTTAACTCCCGATGTTTAGTGGAGTTCGTGTAGTTTCTTAATTATTATTTATAACTATTGATGCAAATGTCCTTTGGTTTTATGAGTCTTTGTATACTGCTTGGCTTTGGTTGTTATTGTCTTTTACATAAGTTCAACCTAAAAAAAATGGCATTAGAAAATGATTGGTGGCATATGAAGAGTACCCTTTAACCGGATTTGTTTTTAATTTTTTGGCTTGAAATTGTTTTTTAACATTATTTATTGTATGACTGGAGGACTTTTGTTTGATATTCAAATGATGAAGATGACATAATAATTCAATCCGTTGATGTCTTGAGCTGGCATTGCAGTAACTGCTAGTAGACCTTAGTTAAGTTATGTATCATTGTCATCTTGTTTAGTTTCTTATGTTACCTACAGGTATTCTACCATTGGACTCGGACTTCTTTTAAACTGAGTTTTACTGTGCGTTTTTAGAGAGATCTCATAAAACATGTTAAATCCCGCCGCACTTTTGCGCGTGTCAAAAGTCAGGAGACCCTGGACTTTGCTAGTCTTGTATGATTTTAATTATTATTCAATTATGTATTTAGGTGTTTCGTATGATGTCCATAATCACTGTACTAGTACACGCTTTTGTTTATTGGCAAGTTGAAGCACGCCTCCGAGTGGAGCATTGTCTCGCAGTGTTGAAGACAGATTGGTGGCATTCAATTGCTTTCTGCTGTTTGGTAGCGTTGTTGTCTCTTTGAAACATTCCCCATTTCCATTCTCAATTTTATTCTCGTCATTTTGGTAATCCTTTCTCGCATCCTGCACTCAAATTGTACTAAACCTCTTCATGTACTTACAGTGATCTTAGATAACTATGTTAAACCTTCTGGAATTTCCAAATGCTTGGACAGATGCTCCTTGAAATTGATACATACATGTACGAATATATTCGTTATGATTGTAATAAACTTATTAACAAAATTCTCTTTCACTTTGTTGCCAATCGCCTAAAACAAGATAAAGGTAATACGTATACGCAAAACCCCTGAGCATGCTTAATAACATGGATGAATTTTCTATTTCTTCGATATGTGAGAAAGGTTAATTGTAAAAAGCATACGGGGTACTGAACATGTCCCTCATCACTGAAGGAATTTAATGATAAAAAGCTAATCATATCGATATGAAAGCTCAGTTAGATATCACTTATTAATTATTTTTTAGATAAATTTTATTATTCGGAAAAATCGTTTTCAATAAATAAAGAGTGTGGCAAATTTAGATTAAGTCAATTTTCAATCTTTACCAAGCTGGTTAGAACAAAGTCATATATTTTCATTTATAATCAACATAGTTATGTTAAATATGTTAAAACAGAGTAAAATGTAAAATTTTGGACATGGTTTATCAAATTCAAAGTTTGAATATTCATTAATATATGAATGTTCATTAATATATCCACCAGAACTAGACAAGCATACCACATCTTCTTTTTTATATAGACATTCAAGAAACAACAGAAACGGTTTCCTCTGCCTCATTTTTAGACTTATATCTTGAATTTGACTTACGCAGTCATCTCAGTACCAGAATCTATGAAAAACGAAACGATTTTAAGTTTTGAATTTCCCAACCTTAGAAGCAATATACCAACCTCAACTGCATATGGGATATACATTTCCCAACTCATTCGATATTCAAGAGCTTGCAGCTCCTACTCAGACTTTGCAAAACGTCATCAGTGTCTGAAAATTAATGAACCAGGTGTTTTTAATATTATGAATATTACTTTTACTATTGGATTTTTGGCTGTGATATCCATGTAACGTGGCTCGGTACTTCTACATCCCGTCAATGTGCTTGTACTATCTTTCATTTTTGCTGGTGTGTTTTGTTGATGCGACTTTTTGTGTTTCGTTGGTTCTGATATTAAACGTGACTCTGTACGTGACTCTGTACTTTAAAATATCCTGTCAGTATGTTATTGTTCTATAATATGTCATTATGTTATATTTCTATTATAGATTAGAAAAGACGTGGAACCACAAACGTTAAAATGATTTAATTACGTAGTGGAATGAACCATTTGTGGATTCTTATAAACTCTTTAGAACTTTTGGAGTATTTTTAATCTCGGCCTATTTCTGAAATTAATTCTTACATACTTTTGATTTTTTAACACCTGTATGCTAACATTAGCCATGTGAAATTTTAGAGTTGTTTGTATAAACATTGAACGACAAAAATATATGACGTATAAATTTTCTGACGTCAGACACGCAAAATTGTTTCTTTTAAAATTGTGAGACGATGATGACTGATGTACTCATATTTTGACTATTTTATTTATTATGCCTGTTTAGTTCATGCATCATTGAAGATATAACGAAATTTTATGAGACTGTCGTACAAAGTGAGAGGTTTAACGCTATAAAACCAGGTTTAATCCACCATTTTCACATTTGAAAATACCTGTTCCATGTCAGGAATATGAATTTATTCCATTTATGGAACGCTGGAACTGTCTCATGGTGTAAATATTTAATGTGTTCTGTTGCTTTGTCTGTACGTCCTGTCGTTTCGTCTTTATGTGATGTGCAAATGTCTGTATTTCATGACACGGTATATCTATGTTATGTCAAGTTAGTTATTTGTTTGGTAAAACAAATAGTATGATATGTCATTGCTAAACTTTGTTGTGTACAATATGCATTACATCATGCTGTAACTACTATATATTCTGTGAATATTTCAAAACTTTACGATTAACTACCTTTACATTCTTTGGTATTTTATCTATGTTGTGTCTATTCTTCCTTCATGTAAGTCGTTTGAAATTGCGTCCTTTCTCAAGTATTATTGTTCTGTACAGTAAATTACTGTTACGTGTCATTTTTGTGTTTACATTATACTATTAGCTATTAGCGAGTCAATAGCGAGTCCGTTTTCTGGTTATAACGTATTATAACATATGTATACTACCTTTGTCACATCCGCACTCGTGATTTAATCCACGAGCAGTTTAACTGTCGTTTGATGTGTCCTAGTATACTGTCTTGAATTCTCGGGAGGTGTCAGTTACTTTTCTGCCGTTTACATATTGTAATGTACTGATATATTTTGTATTATGTATTTGTCTGAGCTGATGGTTCTTGTGTTGGTTCTTTCGGTATTTCTGTCATACATTGTTGTCATTTTAGAGATGTGTTGAACATTACCATATGAAAGGAAGATTAGGCTTGTCATACAACCAGGTTTAACCCACTATGTTTATTTAATATCACCTGTACCAAATAAACAAATAAAGCTTTTGGCATGAACGGTCCGTTTCCGCGTATGTTGTCTATGCGTTTTATGCCCCATTTATGGGCATTATGTTTTGTGGTCTGTGCGTCCCTTTGTCCGTTCGTCCGTTCGTTCATTCGTCCGTCTGCTGTCCCGCTTCAGGTATAAGTTATTGGTCGAGGTAGTTTTTGATGAGGTTGGTGTCCAATCGACTTGAAACTAGTACACATGTTCTTTATGATATAATTTTGGTCATTTTAATGCCAAATAAGACTGTTTATCCCATTTTTACGTTATTCCGTTGTTTTTCTCTCACAATTGAAGTGTTTCCGATCGAGTTTAGTTTATTACCCGGATTCAGGTTTTCTTTAATAGAAGTACGTTTATTTAACATCTGTAAACAAACTAATCATATATACCAGGATTAAATTTTGTATTTACGCCAAACGCGTATACTTCTGTTGCCTCTACGTCAGTCGGTTTTGAAGTAAGATAGATACTAGTAACTGCATTTTGATCGATTAATTGTTCGAAATCTGATTTCCATCCTTCGAACATCAAAACCGTTATATCAAACAAGAGAACTATTAACAGTTTCAGTTAAAGGTAGTCTTAATATGTATTTTTTATTTTAAGAAAGCGAGGCTGTGATTATATGTGAGAACTGCAAGAAGAACGATTACATAATTGCAGGCCTGAAAGATAAACTATATGGCAAGTATATCACTACGTCATGAACATTTTAAACCAGTATTTTTTTTAATATATTTGTAAATAATTTAATTTTAAGTGTAACACTTCTTCCGATTTCTTGAGATAGTTTTGATTATCAGCTCATAAAACATAATTTTGTAATCTGACAGTGAGGTCATCAAAGTTTGTTTTTTTAAGATTTACTCCTTAAAATAAATGAAATGTAGAAATAAGTTAAAACATGTATAAGGAATGATTGTAATTTTGTTTTCTGTCTTTCCGTCGACTGATAAAGTTCATCGGTAAAATAAATGTTCTTTAAATAGAATAAACAGTTTTTACATGTACATATAATTAACAAATGCATTGCCACACAATCTAATGAAAAACTTTTTAATTCAAAATCTGTGTAAATGTACTGTGTAAATAGAAGTAATTGATTTTAATTAAAATTTGTCTTTTATATTAGTTGTACATACATTCTATATTTTCCTTAAATTTGTTTTTTTCTTAGGTTTTTTGTTGACAAAAACTCATCGGTAAAAATAAATTTTCTTTATATAGAACAAAACTATCTTTACAATGAACCAATATAAAAAAAATAACAAAAGCATTGCTACACAATATCATGAAAAATATTTATAGTGACTAAACATTAAAACTTATTTTAATCTAAACAACACTGTGTCATTTATAGCAACGACAAATAGAAAATACCTACTGGAAGAATTCCGTCAAAAGAACTGATGTTATTATATAGATAATGCAGAAGAATGATAAGAAAGCCTTTATTTTTCCAAATGTAACTAAAAAATGATAGTAAACCACAGATGACTCCCGAGATCAACATAAAGTTTCCGTACATCGTCATTCAGTACAATACTTTTTTTATTTTCTTAAATTGTATTTTTTTGTTAACGAAGGTTATCGTTTGAAATTATCTGCTTTCATTTTTTTCTCATCTTATTGAACTATTTATTTTTTTGTTGACTGAACATAGTTTCTGTTTCATTGCACCACACGATATGTTAAGCATTGACATATACTGATTATTGGGTTTTTTTCAGAAATGAGTAAAACTGATATTTCTGGTATGTATAAGAACAAATTGAATATTATCAGCAATTCCATAGCTTTAGAAATTTATCTGACTGTATTTTTGACTCTGTTATGTTGTTTTGCAAGATGTCGCTTATATCTTCAGCAAATGATATCGAACAGTTGATATGGTTCTGAAACAACTGACAAAACTAAATCAAAAACATTTCCTTGTGAAAATTACCTCTGATTTAGGTTATGAACAATCAGTCTTTGTGAAAAAACGGACTGATACTCCTATAAAATATTTGTATACCTAATGTGATATTATAGAAAGTGGTAAAAGAGTAAAAATTTGATTATGAAATTGCATTACACATTTCGTCAACAGGTTAACAGGTCAAATTAACTCGAAGATCCGATTTGAGAGTGCTTGTGTTTACTTAAGACTAGTTAAAAAACAAAACAAAAACAATTAACAATTGAGTACCAGAGATTAAAATAAATTTAAATACATCCCAGAGATTTATTGTTTTAACGCCATGAACTATCAAAAGCATGACTTGTGCAGTGTCCAAATATCGTCAGGCAGTGGGAATGTTAGGATTCAACCTTATTATACGCATGTTTCATGTTATATATAGATGAAGCATTTTCTAAATAGAAATACTCATAATATTGTTTACGTAAAATATTTCACAAAGACCTAGATATTTAAATGAAATGGCATAAGGGATGAAGATAACTCAATGAATAATGTGTCTGATCAGTGATAGTATTTCATTGATATCTGAGTGAACTACAGATGCTACATAAATTGGAAGATCTTATTCATATATTGATCTCTGTCTTTAAACTACATGCACTAACACGGCTTTAAATATGTTTCATAAAACTAGGAAGATTTCAGCTTTTAAATAGTTAACTATTCTATTTTATTGTTCTGCCTCATCGAATGGTCTTTATATATATCTGAATGTGTAGGTTACGCTAGAACTTGCTTACTATACATAGTTAAACCTTTTTCAACTGTTGTTTATAGTTCATTCTTATGTTGTAATGTTACACCACCGTCTCAGGAGAGGGGAGGATTGGGATCCAGCTAACATGTTTAACCCCGCCACATTCCCATATGTATGTGTCTGTCCCAAGTCAGGGGCCTGTTATCCAGAGGTTGTCGATTATTGATTTGTTACATCTTTCCTTTTGTTCATTTTCTTGGTAAGTTAAGCCGTTGTTTTTCTCGTTTGAATTGTTTCACGTATGTCATTTCGATGCCTTTTATAATTGACTATGCTGTATGGGCTTTGCTTATTTTTGAAGGCCAATCGGTGACCTATAATTATTAATTTCTATTTCATTTGGTTTCCTGTGGAGATTTGTCTGATTACCAATCATACCACATCTTTTTTTATATTTATAATAAATGGCGAGCTTTTGCGATTATACTCTTTCCACATGTATTGTTATAAGGTACTGAAATAACGTGATGTCGCAGTGACTTTTGTTAGATCTGTGAATTCTGGAACTGTCGCACATTTTGCTTAGTTATTGATGACGCGTTTTCTCTAACTTAAGTTTTAATTGAGTCTGAATTTGAATTTCGGGTTGACTTTCATACATGTAGCAGAAAATGCCCAACTTAACAACGGATCCGGTCTTGTTTTCTTCAAACTTGATTTGTATTTCTGTATATATTTATGAACATCAGAAAATTACTGTTGTCCTTATCAGTTTTAATTCATTGATAAATTGTCATTATGCTTAGAACTGCGATCAGTAGCTGTATGTTATTGAAGAGTAGTACTGTCGATCGATTGTCTTTTTGCCATTTTTCTTTAATAATAATTATCAACTTGATAAGCATGATGATTAATGTCATACCGGTACCTATCTGATATTTGAAGAATGTTACTATTTTATGGTATTATAGTACTGCCGCTCACGGAATGCATAACCAAGCTGTAGTCTGTCAATGTCTTTCCCACATCAGCAATATGCATGCATTTACATGTTTGTTGGTATATTAAAAAGGCTGTTGTTATTTGTCTCTTATACAATATGTAACTATTTGTAAGCCCTCGGTTCTTTAAAGTTAACTATACAGTATTGGTTTTGTTTATTATGGAAGCATTATGGTGAGTTGAATTTTTTCAACACTTTCTCCTTTATGGATAGGTATATCCTTATGATTTTGAATTTATGAAATGTATCTTATAAACTATATACAAAAAATCAAATCTTTTTATTGTAGAAAACAACGATGACACAAAAAAAGCTCAGGTAGCAATTGGTATGCATTTTATTTTTTTCAAATTATATCAAACAACACGGCAATAACGTGCATCCTGTATACATATACAAAAAGAAGATGTGGTATGATTGTCAATGAGTCAACTCTCAACAAGACACTAAAATGACACAGCAATTGTTTACAACTATATGACACCGTGAGTCCTTCAACGATGAGAAAAGCCAATACCGCTATCAATAACATGGTTGCCTGTATAATTATGCCGATGACACTTCTATGTCTTATGCTGACAACGATTTTGATAATGTAATTATGTACACTCGAAAGAGAAAGTGCTTCTTTAATTGACTGGTTCAGACTTAATTGTATGCAGGCAAATCCTGACAAATTCCAAGCCATTGCAGTTGGAAATAAATCATTTGCAAAAAAGCCTGTTTGTAATATACAGTCAGCAAAAATATCCTGTGATGAAATAGTCAAACTTTTGGGTATTGATATTGACTATCAACTTAATTTTAATCACCACATTAAAAATATTTGTCGTACATTTAAAAGCATCCCAACAAGCGAATGTTTTAAAGCTCATTGGCTGCTTCCTTACTAAATTGAATAAATTGACCATTTTCCACACATTTATTTTATCTAAGCATCAAATTGGAAAAAAAAATCAGGAAAGGGCTTAACGAGTTATATATATGAAGACTATGTTAGTTCATATGATGAACTACTTTTACGAACAAAGGTTTTATCACTGAAAAAAGACGTATGCGTAATATGGCTATTGGGTGTATTAAAATTGTCACCATCATGCTTACATGATTTAGTTGTATTGTAAGACTGTAAATATAATTTTAGATATTCTAATATTGTAGCTATACCTAGGGTCCGAACATCAACCTCTGGTAAGAACTCTTTTAAATACACAGCTGCTGTTTTATGGAATGATCTACCTGATGATTTTAGAAAAAAAATGCTAATTTTAGTCAGTTCAAAACTATTTTAAAGTCATGGAATGGAAATGACTGTAAGTGCACATTTTGTGCAGACGTTTAGATCATACCCCATTTGTTTTTCAAATTTTATGCTTTGCATTTTTGCCAGCTTTTTTGCCTATGCTTATATTCGTAGTAGGATCGTGGTAAAATGTCAAAGGTCGCTGTGCCATCGTAGAAAGAGCGTAGCGGAAGCGTGATTCTTTTCGGAGAGACTTCGAAACGATCTCACAGCGACGTTCCTACGACCATCACGTTTTCAATACGACCCATCTACGCTTTCTTTACGACCATACCACGTTGACACCACGTTGTCTAAGACCATGGTGCGATTGTAGCATGCTAAGTCGTTCTCATCGTGCTCTTCTTATGACCTGACTACATTTATACTACGACTGTACCGCGCTCATGATAATTTTCACATGAAATATATAAAAGCTCTCCATGCTTTTGTTTGTATGTATATACTATTAATTTGTACCACATGTCCTTTTTCACCAACGGCTCAACCATGCCTGACACATCTGTGTCATTCCTGCAATCATCACTAATAACTCGTCATTTGAGCTTGATGGGCCAGCAATAGGTTTTGATGCAGGTTGGATTGGTCGGTCCGACATCTCTGCTATATATAGCTAGATCAGGATTCGTTACTATCAGACCTCCCTCTGCTTCTATATCTACTCCAATCACCACGCCCACGTGTACTGGTAGATTTTGGTGGCATAATTGTGTTTTATCTGGGAAATCTAGGTTTTGTTCAGAAATATAAGGAATGAAACAGTGTTCCTTTGAAACACGATGCTGAGAAAGTAGTAAGATCGCGGTATGACCGAATTATAATCTTGGTAAGAACTTGCTATAATTGCAGTACAGTCGTGATAAAATCGTGTAGTAATCTGATATCTCGTTGTATGGTTGTAGTGAGAACGTGAGGAGCGTAGTACGATCATGATAAATGTAGAAAAAGCGTGGTATAATCGTAGCAGAATCGTTGTAGACACGAATAGTGGTCGTTGTAGCATCGTGATATCAATGAAAATTAACATGTTCTTGCCGCTCATACCGCGACCTCACCACGAATTGAATTTGATTTAGATCACGCTGAGCGTGTTGCGATCGTGGTCAAGTGAGAGTGGGAGTGGGGCTTGAAAGAAAGGAGAATGGTACATAAGGGACTTTCAAAGTAGACTTCTCAAGTAGAAAACCAACTGGCAACGCCATGGCTAACAATTAAAGACAGAGAACAGAACACAATACACAAAATGAAAAACAAAAAACTGAGAAACATATGAATTCCACAAATAACTAGCGGCGATCTATTCCCATGCATGTATGAAAAAGTTCTACACATGAAAAAACTTAAATGTGATACTAAAAGTAACTTGCATTGAACTTCTTATTCTAAAGGTTATCAATTGAATTGACCATACATTGTTATAAATTACATTTAAGATTAATGTTATTATATTAAGTCACCTTCAAAAACCAACGGAAATGTAGTTTCATTTTTCATGTAATTTAAGCCAGGTCTATTCTTTTTATTCCAATCGTTCGTTATTTTCATTAAACGATTTTTATGTTACGCCTTTGAAATCGTTGTTCACAACAAAAACGGTCAATTAGGTGTCCTTTAAGTTATGTGATCTACGTTTACACAAGTATAACCTGATACAAAACAAAACTACTTTCGTTATTTCTCTAAAAAGACAAAATGACTCGTATTTTGAAATAAATCTGAGAATAGTTAATATGAATTGTCGTTTGATAAAATAAGAGCGGGCTAATTTTGTAACTAAAAACTGTTTACACAAACCAATTATTTTCGCGGATACTTTATTTCGGGTCAAGCCCTTTCTATTTTATTTAGCGGCGCGTAAATGTCGCGATTCTCAAATTTACTTGTTGATGTTAAGAAAGAGACAATCTTCAGTTTTACATATTCGCGACGATTAATTTTCGCGATATTTTTCTACTCGACAAAGTCGCGAAAATAATTTGGTTTACAGTAATATTATGCACTTATCATTGAATATAATTAGGACAGTGATTGGCCGTATCAAACAAATATTACATATAGAAATAATACATATTTCATTCTTACGGGGGCTTTTAGCAAAATTTTTCTGTATGTTTGTAACAATGGACAATATTGATTTATTAATTTGTGTAAAATGAAGCCTTCAGTAAATTTTTAAAGCTTCATTGTGACAATTTTATTGAAAGAAAAAGTCACAGTTCATTATACATGTTATTTACAACAATAAGCTAAGGCTTACAGTATCTTTATCAATTTATATAGAAGTCAAAAAATCGTCCCAGAAACGTGTTTCTATTTTTAAACCCCAAGTTTATGTCCCATTTATGGGCATTATGTTTTCTGGTTTGTGCGTCCGTTCGTCCGTTCGTTCGATCGTTCGTTTGTCCGTCCATTTGTTCATCCGTCCGTTCGTTCATTTTTCCGTCCGTCTGTCTCGCTTCATGTAAAAGTTTTAGGCCGAGGTAGTTTAAGGAACCGCTCTATTCACAACTTTGTTTAGAAAACTTAGCTTCTTACGTGTATTCCTGATTATATGTATAACATGAGTATACATGAACATACAGTTTAAAAGATCATGTATTTAATGTTGGCATATACATGTGTATGTCAAACATTTTCATAAAGCGATATAATTGTTTTTTTTTTTTTTTTCAACATAAGAATTACTTATTAAAAATATAGAAAATGTATTCATTGTTATCAAAACTGACTTTATTGCAATTTTAATAACAATAATCATAAACGTGCCTTTGAATTATAATGTTTTATACGTCAAATATTTAGCTCAAAGTAAATTTAACAAAATGAAGAAATAAAAAACCAAAGGTTAGTTATAATTTACACAATTAACTCACATAAAAGTAGTAATGCACCATTTTTATTAACTACCAGCCATTTACTGACTACACATATACCAATTAAACCTGCCCTTACTCGTGTAGCCATTACAATTTCAGTGTTGACTTCTTTGAGGCAAATTTAGTAGCAAACGAACGTAATGTGCACGTAGCGTTAATATGTTCGTTCCATTATATACTGCTTCAAACTGTAGCATTAAGGTTTACAATGAATAATTTTGATTCATGTATTTTCAGGTTTTCGTTACTTTGAACGTACAATTGACATGTTGATGCAAGTAATTTTATCAATTTAACAACCCAATCTTTTTATAAAGGATTAATCATATTTTCCCGCGAAAAAAAATCATTTCTAAACTGGGGCGATTTACTCCAAATGAACAAAAGTCCGAAAGTTTGTGAGTCAGCTCACACACCTCTTACCCCTAGAAAATTATGTCTAATACTTCATGTTCAAACAATTCTTGACGCAAACAGTTTGACTGTTTTATTATTATTTTTTTTCTTTCTAATTAGCCGTCAAATCCTGACTTGGACGGAAAACACCAAATTGACTTGCTTGAGAACAACCATTCATGTAACGAAATGGAAAATATAATAATACCTACCTCAACCAATCTTTTTCAATGACAATTATCCGCAATAACAGCGTCGAAGTAACAATTGACGTCATGCTTTATCTGGTATTAATGCGTCAAGCTTACACTTGACTTTTCGGGGATTTTATCATATTTAAATTGTACACACTTTCCCAAGCTCGCATGCAGTGATTCTTTTTGTTAAGATTAATACAGCAAAAAAGAGTTCTGTAAAACAGATTTAATTTCAATTTTTTGGGAACCAAACCTACATTTAATATATATCACATTCAATATCGTTCATGAATAAGAAAAACATAATTAAAATAATGTTTACATTGGTTATAAAAGATTTGGCATTATGGTATATCAAAGGATAAACCATGGAAAAAGAGCTTACAAACCAATTGTTTCAACAATTATTTGTAGACCATGTTTTATATGTTCGTACTAGTGAAAACTATTTATTAAGAAAAATTGTACAAAATAACAGATGCCTTTTCAGAAATAAATCTATCAAATATCACAACATGGAGAAAAATGTGCAATACGTTTCCAATAAAATTATGAAATATTCATTCTGTAGTTGTATTTCGAGAACCATTGGAAGACAAGACCTGTTTCGAAGGTGACACAATCAGCCTTGAGTGTGTAATAGATGGAGAGAAGAAACCAATCAAGTGGTATAAGGATAAAAAGGACGTATGCAAGTTGTCAGATAATTTACGTGATGAATCTACAGACCAAACTTGTAAACTAACAATTTTACATGCTACACGAGATGATGCAGGGGTTTACACTATGTGGATTGGAAATGAAAGTAAAAATGTGCGATTGAATGTTTTCGGTAAGAAAATGAATAGTTAAAACTGCTTCATATAAGAATTTTTAAGATAAAAACATCAACCAATCATTTAATCTAGTCATCAATCATTTAACAAAATATTGTCATTATATACATTAACGTCAGTTCTTGTCCATGCGATTCGTTTTTGATACGTTTTGGTATTTGATTTTGCCGTGGGGTTATAGACTTTCCGAATTGATTTTCCTCTGAGTTAAGTATTTTTGTGATTTTACTTTTTAGATATAAAAATATCGGTAAAACGCAATCAGAAATACATGTCTTATTTCTACAATTTTCTTTTAAGATTTCCGTACTGTTAACTTTTATATACATTTATTTTTGTGTATCTTGTTTAGAAAGACCACCATCTTTCACTAAACTCCGTAGTTATCAACAAGAACTAGCAGCAATTGCACTGAAAGGAGAAAATACAATAATTTGTGCTGGGCAAAATGCTGGAAAAACGTATGTGGCTTTCCATGTGATAGAGAGTCATTTGTTAAATCACCCAAGAGGTATGTTTTAAGATGTTGTATAGGACACAAAGGAACTTCTTCAATTTAATACAAACTACAAATTATGCTCCTAAAATAACTACACAAAAAGAACCAAAACTGGAATCCAATAGTATTGACATAATTCAAATTATTGATTATGGATGGTCGTAACTGAAATTATTTTGAATTCAAGCAAACATAAATCATGAATTAATATCTATACGATAAGTTTTAAAGTTAAAATTTGTAACTAACAAATCTGACGCTCTGATAACTACAAAAGCTAGCTATAAAACCAGGTTCAGTCCACCATTTTCTACATTAGAAAATGCCTGTACCAAGTCAGGAATATGACAGTTGTTATCCATTCGTTTGATGTGTTTGGACTTTTGATTTTGCCTTTTGATTTTGGATTTTCCTTTTGAATTTTCCTCGGAGTTCGGTATTTTTGTGTTTTTACTTTTTTTTTTATAACTACAATTATAGTAAAATACAAATATTACTGTTGACTGATAACCTTTTTCAATGAGTTCATTTGTCTGGACCAAGTCAGGAATACAGTAACGTTCGATTTGCTTCATGTGTTTAAGAATTTGATTTTCCATTTGATAAGGCACTTTCTGATTTGAAAGGTCTTAGAGTTTGGTATTTTTGTCATTTCATTGTTTAAGGACCGATACACTTGCATTGATTGTACATGTATTGCAATTGACGGGCTTTTTAAACCACATTATCGTATTGTTTAAATGCGATATCCAGTTTGTAACTGTCAACTGTTATACACATTGACAGGTTTATACAAACCTCTTTGCTTCTAAATCATCTTTCAATGATATAATTCAGTAATTGTTTCGAGTGCAAATGTAATCGACTGAAAAAAAATGATTTGACAGTGATGCGAAGATAATGTTCATTGAAATCCATATCGAAACTACATACATGGGCACATTGAACGAATTTGGGTTCATAAGCACCGTAAGATTGTGGCATTAGAAAAATGAACAATAAATGTGTTTGTAAGAACCTAAAACACCAATTTAGAATACAAATGTAACAACCCCAACATATAATCAAACGAATTGAGAATAACTGTTATACTCCTGACTTTATGCATTGCCTTTTCATCTCTTAATAGACTGAATGATGTGCAGTAACTTATTTGAAATCAAATGTAAAAAAAAATATATAAAACAATCCTGTTGTAGATAACATAATAAAAACAAACAAAAACTGATTCATCAGTAAAAGCTTTAAACATTTTATATACACTGATATATTACAAGTCATAATGTGAAAAGAACATTCATGGTTTGAAATAGTGGAATTCGACTAATATGGAATTTATTTATAATAGATATACAATTTATCTGTAGGAAAAGTTGTTTTTATAAACAAGACAAATGTTTTACTGAGCCAACAGTACCAAAGAGCATGTGAAACATTCACAACACTACATTTCCAGGTAAATTGTTGATAGATACAGGTGTATGCATTAGTGAAGCTTGCACAATTATTTGCAACGGGGAGGTATTTCGGTATCGACATGAGACATGTTACAGTTTAAATAGTTATCAAAGGTACCAGGATTATAATTTAGTACGACAGACGCAACACAGGACTCATCAGTGACGCTAATATCAAAATATTCATGAAGCCAAACAAGCACAAAGTTGAAGAGCATTGAGGATCCAAACTCCAAAAAGCTGTGACAAACACGGCTAAGGTAATCTATGCCTGGGATAGGAAAATCCTTAGTTTTTCGAAAAAAAGTAATTAAATAAAAAAACAAACTATAAATTAGTCACGCTCGGTGCAATACAGATATCAAATTACAAGATAACATTAGATATTATCCTGACAATCAGGACATAAGATCAAGAAATAGTTCATTGTTAAGTATGTATTTCAAATAACCGGAGATATTATACCAAAATATCTTAATCTTAATATGCACGTAATTATCAACTTAATATTGATTTTATTTCTAATGCCTTGCCTTCAATACCATCACGGATGGTTGGTACAGAACAATTGCTTGAGTTGAATGATATTTATAGTTTACTCCTTATTATAGAGAACCTTACATTTTTTCTTTTTTGTTCATAACAATTGAACTAAACATTTGTTTCCCCGTAAATATTGATAGGTGTATTTTAATTGTTTTACATTGTCTTATCGGGACCTTTTATAGCTGACTATGCGGTATGGTCTTTCCTCATTGTTGAAGGCCGTACGGTGACTTATAGTTGCTAATGTCGTGGGCCTCAATCCTTTTTGTTGTCTGGGGGGACTATGGGATTGAAGTCACGCTTTTCGTTTTCCAAATTTAATTTATTATTTTACTGCCATTTTACAAAACACATGGGTGACAGACGACGCTAACTGTTCGCCGCCGACAAACATAAAGAAGGTATACAGTCCCGTAAAATACAATAAACAGGCTAAATTAAGTCCTGCATTTCCGGTAACCAGAAATACCAAAATAGAGGTATATAACATCCCCCGCCCAGATATAAAATTTGAAAAATTTTGGTCTGGTCACTGGAAATGTAGACAGCAATAAAACATAATACAATAGGAATAATAAAAAAAAAATACATTTCAAATTTGTATACACCCTTTCAAACTCCGTACAGGGACACAATTTTGTTTGTACTTGCATATATACTATATCATATATAAGATGAACATAACTTTCATACAGTTGACTCAACTCTTAAGTTTGCTATATATTGGTGACAATTTGTGCTCTAATCACAGTGCTGCTAGCAGAGACCAGAAACTCTTAATATAAATATTTTAAATAACACAATCTAGTATAACACTATCACACACACACTTATAAAGTAGCCAAAAGTTTCATGAAAATAATTTTGATAGACATATATACATACACTCTCAGCCTCAATAAACAATGTTATAGAAAATATACAGGTTTTTACTCCAGAAGACACTAACACTCTGTACACCGTTATATATTAAACTGAGAAAAACTTTCGCAAGTATTTGAAAAACTTTTCAATTCTGTTGCATGTAACACATCTAGTTCAATTAATGCCTTATCTAGCTTCATGATATATATACCTTTTGAATGAAACATTTGATAGAAATGCATATCTTTAAGAAAAATCAAAACAATCAATCGTAATATCATACGAAAATAACAGTAAATAAAAGTACATTAGTGCAATTCAATTAAAGCGATGCTACCATCACCAAAAACGTCACAAATCAAGAAGATTATGTCATTCTGTATAATCCATAGCTGAAAATCAGGGTATGACTGTAACTGCTCACATCTCGCGATCTAAGGTATGTAAGTTTAGCGATGCAATCATCACCAAAACAGCAGAACAAAAGTCCAACCATGGGTATTGCTTAACGGAGTGTAAATAAATTGAGCGATGCAATCATCACTTTATAAAGGTCGCAACTAAATTTTGTAAGACATCCAATCAATGCTATTTTTAAATGAAGTGTATAATTTCAGTTAAGCGATGCAATCATCACTATTCAACGCACACATTTTCTGTTTAGCGATGCAATCATCACCAAAACAAGGAATTAAACTGATTTCTCAGATTTCATCTACGGTACTCTGATTGTTTCATTGGAATAACTTTTCAATGTATGACATATTTGACTTGAGCTAATCGTTTGGCGATGCAATCATCACCATGCGAAATTTTACTAGAAATAGAACTACTGAATCAACGGCGGTGGTCTTGAAAGTAGCAAGTTTTGTGCTTTGGGTGGTAATTTTGATAAAGGGAGCCAAATTGCATTCTGTGCTGGTTCTCCTACTTTCGGAATCAAGTAAACGAAATTTGCACCGTCTTTTCGCTTGGCAAGAATACCTTTTACTTTCAATTGATTGTTTTCGCATGAATCCACTATTTTATCGGGGTCTATATAGTTATCATCACGGTACCGCACAGGCTTCTGAATATTCCTTCTTGGTCTATTTAAATTTGTAGTATCATGTTGAGAAACCACATCTGTATCCGGGGCGTCACTTTCTGTCGTAACATTTGTAGAAATAGACTTAGAATTCTCCGAGGTGTCTTTGTCAACGGAGCTAGAACTATTATCCGACTTACTGCTAGAAATTTCACTTTCATCGGTTTGTAGGTTAAAATAAATCGCTGGTAAGGGCACCCGTATATGTGCAAGCTTTAATCTATTGATGTGCACGGGACGGCGAAAATTTCTCTTTCCTGTTGGATCTCTTAAAATGCACTTGGAAGACATGTTACAGTAAATGGTCCATCATAAATATGCTGAAATTTCCTGCCTTGTCCAACAGGCTCTCTGGATACATAAACATTGTCGCCTACAGTCAAATATAGTTCATGTGCATTTTTATTTTCGGTCTCTACCATTTTCTGTTGAGCAACAAGGGTATTCAATTGTACATGCTCTCGAATAATGTTCAAACGGGCATCCAAATTCTCAATATAGGTTTTTACATCTTTCGGAATGTCTTTCAAATCAACTATGTAAGAAGGCGAAAACGGAAAATTTGGCCTTTTCCCGTAGACTATTTCAAAAGCAGAGTATTTTGATCCTGAATTTACACAACTATTAATTGAGAATACTATTCCAGGAAGCATTTCTTCCCATTGTTTATTGTCTAAAACATAAGGCGTTAAACGCTCCGCTAAGGTACGATGTGTACGTTCCCTGCGACCCAAACAGTGATGCATCATACTAGGTGTAAATTCTTGCTCTACATTCAACATTTTGCAAACTTCCATTGTACATTTGGCAATAAATTCTGATCCTTGGTCTGAAATAACCGTGCTACACACACCAAAATTACAGAAAAAAAAATAAAATTGCCTGAGAAACTGATATTGCATCGTTATTTCTTAATGGCACAGCAAACAAGAAATTACTGAAAGCATCAACTGCTGTCAAAACTTATGTATTGGCATTATTTGATGAAACAAGTGGTCCCAAAATTTCAATTTGCCATACTTGAAATGGTTCACTAGGAGTAGGATATGCTACTATTTTTGCTTTCGTTTTTGAATTGCTAACTTTACGTGACTGGCACTCATGACAAGATTGCACGTATTCACTGATTATTTTACCCATTCGCGCAAAATAATAACGCTCTCTAACAGAGTCTAAAGTATTCTTAATTCCACTATGTCCACCTAATGGGGAGTCATGAGCAATTTTTAAAATTTGCGAAATCAATTGCTTAGGAATAACAAGTTGAAATTCACTCATGTTCTTTGTCCTTTCTGATTTTGCCTTTCTACGGTGATATAACACATCGTCAACTAAAATGAAATCACACGACTCCAATAGAATACGGCGAGATTCTTTTTGTGAATCTGGCAAAACATCATCTTCTTAATATGCAATGATTTTCTTTAAATCGCTATCTTTCCGTTGTAACTTTTTGATGTTAGAGGTATTTGCACCAACTTGAAAATCGCGCAAAGTATTAGCAAGTTGTTCAACGTTCTGATTATTTCTGCTAAATTTCTTTTTGCGATTATGTACATAAGGATCATATGGATCATTTAGCGAGTCATGCTCATCAGTTTCTACACTGTATAAATCGATGTGCTTGTCAGCTACTATGTCTATAGCCTGTACAACAACGTCGGTATTATCATTCGATTCAAATAAATCAACAAATTTCACTCCACCGGGTAAACGTATTTCTCCTGTATTTTCTGTTACCAAGGGGAAAAAACGGATCATCTTACGCAGGGCTTTCGATCGGAATGTTTTGGGGATTTTCACATCTTGAGAGCGCATCAGCGACTTTCATTTGTTCTGCAGGCTTATATTGAATTTCAAATGTAAATTGCTGGAGAATGGCAAGCCAACGCTCATAAATAGCTCCTTTGAATTGCTCCATAAACAATGGTTGGAGTGATTGGTGGTCGCACTCCACGATAAATTGTGTACCCCTTAAATAGTCCGCACAGTCAAGAATACTAGTGACCATTCCCAACATTTCTAATTTCGTAGGACCATACGACTGCTGCCATCGTGATAAAGACTTTGATCCGAAACGAATGATATTTGGTTTTTCCTTTGTTGGGTCCTTCTGATAAAGCATGTACCCTATTCCTTTTGATGAAGTATCCACAGCCAATATTATAAACGGTAAATCGAAACGAGGGAAACTGAGATTATCGGTATTAACAAGATGAGTTTTAAGATTTTGAAATGCTGTAGATTGTTCAATTTTCCATTCAAATTTTTGATTTTTTTCTTCAGGAGTTTACTGAGTGGACTAATTATAGCACTGAAATTTGGTATAATCTTTTTAAACCAGTTGAATAATCCAATTGTGCGACGAAGTTGTTTTATATCCTTTGGTGCCGGAAAGTCGACAATATATAGCCTTTACTCGATCTTTTGGGTGTCCAAGAAAATTACACGTCTCACTTGCAAAATGGCATTTTTTCTGTCCTAGTTTTAGTCCTGCATCTCGAAATCGTTTAAAGATTTCTTTGATATCGTCTAAATGCTTTTCAAAGGTTTCAGAGCAGATCAATACGTCATCTAAATAGCACAAACAAGTTCTGAATTTTAGACCACGCAGTACCTTGTCCATGAGAAGCTGAAATGTGTTAGGTGCCGTCTTTAACCCCATTGACAGCCTTAAAACCTTGTACGTTCCAAAACATGTGTTGAAAGCGGTATATCTTGACGATTCGGCGGATATGCCCATCTGAAAAAATCCGGAAGATAAATCTATCGAAGTTATATAATTTGGTACTATTTCAGCAAAGGATTCCGTCAGTTCCTGTAAGTTTGGTATAACATATTTAAAATCATCTGTTTGCGCGTTTAAATGTCTAAAATCACAAACAAACCTATAACATTGAGTTGAAGACTTACTATTCGACGCTTCATTTCGCTTTGTGACTAATACTATCGGACTTGTAATGGGTAGCTACTCTTGTTCACTAACTGGCACAACTATTCCTTGTTCAAGCAAGTTATCCAGTTGCTCTCGCAAAACCTCACGTTTGTAAGGGGGTAACCTGTACGGCTTATGATGTTTACCAACAGCATTCGGCTTCAGATGTATTTTATGCTCCACTAAATGTGTATATCCAAGTTTGGATTTTCTTTCGTCACAAATAAATCAAGATTATTCAACAAACATTCAGCTAATTCCGATTTTTTATCGTGTGTTAAATGATTGGATAAATCAAAATCTGTCTTAATCTTGTTCAAAATTTCTTGCCTGTCGGGACTGTCTGTTATGTCACATTGCTGTTCGGAATTATCGGTCCGCAGTCCATTTTCATTAGCAACCAACTGAATATTCTGCACTTCGGGTATTTCGGGTTTTTCAGACATTGCAACATAGGTGTACTCATTCGATAATGTTGAAAATTCATCATATTTTTGCCTTTTGGAATCGTTATTTTCACATTACTAGCATTCAATAATTTAATCGGAACTTTGCGATTGACAGCAACGACAACTAAAGATTTGGCAACTAAAAACTATTAAAAGCCTTTTAAGTCCTCACCATGTCGTGGGCCTCAGTCTTTTTTTGTTTTCTGGGGGGACTATAGGATTGAAGTCACGCTTTTCGTTTTCCAAATTTTATTTTACTGCCATTTTACAAAACACATGGGTGACAGACGACACTAACTGTTCGCCGCCGACAAACATAAAGAAGGTATAAGGCCGTACTTTAACCTATAATGGTTTAATTTTTAAATTGTTATTTGGATGGAGAGTTGTCTCATTGGCACTCACACCACATCTTCCTATATCTAGTCCCGTAAAATACAATAAACAGGCTAAATTAAGTCCTACATTTCCGGTAACCAGAAATACCAAATAGAGGTATATAACACTAATGTCTGTGTCATTTTAGCCCTTTGGGGATATTTATTTCATTGGCAATAATACCACATTTTCATTTTTGTATTAACAAGTTTTAATTTGATTAGTCAACTATTTTCCTTTGGAATATATATACTACCTTTAAAAGATTGATAAAATGTTTATCAAATTTTTTAAAACAAATACATGAAATACTTATAGCATGTTAAGTGAATTATCATTTATTTTATATATCTACATTGAGTAGTTTACAACTATGGGTCTTTCTTTTAATGAATCAATCTGGATGGTTACAAGTTCAAATGAAATTTGCTTTAAAACATACAAAATTTTTTAGGTCATTATTTGTCCTTGTTACAATGCAAATTTTAAAGTACTTAACCATGTAATTCGTTTGATATAGTTATCGTTTGTTAGTTGTTGCCAATTGTTTTTTTTTTTTTTTTTAATTTGAATATTTTTTTAGTCAGATATGGTGTTTAAGTCGTAGTTGACGCACAATTTTAAGTTCGAAATAAATACTGTGAAGATTTTTTAAATTATTAATAACAAAACGTCATGATAAATGACTTAATCAATGTAAAAATGTTCATAACACTATTAAAACAAGCCAGGTTCAAACCATTCCTATAAAGGATTTGGAAAAGCTTATTCAATTTGATACAATCTGTAGAAAATACCATAATATGGATATTTATTTTTTGTGTTATACGTTCATGTATTTCACTTTCATTTCATGTTCTCTCTGAGTCAGTTTTCATTATTTTAAATATATCTATAATAATTAAATTCAATAAATGCGTGGTATAATATTTTAACATTATGCTCAGTTTCAAATACTTGAAAAAAGGAGAGAAACAAACCAACCTCTTCTTCAATTTGAAAATTATTGGAGGAAAAAATCTGCTTTTTCAATTAAAATGCAAAATAAATATTTGTATCTAACCCTCGTTCATGAATTAGATTTGTACAATTAACTACTTGGTACTTACGAAATGAATTTTATTTTTCATAAACACTTACCATTTTTTTGTTTGTTGCTTCAGGCAGTTACAATAATACTGACTTATTGTAACTGGATAATGGTTTTAACTTTTATTTGTAGATATATTTCGTGTGTTAAATTTCAAAAATATGAGGAGGACAGATTAAAAATGACACTCCGTAAATTTTACGGACACCATCACGAATTGATTGATCTATATTTTACCGAAATTGACTGACAAATGTATTCTCGATTGTGACTATTTTGACAATGTTTGATGAGTTGGAACTCGCATTGCTAGAAGACGTGTCACGATTCTGTTCTATCTGAAATTCATGTATTTACTTTTAATGTGATATTTGTTATTCTCATCCGATGTTGTCAAATGTCGTATCGTTTGAAGTTATAAATCTTAGGTTTTCTGTTGTATTCGTGTATTATGTCAAAGATAATCAATATTCAGTTCATTTATTAGACTTTAGTTTGGCAAGTAAATTGATAGGATATATTTGGTTAACAGTTTGATTTAGAAGAACTACCGACATAGCTTGATCATTTAAGCATAAATTATTAATCTAATTACTACCATAATTTGATATTATATTCTTATTCGCCAGCTCAAACGAAAATAAATTATTTAATAAATAAAACAACACATAAATAGGATAAGTGTGCCTACAGCTGTAGCAGCCTTTCAAAAGACAAAGAAAGCCAAGTAGATCTGAACAGAGAATTATATATATCTATAGTATACTTATGAAAATTATATTTCCAAACTTTTAGACACTGTCAGTTTTTCTTTAATATTTTTTCTTACATAACCATCTTTTGCTTTATCTGAAGCCCATCTACCATGCTTCTTAAGTAATCTATTATGAATGCCAGTTGATGCAGCTGTAGTAACTCCACCTGATCTCAAGCTATGTAATCCAAATTAGGACTTATCTTAACCGATAGATTCAAGAGCTGATAATATAATTTCTCTTACTCTTCTATATGATAAAGGTTTAAGACCTCTCAACTTATAAGACTTAGATGATGCGTCAATATTGGATAATAATAAACATTTCTCCAACATACTAACAGGACATGTTTGTGTATCTGTTCTAGCAATTGAGACCTGTTTTTCTTTCCTATAATGATTAGTTTTGCTTTTCTGAATGAGCAAAGAATCATGTGTATCTGAAAATTTTAAATCAGATCTTTTTAAATTTACCATCTCAAAAAATCTTAGAAACCCTGCATACCTAATAAGAAACATACAACACATTCTTATTTCTATAAGAATGTTACATTCTTGACCATATTCAATAACAATTGTCTTTCAAATATCTGGCGTAGTTAGTTCTTTTTTATTTACAAAAACATGTCCAATCTTTCTAGGAGCTCCTTCTTTAACCGATATACACAACTGTGAATAACACGGATTGGGATAGCCAGCTAGTTTATGAGCCAAGCTTATGGAATAATATGCTTCTTCAACCTTAGCATACGAATTAAATGTCTTTGATAGATGTACTATATACAATGAAACATACAAATCTGAAGCTTTTAAAGGGTTAAAGATAAGAATAGTTATTATACCACTTACAGAAATTGTTAAATGCGTATGAATATTTTCTTCTGGTACATAATCTCGGCCTTCGAACGCAAACAGAACTCGAGTAGGTAATTAGATAAAGATGACAAATCTTGGTCGACTGGCTAAGGCAAGGATTTCCATACTTCATATGACCAAATATCTGAAAAACGTGCATTTGAAATAGAAATATAATCTACTATATTACTTCTAGCTACAATATATTTAATTGACCTTGCCAGATTTATTTTCCACACTGGCCATGTTAGTGAGACCATGCATATAAAAGGCCTTGTCATCACCATATGACCTTGCCAATGGCCGTGTCTTTTCTATGCGACCTTGCTCAACAGCCTTGTCGTAAATTGAATTCTTAACGTTCAATCTTATAGCCAAAACACTAGAAACGATGAAGGCCACTTTGGAACTATCAAAGTGCCTTTAGCTTTACATAAAATCAAATGTCTAATTGCTCTTCAAACAACAGAAATAGGAGGAACAATCCAATTAACCTCATTATTCCAATTTTGCGTGAACGCATCAACTGCATCACCACCTGGATTCCAGAATTTAGAATTAAACCTTAGTAATTTTTTTTATTTAAATTGCTCGCAAACCTGTCCACGGTATGCGGACCCCACATATCATCTACAAATTAAAAAAATTCTACGCTTGTTCCCCAGTCTTCTATATCAATCATTTTTGAAATATAATCAGCTTTAGTATTTTCAGATCTCAGGATCCAAACAACATCTAACGTTATATTCAATTCAGAACACAACTTCAAAATGTTAATAGCTATCTCTTGTAAATGTGCTTTTGCACTTCCTTTCTGAGCAATAAAAACACAGTTATTATTATCGGTATGCCAATTAACACATTTATTGCTTGATTGATTTTTAAAGGACATCGATGCCAACAAAATAGCTTGAAGTTCTCTCCATGTAAAACTCTGTAAGGACTCTTGTAAAGCCCACATCTGATGAAAAATATAAGAGTCGATATCCATCGAGTAAGCACCAGGAGCTACATTACTAGCATCAGAATATACAATAACGTGTGGAAAATAATAACCTGCTAAATGATTTCTGTTCAATATTTGAATGTTATGCAGCCAAAATGTGAGCTCATTGAGTACACAATCAGGACATTCCAATATAAACTTTAAATCCCACTTTACTCTATTTTCAATAGCCCATTGCAAATAAAGGGTCATTAAACTGGACTGGACACATAGCAATTACCTTTCCCGTTACCTGAGCCAATTTATGGCTGTGAAATTGGGAAAGTTATGTAAAACATCAACCAATGATGTTAGGGTATTTTCAATCCGTCTATCTGATATTCAATAGTTACTAATTGCAAAATCAGACGAATTCCAAACTAAACCTAACCACTCTTAACATTGTATTCGTTCCAAAACAGATTTGTCAATGTTCATTAAAAACCCTGCTTCTAACAAAGACGTTTTCACAAAAGATGAACATTCGGAAGCTGCTTGGTTTTTTTTACCCATTCAAAGTCCATCATCTAAGTAAAGTACAATATCTACGCCATTTTCTCGCCAATATTTTACGATTGGACGTAAACATTTAGTGAATAGATATGGAGTAGATGATAGACCAAAGGCTAACACTATAAAACAGTAAACATGTATTGTTCAATCAAAATTTTAAATATGATTGTTGTTTAGTACATACGTCATAAGGAAAATAACTAGACTTATGATCAAACTGAAATTGATAGCAATCTTTTGTGAAATAGTTTAAAACCACTTTCCAGTCTTCAAATTTTATTCGTTCTGTTTTGATAAAAACATTCAGTTCACTTAGATCCAAAATCAGACGTTTTTGCCCGAACTTTGAACCACAATACTAAGCGGATTTACAACAAATGGTTGAAATGGGGTTTCAATAACACATCCGATATCAAGTAATTATGAAATTGCTACATTTACAACTTTAGAATGGACATTAGCAGATTTGTTATTCTAAAATGACATAGATGTGGGAGTCTTAAAAAAAAAGAATAACGTAACTATGTTTGATAGTATTTATCACAAAACCCCTTTGCAACAGATGAAGTATCAATATTGTCAAAATATTTTGCATGTGACAGAAACAGTTCAAACTGTCCGTAAAGATTGCTTTTATCTAAAAAAAAAAAAGTAGTATAACTATGTTGTCTTGATGTCCCTGGGACAGTTGATTTTATACTGAAAAGGGGACACTGAGTTCGCCAGTGACCAAGCTGGTTGCAGTTGAAACTGATGTCATGAGATAAGGATTCCCTCCGTCTGCAGGTCCGAAATGCGGCTGTTGTTTTGTCGAACATAATGTCGATTTGGCATTTGAGCAAGAGGAGCAGAAACAGTAGCTGCAGCGGTTCTATAAGGATGAGGTCTTTTCTTTTTCTTGATACTCACATTGACACGGCATTCCGCAGAACAAATGAGCTCAACTGAAACTTACGACTTGAGTTTTGTTGTAAGTTTAAAGTTCTCATTGATAACGGGCAATTCTTTATAAAGAGTATCAAACTTCCCGTCAAGATACGTTTGAAACAGCGAGAATGTATCCACCAGGTTTTTATTACCAGTAAGGTGTGCAGAACTACCATAAGGCGACGAATGAAGTGTCTCGGTGTCAGACATACCATAATAACGAATACTGCTACGTTTAACTATAGTCAAACTTCGAATAACTTTATTTTCTCAAACTAACCCCTTAAGAAATACGTAATCATGCTTTTCACGAAAATCATGAGGGCATATTCCCCTAAAACCAGCACTGCGGTTATATGCCATTCAATCAAATTGAACGTAAACACACACCATGTGCTTGATTTAAACACACACACACGTGTTTATAGTAAACAATCACTTGACTGTACAACGTCATGTGACCAATAACTTTAATAAATGTATTTAATTAGTATTGTAATTTTAACTGTTATAAATACATGTTAAATCAACATTACAAACTTAATCTTGAATTCTATCCTATTTTTGGAAATTTTGAAAAATTCAAATGTGACGTCACTTAAATTTTTGCGTTTATCGCTTTGGCTTACGCGGCTGTGAATTTTGGTTAAGGTAATTTATCTATCAAATTTGTTTTTGTAGTTAGTCATTAGTTTTATCATTTATATCTAGAGTCATTTTATAGCAAAATATTGTTTTCAAAAGTATGAATTATTCTAAATGATAAGAATGCTCTTATACCAGGCAGACTACCCTAGCCGTATAAGTCACAACTTTTGGGAACTTTTGGTCCTCAATGCTTTTCAATTTGTACCTTTTGTTTTTTTGGCTTTCGAACTTTTGTTCATCAGAGCGTGATTGGTTGGTGCGGACGAGGCGCGCGCCTTGCGTATACATTTTAAACCTGGCACCTTTTGTTAGCTATTATTTGTGTGTTTCTCCATCCTTCACGTATATACTATCCCATTTATTTGTATTGAAGTCCTATCGTGTAATGTTGTCATTTTAATGTTATATATATATATCATTTCCATCAAAGCGGGAGGTCTGGTATGCCTCAAAACCAGGTTCATCTCACCATTTATTTTATCAAACTGTCCTGTACCAAGTGAGGCAAATGGCCATTGTTATATTAAAGTTCGTTTCTGTGTGTGTTACATTTTAATGTTGGGTTTCTGATGTGTCGTAGCTCTCCCCTTATATATGATGTGTTTCTCTCAGTTTTAGTGTGTAACCCAGATATGTTTTTTTCTCAATTGATTTATAAATTTGAACAGCGGTATACTTATGTTGCCTTTATTCATAAAAATGCCGTGCAATTGTAAAGTCACATCGATATGTGACGCGTGTTGTTAAATAATCATACGGAAAACCAGTATAAACGACGACATTTGTCGTAATTCATATAATCCGTATGGATATCTTGTTGTACATACAATGAAATCATTTTTTTCTGTATTCATGATGCTTGTTTGCATAACAATAGTTTCCTGAAAGTTATCTCTTTAATAGGTATTAAAGTGTTTCCCTAAACTAAGAAAAAAATATCTTTCTTTTAGGGTAAAATCAAGATATGGAAAGCTAACGAAGACGACAGTGGGAATTTTAAAACGGAAATTGCTAAAGCAAGATTGATATTTTTGACTCCGAAATCCCTATGCAACCACCTCATGAAGAATGCAACATCTAAAGTGTCGATAGATATTTTCACCTTGATCATTATTGACGAATGCCACAGTACACATGATAAAAGTGTGTACAACGAATTAATGTCGTATTATAGGATAGCGAAATATAGAGAAGAGACACATCGACTACCTCAGGTACATGCATTGAAGTTTGAAGTTTGAAGAATAATGTATAATATGTTTAAATTATTCTGCGCTTTGTATTTGGTCCCTCTCAGATTTTAGCTTGCACTATTCTACAAATAGATATAGGAAGATGTGGTGTGAGTGCCAATGAGACAACTCTCCATCCAAATAACAATTTAAAAATTAAACCATTATAGGTTAAAGTACGGCCTTCAACACGGAGCCTTGGCTCACACCGAACAACAAGCTATAAAGGGCCCCAAAATTACTAGTGTAAAACCATTCAAACGGGAAAACCAACGGTCTAATCTATATAAACAAAACGAGAAACGAGAAACACGTATATATTAAATAAACAAACGACAACTACAGTTTCCTTCCGAAAATTCATGTTCAGAACCCTTATGACAATACAAATGTTTAAATTTATTTTTTCAACCGGATAACCAAAGGTAAGAAGAATGTTGATTTTGTAATGTGTATTCACCAGATATAGTTAATTATCAATATTGTTCATTCGCTCAATCTATGTAACACAGTGTAGAAATTCTTTTCTGTTTTTGCATAACATTGACATGCGCAAGACTATCATATCAATTAAGGACACATTTTCGCACATGTAATCATATATTCTATTGATCACATATTCAACAAATCATACAGAAATTGACGACATGGTCCAAATGTTATATACTATATTTTTAAAGATACTTGGACTAACAGCATCAATTGATACATACAATGCCAAAGATTTGTCGGCAGCCAAAGATCATTTGAGGAAAGTGATGGCAAATCTAGATGTAACAAAAATATCCGTTGTCCATCGGCATAGAGAAGAACTACTTCAATATACGTCTATTCCAGAAAAAGGTATGTATTCATTATCACTGAACTAGTATAAATTTGTTTAGGGGCCATCTGAAGGACGCCTCCGGGTGCGGAATTTCACGCTAAATTGAAGACCTGTTGGTCTTTATTTCTCAAGTTAAAATCCTTTTGACCTTATGAACTTGTTGATGTCCCATCCTCAGCAATTATAAAAGTGCTTATTATCGTGAACAAAACAAATGATTATAATAAGATAAAATTTAAAATTTAAAACATTTTTATCATTTTATTTTATAACTTCAAAGTTTCTGTATTTGAATGAATATGTCAAGATTCAATCTCTTATGTTTTGATAAATTATTTTATATAAACATTGCCTTTTTTCTGAGACATTTTGTAAAACTTAATAATAGCAAAGAGACTTCAAATATAATAATTACATAATCGAATTATTGTCAAATTGAAATCAAATTGTTTATTCGATGCAAGTATCTCTGATCATTTTGATATTTACAATTCATCTGTTAATTTTCTAATTCATATTATGTAGTAGTTAGCTTTCAAGTTTTTTGCAGTTACTATTGCCTCATTTATTGGAAAACGTGATCTTGTGAAGGATATACTAATCGAAGCAATGCAATATGTTGAAAATAAATTGAACTCTCGGATTGGTAAGACAATATACTACTATGCAGGTTTTTTTCGTAACTATTGATGTATTCGAAACCTCAATTGTGTGGCATATTTAAATATCTTTGATTGTTAAGGTTTGATCCTTTGGGGTTTGAACACAGTCATTTTAGCAACGGAAATATTCCTAAATAAAGCAATTCTATTGTTTTACATGTACGCGTTTCCTTAGTTGTTTTATTTCCCGAATTACACATCAAGAACATATTACACCTAACAGTTTGAACGGACAAAGATTTATCAAATTCAAAAACAATCAAAGATATTATTCCAATAGAAGCTTCAAAATTAGATATTAAAACATGTTTTTTAGCAAAATAAACATGACAAAATATATCAACATGTGATTATGTCTCAATAATGTGGTGGCATTGCTATCTACTATATGTTTTATAAAGTTGTTGGTGGGAAATCCGTTTAGTAATTGCAAATAGAATACGAATGTTTTTCTTATGTTTGTTGTATGTCTTACTTATATTGCTGTACTGCACTATTTAACTTATACTTTATTTGGCCGAGAGCCGAATGGCTCGAGACTGATATTGACCAAAGGGCTGATAAAATATGCGATATTAAGAATGGCATGTTATGATCATTTTATCATATGCTTCAAAAATGGTGAAAAATAGCAGATTCATATATTGATCCTTTTACGTGGTCCCAAATAGAACTTCTTTTTCGTTTTTTTTTAGTATTTTACACAAGAAAACTTTCCAGTATCCAAAATATTGTATTGTACACTACCTTGTAATGTTTTGCAAAACGTAGCATTGAGGTGTATTTTCCGGAATTTGCCGAGCGTCACCAGAATGCCATGCGATAACGTTATGGAAAAGCTTGTGATAACAATTGAAGCAAGTGATACACATTTCAAATCAGCCTGCGCGCTAAGCACCAATTCGAAAAATAAGGAATTTACGTTAATTTAATGTTATTATCATACAGTAAAAATAACATGTTATTTAGTCTAATTATATGATAAGTATTTGTATGCAACACAATATTAATAATTAACACATGTTCGTTTTTGCATGGCTAATAATAGGTGGAAGTCAATGTTGGTTATTAGCCCTCAGAGCAAATATCGGTTTCAGCCCTCGAAATCTATATCGAGCCCCCGAGTTTAACTTCCGCTAACCTATCAATCAAAAACTATTTGTAAACAAGTTGTCATCGGAAGTAGTTAGACTATCAGGAGTAATTTCTCACAGATCAAATGACGATGCATGTTCATTCATATGAAAAATGAGAACACAATGTATGAAATTTAAAAAGTAACGAATCTGCTGTAGAAGAAAAAATGTAAAAATCAACAGTGGAAATCACAAGAGTTCCCGTTAAGTTTTGACGTCATAAAGAATTTTAAAAATTTATGACGCCATAATGGAAGAGTGATTGTTGTATGACATCGAAGGTTATATATTTCCAAATCAAAATAGCGATATGATGTATTTTTTTTATCATTTATTGAAGATGTAACACTTTAAGTCGTTTAATATTTACAATTCTGCGATTTCATAAATATATATTGGTAATTATTTGCTAAACTTTCTCACAAAACTTTGTTTACTCACTGTGATACAAACTTGGTTAACTCACTGTGATACATTTCAAAGCCCCACCAACGATAGAAAAGGGGCATAATGTTTTATGGTCTGTCTGTTCGTTCGTCTGTCCGTTCGTCCCACTTCAGATAAGAGTTTTTGGTCAAGGTATTTTTTTATGAAGTTGAAGTCCAATCAATTTCAATCTTAGTACACATGTTTCTTGAGATATGATCTTTCTCATTCAATGCCAAATAAGAGTTTTTACCCAAATTTCACGGTCCAGTGAACATACGAAACGATAGTGAGAGTGGGACATTCGTGAACTAGGGACGCATTCTTGTTTTAATTTTTTTTGTTTATGTTTTTTGGAATTTATATTGAAAATATCAAACATAATTTGGTATATGCTATCTTTTTTCTCTTGCTTACAAATATGTGATTGCTAGATTATTACATGTAATGTTCCATATGGTCCGAGGAATCAGCCCACGCCACATATCAAGCCTTCGATCTAAAGCCCTCTTGTTTAGAATGGGAATCTAGGGCTGATACCAGGGCCAACATGGAAAATGACATGTATTAATCTATAATTAAAAACCGATCTTCTCTTGAGAACCATTTGAATTCAAAAGTATTGATGATTCGTTTACTAAGATTAAAACATATGTTATAACAAAGATACATTTCTGTTTTTTTAGTTTCGAACTTTTTGATTGAAAATCTTCAAATTGAAAGGGATTTATATGAAGCTTTAAATAATCCACCGATTCAAAGAGCGGAAGTACGGTACATACATTGGATCGGAGAAACCAAAGAAAAAGTGGAGCATGTATTACACAAAGATACAAAAGTACCACGATTGCTTCATGCATGTCTCAGACATCTAGAGGTATATCTATTGATATAAAAGACATAGCTTACATGTATTTCGTTGATCAAACCCAATAAAAATCACTTTATTATTTTTGAATCACGTTTCATAATTACTAAATGGAATATGTGAAACAAAAGATACTAACACTTTCATTTTCTACCAACGGAGTATTGACATTAATGCCCGGGCTTTACGCAACATAATAAAGTTATTTGATAAAGAATTACTTGGTATTTCTTTTCAGGAAACTTCGGGAGTAGTCAATGGAATTCATTTAAAAAAAAGAAGATTTATTACATCTATTGAAAGAATATCATCAATCATATATGTGTTTCTCTGTCATGTCTGTGTGCATGTTATTTTAAATCTTACATATACCTGAACATTTTTGAAAATAGGAAAAGTAAAGCTATTATTCCAAATGTAGACATTTCACCGTGGTGTGTTGCCATGGTAAATTGTTTAACATGTTTAATAAGAAGTTTGTGTTTATTTTATGAGGACACCAGCCTGTAAAATAAAACAAATCGAAGAAAATGTCTGATATGGCTGCATTGTTCGTTATCCTAAAGTAGAAATATAAAATATTGAAACGATGGTAATGTCCAAAAGACTATGAACTCAGATATTGAAAAAAATACAACATATCACTTAATTGTTTAGAAATCACATTTAATAGACAAAGTAAAATGTTTTTAACGTAAAATACTTAAAAATATATTTCATAACCAAAGGAGTATGAGCACTATCACGTGATTTTGGCACAACAATATAAAATTATTGTATGCTGTTGTTCCTACATATAATTAGCAGGAAACTTCGTGAGTAAACAAGGTAAACAAATAGTTGAAGTTTAGATTTTTTGGTTTATAACGATAATCTAACAAACTATATTTGTTTCTTGGGTGATTACTTTCTACATTAGCTAGAGGTATAGGGGGAGGGTTGAGATATCATAAACATGTTGAACCCCGCCTCACTTTTGCGTCTGTCTCAAGTAAGTAGCCTCTGGCCTTTGTTAGACTTTTATTATTTTTATTTTAGTTCATAGTGTACAATATTTTGAGTTTAGTATGGCGTTCATTATCAATGAACTAGTATATATATTTGTTTGGCAGAATGATGCCTCTGGGTTCGGGAATTCTCACTGTTGGTGACCTTCTGTTGTTGTTTTTCTTTGGTCTATGGTTGGGTTGTTGTCTCTTTGACAAATTCCCCTTTTTCATTCTCAATTTTATCAAATCCAAAATAGTCTTAGATATTGATTGAAAACATGAAAGATTAAGTAAGGATACAACATATAGACAGACCATCGTGCTTTGTTGCAATGGTAACTTGTTAAATGAGGAGGTTATTTTCTGAGTACTTTTTCTAAAAACAAATCTTAGTAAATGTATAACTGTCCAGTTTGCCTTTCTCCTCAAGTTAAAACATTTTTAACGTTCAAACAATGATATTGTCTACAGGAATATAAACTGCATGTACATGATACACTAAAAAGTAGGATGAATAGAAATAATAGTGTTTTTAAATTATAGATTTATACAGAATGTCTGGAAATAAATTCATTGCTTGAAATTGATCAAGTTTGTGAAATTGTCATGCAGAGATATTCAGATGAATCTGAAGCAAGTCAGAATGCTAATACAAATGAAGAAAAAGAAATCATATCTAAGCTACGAGGTAAAAAATACACAAGCTATACACAAATATTTACTGTATTCCTTCGCATAACAATGCTTGTAAGTCAAGCTGTCTAAATAAATCCTATGAGTGTTGGTTTTATTTGATTAGTCTGTTGTATTCTTAACACCCATTATATGCACAATTTCTTAATAAATAAAGCTATAAAAACCTAGCTGCCACTGCATCATATCTGTTATAAATCCTTAAATTGATTTATATAAGAAAAGTTCAGCTTACCTTATTCTTAACATTTACTATTTTCTTTCCTTTTAGTTTTTACATCTGATTTTAAAAGTAAAAGTATAAACATTGAACAGGTATAGGCAAATGAACTGTGATGTTTGTTACATAGTTGATAGTAAAGCCATTGTCATCATGGGTATACTGCAAAATTTAAGATTTGCAAGAAATTTAAGAAACTCCTACGATAAAATGAATATGAAAATTAATATTTTGACAACCGATTCCAAAGAAAACGCAAATGGTTGGCTATTTTCTGAAACTTTACCATAAGGTTCAAAACCTCAAGTTAGAAGTCATTTGGCCATTTTTCCTATTCGTCATAAATGTATGAACTTAAAAATATTTATATATCTATTGTATTTTTTTGTTTTTTACAACTTTTTTTTATTCGAGCGTGACTGATGAGTCTGTTTTTAGACCAAACGAGCGCTTGGTGTATATATAAAATTTAGTCCTGGTACTGGTATCTATGATGAGATTATTTACAACAACTGGGTCGATGCCACTGCTGGTGGAAATTTATTTCCCCGAGGGTATCACAAGCCTACTAGTCAGCACTTGTTGTGCTGACCTGAATTATCATTGATATTGTTATATTTATAAATTAACTGTTAACAAAATTTAGAATTTTTTAAAATGCTAAGGTTTTTCTACCTCAGGCAGAGATTATCTTAGCTGTATTTGGCAACACTTTTAGGATTTCGGATCTCAATGCTCTTCAACTTCATATTTTATTTGACCTTATTAAGACAAAAATATTTTTCAACTTCTTTTGGATTCGAGCGTCACTGATGAGTCTGTTTGTAGACGAAACACACGTCTGGCGTATATATAAAATTTAGTCCTGGTATCTATCATGAGTTTATTTAGAAGATAAGATATTATTGTCAATCAGACAACTATTCAAACCAAGTGGATGTAAGCAATCATAGGCAACTATACTTCATTCTAGACGAAGCATTATTAACAACTTGTTTGTTTTTGATTATATTGTTTGAAAGTTATTCTTCTTTTCGAAAGACGTGTTTGCTGGAATTCGAGAATCTGTAAGAGACATTGAAAGGAATCCTGACGTAAACATGGTAATTGATCTGATTAAAAAGGAATATCAACTACTAAAAGAAGATTCAAGATTTATTATATTTGTTAAAACCGGAGCAACAGCAAAAGCCTTAGCAGAGAGACTTCCTGGTTATCTTCGGAGTACTTACCTAACTGGTTCTCACAGACTTGTAGAGGAAGGAGGTACTTATCGTTTATTCTATACAGACCAATTTTCGATTTTATAAAACATGTAAAAGGTCCTTGATCGAAGCTTTTCGATCCCTTTAATGTGAGATGGCCAAACCAAACCCTGGTTTTGTCGTTAAATGAAAATATTGTGATTCAAACTCTCTGTTATTTTGCAAGTAAAATTATGAGTTTATTCTTTGACCTGCTGTTGTAACATAAGTCATTATGTTTGCCCGATTTGTTGAACTCACTACGAACAATTATGATATTCTATTTACTCATCCGTCATCGTCCATTTTAAACGTTATATATGTGAAATAATATGAACTCATTCAAACTGTGATTTAAACAACTGTATGCCCCATATACCACCATAACATCTACAATAATAAAATCCCTTCACATATTAGGGTTTTACTACTATTTTTTCAAAAAAAAAATGGTATGCGTCAGTAAAATATGTTATTATAAATAAAAAAAATAATATGAAAAAGTATTTTACAAACGATGTATTATGAATGTTCTGTATTAAGGGCATACGATACAGTTATAGGGGAGGTAATGACGTTTGTAACGTACAATGTAATTTTCGCGACGTCAAACTGTGACATATTGGGAAAAGATGCATTTTTCGACTAATTTTTATCATTCAGAACGATTTAATTTGAAAACGAGTGCATGGACCCTATGTTTTAAAACGACAATTTGTTTCATTTTGCTGGGAGATTATATGGATCAAATTTTACAAAACTGTAAATTGTACAATTGTTTTAATTTTGAAAAATATACGGCAAAAATTGACGGTTTTTTTTTCTCAATTCATGACCCTTTTGATGAGTTATTTCTGAACAAAAAAAAACATACATTTTTAGAATACCAAAAAAATACAGAAATTACAAATTATTTAACAAAAAACAATTTGTGTTTATTTTTCAAAACAAAAAAGTAATGTTTTTCTTTCGAAGGGGAAATTACGGCCACAATCCGAATTTTGAGCAAATATACAAAATTTCGACCTTATTCAAATCAATAGTAGCACATGAAGGAATATTTTTTATTACATATTTGATTTAATCAGGTAAAAAATAGCCTATATGCAAATGTTAATCAACTTGTAAATACGGGATCAAAACTGTATCGTATGCCCTTAAGTAAGTTATTATTCAAGTTAATAAGAAACTGTTTCAGTAATCAACAACGAATGAGTAGCCATTGATATATATATATATATAATATTCATTTTATTTTAAGGTCTTCCTGCTAACGAACAGATTGGAGTGTTGGAAAAGTTTAAAAATGGTGAACACTTATGCATTGTTGCAGCATCAGTAGCATGTGAGGGTCTAGATATTCCACAATGTAATATGATGATCCGTTATAGATTTAGTGCAGATGAAATAAGTAGCCTGCAAATGCGAGGTGTGCATTATTTTGTTTATGTGTCTGCTTTCTCTTCTTAACGTAACACATATTTATATGTATAAAAGCTTTTATAGTTCTAAATTTCGTTCGGCTACAAATAAATACTAGTATGCAAAATGAGTCGTATATCAACGGAAGGTAGTTTTTAAAAGGTTAATAACAGTTGAGACAACTTAAGTTCATTTAGAATACTTTTTACTGCTATTTATAAAAACACAATCTAAACTAATAAACTGTGTCAAATTTAGTTTACAGATGTATTGAAGGGATAATATATTTTATTAGTTAAAATTTATCGATTAACAATTTTTACAATTTATCATTTAAAACTTATATTTTTTTTTTATATTCTTATTTTGTATCATCAGCAGTGTCAATTAAAATGCCATACAATGTATATGTATGTCGAAAAAGCTAACCAAACCGTGACCGAATGATTGTACAGAAAACGAACAGGGTAAATGTATTATCAGAATGCAAGAAAAGAGTCGAAAAAAATAAGGATATGTTTTGAATAACATTTTAATCTATTTTCGTAAGCGATCGGTGGAGTATGAACAAATAATTAAGGGAACTTAAAGTACAGCTGGTCGAAATAGATGATAGGAATAAGGACATGCATATAATGAACCACCTGTACACAAACCAAAATTAAAATGCAAAACGAAATATTAAAGATAAGAATATTTTTTATAAAATATTATAGAAAATCATCAGATAGTTCATATTCACCGGTGTTCAATTTTTAAATAAATCAATGCAAATTTGTAATTTATAGGAAGATTACGCAATAAGGAAGGACGAGAGTTCAGAGTTAGCACTATACCGGGATTTGAGACCGAAAAGAAAAACATTCAGAGTCAGTATCTTATGACACAAGCCATAGACCAAGTTTCCAAACTTAATATGACCAAAGATATAGCTATAGCAGAGAAAATGGTATATGAAATTGAGGAAATCGAAAGAAAGAGGGCAAATATGAGGCTTAACCAAAAAATAAAGGGGCTATTTACTATCAATTGTAAATACTGTGGCGTTTTCATTACCGATGGCGATTCAATGCGGCAAGTAAATGAGAAATTATTCCTTGTGTGTGACAGATCAATGTTGGCCAGAGTTGATATGAGGCAAATACCTAAAAAGAAACAAAGAGAATTTGATGGGATTAAGAAGCTCGGTAAAGCGTATGGATTGGAGTGTGGACATAACTGGGGTTCAATAGTCATCTACAATGAGTGTGAATTTGTTGCGTTGTCACAACACTATATGAAAATATTTGACCGTCAAGCAGACTCATTCATTAACTGTGAGAAATGGAATGATCTGAAATTTAAAATAGAAGAAATTTCTGACGAAGACTTTATGAATTACAATAGATAAATTGATTTAACGAGTACTTTCTTTGAGAGCATGAAGAGATGCAATTTAAGACCTGTATCTAGGATTCCATACCATGAATCTACCTTAACAACGTACGTGATATATTGTTCTTTCATTCATCGTCTTTATCCTACTAATAATATTACTGTTACTGTAATCTGTTTCAATGATGTCCATTTCACGCCGTTGGGTACTTAAACATCCGTCAATGTGTTTGTATTATCTTTCATGTTTGCTGGTGTGTTTTGTATGTACGACTTTTTGTGTTGCCTTGGTTCATAGAACGTTAATTTGTACTACTAAAGATCCCCCAATGTGTTATTATTCTATTATATGTCATTATTACGGAAGCCGATCAGGGCCATTCAAAAAATATATTTAATGTCGTAATTACGACATAGCATGTCGTAAATTCGACATAACATGTCGTTATTACGACATCGCTATGTCGTAATTTCGACATAACATGTCGTTATAACGACATCGCTATGTCGTAATTTCGTCATATCATGTCGTAATAACGACATCACTATGTCGTTTGAACGACATAGATATGTCGTAATAACGACGTCGCTATATAAAAGCAAATGTATTATGATCGGTAAGAGACTTAATGACACAGAAATTAACAACCATAGGTCATCATAATTCCCCCAATAATTAGAAAAGCCCCGCAGAGTCAGCTTTAAATGAGGGAGGAAAGATACCAGAGGGAGAGTCCCCGAAATGCTGTGTGGCAGACAGTGATAATATTTAATTATTAGCTCCCTTGGTTAAACTCCAAATTTCATATTTAATGTATTTTATTGTTAAATAATTTACATGAAGCTTACTTAGTATATATTTCATTTTGTTAATTGCATTGCTTTTGCTATTGAATTCATTGGTTAAAGATTTCTATTTATATTGTAAAGTTTGACATTTGCATCGTTGCAAAATCTTTGGGTACCTTCTTTGGATACCTTCAGTGAGAAACTTTTTATAGATCCCTACAACGATTGGAATATACCAATATGAACTGTACAGCAAGACATGACTGACAAATCCTTTGACATGTTGGAAGATTGAAATGTAAAATTATTAGAAAACTGAACTTGCCCTACCAAGGCAAGCCATTCTCTCTATCTCTCTATACATAAGCGCAAACTATATGGCTTCTTGTAATAAGGGTAAATTGAAGTATTACTTGCTCTATTTCTACTTTCAAACGTTGGGCTCGATGTTCCTACAACCCCTAGGATTTAAAACAGAATCTTTGTCCGCAAAACAAAATAAAAATGTTGGAAAACACGAACCAATATTAAAACAAATTCAATATATCTTTTGAATTATGTTCTTACAGATCTTGATCATATCCTAAGTAATATATAGTAGTCATGTTGTCCAAGTTGATATTTTATTTTTCAAAGTGTGTTTTTTTATAATTGATCAAAACAAAAGTTAGATACATGAAGAGTAAAAAAATGCCAAGATTCTTTTCTTATTAACAACATATTTGGTTGTGTCTTAAAGGAATAAAATGCTTCCATACATTACAAAACGGTAGCCAATTTGTCAAAACGTCTGAAAACGTCTAAAATCCTAAAGACGGTAATTTACGACGTTACATGTGCTAAATTTTAATTAAGTGACATGATAATTAAAACAAATCGTGTTATGAAACTTGGGAAAAGAGGTTGATGATTGCTTTCGAAAAAAAAATTAGTGCATGTTGCTATAGACTGCGCCCGGGAAAAGAGGTTCGACACAGGTTGAATTTTGCAATTTTTAATAATCTTAATACCTTTAACGGTGCAATCACCAATATTAACAGACTTAATACAAGTTCACGGAATGTTTTACTTCGCGATTTGTCCTGCTATTTCGTGATGAAAGTAATTCCTGTACTAGCGAAGTCGGAACTTTTCGTCAATATAAACTTGTGCTTGAAATGGAGGTAATTGAAAGACGAATCACAAACAGCGACGAAAACCGTTTCATCGAATTAATAAAAACCAGGGAATATATTTGCCGTTTTCGCGGACGATCCAGGAGTAGATTACTATATTTTAAAATGTAAATATCTGAAGATGACTTGGGAAATAATTCTCAAGCTAAGGTTTAAGTTATTGAAGGGTGTATTTCGACATCATATGTGCCAGGGAAAATACAATTCTATTCAAATTTAACCAAGGGTACAAAAAGGGTACAAATGTTCGATTTACTTGCAGAGTGTCAGATATATTTGTATTGGGGTTGAATTAAGATATAGAAAATTCACAATGACAGATGATATCACAGTGGATGATATGCACCTTGAAAGTTAAACATTCTATGATAAAACAAATTATTGGAAATCGTATACATGTACTTCCGTCCCATCTTTCCTTCATACATTATTTGCGACAGTACTGCATTTTGAGTTAAAATAACTTAATTGGTAAACATTATTAAATCGATTTCCACAACTCGAGGTTATTTTTGATATAACGACATCACAAAACGAATAAAACCAGAATCAACCATCCATATAACAAACTGAATAAAAATTAATCGAAGTCAAAAACCCTCTTCGACACCGCATGTTAAGTGTAGGAACATCGTGCCCAACGTTTGAAATTATAAATAGAGCAATGACTACTTGAATTCACCCTTATTTCAGGAAGCCATGTAGTTTGCGCTTATTTACAGGGAGATGGGATGCTTGACTTGCAAATTGAGTCCCCTTTATAATTCATAGAATATTCATCCTATTTCAAGAAGTTTATTACAACCTTGTCTTGCATTACAGCCCTTTATGTAACAATCCTTTTGAATGGTTTTAGACTAAAACATTCTTATTCCTTTGGTTTTTCTTTTGAAATACAAATGGAATCTATAAAATATACAAGTTTCTCACTGAAGGTATCCAAAAAAGGTAACCAAAGTTTTGCAACGATGCAAATATCAATATAAATAGAAATCTTTAACCAATGCAATGAATTCAAATAGCAAAAGCTATGCAATTAACAAATATAAAATTATACTTATTAAGCGTCATGTAAATTATTTAACAATAAAATACATTAAAAATAAAATTTGGAGTTTTACCAATGGAGCTAATAATTAAATAATAACACTGTCTGTCACACAGCATATCGGGGGACTCTCCCTCTGGTATCTTTCCTCCCTCTTTTATAGCTGATCATGACTATGCGGGGGCTTTTCTAATTATTGGGGGCATGTTGATGACCCATAGTTGTTAATTTCTGTGTCATTTAGTCTCTTGCCAATCATAATACATATACTTTTATATATAGCGATGTCGTAAAAACGACATAAGTGATGTCGTTATTATGACATGATATGTCAAAACTACGACATAGCGATGTCGTTATAACGACATGTTATGTCGAAATTACGACATAATTTTTTTTTGAATTGCCTTTATCGGCTTCCGTACATTATGTTATTGTTCTAATATAACAAAAATAAATTCTTAAGAACTTCTGGATATTTCTTTTTAACTCGGTTTGTTTCTGAAATTAGACAAACATACTTTTGATTTTTTTTAACCTGTATTCCCCCGTTACCTATAGGAAAGGTATGTGACGTTAAATCCTACTTTGTAAAGGACCACTCTGATTCAAACAAAAAAATCTCTAAATCTGATATTATCAAGATGCTTGATTTCTTGATTGACAACATATTTGTTACGTTTGGAGTACGTGTTTTTAACAGACTTTCGGCATACCAATGGGAACAAACTGTGCCCTACTTGCCGACTTATTTCTTTATTATAATTAGGCTGACGTCATGCAGGAACTTCTTAGAAAGAAAGCTGATAAGAAGTTAGCAATATCCTTTAACTCTACTTTCCGGTCGAACGTTATGGAATAACCGTTTCACATATGATATCGGATATGTGCCTAACGTCGTAACTACAATTCCATTTCATGAATGTGACCTACCGAATAAGACTATTTACCGGATTTGTTATCACATAAGCAACACGACGGGTGGTACATGTGGAGCAGGATCTGCTTACCCTTCCAGAGCAACTGAGATCACCCCTAGTTTTTGGTGGGGTTCGTGTTATTTTCTGTTTATTTTCTATGTTGTGTCATATTGTTTGTCTGTTTGTCTTTTTCATTTTAAGCCATGGCGTTGTCAGTTTGTTATAGATTTATGAGTTTGACTGTCCCTTTAGTATATTTCGTCCCTCTTTTACATTTTATGGCAACAAATTCGCGAAGGTTTCATGTGTTTTTTTTTTAAATTAGATAGATGCTGTCTGTGCTTTTTTACTAAATATTTGTTTGTTTTGAGATTGTGACACATTGATGACTGCTGTACCCATATTTTGACTATTTTACCTATTATATCTGTTTTGTATTCGTAGCGTTGTAAATATAATGTAATTTGATGAGACTGTCATACAAATAAGAGGTTAAGCGCTATAAAACTGGTTCAATCCACCATTTTCTGTTTTTAAAAGTGTCTGTACCAAGTCAAGAATAAGACTTTTACTGTTTATTCGTTTGATGCGTTTATCATTTGATTTCACCATTTGCTTTACGACTTTCAGTTGTGAATTGTCATCGGAGTTCATTATTTTTGTGATTTTACTTTATATCTTCATGCAAAACAAATACACAAATCATAATAATTGCATTCATCAAAACGTACATAATGTCCGATGTTCTTGTCGAAAATAAACACTTTTATGCTTATGACCTTTGTGTGCATCGGCATTCATTAAAGAGAAAATATTATTTATGAGTTTGACTGTCCCTTTGTATCTTTTGTCCCTATTTAATATATCTTAAATATGAATTCGAGTTTACATCACTCTTATCGCGCAATCCACAAACTGTGTCACACATTCAAATCAATTCAAAATATTTATTCTTTAAATATCAAATGTTCATTTAAACAAAAGCATTGGACAAAAGGCATTGCCTATAGCTCTACAAACATTTACTAATACAAGATGTGTTGAATAAACTTATAGTATATAATATATTCTGGTAAGTCATTCATTGATGCAGTGACTTAGGTGATTATTCCTCCACTTCCTGACATATTTAATTGGATATCCATATATAAATAGTCACTATGTGAACCTTAACAAGTGTTCACTACTGAAAATGAGGTCAAATTTTATACCACACAAATAAGTAATGAGAACGAATAAAATGAATCGTTTACGTCCTATTTACTCAATTTCACAAACTCACTCCAACAAATTGTTTTATTTGTATAATAATAAGAATTATTAGCTCTTATTTTGCAAATCACAAGTAATTAAGTGAACCATTTTATTGCAAAACTGTTGAAAAAATTTATATCAGAATTATTAGTACAAAATATGAAATAAAATATTAATAAATTTAATTGCAAAAAGATGCTTACACAATTGATTTTTTCCCCCCAGTATTTTTCTATCTAAGATATTAGGTTTATCATCGATTAAAACATACAAGTTGTAGATTTCAAAACAGACATATTACAATACAGATTTTAAAAATCAGCCAGTTTCATGAATATATTGTTACACATAGAAATATACATACAAGTAGAAATAAATCAACCTTAATATATAAAAGAGCTCTCCTGGAATCCTTTCTATATCTTATGCAAATTGCAAATAAAAATGTTCCTAAAACAAATGTCATGTACGTGGTCGGCATTTGGGCTATTTCAATATTAAATAAAAATCAAATTGAACAATTAAGTATTCAAAAACAAAAATGAATTGTACAGCTCACGTTTCTCAAATTTTCCAAAGTGAAACAATATAAGTACTTTTTATATAGTTAAAACGTAATTTTACAGAGTACACAAAAATCAATAAACGCGATAAACGAATTGTGTATATACACCTTTGATAACTATTTACACCACTGGGTCCATGCCACTGCTGTCGGACGTTTCGTCCCAGAAGGTATCACCAGCCCAGTAGTCAGCACTTCAGTGTTGACACGAATATCAATTATATGGTAATTTTTGTAAATTTTCTATCTACAAAACATTGAATTTTGAAAAACAAAGGATTTTTTTTCCCAGGAGTAAATTACCATAGTCGTAATTTGGCACAACTTTTTGAAATTCGGGTCCTCAATGCTCTTACACTTTGTATTTGTTTGGCTTTTTAACTATTTTGGTCTGAGCGTCACTGATTAGTCTTATGTAGACGAAACGCGCGTCTGGCGTATTTTTTTTAATTTTAATCCTGGTACTTTTGATAACTATTGTAATAAAACAAAACAATGTATGACTTCATCATCTGTCTCTCTATTTGTATCAAAAGAAATTAACATGCACGTAATATCAGCTTGCATTTGTTTAAATCCGGTTATGACGTCAACTGTTCTAGCATTCCTCTGAATGTATATTTTGACGGCATGAAAAAAGACGACCATGTCTTTTGACGTCAAAAAGAAGAAACACATCTTTTTAAATCACCCATTGTCGTTTAATACGATATTTATCAACTCTCGACTGTTAAATTTTAAATATTTAACTGTCTCGAGTAGACAAACATCGGAACACATTCAATGCATTGGTAAAATCTATGTTTATAAGCTGAAATTAGAAGAACAGATAATTTGATATAGGAAGTTCACAAAAAATGACAACTATTATTCGGAATATTTAAAAACGAATTTGTCATTTTACTGACTTTGAATATGCACTTCATGAAGAAAATTGAGGATTAACCTTACTTTCCAAATATTATAATTAAAATATTTATAGTTCCGGTAAATTGACAAAAGACGGACGAAAGATACCAAAGGGACAGTCAAACTCATATTTCTAAAACAAACTGACAACGCCAAGGCTAAAAATGAAAAAAAACTAAAAGACAAACAATATTGCACATGACATAACATAGAAAACTAAAGAATAAACAACACGATCCCCACAAAAAAACTAGGGCTGATCTCAGTTGCTACGGAAGGGTAAGCACAAAATATGTAAACGTGAAGATAATGTTAATACAGCAGCAACAACTGTGTAAACCTTCATCAAATAATGTAACAAATCTGCATTAAATATTTAAGGTGGTACCCAACACTTTCATTAAAATTAATTTGGCTCGTGTAATTTTCACAAAATTTTGACAATGTATTTACTTTGATCCTTTGACAAAAATATAAAAGTTTCAAAAAATTTGAACGAACCATTTTATTAGAAAAAATACACGGGTTACATAGCAGTTTGACAGACAGTAATTTTGATCATTGAGAAGCTGAAAATTCCCTTGACAACACAACGTATTAAAACGTTTAGCTTATTTTACAGAGTTATCTCCCTGTAGTGTTAGGTACCACCTTGAGGAAGGATACAAAATAAATCTGAAGAAGACACCATGCAGGTGTAGCAAAAAATGATTTTGATCCACGATTCTCTTCATACACATGTAGGAAAATGCTTATACCAAGTAAGGAAAATGACGATTGTTTTTCATTCATTTGATGTGTTTGAGTGCTTGATTTTGTTTATTTGATAAAGGGCTTTTTGTTTTGAATTTTACTATGACATGCTGGAGCTCGTTAATCGTGTTTATTTTACTTTTCGATAAAGACGACAACAAAAACCAATTTTGCTGATAGTACATACTGTTTAACATGCATATAGTACATACTGTTTAACATGCATATAGTATATACTGTTTAACATGCATATAGTACATACTGTTTAACAGCATATAGTACACACTGTTTAACATACATATAGTACATACTGTTTAACATGCATATAGTACATACTGTTGAACATGCATATAGTACATACTGTTGAACATGCATATAGTACATACTGTTGAACATGCATATAGTACATACTGTTTAACATGCATATAGTACATACTGTTTAACATGCATATAGCACATACTGTTTAACATGCATATATTACATACTGTTTAACATGCATATAGTACATACTGTTTAACATGCATATAGTACATACTGTTTAACATGCATAAAGTACATACTGTTTAACATGCATATAGTACATACTGTTTAACAGCATATAGTACATACTGTTTAACATGCATATAGTACATACTGTTTAACATGCATATAGTACAAACTGTTTAACATGCATATAGTACATACTGTTTAACATGCATATAGTACATACTGTTTAACATGCATATAGCACATACTGTTTAACATGCATATAGTACATACTGTTTAACATGCATATAGTACATACTGTTTAACATGCATAAAGTAAATACTTTCTCTATAAAATAAAACAATTCAAAAATGTAAATGCATCTCCAAACGGCGCAATGTCGCCCTCATTTGCCGAATAAATTCCGAATGAGAACTGAATATAAAATAAATGAGTTAAATGCTACAAATATCCACCAAAGTTCAAATAAATTACTAGATATTATGAACTATAGGCAATCGTCCTTTTTTTCACAATGAATAATCAATCAACTTCAAAGATGTTTTAATATGTTTCAAAACCACGATTCCGGATACTTATATGATATTCGTCAATGAACTAGCTATTTCTTTTTCATTTTAAGTACTAAACAAGGTAACAGCCATATTTTTGTTTATTAACAGTTGTCAGTTAGAATGGGATAATTGATCAAAGTAATACCGCACGTTTTACCAGTTAAATAGTTGAATATATATATACATATAATCTTCAAAAGGAAGCACTAATCAAATGTCACATTTTAGTATGTTTTCAACTAAGATTTCATGATTCTATATATGAAATGTATAACTTCGTCTCATCATGCAGCCTTCAATACTGAGAAATCTACAGCATTAATCAATGTTCGGAAATGCATATGGTAACATGAAACAATTAAACCGATCGAACTAATTGTCTAGCTATATTTTAAAACAGTATGATTTATGAAAAAATTAAACGACAGACATTATCAAACGCTAGTCACATTAGACAGAATAACGAACTTCTGACTTTAAATAGACACTGAAAAAATGTGGCGACGCTTATCATCAATTCTCTGTAATAATGGACCAAATATGAAATTTTTTGGCCAGATTATTTTTTTAGTTGAAATGGTCCAAACTAACAGTCAAATTAAGAAAAAATCAATAAAAAAATCTGAACAGTCTGGTTGCCAGGGAAACCACGTAACATCATATGCATATATTAGTATATCAAGGAGAAATGGCTAACATTGTATTTTATGGTAAAAATGAGATAAAGCATATCATTTTTTGTTATTGTAATGGGTATAAGAGAAGATTTCAATTGTTTAAACTGCTAACTGACAAATATTTTGAATAAAAAAAGTTTTTTGGTACATAAGGTGGTCCACTTAACACAAAAATCAGCATGATATTTGTCGATTTTTGTCATTTTTCCGAAAACGCAGACATCCTCACAGAAAAGACTATTAAATCTAAAATTATTAATGTTTTGTCAACCTAATGCTGAAAAAAAAATTCTTGGGTAAATGTTGCAAAAAGTTGCCAATAGAAGAATATAAGTCATTGTAATTTACCCTGAAATCCCCCCTTTTTAGGTTCTATTTGTAAATTAATATTTCATATGAACATTTTCATGATAAATTAGTCCTTTCTTATGAAAACAACTATTTTCAGATGTATTGAGGGTAATAAGATCAGACTAAATATTCCAGCAATTAAAATGTTCATGCTTAAACTAATCTGGATGTAGTTTCGAAAAATGAGTTATTTCCCTTTTTTTTTTAAATTTCGTTCAAGAGATAGAAGAAAAAAAAAACTGTAGCAGCAATAACATTTAGGAGACAACTTGATTATACTATTTCTGGATCATAATTCCTTATTTGACAGCTTTACAACAATTATAAGTAAAGTAATCCACAGATAGTGACATACTGAATTATGAATGTTGCCTACAGGTCCATTTTAATACGACCGCTGGTCGTATATTGGTATGACGTTGGCGTCGTCCGAAGACAATTGTTTTTCGCACTATACCTTAAGTATAAGGAAATAGAAATATATGAGAGTAAAACACAAGGTTTATGACCATAAAAGGAAGGTTTGGATTGTGTTTGGGAGTTTTGGTCCCAACAGTTTAGGAATTCGGGGCAAAAAAGAACCCAAATAAGCATTTTTCTTGATTTTCGCTCGATAACCTTATTATAAGTAAACAGAAATCTGTGAAATTTTAGCATAAGGTCATGACCACATATGCAAGGTTGGGATTGCTTTTTCGAGTTTTGGTCCCAACAGTTAAGGAATAAGGGACCAAAAAAATGTGCCAAATAAGCATTTTACTTGGTTTTTGCTCAATAACTTTAGTATAAGTAAATAGATAAAGAAAGGCAACAGTAGTATACCGCTGTTCAAAACTCATAAATCCATGGACAAAAAACAAAATCGGAGCAACAAACCAAAACCGAGGGAAACGCATTAAATATAAGAGGAGAACAACGACACAACAGCACACAGAAACGGACCAAGCAACAGACAATACACCACGAGAATAACAAATATAACATCAAAACCAAATACATGAATATGGGATAGACAAGTACCGTGCCACGTCTTATCTCAAAAATAAGAGAAAACAGAAACGACTCAACGTTAAAATGCAACACACACACAGAAACGAACAATATTATAACAATGGCCATCTTCCTGACTTGGTACAGGACACTTTTAAAGGGGAATAAAAGTGGTGGGTTGAACCTGGTTTTAAGGCATGCCAAACCTCGCACTTTAATGGCACAGTTAAATATAACATTGAAATGAAAACAAAAAAATACAGGACTACAATACAAATAAAAAGCAGAACATATTAGACAAAGAAAAGCATGATTTATAGATAACAAAAAGCATCAGGTTTAAAATTCAATACGCCAAAAACGTGTCTAGTCCACACGAGACTCACCAGTGACGAAAAAAATACAAAATTGTACAGCACTGAAGATCAAAAGTTGAAAAGGTTTTGCCAAATACGGCATTGTTTGTATGTCCAGGATAAGAACATTCATATTATATAAAACAATTAACACTATTGCAAACAGTAAATTTTAACAAATGAATATGAAAGAGATATACATAATGAAACTGAAGTAAAAACTAATTACAGAAAACTAAACCCGAATACATAACGCCCAGATATACAAGAAATAGAAATCTATGAAATGTTTGGGTTGATTTATGGATTTTTTGTCCCAACAGTTTAGGAATTCGGGGCAAAAAGAACCCAAATAAGCATTTTTCTTGATTTTCGCTTAATAACCTTAGTATAAGTAAACAGAAATCTGTGAAATTTTGCCATAAGGTCATGACCACATATGCAAGGTTGGGATTGCTTTTTCGAGTTTTGGTCCCAACAGTTAAGGAATAAGGGACCAAAAAAGGTCCAACAGTTTAGGAATTAGGGACCAAAAGGTTTTAAAGTTAAACTTTGTTTGATTTCATCAAAAAATGAATTATTGGGGTTCTTTGATATGCCAAATCAAACCGTGTATTTAGATTCTTAGTTTTTCGTCCTGCTTTCAAATTGGTCTACATTAAGGTCCAAAGGGTCCAAGATTAAACTTAGTTTGATTTTAACAAAAATGAATTCTTGGAGTTCTTTGATATGCTGAATCTAAACATGTTCTTAGTTTTTCGATTATGGACCCAGTTTTGAATATAAAGTTTTGAAATTGGTCCAATTTGGGGTCCAAAATTAAACTTTGTTTGATTTCAACAAAAATTGAATATAAGGGATTCTTCAATATGTTGAATCTAGCCGTGTATTTAGAGTTTTAATATTTGGGGCTGGTTATCAAATTGGTCCACATTGAGGTCTAATGGGTCTAAAATTGAACATTATTTGATTTCATCAAAATATGAATTATTGGGGTTCCACGATTTCCTGATATTAACCATGTATTTAGATTTTGGATATTGGACCATAATCATGATAATGAATAATAAATGTACAATTTAAAAATTTTAAGTTTTAGTTCTTACACATGATCATTCTGTATCAGAAACCTATGTTGTGTCAACTATTTTAAAATCAAAATCCAAATGCAGGGCTGTTTCAAGATTAAATGTTGTGTCCATACTTGCCCCAACTGTTCAGGGTTAGACCTATGCGGTCGTATAAAGCTGCGCCTTGTGGAGCATCTGGTTAAAACAATTTGTGACAAAATTTGTGACATGTATTACACTGAAATATCACATTGAAACTCTGAGTATTAAAAACTTTCAACTATGAAACACAAGGTACACGTTAGACAGAAATTGATCAATAAATTGTGTAACTGTCATCTGAAACATATTCAAAGCAAATAGAGCTCAAAAAAAGAAAAAAAAACACTTGTTAATATAAAAAAGAAGATGCGGTGTGATTGCTAATGAGACAACAACCCAAAAAAGAGACCAAAATGACAAACATGTGAAGTTCCCGATTCCTATTAAGTCAGGAAAATAAATATCTAAGCAAGGAAAGGGAAATACTACAGTATAAGAAATTTCCAATGAGTAGGCTTCTTTTTTAAAGTTTTGTTCTAAAATTCAACAATGGGCTATCTTATTTTATTTTTCTAAACAGGTAGAAAATTCATGCCTGAATGTTATTCAATTAACCCTGTTAACCTATTTTTTCACATTTCATATGAATTATATAATTTTTCAAAAGTAGTATTTTGCTCTTTGAAAGATTGGATGACAATCATTTGCTCAAGAAAAAAGAAAATTTCCATCTGCCTTTGAGTTAAGTCTGACATATATGTCACTTTGATAAAAGTATTTTGCATAAATATAGACCAATGTCCTAATTTTGGCCAAAGCACTCCATTGCCGTCTCATTTTTCCTATTCTTGTTTATAAAATATATTGTTTAAAAACATTTTCACAACAGTATCATGTGTATGATACATATATTGATGTGATACCGTCAAAACAAAATGATTTATAGTTCAAACAATTTAAAGTAAACACATGTATTAAAAATAACTTGAATACATGCGGATCTAGTCATGTTGGGCCAAAGACAATAAGAATCTATAAGGCAATTAGCGAATGTCTATATATATAACAAAAAAAAATCACTTAAAAGAAAATATCAAAACCTTTTTTCTTTTAAAAATAATTGAAGTATGAATATGAAAGAACAACAGTAGCACTGCCACTGATACTTAATAAAATTAGCATCTGCCTAAAGTACACTTCATTCCAAAATTACGGTTTTTCAACAAAGATGTAGTATTTTGTCCTCTAACCTTTACTTTAAATTGAATTGAAGAAGAAAAAAATACCAAGTTATAGGTTCGATTTTGATCAAAAGAGTTTTTCCTTATAATAACTCAAGGTATACCCTGTAAAATAAATTGATTCTGAAAATCCCCAATTTTTAAACATAAAACCCAAATTTTCCATGAATCTAGTAATTAATGAACCCATTTTGTTTAATTCAGTATTTAAAGAAAATCATTTGAAGCATCCATCTTACAATTCTTTGATTTTAGTGCCTCTCTATTTCTATATTTTTTGTGCCAAAAAAAATAATTAAAAAAAATTGTGTCACTACCTCAAAATTTAAAAAATGCTTACCCAGAGATATTTTTTCATTAATGATTAGCTAAATATCTTATCTTTAAGTGTAGTGTGTCACTTTTTGGCTATTTCTGCAAAAAAAATTATTGTAGGGACCAAATTTGGTCGAATTTTACTCTTTTTGCTTAAAATCCACAGTACCTTAAATAGCTATTAGCTCTGATATTCTATACTGTATTTCACCATATATGATTTACGTTAATGAATATATTTTTAAAAAGCATATTCTGTTATCCATTTAATGATAAACTATTTAAAGCTATCTGTCATAATGAATGAGCTGTTCATAATTACAATTTGGTCATTTTGAGGTAAATTTTTGCTTGGTTGCTAAGGAAATCTATGTTCCTTAGCAACCGACAAGAAGGACTGGGATGATTAAGATTTTAAACTGATTTTTATGAATAATGCAACTCACTTTGATGTTAGAGGTAGTTTTTCTATCAACTTATTTTTTTCATGTGGCCAGCTGTAGGTTGATGCATACAGAGAATTGATGTTGATATGTTTGAATATGTCCAAATCTCATATAACTTGTACATGGGCACATGTTGCATGCTACAGTAAAAGACGTAACGTAAGAGATCGACACAAATGCAAAAAAATTCAAACATTTAACTTATCACATACCGAAACTAGGGACTCTAAAGAGCTTGTGTCGCTCAGCTTGGTCTATATGAATATTAAACAAAGGAAGCAGATGGGTTCATGGCATGAAAATTGACTATAAAAGACTGATTTGTAATCTTACTTTGCTGAACATTTTTGTAAAAGATTACTGAGATTTACAAAAAATGGTTAAAATTGACTATAAAGGGCAATAACTACTAAAAGGGTCAACTGACAATTTCCGATTTCGGTCATGAAAACTAATTTGTAAATCTTACCCTGTTGAACATAAATATTATTGCTGTTTACAGTTTATCTCTATATATAGTTATATTCAAGATAATAACCATAAACAGCAAACATTCCTTTAAATTACCAATTCAGGGGCAGCAACCCAACAACGGGTTGTCAGATCCATCTGAACATTTCAGGGTAGATAGATCTTCACCTAATTAAAAAAATTACCCTTGTCAGTTTTGCTCTAAATGCTTTGGATTCTGAGTTATAAGCCAAAAACTGCATTTTACCTCTTTGTTCTATTTTTAGCCGTGGTGGCCATCTTTGTAAGATAGCCGGGTCATCGGACACATTTTTAAACGAGATAACCAAAAGATAATTGTGGTAAAGTTTGGATAAATTTGACCCAGTAGTTTCAGAGGAGAAGATTTTTGTAAAAGATTACTTAGATTTACGAAAAATGGTTAAATAGTTATCAAAGGTACCAGGATTATAATTTAGTACGCCACATTGACTATAAAGGAAAATAACTCCTAAACGGGTCAACTGACTTTTTGGTCATGTTGACTTAATTAAAAAAAAAATATTTTTTAACATTATTGCTGTTTACAGTTTATTTCTACCAATAATAATTTTCAAGATAATAACCAAAAAAAGTAAAATTTCCTTAAAATTACCAATTCAGGGGCAGCAACCCAACAACGGGTTATCTGATTCATCTGAAAATTTCAGGGCAGATAGATCTTGACCTGATCAATATTTTTTCTCTGTCAGATTGTCTAAATGCTTCGGCTTTTTAGTTATAATCCAAAATTGAAGTTTACCTCTTGGTTGGTTGGCCGGGTCACCGGACACTTTTTTTTAAATTAAATACCCAAATGATGATTGCGGCAAAGTTTGGTTTAATTTGGCCCAGTAGTTTCAGAGGAGAAGACTTAAAAGTTAACGACGACGGACGACGGACGATGGACGCAAAGTGATGAGAAAAGCTCTTGTGGCCTTTCGGATAAGGTGAGCTAAAAAAAATGACGCGCATTTACTCACAGCGATTATATATTTGTCACAAAGGTATAAATCGCACTCTCTCAGACTAAATTAATCATCAGTACGCATCATTTACTTGTAAATTAATATTACAGTAATTTATACGCGAGTAGTATTTTGGTATCAAACAAGACTCTTAATTTGACTGCAATGCTTTATAGTATGTAACTTAATGAAATTTCATTCGAAAGCCTTACAACTGTTCTTTCTGTTAGGTCGGTTGTAATTTAAGTCCGTTGCATAGTGTGATTTCGGTTACATCATAATTCACCATAATTCAACCACTTTTCTCCGTCTTGTTTTATACTTTGTTTATTCACATTAAAAAATTGCAAGTTAAGCAAATCAAATGCAAATTGAAAAGTTTATTGTTCAATATATTTTACAGAAATGTGCAATTTTTAACCGATACTCCAAACTTTTATAAACTGCTCTTCAATCTAATTGTTTTAAAGAATCAATAGTGATTTGCTCATCTCAAAAACATAATATCACGTTCTTGGAAATAACAAATTGTTTGTGAAATTATCTTTTGTTGACGAAAGTTAATTTTAAAATATATAAACATTAACATATTTTTAAAACAACATTTTAGCTTTAAAGATGCTTATTTGTTATATTTACAAGAAATCTACCAGGAAATTTGTGTTAAATTATAACTAATTGTGTAAAGATGTTAATATCAGTGAAAATACACCTACTTCATGTAATTGTAGTAATTTCGCATGCATTTATGGACCAATTTCCCATGTTATAACAGGAGATCTTAACATCGTTCAAGACCGAGAGTTAAAATCATTCCTCAGTAAAGGACCTAAATATCGTCCCCGTCAGTTATTAATTGGAATGAGTGTCGTAATATCATCCACGACTCACTTCGTACTTACTGTTTGAAATGGTTTAAACGGGAAAAGGCTGACAAAAAATCTTTGGACTCTTTTTTTAATTCATTTATGAACATAGTTGATATACGTATTCAACATTTTAAAGAACATTTTAATATTAAGAATAACCACAATATACCTATTTCTCGTATGAAACATAAACTAAAAGAACTAGCCAAGGAATTTGTTTTTGTCTCGCCCGATAAAGCTGCGTATGATGATAAATTGTTCAAATAAGGCCTTCGAAAATAGTGGAATTAATTACTTTTGTCTCGCCCGATAAAGCTGCTAATGATAATAAATTGTTCAAATAAGGCCTTCGAAAATAGTGAAATTAATTACTTTTGTCTCGCCCGATAAAGCTGCTTATGATAATAAATTGTTCAAATAAGGCCTTCGAAAATAGTGGAATTAATTACTTTTGTCTCGCCCGATAAAGCTGCTAATGATAATAAATTGCTTAAATAAAGCCTTCGAAAATAGTGGAATTAATTACTTTTAGAGTTTCAAAAACTCCTTGGAAGAACTTGATAAATTGCATGCCTATATTGATGATTTTGAACCTGTTCAAAGTTTTGATTTTTCTACCCTCTATATACCACATCGCCTCACATTCTCATTAATAAAAAAAATCACCCACCTTATTAAATGTGCATTTAAAAAGTCAGAATGTGAATATATATGTTCAAACTCTTTTATGTCATTTTTTAGTTGCAATAAACAAACAAAAAACTATGTCAATTGGACATGCTTTGATCCTGTATATGCCCTTAACTTTTTACTAAATAACATTTGTGTTCGCTTTGAAGATTCCGTATATTGTCAGGTTATCGGAATTCCAATGGGGACTAACTGTACACCACTTATTGTAGACATGTTTTTGTATTGCTATGAGTTACAATTTATGACAAAAATCAGCAACGACCCATCGAAACAACATCTCATAAACAAATTTAATAATACTTTAAGATATTTGGATGATATTTTGGCTCTCAATAATGACGACTTCAGTATGTTTACTAAAGAAATGTATCCTGTTGAAAATACTTTAAATAACGCTAATACTAACAATGACCAATGCCCTTTCCTTGATCTTGATATCTATATCACTAACGGAAAGCTTAATACTACAATTTATGATAAAAGAGATGGTTTTTAATTTCCTATCGTTTATTATCCATTTTTAGATGGTGACGTTCCCTTGTCACCATCTTACGGTGTTTATATATCTCAACTTGTACGATTCGCTCGTTTATTTAACAATTTTGTAAATGAAACGAGAGAAATTTATGCATTACTGAAAAGTTATTACATCAGGGTTTTCGATATCACAAACTAGTCAAAACATTACTAAATTGTATCATCGGTATAAATACATCATTCGTAAATTTAGCTCAACATGAAGACGTCTTATACGTTCAGGTATCTCACATTCAATTTGTTATGGAAATATTCTTTATGAAGCACAAAAATGTCAGTATTCACCTCAGAAACTAACAAAATTTTTAAATATACTTATTAAGAATGGATATAGTTACGATACTGTTGCCAGGTCATTAAAGATTGTTTATTTTGGCGTTAATATTGATTCATTTATAGGGTCTTTGCATCGGAACTAAACACATTTATTCAAAAACCAACCAGTTGTTGGCATGACACAGTTTATGTTCTTCTTATATATGTTATGATTGTATGATACTAAACCCATAAAGGGAAGTTTTGTGCCTGATATTAATATGATGGAATCATAATTTTTGAATCAGTTTAATTGCAATCTGGAGCTGGCATGTCAGTAAACTGCTAGAAGTCTGTTGTTATCTATGTATTATCGTCATTTTGTTTATTTTCTTCGGTTACATCTTCTGACATCAGACGCGGACTTCTCTTGAATTGAGTTTTAAATGTGCATATTGTTATGCATTTACTTGTCTTCATTGGCTAGAGGTATAGGGAGAGGGTTAAGATCTCATAAACATGTTTAATCCCGCCGCATTTTTGCGTCTGTTCAAAGTCAGGAGCCTCTGGCTTGTATTTGTTTAATTTTAGTTTCTTGTGTACAATTTGGAAATTAGTATGGCGTTCATTATCACTGAACTAGTATATATTTGTTAAGGGGCCAGCTGAAGGACGCGTCCGGGTGGGGAATGTCTCGCTACATTTAAGACCTGTTGGTGACCTTCTGCTGTTATATTTTTCTATGGTCGGGTTGATGTCTGTTTGACACATTCCCCTTTTTCATTCTCATTTTTATTATAAACTTAATGTTATACAGTAACTGCAAACGTCTGATATCAAAAGCAAGAAATATTGGTAATTTGCTGATGTGGAAAGTCATTATTTAGTTCAATTTTTCAGCAAGCTTCAACATGTTGAAATCTGTAAAGTTTCCTCGATTCAAAGTTTAGCAACAATTTTAATTCGACATTCAATAAACATTGGACAATCAAACAAAAAATATAACTCACTTTTTTCGAGTATCTTCCACTCTGTATGGTAAATTTATATTTCTAAATTGGGCTAGGTATGGCCTCTCAAGTTCAAATGTACGTAAGTTTTAACAGAAATTGTCTATCCCAAATTCATGTATTTGGTTATGATGTTATATTTGTTATTATCCTGGGATTTTTCTGATTTGGTCATCCTCTTATAATTAATGCGTGTACCTCGGTTTCAGTTTATTACCCTGATTTAGTTTTTTGTCCATGGATTAGTGGGTTTTGAACAGCGGTATACTACTGTTGCCTTTATTTAGTTTCAAAGACTGTTTCAAAGTTTCAAAATGTAGTAGTTTTGAAATGTTATGGACAGAACTCCTCCAGATGTCTGAATACAGACGAAAAAAATCAACCAATAACATGTCGACCTCTGATTTCTAATGGCAAAAATGTCTCAAATGTCTTTTTAAAATTTTACTACACCGATTACTTTTACAGCGATCATAGTCTATGTTGAATGCTTATTTGGTGATGTAATTACTCTCAAATCGAATAAGTCTATTTCAGTATCTCACCATGTTGATCTAATGCCGATACTGACTCTTGTAATCTTCAATAGTAACGAGTTACTCGGTTCTAAGTATTGTCTATTGAATGATATTTTCGGTATCCCCATTCATCAGACGCATAATCAAATATAGGGGCAATATTTTTCGTATATGTTATATCCAAAGTCTTTAATATTATTGATGTTAGCAATACTCCCAAGTGTTCGTCCGCCATATTTATCAAGAAGATCTTCATTCAAAAAGCTATACTTGTACTGGTGGACTAACTCCAACTAATTCCTGCCTAGGGTGAAATTGAATTCAGTTTTTTTTTGGATCAACCTTTTTTGAAATGAGTACATTTCGCTTTTCAATGTTAATCAATAGTCGCCACGGCTTACACCATTGGTGAAATTTATAAGGAAAATATTAAAGATCCAATTCCGATTGCGCTAATATATATATAGCTATGTCATTCACGTACAATAAAATTGACAATTTCCTATTCTCTTATTCTGTTCATATGATTAGATCGTTCAGTTTCTTTAATAGATCATTGATATATATTGAGAAAAGTGTCGGGAATAAATTTACCTCCTGTTTTACGTCCAATTTACAGTTAAACCAACTTGTGTGTTTGCCATTTTATCAGACGCAGGATTTGACATTCTCAAAGATGCTTTTACAGAGTTGTACAGTTTGCCATCAATATTATGTATGAGAAGTTTATACAGCATTATATCCGTTTCTATGCAGTCAAAACATTTTCTTAGATCAATAAATGCTACAAAGGGAGACTTATTATTACGGACAATACTATTCAGCGAATACATTTGATCATCACAAGATAGATTTTCAAACGCCGTTCTGTTTGTTTGCGAGTATATCTATACTTTCTAAATACTGCGTAATTCGTTTGTTAATGAAAGCTCTATACAGTTTGATTATACTAGTACACGATAGTACTTCATTGGCAGTCGGGAATTTTCAGAACACTGTATCGAATTTCATCAAAACCACTCGCAGACTTTGATTTGGCTTGCATAACGACATTGTTAATTTCATGTTGAGTAATGCTGTTTAAATATTCTTTCGGAGCAAATAGCGGGTCCTCCATAGTAGATTCTAATTTGCACTTATGGGACTTTACACGATCGTAATATTCATCTTAAAACTCGTCACTGTTGTTCCTTTTGTATCAATTTTCTGAAGTTTTTTTGCCACTTTTCCAACACCAAATGTTCATCTTTTACAATATTTCCCATATTTTAGAATGTTTCAACTGTTAAAGACTTCAAATTTATCAGACCATGGTTGTTTAGCATATTTTTTACAGTTCCAGGTCGGTCATTGAATCCGTTTGTAAGTCGAAGAACAGCTATAACGTGGACATTTGAAAAAAAGTATGCTTCTTGCCAAAGCTATAGCGCTTATAAGATTCTCGTGGTGCAGTGGTTAGTGCATCGGACTACTAAAACAAAGGTTTTAGGTTCGATTATTGTTCCGGGATAAAAATTTCAGGGACTGAATTTTCGGCTCTCCCATGACATCATTTGAGGAAACAATGCTTGTCCGTCAGGAATGGACGATAAATTGATGACCCGTGTTAAGAATGAGCCATATCTTTTGCAGGTTAGAGACACCTTTGTAGATTTCGGAAATGAGCAGCTAAATGCCGCTACAAGGCGGCACTCGCACCCGCAAATGTGGAAAGGGATAAATATCAGTTGCAAGAGCTTGTTTCGGTATCTACTATAAATAAATAGATTAAACAAGTTTAATAAGATTCCCCGCTTTTGACATCAAGTCCTCACCTTCCGTAACCTGAATACTGCATATCGTGAACGTTATCTCTGGATTGGTATCGAATTTTATTTTCTAAAAAAATCAATCCTGGTATCTATGATGAGTTAATTTTCAACTTCGCATTGTATTTGCTTTACTTGATGCCATGATACGAGCGCCTGGATGGGTCTTCTGAAGACGAAACGCATTTATGATGTAAACAGTTATATGCCGAAATTCTTGTCATGAGTGTTTTATGCTTAGATTTAATGTAAGATTATTCAATAACACAATTATTGTCCTTAAATGTTCGTGGTGGACAATGTATTAGGAGCACATGTTTTTCATACACATCTAAAATCTTTTTTCCGCGCGTTTTGCCTCAAATAGCAAGAAAAAAATACTACTGAATCAACTAAGGTCTCTCTGCATACATAAATGCATATGATATCAAAACGATATAACGTCAATTGACCAATAGAAATCATTCTAATACTTTTTGATATATGAAATACTAAAAATAGTGTTAACATGTTTATGTCTTTTATGAAGTTTTATTTCGCGTTATTGATTAACCATAGCACATTTAATCTGAATGCATAAGTTAGGAATATCCTACTTCGATGTGATCTATAAAGAGGAATACATAGCTACTCATTTTTTTCAGACATTTATATTTTAAACGCGTATGTGTTATATTAGATAATGCATCTGCTAAGGTTTGTGATGTCGTATAATATACAGTTGTGTAACAGAATAGCCCAGACAGAACCCTTAACAAACACGAATTTGCGCTTAACAACAGTTTAAGAAGGTGTCAATAAGACAATAAATAAGACTACTGGATAATAATAGAACAACTCGTATAGCTCAGTCCTATATTAAAATTAGTCCATAAATGTTGTACATTTTTTGAACATGCATATTGATCATTTCGTAATTCTTCTAATCAAACAGGCTAAATTGGTTACTTTTAAGATGTGTTTAAAAATGAAGTAGTCATAATCGATGTATGCGTAGTACAAATCATTCACTGTTTTGATATTTATCATGTTCATAGAGTCCAAAGTCAGTTTGCGTTTTAAATTTAACCGAAAGTTCATAGGAACATGAAGTAGACCTTACCTTTTTTTTTACTTTTAACAAAACGAAACAGGGACAGAAATTCACTTTTACGGTATAAACACGGGATTACACAAAGAAAAAACTAAATATTTTCTCTGTTAAATTGTTTTTAGATTTTTAGAGATTTAAATATATTTCTATAATAAAATATATTTCAAATTATGGAAAACACAAAACTTCGGCGTACTGTTTGGCAATTGGCAATGTAACTATTTACAGTAACACCTTAAAAGATCAATACGACAATATCCAAGGTAAACATTACCAATGCTCGAATTGATCCGGTAATGTTTCTATAAATAGCCATACGTACATTTAACAAGTAACTGATCCTATACATTCATGTCCTTGTACAATATGTTCCGATTGTGAACTATTCATTAAAATCTATATCAGATGGAATTTTATATGGTAAGTATACATTTTATTCATATCTAAAATAAGAGACTTTTTTTATGTCATATTTGGTTGAATTAAAGTGATGTTATATTAAATCAACATGTATGATTGATAAAGAGACATACCATGAATTTTAAATTTATATTTTCACTTTCGTTTTATGGTTTTTCAAAAATTGAAAATTTAAGTAAGAGAGATATAATATTTTGGTAGTGTCCAAAGGTCTTAACAAAATCCCAATGGAGCATGCGCAATTCACTAATGTTCATGATTATAAATTAAAAAATATATTGTATTCATGCATGCAATGTTGTTATACTTTATGATAGATTTGCTGTCAGTTTAGATATAAACCACAGTCATTTGTGAACAGGTTTAGTTATCTGAAATTCGCATGATTCATTTTTCACTATATATTATTTTTATTTATGTTCGTACCATATACGCATCACTTTAATAATTGTTTTACTTTGCCTTGGATAAATCTATCGGCGTTTAAAACATATCCACCCCTTCCAGTCCAATAGAAAATCAGATTTTCGTTTCATTTTTTACTTTTCATGAACTATGATATGCTATACATGAGGGTTAAATGTTGATTACTGGCACACATAAAATGCATCATCCCTTGCGCAAATAGAATCTATTTAGGTGAAAAATATTTCAAATTCAGTTTTCAATAGTAAACGCGTTTTAAAAAGGTACATACTTCTGAAGAACAACATGTAGAACAACAACAAAAAACGAAAAGAGGACACAGTTGTATGTTAAATAATTGGTGATTTAGTTTTATAGAAAACATGAGCTTAGAGTTAATTATTATGTTGGAAGAAAACAAAGATGAACACACTGGAAATAAATATAAATTTAAGATAATAAAAACAGACGAATCCAACATTGAATAAGCATCTGAAGTTAAAACGATTCTAATTTTAATTGTAGTATCATTATTACATAAAATAATTTGTTTTCGAAAATTTGGTTATAGAACATTGTATGCTTTTTTAAATAGAATAAAAGTTTCAAATTTTACCTGAAACAGAAAAACAACATTTCTTCAACAATTTAACCTTTCGTGTAATAAAATGATATATCAGTGCTTTTTTTTATTTCATCTACATTGTAACATCCCTTTCTTCATGTTATTAACAATGGGATTAACTTGTGTACGCATGGATTGAACTATTATAAGAAAAACATGTTGACATTGAATGTGAAACAAGGATAAACCATGTTGTTGACCGATTCAATCCAAAATAAATCATGAAATAATTAGTAAAGGAAGATAACTGTGTTATACCGGTATGATAAAAGATAACTTAAGGATTATGTACCTTTGTGTTGATTCAGTGCTAAACATAAGGAAATTTTAAAGAAAATCCACAGCCTTTATCCTTGTACTCTTATTTGGCAATTGTTTGAACGATAAGTATAGGATTATTGCATGCCGTGCTGGAATTTATTTCCTTAAAAAAGATTATAAATGTAGTTATTGGTTCAAACAAGTATACATATGGACCAAATTAAGTACACTTTTTAGGCTGCACACGACTTAAGTGATTCAGCATGAAGTGTTATAGAATATACAGGTCTTGTAGAACATTTTGTAAAAAATAAACGCTAACACATCATAGAAAAGCAGATGTGGAATCGATGTTTTAAATTTTATAACAAAAATCTCTGTATTGAAGACTGTTGATTTTCAATAAAATTTTGGTTTATTTGCCACGAAGTCCTCTTTTTCTATTAAATGCAACGAAACAGTTAATAATAATGATTTGCAACAAGTTACCCTTTTGGTATATCTATAAAATGGTCTGTCTTTGTTACTCATTATATCTTTAGTTTTGTTACAATTGAAGTTCGTATAAGTTCACATAGTTTATGATTACATTGGCATTTTAACGAACAAAATTTTTTTTAAAACAAATTTATTTACCTAACCTTAATTTTAAAAACAAAATGAAGTGTTTTTTGTACAGAATACAGCATTTTACAACTTTTACTATAGTCGAACTTTACAATGTCAGACATTTCAAATTTTTTCTTAAGATGATTGTTCACATCATGGTTGATCATTATACGCCAAAGAATTAGTACTTTGTGCGCAGCCTCTATTCAAACGGTTAACCGCCACTTAACGTCTTCTGATTCCTGCAATAAAGCGACTCATTTGTTGCTTAGATAGCAGTAACCATTTCTGATGAAGGTTATATACTTTTCCGTCATACATTGAACGACCAAATTTTGTTTTATACCCTTGAGGTGTCAAACGGGCTATTCTATGTGAAAGTTAATGTTAATCAGTACCATGTGTCTTTCAGGGTAAGGATTCGGTCCCAGTTCTTAAAATCTTTCAATTCTTTATGGATGGATTTCACATATGTAAATACAATCGCAAAATGAAAAACCATTGCAGCTGTCATACAAGTGAGAGGTATGCCTAGCTATAAACACAGGTTCAATTCCACATTTTTTACATCAGACATTGTATGTACCTAGTCAGAAATATGACAGTTATTCTCCAATTGTTTGATGTGTTTGAGCTTTTGATTGATGATTTTTATTTTTGAAAAAAGATACAACAGATGTAGTTAAGTCTGCCTCATATCTTGACTTCCATTTGTCGTTGCAACATTCTAGCAGCGCCTACATACGGAGAATTTATCTCTCATTAGATACGGTTTCCTCATTAGAAGATTAGTGCTCACAAGTAAGATTTCATAACAATAATAAGTGCTTGCATTTTCCTAAGAGTTCAGTGTTTTTTTGTGATTTTATTATAAACTTAAATATTATCTTTAAACAAAGTGATAAAGTTTTCATCATTCTAAGAATGCATTCTTTATTCCTGAGAATTTTTTTTTCATAATTGTGAAATTTAAACCTGTCATTTTTCTTTTCTATTTACCATGACCAGATGATTCTGTAATGTGTCTAACAGATGACATTTTTTAATGAAAGATGCACCTTCACAATGCGGCAATAGATTAAGTTTACTAGCTGGGAGAGGAATGATTTGAACATCTCGAACGCACTTTGACATTTAAGTACCGTTTTGCTTAAAGGATCCGAATTAAACTTCCAGAGTGATAATTCAAACAATATTATGAATATATCCAAGAAAGTGTGATGACGTTACACTGAGACAATGTCTTCTGCTATTGGTGCGTACGTATCCCCTAAGACACATTATGCTCGGCTTGGTCATGCTACACAGAATTTATTACCAAGTTTCTTACAAGAGGTTCTTCTGCATTTTGAAAATCCCGGTCAGATTTATATCAATTGCAGTCGAAATAAGTTTTTAAGTCGTCGCCTCAAACCGGGAGAATGGGCAAAACTTGGCAATGCTGTACAGTATGGATACTTTGACTTTGATATTCCACTTATATATTCTATTCTACGAAATCTGCATGATCCAAATGCTCGACCAACCAGGGGATGGGAACATCCTATCGAGCCATGGGTTAATGAAATCGAAATTGGAGATGATATGGAAAGATGTCGTAGAATACGAAATGAAATTATACACAGAGGAAATACCAGAGTAAACGATCAGGAATTAAATCAATATTTCTATGTATTCAAGACCATTGCTGAAAGATTAGAAAAGTTTTGTGGAAAATGTAATAATGAGTTTGTGATGGAAGTAGATCACTTAAAAATATGCTGTATGGACGAGGCTACTGAACTTAAGTATTTAGATGACCTTACGGATTATCAAGAAAAAGACAAAGAAAATGAGTCAAAAATATCAGATCTGGAACTCAAACTTAGCGGTATGCATATGTAAATTATGGTTTTGATATTCGTATCCTTATAGTATTAATCATGTGACATGTCACATTAAGAGATATTATATCTTGATAATAATACATACCAATAACTCTAGAAATCACACACATAATTATGTAGAAACAGAAATTTAGATTTTTTTTAAATTACTACTTAATAGTATCCACTTACTATAAGGGCCATTTTTTATACTCTGTGCAATATTTTACTATTTGATTAAGTCACACACACATATTCAGTAGTCGAAAATGGAACGCAATATTATAATCAATATTTTCATCTGATATTTTACAGCTATAAGTCTAACAGGATCAAGTGGAGACGTCGAAAGTAGGTATTACATACATATATTGTCTGATATAAGGTAGGTTAAATCATTATTCGAAATAAGGACTGCCACAGTAAGTTACAGGACAAATATGGCAAACAAGATTTTGTGTTTGCCCACAATCTGGCAGGAATTAAAATATCAATAATTTGTATTGAATTAACCATCAAAAATAGACAATGAGTTTGTAAAATGATATGGTACAATAAGATTTGTTCTTCACGTTACTTATTTTCATTTTGTGTTTTTGTGTCGAATCATTTCTTTAACATTTCCATAAATTTTGGGCTTAAAATAATTTTTACTTCGGGAATCATTGCAGAGGCATTTCTTAATAGAAAACTGCCTCTGCTGCAGTAAAATTAGTACCAAAAATGTAATTGTTATAACTGTTTGTTCTTAGAAAAGAACTATTTGTTACATGTAAAATTTGTGTTTGTCGAATGAAAGACACTGGAATACAGACTCTTTACACCTCTCAAAACATGGAAAATAAAACTATGTGATTGAATAACATGTAAATAATCACAATCTAAATCTGCACGTAAGAACTCAAGTACAATAAGTAATTCCATCCTTTAAAAAGTCACGCGTAATGTGTGAAAGGCCATAATCGACTTATGATGCCGTAAACTTTTTACACCGTATAGGAGATATATACGTGAGGTTCTAGTGTAATGACAGTTCTACTGGCATACAACCTTTTGCCTTTTATATTTTTAGCCATGGCGTTGTCAGTTTATTTTGGATTTCATTTATCCCAAATTGAATATCCACCAATTATGCATATTACATCGTATAGTCTCCTAAAGCATGTTAATCCTTGTAATATTTGAATGACAATTCAGAATTGAGAACAAATACGTGCGTAAAATATGTAACTGCTTCAAACTTTTACTCGCTATTATTTAAAGAAATATTAAGACTGTGCCCTTCAAAATAGTACATCGTTGATACACATATCGGAATAACAAAAGATTTGCATATTTTTTGGAACTGTCTAAAGTTACAACTTCAAATCTACCATATATTTTGACAAGTCAAGACTGACATTCTTAAATTGAATATATGAACGGTTTCAATCAATGCATTGTATCAGGTTAAAAAAACGGTTCCATGATTTTAGCACAATTATTTCTAATACCTCTCTATTATTATTTTTATACAAATTTCAGTTATTGAAACTCTTCAAGATTTAAAGTGTGTCGAGGGTGTCAGCGTGACTTTACAGTGCTTACTTACCGGACCTGAGCATCAAGCGAAATGGTATAAAGACGGCAAAGAAATTCTATTTGACAAAGAAGTTACGCGAGCACATTTATGTTTTCTGGAGAAGGATATCAATGTTCAGGCTTACAAACTAATTTTTCCAAGGATTAAACAGGCGGAGAGGGGTACATATACGTTGCAGGTTGCAGATCAACGGTGTGAATGTTTCCTTGATATTACAGGTATTTTGTCAGTTTTATATTCTTAATTTTGTACAGTCAGGGGCATTACTTAAACAAGTAACAATTAAAATAACCTATACAAGTAATGTTGAAAACGAAGCTAATTTAAATATAATTTATATAAGTTATTTTTCTGAAAATTATATTTATAGGTGTCCAATAATACCGATTTTACTAGCTTAAAAAAAATGTCACAGTCATCTGGTTATTTTTCCCTTGATATATATAAACTAATTCTTTTGAAACACTTATTAACTTTCTGACGCACTTATATTTCATACCGACGCTTCTGGGTCAAAGATTGGTCTCTTGGGACTATTAAATTATCATTTTCATCTAAAATCTTGAAGGTAGACTGATATAAATAGATAGATACTTGTGAATTAATTAAGCCCTTAAGTTATTTATAATTTGTAACCCAAATCAATTACGTATGTGCCTTAGATAAGTGTAATTGCTAATTTTTTTCAAAAATGTATAAAATAACTCATTCAAGTAATATTGTTGTCATTATTTTTAAAGTAACCCTTTATCTCTATACTCCTCTCAAATCTTATAAATTCTTTATTTTATGATTTAAAATGGTGTTTTTAGTCTATGTTTCTATTTAAAATTAAAATAACTCTATTAAGTAATTTTATTATTTTTAAAAATAAAAATTACTTATATAAGTAACTAAAAAAAATAACTTGTTTAAGTAACGCCCCTGACTGTTGTATTTGTCTATTATATTTTGGACTGATTCTCATATCGTGTTTACATTTGAATGAGCTATCAAAAATAAAGTGGGAGAAATCGCTTATCAATGCAGTAAAATATTCAAATTTTGTGTAATTTTGTTTATCTCGGGTGCAGTTACTTTCAAAAAGAAATCTATGCTTAAAGCCTTTTATTTCGTCATTTTTTAACATATATTTGTTTACACTTTTTTCTCTATTTACCTACCTTTAAGTTGAACCTTACAAAGTTCATATAATAATAAAGTCAATGTTATAAAAGTTATAGCCATAGAAATGACTCTTGGTATGTGATGGAGTAAGGAATAGAACAACCTTATCTTGGACAACATTTTAATTTTTAGAGACAGACGAGAGTCTGGTGTACGACTTGCTTATCCTGCTATCTATAATTAGTTATTCATCAGACGACACGTGCTTCTGACGTTCGAAACTTCATCCTGATTTCATCTTTAACGATAAGAATAAACAGATGCATAATGATTGCCAAGGAGACAACTCTCACTGAAATGATGTAGAAGTATAAATTTATAGGATAGGAATTGGCCTTCAGAAATAAGCAAACCTTTTACAAGTGGTTTTTTTTGTAGTAAAATACACATCTGACGGGCAAAAACGCAATCTAAGTATCTATTACGAGTTGTTTGTTAAAATATTTGAAGATATGCGCGTCTGGCGTACTATATTCATATCCTGAAATCAATGATTAGTGAAATATTCTTTTGTTTGAATGGTTATACACTTTTATATACCTATATGGAGTTATTTTCTTTCAGAACGACAGGTCATTCTTTTTCAGAATCAACCCGGACGATACCATGTTTCAATGATATATGCTCCAAGGCATAAAATAATGACCTATGTGAGGTCATTATTTTCCTCGATAAACATATGCAATCAATGATTAACTTCGAAACTTTATTCGTTTGATAGTTTTTTGTTTCCGATTTGGAAATTTATTTTTCAAGGTTAAATCGATGATAGGTGTAAAAGAAACCGCATTGTAGTCCCGCATTTTTATTTTAGAAACAAATAACGTGAAGTTTTGTTAATTCTTCGCTACAATAAAGAAACATTATCATATGCGTCAGATGAATTTTAATGTAGACTTTCAAAAATAAATAATAATAATAATAATATTCAAAAATTATTTATAAAATAAGATATAACATATTCGTGTGTAAGATTTTGAAAATCTCATTGAGTCAAACTGAATAGGTTGATTGATTTTTAGTTGCTTGCTTAACGTCCAGTGGCAAATATTTTATGCATGTTCAGAACGATACACACTGAATAAGAAATCATACTGTATCCTACATGTATTTATATTCGTCTTCGTGTCAGTTCTTAACTTTTTAAAATTTATGTATACCTTTTACTCAACTAATACGATAATCTTATATTCTACTGAATAACATTAACGTAACTCACGAAAGGGTCGGGGGCGGGGGGTATATAATGATATCATGATTATCTTTCAATGAAATGTATTGCTATTCAAAAGACAATCTTTCTAAATTTTTCATTCGATTCAAGAAAAATCATTAAAAAAATAATTTTTCCGCGATAGAAATAACATAACAAATAGAAAAAAAAACATACCCTCTCCCCCTTTTCCATAAGCCAAGTGGTACAATAAATTACTTACAATGTGTCTTGTATTTGTCATACACTGTTATCGGATGGCAACAATACATTTGTGTCTTACTTCATGCAGTTACAGTAATATTTTTATTGTGTATGAATAATAATTTTTAAAAGGTTTATATCTGAATTATTTAGTGAGTGTTATTTCACATTCTGATCCGCAGGGCGTATTAAAACCTGAACGCATTAGAAAGGAATATCCCATCTTAGTGTTGTCGGTAAAATAGGATACTAAATTTTACAAATCTTTATAAAATTGATATTTTTTGACGGTATATAAGTCAGATAATGCATATTTTAAGGTTTTTCTTGTCGAAGAACACACCTCGGGGTGTTCAACGACAAGAAAAACCTTAAAATATGCATTATCTATAACGTAATATTTTATTCCGTGACTGTTTATAACTTGCTGTTCCACGTGCATTAAGACTCCATGTTAAAGACCGTGCGTTGACCTTTTATGGTTTACATTTAAAAATTGTGATTTGGATTGAGAGTTGTCTCATTGGCACGCATGTCACATTTCTTACAGCTATTACTTAGAATGATATGGTCATCAATTTAAAATAACTGTTGACAAATAAAGGCCAAAGTAGTTTACCACTATTCGAAATTCACAAATCAATTGAGGAAAACAAATGCGGGTTATAAACTAAAATTCGGGCAAACGCATCAAATATGAGAGGAGAACTACGACACGACATAAAACAACACTAAAATGCCACACTCACACAGAAACGAACTATAGCAAAGCAATGGCCATTTTCCTGACTTGGTCATGTTGGTATAGAACATTTAAAAGTAATGTGGTTTCACCTGGATTTGTGGAATGCCATACCTCAAACTTTCGATTTTTAGAACATAAAGGATTTTGTATCTTAGGAATATATATATATAACCTTAGCTAGGTAAACTATTTTGAAAGTCCTGAAGTCTCTTTACGTGAGCTTTTCCCTTCACTTGGCGTCCGGCGACCGTCATCCGTCGTCCGGCGTCGTTATCGTTAACAGAAATCTTCTCCTCTAAAACTACTGAACCAAATTAAACCAAACTTGGCCACCATCATTTTTGGAGTATATAGTTTAAAAAATGTGTCCGATGACCAGGCCAACCATCCAAGATGGCCTATAGGCTAAAAATAGGGATAAAAGGCAGTTTTTGGCTTATAACTCATAAACCAAAGCATTAAGAGCAAATCTGACATGGGAAAAATTGTTCAAAAGGTCTATTTGTATTTGCCCTCAAATGTTCAGTTAAATCTGATAATCCGTTGTTGGGTTGCTGCCCCTGAAGTAGTAATTTTAAGTAAATATTGGTGTTTTAGTTATTATCTTGAATATTATTATAGATAGAGATGAATTGTAAACAGCGATAATGTTCAGCAAAGTAAGATTTACAAATAAGTCAACATGACTGAAATGGACAATTGACCCCTTTAGGAGTAATTGCCCTTAATAGTCAATTTTTAACCATTTTTCGTAACTCTTAGTAATTTTTTACATAAATCTTCTCCTCTGAAACTACTTGGCCAAATCAAAGCAAACTTGGGCACAATCATTTTGCGGGTACGTACTTTGAAAAATTTGTCCGGTGACCCGGCCATCCAACCAAGATGGCCGCCATGGCGAAAAATAGAACATAGGGGTAAAAGGCAGTTTTTGGCAAAACCAAAGCATTTAAAGCAAATCTAACACGTGGTAAATTGTTAATCAGGTAAAGATCTACCTGCCCTGCAATTTTCAGATGAATCGGACATTCCTTTGTTGGGTTGCTGTCCCTGAATTAGTAGTTTTAAGGAAATTTTGCTGTTTTTGGTTGTTATCTTGAATATTGTAATAGGTAGAGATGAACTGTTAACAGCAATAATGTTCAGCAAAATACGATTTACAAATAAGTAAACATAAACCAAATAATCAGTTGACCCCTTAAGGAGTTGTTGCCCTTTATAGTCAATGTTTAACCATTTCTTGTAAATCTTAGTAATCTTTTACAAAAATCTTCTCCTCTGAAACTATTGGGTTAAATTAATCCAGACTTGGCCCCAATCATCTATGGGGTATGTACCTTAAAAATTGTCCGGTGACCGGCCATGCAGTTAAGATGGCTGCCATGGCCATATGGCTAAGAATAGAACATAGGGGTAACATGCAGTTTTTGGTTTAAAACATAAAAACCAAAACATTTAGAGGAAATCTGTGGTAAAATTGTTGAACAGGTCAAGATTTATATCTTCTGAAATTTTCGGATTAATCGGACAACCTGTTGTTGAGTTGCTGACCCTGAATTGTTAGTTTTAAGGACATTTTGCTGTTTTTTGGTTATTTTCTTGAATAATATTTTAGATAGAGATAAACTGTAAACAGCAATAATGTTCAACAAAGTAAGATTTACAAATAATTCAAATGGCTGAAATGGTCCATTGACCTCCTAAGGAGTTATTGTCCTTTATAGTCAATTTTTAACAATTTTCATAAAATTTGTAAATATTTACTAACATTTTCCTCTGAAACTACTGGGCCAAATTCGTTATAGATAGAGATAATTTTAAGCAGCAAGAATGATAAGTTAAGTAAGATGTACAAACACATCACCATCACCAAAACACAATTTTGTCATGAATCCATCCTCTTTCTTTGTTTAATATTCACAAAGACCAAGGTGAGCGACACCGATTTTTTAAAGCTTTTAGTTTTTTTTGCGAAACGCCTGAATGCATGAGTCTTTGTATACACAATGCGAGTAGGACGTACAAAACCTCACTCATAATATCGACAAAGAGTTTATTCTGAACAACCTGTTCGATGCAACTGCTGGTTGATATTTCCCTCTTGAGTTTACCAGCTCAGTATGAACCACTTTGGTGTTTACATGAATTTAAAGTCATAATACACATTTGAAAAAAAAATTGGAACTATCGGTTCCTCAATGCAAGGTTTTTTATCTTTTGTTTTAGTTTTTATACGACCGCAAAATTTGAAATTTTTTCGTCGTATATTGCTATCACGTTGGCGTCGTCGTCTGCGTCGTCGTCGTCGTCGTACGAATACTTTAAGTTTTCGCACTCTAACTTAAGTAAAAGTGAAAAGAAATCTATGAAATTTTAACACAAGGTTGATGATCACAAAAGGAAGGTTGGGATTGATTTTGGCAGTTTTGATCCCAACAGTTTAGGAATTAGGGGCCAAAAAGGGCCCAAATAAGCATTTTCTTGTTTTTCGCACAGTAACTTTAGTAAAAGTAAATAGAAATCTATGAAATTTTTACACAAGGTTTATGACCACAAAAGGAAGGTTGGGATTGATTTTGGGAGTTTTGGTTTTAACAGTTCAGGGATAAGGGGCCAAAAAGGGGTCCAAATAAGCATTTTTCTTGGTTTTCGCACCATTACTTTAGTTTAAGTGAATAGAAATCTATAAAATTTAAACACAAGGTTAATGACCATAAAAGGAAGGTTGGTATAGATTTTGAGAGTTTTGGTCCTAACAGTTTAGGAATAAGGGGCCCAAAGGGTCCAAAATTCAACTTTGATTGATTTCATCAAAAATTTAATAATTGGGGTTCTTTGATATGCCGAATCTAACTGTGTATGTAGATTCTTAATTTTTGGTCCCGTTTCCAAATTGGTCTACATTAAGGTCCAAAAGGTCCAAAATTAAACTTTGTTTGATTTCATCAAAAATTGAAAAATTGGGGTTCTTTGATATGCCGAATCTAACTGTGTATGAAGATTCTTAATTTTTAGTCCCGTTTTCAAATTGGTCTACATTAAGGTTCAAAGGGTCCAAAATTAAACTTAGTTTGATTTTGACAAAAAATGAATCCTTGGGGTTCTTTGATATGCTGAATGATCAGAATCCGAACATGTACATATATTTTTGATTATGGGCCCAGTTTTCAAGTTGGTCAAAATCAGGGTCCAAAATCAAACTTAGTTTGATTTCATCAAAAATTCAATTCTTGGGGTTCTTTGATATGCTGAATGATCAGAATCCGAACATGTACATAGATTTTTTATTATGGGCCCAGTTTTCAAGTTGGTCCAAATCAGGATAAAAAATTATTATATTAAGTATTGTGCAATAGCAAATCTTTTCAATTGCACAGTATTGTGCAATGGCAAGAAATATCTAATTGCACAATATTGTGAAATAGCAATTTTTTTTTAATTAGAGTTATCTTTCTTTGTCCAGAATAGTAAGCAAGAAATATTTAATTGCACAATATTGTGCAATAGCAAGATTTTTTTTTAATTGGAGTTATCTTTCCTTGTCCAGAATCAACTTAAATCTTTGTTATATACAATATACAATGTATATTCACTTTTTACTACCAACTGATAAATTAAAACAATCTTTACCATTCAGTGATAACAAGCATTTTTTTTACATCTTAATATATTATGATGTATTGAAATGAGTAGTTATTGTTGCAAACTCTATTAGAAATTTTAATTGAGATTAGTTTTGGAATGAGGGAAAGGGGATGTGATTAAAAAAATTGGGTTCAATTTTTCTCATTTGAAATTTCATAAATGAAATGAAAATTTCTTCAAACATTTTTTTGAGAGGATTAATATTCAACAGCATAGTGAATTGCTCTTAGAGAAAACACAAATTTTAAGTTCATTAGAACACATCCATTCTGTGTCAGAAACATATGTTGTGTCAACTATTTAATCACAATCCAAATTTAGAGCTGGATCCAGCTTGAATGTTGTGTCCATACTTGCCCCAACCGTTCAGGGTTCAACCTCTGCGGTCGTATAAAGCTGCGCCCTGCGGAGCAACTGGTTTTGTTTTAACATCACTGATTAATTTTTGTGGACCAACGTGCGTTTTGTGTACACATTGTCGATCCAAGCATCTCCAATTATTTAACTTTGAGTATTTTTGAGAATATTCTTCCAAATTCATGTATATATATATATCTTTATTATCATCACCAAATACATAGATACAGAGAAGACATGCATGAGATCTCACAAACATGTTTAACCCCGCCGCTTTTTTGGCCTGTCCCAAGTCAGGAGCCTCTGGCCTTTGTTAGTCTTGTATTTTTTTAAATTTTAGTTTCTTGTGTACAATTTGGAAATTAGTATGGCGTTCATTATCACTTAACTAGTAAATATTTGTTTAGGGGCCAGCTGAAGAACGCCTCCGGGTGCGGGAATTTCTCGCTACATTGAAGACCTGTTGGTGACCTTCTGCTGTTGTGTTTTTTTTTATTTGGTCGGGTTGTTGTCTCTTTGACACATTCACCATTTCCATTCTCAATTTTATGTATAATAAAATATATTAACTACATAAACATAAATATACAATATATAAAACAACAACAAAGACGAAAAGAACTTATTCAGGAGGGCACATTCTCTTGTTTATAATTCGTATAAACTAACATACATTAATGAGATCTGTCCTATTTGTAAACGACATAATTTCAGTAAATAATATAATATTTGGCCTTCTACTAAAACGATTTATAAATTTACTTCTCTCTTCTCTAAAATGTGAACAATTAATAATGTTATGAAATTCATCTTCGATATCTAGCTTACATATAGATTAAGCAACACTTAGGTCTTTCTCCACTGAATTATCATTCAAACCACTATTAAGATTACAGATTGTATAGTACAGTTTCAATACAAGTAAACCTGGTAATTACGTCATGATTCATTTCGAAAATATATGCATATGTAAAATGCGATGAAGGATACTCTTCATTTGGTTTCTAAACCTACCCCCTCTGTCCATCCCCCCTAAGGAAAAAAATAAAATAAAAATATGTGGGTTTTTTTACATCGATTTTCGATATGTCGTCTATACTTTAATACATGTTATAATGTTTCTCTTATATTTTCCTACAAATTCTTAAATTTTTCTGTCAAATGCACTATTTTTATTTATGTAAACATGCAGAACTTTTTGTTAACTTTACCTTTTTTTCAATTTTTTATTTTTATTCACAGAAAGAACACCTACATTAATAAATCTCCGGCAGTACCAGGAAGAACTTGCCGAGGTAGCTTTAACTGGTAAAAATACTATCATATGCGCTGGTACGAATTCAGGAAAGACTTATATAGCATTCCACATCATAGAAGATCATCTAATAAAACATCCTGAAGGTGAGAAGTAACATCCCAAAAAATATAGAACTCTCCGGAAAATTAAAACGTAATGTACCGATAAAAAAAAATAATGAACCCATTGATGTACAAAAACAATTAAGTCGTAAATAGAAATAACATTTATTGTTTTCAATGAACTATTCTTCATTTTTAAGGGGCTAGCTGGAGCCCGAATCCGGGTGCAGTATTTTCGCGCTTTACTACATACTTATTTGTGGCCTCGTGCTGTTTTTTGCTCTTGGTTGGGTTGTTGTCTTTTGGACACACTATTCGTTTCAATTTTTTTTTTTTTTTTTATCTGTTAAAAATCAGAATACTTAAATGGAGAAGAAATAAACATTATCCCAAAAACTTATCTCGCAAACCTTGCAATACTTACAACCACTCTTCAAACACAGAAACATGTCATTGACTACGTGTCTGTCGCTCAGAACTCAAGCAAAGTTACTTTATTTTTATATTTAAAACAGACTTAAAATGGCAGAACAATTTAAAGAAAAAAATTAAGTACAAAAGGTGATACAAGTTCGAAAGCAGAAAAGCAACTGCATTATAGATTATACTAGTAATATTATTGAAGAACCAGAATTTTGGATAAAAACAGTCAGTTTTAATTTTATTCCTATAAATGTCAATTATACATGTTATAAACGTTATTTTAAAGGTAAGGTTGCGTTCATCAACAGAACCAATATTCTCTTGGGACAACAATATGAAAGAGCATGCGGTGTATTTTTAACTCTGTTCTATCAGGTATTCATATTCTATGTTACATATTTAAGGCTTAATTTCTTCACTTTAGCAGGTATTTTTTTCCAATACTAAACGTGCTAGATTTAGCAAAACACTACTTTTTTTTGGTTTTCGTGTAAAATACCTTAAAACGAAAACCCGAATAAACAGAAATTCTAAAGTAATGCAGATTATGCAAACAAACAAACAATTGACCCTTAAATGAATACATGTACAAATACCAATATTAATGGCAACGAATGCGCAAAATCAAACTTATCAAGTAGTCAGCTATATATACATGACCCATATTGTAATTCTATTAATTTTTTAGTGCATAAGTTATTTAGCTCATTTTAGTTTTGGAGTAGAATAAAAGGGTTTACCCAAGGTATGATACCTTTATTCTAACCTATATATAAAAGTATTGTTTTAGATGTGATTATTCCTGATATTCAATATCTTGATTCATTGCAGTCATGTATTTCTAATATGCGTCAATGCAAACATATTGGCCTATACCGCCATTGTTTACGACGATTATTTTTTTCAGCAAGCGCTCTTTTCATTGGTTTTTCTAATATATATTCAAGCATCTGTAAATTAGTTGTATTGAACTATTTTGCTACCCGTGATGCTCATACGCACTGTACCTGTAATAATTGACATCATTGCTTATGTATTACACCATAAGGATAACGTTATTTTATGTACATATTGATGTTAAAATTAAACTAATAAGATACATTACAGTTTCTTCATAGACTAGCAAATCTTAATTTAGTAATCCATGTTATCTTGAGCATATTCCTAAAATTGTCAAGAAACAGGTTACAACTTGTCTACATTGTATGTAACACATGTACAAATCGGTAAATTGATTACTAATATGATATATATACAATGTTGATCTTCAAAATAAGTAAAGTGTTCTGAATTTTCAGTGACGTCTCAACATATATTTTCAGATTGGTCTTTTATCTATGCATTGCTTCATTATACACACACATGAAAAGAAACATATTTGATTGTGTAAATAATTGTGAATGAAAAAATTGAAATTCATTGAAATTCCGTTAACTTTATTTTTTTAATAATGAACAACTAGGCATTTTTTTTTTAATTATGAAAATAAAAATAATTTGTATGCATCGATATCATTGTATATATCCTACAACACAATAATCTAAACTAGCAAAATTATATGATTATATATTTAAAAAAAAAATGATATTTTATGGGTGTTTTTTTTCTTTTTTAGAGAAAGATCAATATATGGAAAGCAGAAGAAGATGACAACGATTACTTCATCCATAAGGTCAAAAATTCAAGTTTAATGTTTTTGACTCCTCAATCATTGAGCAATCATCTCACAGAGAAAGCAAAAACACCCATTTCAATATCGGAGTTCACATTGATCATACTTGATGAATGTCATCACACTTTTGATAACAGTAATTATAACGAATTGATGGCATATTATAGAAAGGCTAAATACGGGGAAAAGCTGTCATCTTTGCCTCAGGTAATCTAGAATTAGAATACAACATTGAACTTAAACGGATAAAAAAAAGTTATACCATCAATCACTGTTTTAGAATTTTACCTTCATGGATAACCTAATATCCTTTTATGATTGGTTTTATTAATGAAAATTGTTCAGAAATATCAAACAACTTAACGTGGTATGGGTGTTTTCCTCCATCTTGGATTGTAATTTTCTATCAAGTTAGCAAAATGTGATGCAGGAATGAAGATTTTAAATGTGAATGTTCATTTAAAAGAACCAGTTTATAAGAATATAACTTATATTTTTTTGTATATCTTTGGAAATGGTGATTATTTTTGGTTGTTTAAAATTGGCATTTTAAGGGGAAGGGAAGTAACTCCAAAACGGTGCTTTTTCTGAAGGATTCTACATGGAATTTTCCTATTTAGTATTTTAGACGGAAAAAACGTACAGTGACTCTATCTTTTCTTTTGATATTCTCAAAGCATTGTCTGAAAGCTATCTTTTCCTTTAAAGAGGGACGAAAGATTCCAAAAGGACAGTCAAACTCATAAATCTAAAACAAACTGACAACGCCAAGGCCAAAAACGAAAAAGACAAAAGAACAAACATTAGTACACATGACACAACATAGAAAACTAAAAAATAAACAACACGAACCCCACCAAAAACTAGAGGTGATCTCAGGTGCCCGGAAGGGTAAGCAGATTCTGCTCCTCATGTGGCATTCGTCGTGTTGCTTATGTGATAACAAATCCGGTAAATAGTCTAAATCGGTAGGTCATATTTTTGAAAGGGAAGGGGATTGTAGTTACGACGAAAGGAACATATCCGATATCATTTGTGAAACTGTTATTCCATAACAATCAACCCACTGGTGATGGCGTCCGTACAATTTACGAAGGGATGATTGCAACTTAATTATTTGGAACTCTTGGCTTAACTATCTAATAATTGTATCCCTTTGTTTAGTTTCTAATTACAAAACGGTGTTTGATCTCTGTCACGTCCTGTAGCTTGATAAAATGCGCGGTGACCTATCATTTTTATTATATTTTTCAACATATACAGCCCGTAATAGAGAAGTCATCAAATTCGCGTTTCTTTACCGTCAGAATAAGTTACGTTATCGACAAACTTATTTCAGAAGTGACATAATTTAATTTTCTTCATCGACATAATATTTCATGTCCAACGAGTAAGTTTTCATTGTTTAAGTCGAAGTTTTTTTTAACACAGTAAAGCATTTTTATAATCAACCTCTGTCATTAGCATTTTCATTTTAACGGCAAAGGATTAAATAAGGGATTTCCGAAATTTCTATCATTTGTTACGAGGAAATCATTATTCAATCGAACATAATATGTCTTTGTTCATGACACATCATTATGAAATACAAAGAAGTTGAAATGATCAAATACTTTCGAACTGATGGAAACAAAAATACATAATCTATAATGTGTGTTCTGTCATAAACAATGGCTTCGTCGTGCGAATCGACGAGATCATGTTTCATGTAACTGATCTTACATGTACCTGATCTTAGCTGTAAAACAGTTGGTGCGACCTCGATAAAATCTTTATCAATTTAATATAAGCGATAAATATTCATGACTACAATGATAATGAACTTATTGGAGTCACATCCACTGTTTCTACTGTATAAAACATCAACTCGTCGGTGTGTGCAATGAAGACACTTTTAAAGATTGAGATTGTTGGTTTATTCTTTACACCTTCGAGGTATTAAAATTACTTCAGTGTTTATTTAAAGTTAAATTTATTTTCAAATCTCTTCTGTTTCAAATTGTCGAAACTTCCGTTTAAGATTTCTGTGGTAAACTATCTATTCTATAGTTAGGACCATTTTTTAATAAATACCCTTTTGTACAAGAATACTTTCTTTATAGAAGTATAGATCTGCTGGTTATAGATTTTATTTTTTATAACTTTCATTATCGTGACGACGCGCTATGAAATTCAGATTAATTTATAACTGCCGTTGTATATAAATTTTTGGTCATTAACACAAATCGTTTAAATAGTTCGACAAATGAGTCAATGGTACAGTAGTCTGTTTACTGTAAGTTACTACGCTTGGCCCGATTCATCTATCATTTATGGAAACTAATTCACCACTTTCTGAGACATTCATTTGTATTTCACCATCAGACATGGAGTCACATTTGTAACTTAAGGAAAACTCTCAAATTGAAGAAATTTTACATGATAAACTGAAACTTTCTTATAATCAATTGGACGACTGCTTTTCTTAGATATGTAATTTTTCATGGTTAAACTTTTTCATTGTTAACGCGGGACATTTTGATATTTTTTATTTTAAAAAATGGTGTTTTGTTTTAAAGAAATCAACATTCAAAATTTAGAACTACATGAACATGTACAGGAAGCTGAATCATTGCACATCTATGTACTACTTAAAATTGTGCGTCGATCTGTTGCGTCCTTAAAATGTTCTCACCGTCCTAAGATTTAATGTACGGAAATGTTTCGGTAAATTGAATTCAAATCGGAATTGTATGTTTATGACACACAAAAAGAGAAACCAGAATCTCTTCATGACCACACGTATATACACGTTGGGGCAATTTAGAGCTTTTCAGAAGGAGTGAGATTCCACCCTTGTTACAAGCCTTGTAAAGACCTCTAATGTTTTTAATTCCCTCCGTTTTTCTCATGGATCTCTGTAAATTACCCCATATCTTTTCATTTTCCTATTTACCGAAGGTTCCATGTGAACATTTCCATTGGATCATATCTGTTAAACTTAATGTACAAAACAGGCTCAAGAAAAGGCGAAATTTCTTTTTCAAACCCGAACTAGAAATCCATTTTTTCTAATAGAGCACCTTACATTATCGTCAATGATTTCAGGCATGTGAAAAATTATATAATCATACACAAGAAAGAAACCCTGAACAGGCTTTCAGCAATAGTGTTCACCTTTTTAATATTAAGTCAATATTAACATGTACATATTTTTGATAAAGTACAGCTATACCAAAGAAACTGCCCGGTATCCGACGTAAATATATATTTGACAAAAAAATTATAGACCGAACATACAGACGTACAGACAAGGGTAAATCTTAATGCCCCCTCGCCTAAAGGCGGGGGCAACAAATCTGACCAGCGAAGCGGTTATTAAAATATTCTGAGATATTTAACTATATACCCCCTTTCCCCTCCTGAAAATCAAATGTTTCGTGCTTTAGCAGGTGTGTTGTAGCACTAAGTTGTTCAATTAACGCAGTTAAGCAGAAATGTATGTGTATTTCGACACAAATTGGTGAATTAACACCAGAGATTCCTTCGTTTGATCGAAGAGTTTTCTAGCTTCAAGCTGAATAATTCACACCGTTCTACATGAACAAACAAAATATTTGAAAACCAAAGTTCTGCGGGCTTTTTCACGTCCTAAATTTCGAGACCTTGCAATCCGGGACATTACAATTCCACTTTTCAAACAAAAAGATAATCCCAGCTTTATTTCTTGATAAAGGCCTCTGGTAATAATGATACGAAGTCGGAATTAACTCAGGTTTAAAAAAAAACATACGTATGGATTTCAAAAGTAAGAATTTTTGACAATATATTTGGCTTTTTTTTCCTTTTCTGACTTGGAAGAAATGAAACACCTTTTTAATTTTTTACCAGTATAATTCTTTTAGTTTTGGATAAAATTGTAAAGGAAATAATACTATCAAGACGTCCTTCCATAAATCTTTTTTTTTTCTGTTTTGACTTTGAAGGAATGACTTCTTTTTGCCCAATCCAAATGGTGCATGGACATAATTTGTTTCATATTATTAGAAATAATTATTTTCAATACTATCGGTATTAAACTTGATTATCGACACAAGAAAGTTTGTCAGCATTGTCAGTCTTTTTAACGTTAAAGTACCAAAAGTTCTGGTCACTTATCAATTAAGTTTGTCGATAACGTAGCTAATTTTAACGGTAAAAAAACATCAATTCGATCCCTGTTACGGGTTGTATCAATAGATACTACGTTTTAGCAAAGTATGAACAAATTCTATCATTTTTTTTTTATTTAAGACTCCCAAACCACCTTAAGTTTTGGGCAAATGAAAATGAACGTTATCTCAGGGTATTGCATCTGTTTAATTCCTCAATTTGAATAGGAATAATTCCTCAACTCTCAATTAAAATTTGATCCATTAAACTTATATTGTAGTTTTGTTTTTGTGTTTTAAATAATGTTTTGAGTTTCGTTCTTAGTGTAAATGACAAATTTTGTCTTTAAATAATGAGTTTGAAATTTTTACATGTAAGCATATAATGACTCGTAAAAATATTCTTCTTTAAGACTAGGTCTACCTATAATTAATGTATAGTTGAATATTAAAGATTTTGGGATTGACAGCATCACCAGGCACAAAGAAAGCAAAAGATTTAAACTCTGCAAAACATCATTTACGTACTGTGATGACAAATTTAGCCGCCTCGAAACTGTCTATTGTAAAACATAATGAAGAAGAACTCTTACAGTACACCACTATTCCTGAAAAAGGTAAATCAATTCATAGCTTTTCAATTAAAGCGCGTATGAATGTTATGAACACAAACATAAAAAAGTGTTGTATCTTGCGATTAACTCTTTAATTATTACAGCTAGAACACACTGCATGTTGGTAAGCGATGTTGAAAGCCCATTTAGTGTGACCTGTGTTTCGATAGGATAAGTCGGGATTCCTTAAAATGTACTATAAAAAAAAAAAAAAAAAAAAATAGGTAATACGTTCATCAACATCAGAATTATGATTTTTTTTATATAAATCAAATGAAAATATTTAAGTGTCAAATGCTCTGAAGTAATTGTCATTAGGTTTGACATATATGGTTTTGGTGATATCCTTGTCAAATTTGATAGCGTCTCATTTAGATTTTCATTTGTATTTGTATGAATTTTAAGCCTATTGTGTTGTATGTCTGTACGATATATTTGCACAATGTATCCTGCTGGTTCCAAATTACTGCCACATTGACCTATTATGTCTGTTTGGATTACTCAACCTAATTTGTAAATAAAAACGGAACTCCTAACTACTATCATACAGTCGAGTGTAATATTTAGCTAGCTATTACACCAGGTTTGATCTACCATTTTCTTAGGGAATGCCTGGACCAAGTCATTAATAATGCAGTTTTCCCACTTATTCTGTTTAATGATTTGATTTTGATTTTATAAGTTCATACAACCAGGTTCAACCCACCATTTGTTTTTTTAAATACCCTGTAAAATATCAGGAAAACGGCTATTTTTATCTTATTTTTTGTGTGTGTGTGTTGCATTGTCGTTTGGTTTTTGCTGCACTTTAGTATTTCTGTTGTTTCCTTGTTTTCCTCTTGTATTTGATATAATTCCCTTAGTTTTAGTTTGTAACACGGATTTGTTTATAATCAATCAATTTATGACTTTCGAACATCGGAAACCTACTGTTGCCTTTATTTATGTATTTATACTTTGGAATTTTCCTTGGAGGTTAGTAGTTTTATTTCTGTTATACCTAAAAAATATTTTTTTGTTTCACTAGTGAAAATACTTTGGATAACCTCCTAATTTCAGTCATAATAGAAATATCAGTAGAGTATGTACTTAACACTTAGAATATGTAATTTATAAAAACAAAATATTGAATATTTGACCGATTTAAGCATTTCTAACAACAAATATAAGAAGATGTGATTTGAGAATCAACTTTTTTAATGTGTTGAAATATCATATTGTTATATATTGCATGTTACAGGTCAAATTTTAGTACTGTTTTAGTATTATCCTCGGCTTTCATGTTAAAGCATTAAACAAAATAGGTATCGGCTATAGCTGATGTAACATTGGGTAACAGTATATAAGGTAAATGCAGGTGAATACAGTTGAGTTGTAAATGTAGGAAAATCTGTATTTTTTAACAGCGAGTTAAGCATAATAATTTGTATTTAAAAATTTAGGGATGTGGTAGGATGTGCCAATGTGATAAATATTCACCAAAGTTCAAATAAAGCGGATATAAGCAATTATAAGAAACTATTTGGTCTTCAACAATGAGATAAATTAATTCTGCATTGCCGGATATAAAAGGCCCTGACATGAAAAATCTTATCAATTCATGTAAAAACTAAAGACCCGATGTAATAAAAAATGTTTTTGACAAAAGTGAACGTATAGTTACGCATTTTTAAAAGACTGAAAATACTGAAGATGGTCTTCTCCGAGAATCGATATCACATTTTCTCAATTTATTTCATAGGGATACAAAATGACACATTTGATAAAATCTTGTACTTATTCATATTTTAACGTAACTCTTTTAGTATTTATAAGGTCCAATCCACGCCAAGACGATCCATTGAAAAACATTGTCATACTTGCAATGGACCATGTAGAAAGCATGTTCAATTGTCGAAAAGGTATATCTTTTTGTATGTAATGAGCTATTTTGCAATTTCATACACGAATTCTGTGATCGATATCAATACAAATAAAAATAGTTTGACCGCACAAATTACGATACTATTAGCTGCATTGTGAGTATGTTTATTTGTCACGTCATGGTGTAACATGTATACAATCAATCGTCGTTTACTTATTTCAAAATTTCGTTTTGGCATAACTATGTTATTTACCATGTTCAACATTTGCAAAACTTTTCTAGACACTATTTAATCATAATGAAACTGAAATTTCTATGACGTGCTTCTTTCGCAGTGTAAACAACACTGTGATTCAATTCTCGATATATCTATACTTAGCGCAGACTCCTTGGTGTACATAATAATGGCTGTTACAATATACTTTCCACGTAAATCCACATGTATTGAAAGCTATTTGCAAGCCCTCTGCCGATTGTATTGTTTTAGAAATTGCAATTAAAAAAAAGACAAAATAACTTTTATTCTTATTCGGATGAATAATAGAAAGAAGAAATACACAAAACCTCGGAGAAACAAACAAAATTAAAATAAAATAAAATTCCGCGAAAGTCTATTAATGTTTTTGACGCATTTAAGTCATTTCAAAACATAACATCATACAAATGAAAACGCTAGAGTTTAAATTTTTCTGTTACGTTAATCATTGAAATGTTGTTTACTATTGTATTAAAATTGATTATCAAGGTAGGGTTTGTTTGATTTTCTATTGTATTGCATTATTCGCATATTTACTGATTTCAGCAAGTCAACATGGCGGCTCTTTAGTTACGAAATGTCAACTTTGGATTTGACGGTTGCTTACGAGAAAAACATGTAAATCAAAATGACAATTGTTGGTTTTGAGAATGATACAGATTTTTATTTTAGCCGTTGTTCACGAAATAATGATCCATGCAAGCTACGGATTTATTACAATGTATGAGCTTTATCTAACGGGGAGTAAAAAAAAACAGCCACACACACAGCTTTACCCCCTCGCTTAAGTTTTTTTAATGAGCGTATTTGTCCTATTAGAATCGAAATCTTACGCTCAGGATAAAATTCGAATATAACGCCCAGGCCATGTGTAAATTTCCAATAATCTATGGCTTCCATGAATTATTTCTTAAGTAGACCATCCTATTTACTTTGTATTTGTAACTTAAAACAATTCTCATATCCTTATCCCGTACTTATATATATATTAATGTAACGCTAAATGCAATAACAACTTTGTGTGTTTGCAATCTGCTCTTTTAAATACTGGTATAGTTTGAATATGGAATGTTTTTCCTTTTCCTTTTCAGTCTCAGGCTTTTTTATCGAGCATATGAATGATTGCAAAGACTTGTATGATGCTTTAAATAAACCACCAAAACAAAGGTCCGAAATCCGTTATATCCAATGGATTGCAGAGACTAAAGATAAAGTTGAGCATGTAATACACAAAGACCCGAAAATACCACGTCTACTTCATGCATGTTTCAGACACTTAGAGGTACAGAATAACATTTATTGACATGTTATCATTTTATGTACATATTATGACATAATAATAAACGAAAATTAGTTAACAGTATTGTCAGGTAATAACGGTCCATTACAGTTCGATTATGTTTATGAGATAGATATATTTATATTATACCACTGTATCGAGTGTGTAACGCTAATTATCCACTCGAGACGGTTAAATTTTCAAAATTCAAACGCGAGGCTTGCCGAGTGATTAAGATATTTACAATTTAACTGTCGATAATTGATATTTATCGTATCACACGAGATTTTGTAAATTGTTTGTCTCTAACGATTTTTAACAATATGCAGGCACAATTACTCCTTTTTTCAAATGATCTGCCAAAAAATGTGTTCTTTCTATGTTACGCCACCAGGCATGGTCACATTTGTCATGCCGTCACAATAGGTTATTCAGATTAAATTGATAGAAATTGACGAAGAATTAGAGAAACTGTCCTACACATTTGAACTTAGCGGGTTTCATTAACACAATATGTCAAAATTTATAAAAAAAAAATGGCTATTATCATTTTTTAAATTGTTGTTTGTAGTGATTTATGTTAAAGATTGCATTATCACCACTTTTAAAAAAAAATACCGAAAGGTACTCATCAACAATTAAAATATAAAACTAAATGTTACATTAGATTTAAGAGAACTACCTACCCTATGTAAGCACCAATATTTACCTTCAATTTTGTTACAATGTGCTGGGTTTTGGGTTTGTTGAAGTTATAAGTAGATAATTTTTGTACTTACATGTAACGTGATGGTAACTCCTGGTGACACAGTCTGATCACTGATTTATTCTGAAAACCATGTCTCATTTTGAATGAAAGATATATGCTACAAAACATGTACAGTTATATGAACCGTCATCCTTAATAGCACAAAGGAGTACTTGGAGTTAAAATTCAGATGTTTTATAACGTTCCTGTCGAACTTTATTTACTTGTAATCAAGCTTTTTTATTTGGCTAAAATATTTTCAATTTTTGAATGGAATTAGAGTATTTGATTTTTAGAAACATTTGGTACCTTCGCTTTCTTTTCCAGCTTTACGCTGAATGTTTGGAAGTGAATTCTTTGCTGGAGGTTGATCAAGTTTGTAATGTTATTACACAAGGATACGCAGATGAATCCGCTGCAAGTCAAAATGCAAAAACCGACGAAGAGACAGAAATTGTCAATAAATTAAAAGGTAAAAAAGGCGTGAATTATAAAAAATAGTCACTTCTCTAGTTAGTAGAACGACTGCTATTCAAACATTAGATTCAAAAACAAATTCTAGATAAAATTTGAATTGAAAGATAAGTGAAAATAAAAATAAGGAGATGTGGTATGATTGTTCCACTAAAGTTAAAATCAAGTTGCTGTACGCAACTAAATTTTCAACAATGAGGAAAAACCCATACCGTATACTTGACAATAAAAGGACCCCAACATGAAAAGTATTTAAAAATTCAATTGAAAAAACTAACGGTTTAATCTATAACAAAACAATTACTTATTTTAACCAATTATTACAGACATCAACCACCAACAATAACCAAACTACAGTTTTCTGACTTTCACAATTTCTGATGAATATCTTTTTTATTGCTTGTACTCTATCAACTAAAGCATTACAAAAACGAATATAATAGAACAAATATATTTGGATTTTATTTCGTTATTTATATTAAAACTTCAGCTTTTAAATATATGGTTTAAACAGAATTGACAGTTAATTAAGTTGCTTTAGCTATATAATATTTTATAAGTAACATGGGCATTCATTGATTACACAGAATAGATAAAAAAAAATGCATTTGGACTTAACAGAATTAAATATCAGAAGTAAAAATAAATTTGAAAAAAAAACCTAAGAAATATCTAATTAAGGATATTAATTATGACCGCTATTGAAACAACGATCCTCTGGAAAAAAACCGATAAGATAACAAACGTTTACCATGGTTAATGAAATCTTTGTTTATATGAAACTACAGAGGTGTTTGTTGATATCCGGGAGATTGGACGACAAATTGAAAAAAATCCTGATGTTAAAGCACTAATTGAATTACTAGATGGGGAATATCACAAATGCAAAGAAGACTCCAGATTCCTAATATTTGTTAAAACTAGAGCAACAGCAAGGGCCCTCGTAGATGTTTTACCTGATTATCTCAGAAGTACTTACCTGACTGGATCACACAAATGTATAGCCGAGGACGGTAATATATAATTTATGTTTCTATAATCATAAATAAATGAATAAATTGATTAGCTCTATTAAAGCACTTTACATGTATGGTCCTGCTATTCCATCATTTGGTTTTGCTTTCCGAATATAGAGGGTATTTCGCTTGTGTACAGTGATTTCAATGCAGAAATCTTTTTATTAGAATATTCATTTTGATGATTTCTGGTGTAGAGAGAGTTGCCTTTTTGTGTTCGTTTAAATATTCTAAAAATTGTACAAGGGTTTACTGCAGTCAAAACTTAAATAGAAAAAATACAAATACTGTATAATAAAATACAAAAGAAAATCACCCACTCAGTCGTTCGGCGAAGAAAGCTATCAGATTGGACAAATGCAATTTTTAAAATGTATTCTGCTTTCATACCTTAGTATGTAAGAGAGCTTTGATTTAGCCTATACGCAGCGCTTAAGTCCCGTGCCATCAATACATTGTAAATAAACTCATCATAGATACCAGGACTAAATTTTGTATATACGCCAGGTGGCGTGTTTCGTCTACAAAAAGACTCATCAGTGAGCTCGAATCCATAAAAGTTTAAAAGGCCAAATAAAGTACGAAGTTGAAGGATAAATGAGGACCAACATTCCTAAAAGTTTGGCCAAATACAGCTAAGGTAATCTATGCCTGAGGTAGAAAAGCATTAGTATTTCAAAAATTCAATATTTTGTAAACAGGTAATTGATGAATATAACCATATCAATGATAATTCATGTCAGCTCATAAAGGCTGACTACTGGGCTGGTGATACCCTCGAATAAATAAATCTCCACAAGCAGTGGCATGGACCCAGTGGTAGTAAATAAACTTATCATAGATACCAGGACTAAATTTTGCATATACGCCAGACGCGCGTTTCGTCTACAAAAAGACTCATCAGTGACGCTCGAATCCAAGAAAGTTAAAAAAAAAAAAAAAAAGGCAAAATATTACATTTATTATGTAAAGTACACACAATTAGACAGATTATTTATATCTGTGCAAGCTTTTCTCAAATTTTTGAAAAGACGTCTGGAGATATTAGAATATTTATATCTTTCTAAAGACAAGCACGAGTCATTTGTCGACAGATGGGGGTAGTTTATGGAAGTTATTAATTAAATTTATTTTCGATATGATCATGTATATTTAATGTATTCCAAAGTATCTTTTACTTTTATCATATACCGATTATTCACATCATTTACTTGTATTTGTTTTTTACTATGTCTTATTCGAAAAAATATCAATAGTATGACTATGCCACAGGTCAATCACTTATGCATTGTAAAAATGTATGTATGAATGTATGCACTGTAGTTTGAACACCAAAAAGATCAATTAAAAAAAAAAAAGAAAGTTAAAAAGGCCAAATAAAGTACGAAGTATAAAGAGCATTGAGGACCAAAAGTGAACATTGTTGCTGATCTGTATAAATATTATTAATCTAGAACCAGCTGCGACAACTATAAATTATAAACTATAAAACATGAAAGACAACTTATTTTCAAATTGATGTTTTTCTTCTGGTAAACAAAATGAAATTATGAGCTTTTAAAATAAAGCTTTCAAATTTTAAAAATCCGTAATTCAGTTAAGTAGGCGAAAATGGTAGCTAAGCATTTTCCTAAATTCCAAAGCTATATTGTGAACTTAGATATGTACATGTATGAGGGCACGTTTCGAAGTTGAGATATTGATTACATTTCTGATTATGATGTCAGATTCATTTCCCCATGATTTAGGAAATCCCGGAAATCCTTTCATGATTCGGTTCCACAAGGAAGCAAATCTATTTTTCAAAGATTAAGTTCGATGAAAATTTTGTTATTTGCATACAATTTATTAGATAGTTTTTAAACATTTATTATTTAGTTCTTTGCTCTCCAAATCAGCAACACTGTTAAGCGTAATCGTTCCCTGATAAAAATTGAATTATGCCAAATATGTCTCTTCATGGAGATCTTTTGATTATAGTGACATAGACCCGTGAGATGAATATTTGTTTAGTGTGATATATAAGGACACATCGCGACTATCCTTGAAACGACTGATATACTGTAATTTCGAATTGCGTGATGGCAAGTAGTGTCTAAAACACTCAACACTACATCCATGCCAAATTTGACCTAGTATGTGATATTTGTTGATCAAAAAATTACGAGAGGGCCTTCTTAGAATAAGGAGTTACATTCAAATGCCAAAAAGGTCTATATACACTTCTATTCCCAATGCTTAGTTGAAAGATCGACTTAACTATCTTATAAAATAGAGCTTCTTCTATAAAAATGGGAATCGTAGATACAAATTTCTTGTTTTGGGTTACAATAATTCATATTTTGTGAAGAATTACACTGAATCTTCCCAAAAGTATACTGAAGATGATATCATCAAAATGCTGGACTATTTGATCGACAATATATTTGTTGAGTTTGATTTATATTTCAACACACAGTCGGTATTCCAATGGGTACTTACTGTGCACCCGTGCTGGTCGATTTGTTTTTGTACTCTCATGAAGCAGAATTCATTCAGAACCTTCTAAAATACAAAAAGAAAAAGCATATTGCGAAATTCTTAAATTTAACTTTCCAATAAATTGATGATATTCTATCATTGGATACCACATATTTCAGCCAATACTTACATCTCATATATCCCAGCGAACTTGAAATTAAGGATACTACTAATACTAGAAGGACTGCTTCATACCTTGATATTTTCCTCAATATTGACGCAGATGGACGACTTCACACGAAAATGTATGATAAACGGGACGATTTCAACTTCCCAATGATCAATTTCCCATTTCTCAGCAGTAGCATATACTCTGTCCCTTCGTACGGTGTTTGCATATCTCAATTGATACTTTATTCTCGTGCTTGTTCACACTATACGGACTTATTATACAGGAGTGTGCTTCAACAAAGTTATGAGGAGGACAAATTAAAATTGTCACTTCGTAAATTTTATGGACACCTTCACGAATAAGTTGATCCATACAATGTTTCTTTAATCAAACTAGCTAAGGACATTTTTACCACATGGTAGATTGTGGTTTGTCATTACGTCGTCTAATCTTAAAATTAACGAACGTGACTTATTCCCGATTGTGACTGTTTTGCTGAGTGTGAATTCGCATTACTATAAGACGATTTACGGTACTTGCTTATCCCAAATTCATGTGTTTAGTTTGATGTTATATTTGTGGTTTTCGTCGAATTTTGTCAAATTTGTTGACGTCTTTTATATTATAGTTATGAGTTATGGAAAAGAAAAATTAATTACCGCTTTCATTTATTAGATTTAATTTTTTCAACGTAATCTGTATGATAATTTACATTTGAAGCTGGATCCAAAACAAACATGACATATATATATATATACCTTAGTTAATTGCTATTTTAAATAAGTATTGCAATGTGCATTGTGTTTAAATGTTATATCAGTATTTAGTTATATTATAATCTTAAATCAATCCTAATTCTACCTTACTTTTGAGATATAGTTTTTCAAATGTGACGTCATGTCTGTTTCAGAAATTCAAATGTGACGTAATTTTTGTTCCTTTTCACCACTTCGTATGTCACGTCATTTTTATAAATTGTTTGGGTTGAGGCCTAGACTAAGTCGGGTGTGTCTATTTTTCTGTGTTAGTCTTTACATTATGTATTCGGGTTTTGTTTTCTGTAACTAGTTAATTCTTCAGTCTCATTATGTATATCTTTTATATTCATTTGATAAAATTTACTGTTTGCAATAGCATAAATTGTTCTAAATAATAAGGATGTTCTTATCCCAAGCACATATACATAGCCGTATTTGATACAACCTTTTTCAACTTTTAATCTTCAGTGCTGTACAACTTTGTACTTTTTTCACTTTCGATCTTTTATATCTGGAGGTCACTGTTAATTCTTGTGTGGACGAGGCGCGTTTTTGCGTATTGAATTTTAAACCTGATGCCTGTTATATATTGATCATGTGTTTCTTTGTGTAATACGTTATCCTATTTATTTGTATTGTAGTCCTGTAATATCATGTTGTCATTTCAATGTTATATTTAACATTGCCATTAAAGTGCGAGGTTTGGCATGCCACAAAACCAGGTTCAAACCACAATTTTTATCTTTAAAAATTTCCTGTACCAAGTCAGGAAAATGGCCATTGGTATATCATAGTTCGTGTGTAACATTTTAACGTTGTGTTTCCGTTGTGTCGTTTGTTTTTTCTTATATTTGAGTGTGAATTCACATTACTAAAAGACATGTCATGGTACTTTTCTATCCTAAATTCATGTATTTGGTTTTGATGTTATATTTGTTATTCTCATCGGATTTTGTGTAATACTTAGTCTGTTGCTGTGTGTGTTACATTTTAATGTTGTGTCGTTGATCTCCTCTTATATTTATAGTAATTTGTTTTCCTCAGTTTTAGATTGTTATCCCAATTTTGTTGATTGTCCATAGATTTACGAGTTTTGAACAGCGGTATACTACTGTTGCCTTTATCTCTAGCTAACATGGCTCGAAACATGAATCAATACTTCCATCATGCGAACTTTGATTTGACCTTATATAAAAGAGGGACGAAAAATACCAAAGGGACAGTCAAACTCATAAATCTAAAACAAACTGACAACGCCATGGCTAAAAATGAAAAAGACAAACAAAAAAACAATAGTACACATGACACAACATAGAAAACTAAAGAATAAACAACACGAACCCCACCAAAAACTAGGGGTGATCTCAGGTGCTCCGGAAGGGTAAGCAGATCCTGCTCCACATGTGGCACCCGTCGTGTTGCTTATGTGATTACAAATACGGTAAATAGTCTAACTCGGTAGGTCACATTCATGAAAGGGAAGAGGATTGTAATTACGACGTAAGGAACATATCCGATATCATTTATGAAACGGTTATTCCATAACGGGCAACCAACTCGTGATGGCGTCCGTAAAATTTACGAAGGGATGATTTCAACTTCACCATTTGGAACTCTTGGTTTAATAGCTCCCTTGTGAGCAGTAACCCTCTATCAAGAAAATCATGATAGGAAATGCAAGCACGGGAATATCGTATCAATTGGGAGATATATACCCCGTATGCAGGTGCTGATGGAATGTTGCTTAGAAATGGAAAGTTCACAATTGGAAAGCTGAAATCATCTCTTTTGTCGTAAAGTTTTGTTTTCAACCGACCCTCATTGTCAATTTCTAGATGTAAGTCAAGATATGAAGCCGACTTAACTGTATCTGTAGTATCCTTAATCTCAAATTCGATGGGATAGATGCGTTCCACATAGTCACCAAATTTTGAATTTGTATATAGGTGATATATGTTGATTTTGAAACCTTATGCTGAACATATTGGAAAAAGCCCTTATATTGATGTTGAATTAACAGATAAAATTCTTTGAAACTACAACCATGACAAATGTAATGCGTTATCATGAAACCCATTTTTGTCACCGATCTAAAGGACACAAATAATCGTCAATCGCTTATCTAAAAAGAGTTATCTTGCTTGTAAATTATATTTTAAAATTACATTGTTAACGACTTTCAAAAATACAATATTTCTCATAGAATACTTTGGAAAACAACCAAAACAGCAAAACAATAGTTTTGGTCTGGATAGATAAGAAATGACCATCCAGAGGTTCATTAAAATGCTGTTATTTTAATTTGTAAATTAGTACCCCTTAAATATAAAAGGAAATGACACTTTTACTATTAGTTCTTCTTTTCCGATATAGGTGTATTCAGTTTGAGGCGTATACCCTTTATTTGTTTTAATTAAGTTTTGTCTACACATTTTCTTTTAACCTTGATATTATTTCAAATCATATCTCCACTTTTCACAATTACATTATTAGTACTTTCTTTATATGATTATGAAATGCCTTTGTTATAAAAGAAATTATTCTCTCTTTTTTAAGGCCTACCAGCTTCTGAGCAGAATGCTGTGCTAGATAAATTCAGAAATGGTGACCACCTGTGCGTTGTTGCAACATCAGTTGCTTCTGAGGGATTGGATATTCCATTATGTAATTTGATGATACGTTACAGATTTAGAGCTAATGAAATAAGCAGCCTGCAAATGCGAGGTGAATATATGAATATTGTAGCTAGAACGAGGGGGAAACTGCTGGTGCAATTTTTTCAAGTAGTAACAAAAAAAAAATTAAAAATAGTATCAAGGCATGCATGAATGGCGAACACAACTTAAAAGAGACTATATGATTCTATGAAGGAAAACACTGAATGTGATTGTCTGCAATTTTGTGATATGAATATGGTCATCAATCTTGAAGGTAGACAGATATAAATAGATAAAAACTTGAAATAATTAAGACTTAAAGTTATTTATAATTTGTATCCAAAAACAATTACATACTATGTTCCTTGAATAAATGTTATTAAAGAATTTTTCAAAGATGTATTAAATAACTTATTCAAGTAATATTTTTGTGATTGTTTTTAAAGTAACTCCTCTTAAATCTAACAAATTCTTCATTTTATGATATAAAATGCTTTAAAAATTCATGAAAACTACATTAAGTCCATGCTTCTATTGAAATTTAAAATAACTCTTTTGAGTTATTTTATAATTTTTTTAAACAAAAATTACCTATATAAGTAACTTGTTTAAGTAATGCCCCTAACTGGTCATTCGATATGATTTCCTATGAGACAACATTTCATCAGCGTTTAAATAATTCAGGTTGTTTTGCATTGTAAACTATTTCATAAGAAAAACTAGTATATACGATTTTTGGAAACATCTTTCTACTTAATTCTTGTAAAATGAATAAATTTATACAAAAAAAGTAAAGACATGACTCCAATCTTATCATTTTAACGGAGCTGTTGACAAAGGCAAATAATCATCATCAATCTTGAAGGTAGACAGATATAAATAGATAAAAACTTATGAAATAATTAAGACTTAAAGTTATTTATAATTTGTATCCAAAAACAATTACATACTATGTTCCTTGAATAAATGTTATTAAAGAATTTTTCAAAGATGTATTAAATAACTTATTCAAGTAATATTTTTGTGATTGTTTTTAAGGTAACTCCTCTTAAATCTAACAAATTCTTCATTTTATGATATAAAATGCTTTAAAAATTCATGAAAACTACATTAAGTCCATGCTTCTATTGAAATTTAAAATAACTCTTTTGAGTTATTTTATAATTTTTTTAAACAAAAATTACCTATATAAGTAACTTGTTTAAGTAATGCCCCTAACTGGTCATTCGATATGATTTCCTATGAGACACATTTCATCAGCGTTTAAATAATTCAGGTTGTTTTGCATTGTAAACTATTTCATAAGAAAAACTAGTATATACGATTTTTGGAAACATCTTTCTACTTAATTCTTGTAAAATGAATAAATTTATACAAAAAAAGTAAAGGCATGACTCCAATCTTATCATTTTAACGGAGCTGTTGACAAAGGCAAATAATCATCGACGTAACTAGTATTACTTATTATTATACCTTGCATATATTTCAAATAATTCTATTGGACGAAACGTGATCACGTGAAATGAAATAATTCAGTTAATTTTCATTCAATTGCAAAGAAGGACGAATAACCCTAAAAACTTACACCAGCGGTGAATAACCCTATTATTTTGAGTTTGTTTATTTGTACTTGAGTTACCTCACATGAAAATGACGTCACAGACATAAATAAACTGATGTCAGCGTTCACGATACACTAGGAGCCCATCGAGAGACGAGGAAATATGGCATTAGACATAAATAGAGCTGAGAGTGCCAGCAGCCGATGATATCTCTAAAAAACCGGTCCTTTTCAGGGCCATCAATAGTTTACAAAAAGATTCTACTTTCGAGAAAAACGAACACAAATCATGTATTTTCAAACTACAGTCTGTGTGTTATGTTAAAGATAGACTAATAAGTGTTCGAAATGCCCTTCCACTGTTAGTTCGGTATAATAAATCAATTGTGGCCCCTTAGAATCGACGAATATCCAAAATTGTCAACCCTCAAAAGTTATTTCACTTCGGGCAAAATAACCTTCTCGTGTTGACAATTTTGGATATTCACCTCTTCAACAGGCCTTAATTGTATATTATCCAATCATAACGAGTCTTATTAATATTCAAAATCCTTATTAGATGTGTTGATGTACATGTAAGAGCATCATATCATTTTGGAAAGATTTCAAACTTTTGTTTTTTGTAATTACATTTTTAGATCACCTGGCCTAAAAGGCTAAGAGAGCTTTTCTCATCAATTGACGTCCGTCGTCGTCGTCGTCGTCGTCGTCGTCGTCGTCTGTCGTCGTTAACAATTTTTCAAACATCTTCTCCTCTGAAACTACTGAATGGATTTGAATGAAACTTAGCATGATTGTTCCTTAGATTATACTGCACAAAGTGTGTGCTTCGATTTTTGATCCATCAAAAAACATGGCCGCCGTTACATTAAATAGAACATAGGGGTCAAATGCAGTTTTTGGCTTATATCTCAAAAACGAAAGCATTTAGACCAAATCTGACATGGGGGTAAAAATGTTAATTAGGTCAAGATCTATCAGCCCTGAAATTTTCAGATGAATCAAACAAACCATTGTTGGGTTGCTGCCACTTAATTGGTAATTTTAAGGAAATTTTGCAGTTTTTAGTCATTATCTTGAATATTATTATAGATAAAGATAAACTGTTAACAGCAAAAATGATCAGCAAAGTAAGATCTACAAATAAGTGAATATGACCAAAATTGTCAATTGACCCCTTAAGGGGTTGTTGTCCTTTAATGACAATTTTTTCACAATTTGTTCATCATATTTGCAAACTTTAAAAATCTTCTCCTCTGAAACTAATGAATGGATTTGAATGAAACTTAGCATGATTTTTCCTTAGATTATCCTGCACAAAGTGTGTGCTTCGATTTTTGATCCATCAAAAAACATGGCCGCCGTTACCTAAAATAGAACATAGGGGTCAAATGCAGTTTTTGGCTTAAATCTCAAAAACGAAAGCATTTAGAGCAAATCTGACACGGGGTAAAAATGTTCATTAGGTCAAGATCTATCAGCCCTGAAATTTTCAGATGAATCAAACAACCCATTGTTGGGTTGCTGCTACTTCATTGGTAATTTTAAGGAAATTTTGCAGTTTTTTGTCATTATCTTGAATATTATTATAGATAGAGATAAACTGTAAATAGCAAAAATGATCAGCAAAGTAAGATCTACAAATAAGTTAATATGACCAAAATTTTCAATTGACCCCTTAAGGGGTTATTGTCCTTTAATGACAATTTTTTCACAATTTGTTCATCATATTTGCTAACTTTAAAAAATCTTTATCACTAAAACTACTCAACCAAATTCAACCAAACTTCAACTGAATGATCAGTAGGGTGTATAAAATAAAGTTTGTGCTTTATTTTCTATTTTTATTTGACCAAAATTGTCAATTGACCCCATAAGGAGTTATTGACCTTTAAAGACGTTTTTCACAATTTGTTCATCATGTTGACTTACTTTAAAAAATCTTCTCCTTTGAAACTGCTGTATCAATTTCAGCCAAACTTAGGCTAAATGAGTTTCAGAGTATCTAGTATAAATTTTATATTTCATTTCCTTGTATGTCAAGAAACATAGCTCCTATGGCTAAAATAGAACATAGGAGAAAATGATTTTTTTTTTGCTTTTGAAGAAAATAGGACGATTCAAAGAACATTTAAATGAATTGAAAAGCCAAAATAATCATTGATGAGAGATTTAACCAAAAAATTAAGGTGAGCGATTCAGGCTCTTGAGAGCCTCTTGTTTAAGGTAGAATGGAAGACTTGTTTGCGTTTTCCCTCTCGGAATGTTGCAGAAAGCCCTTAAAGATATGTTGACTAAGTATCATTTGATATACAACAAAAGTGAATAAACCTGATTTTCAAACATTAAACAAAAAAACCATTGTCGTAAAATATTTAAAATTTTAAGAAAAATCAAGGGCAGTAAATAATACTGAACTTGATATGTCATTTTTTATTTTTTTTTTCTATTTTCTAAGAAAAGAAAGGCCCGTTACTCCCTACTTTATATTCATATTTTTTGTTTAAGAAGTTTGAATGAAAAGCGATTTTCTCATCGAACTTAATCCAATTATATCGTTCAATGTTTCCTCATCAAGGACAAGTAAGGGCTCATATATTCATGTATAAACCAATATTTAAAAAGGGAAAGATTGTGTTAATTTCAAAACAAATAATATGGTCAATTACACCCATTTATTTCATTGTAATTTGAAAGATCATGCGCTTAAAAGTATTTTACAGGAGTTTAAGAAAAATCTATCGTACAACATGTGCTTGTCCCAGTACCTTAAATAAGCTTATCTATAATTAATTTGAACAAATATATATATGATAAAATTTAAACGTTAATGTTATAGGGAGAGTTCGTCGAAGTAGACAAGGAAAAGAAGTCCATGTTGGCACGTTTGGAGAATTTGAAACAGAAGAGAAAAACATCGAGAGACAGTACTTAATGACGAAAGCAATTAAAGATGTCTGTGAACTTGATATTGATATAGCTTATGCCGAAAAAGATGTTTATCAAATGGAAGAGATGGAAAGAAACTCTAAAATTTTGAAGAAAAAACAACGGCGACAAGCTTTATTTAGAGTCCATTGCAAATACTGTGGAGTTGTAATATCACATGGAACTTTTATGCGACACATTGATGAGAAATTCTTCCTCGTTTGTGATAAAGGAGTACTTCGACGAGTTGAGCAGAGAGAATTGCCAAAAAAGAAAATGAGAATAATTGACGGTTGTCATAAGCGTTTTAAGGCATTTGGTCTTGAATGCGGGCATGACTGGGGATCCATTTTTATTTATAAAGAGTGTGAATTTCTTGTTTTGTCACAAGAAGGCACTAAAGTGTTTGACATTGGAAATGATAAATTCACAGATTGTCGGAAATGGAATGACTTACCGTTTACAATCAATGAGATGACTGATGAAGACATTGAATTGTATAAATCACAACTATAACTCTATTGGAAAACTAGAAATTCATACTAGTGTCTCATGAATTCAATTTAAATCTCGTTCGCATTTTGTTTTTTTAAAGGAAATAAATTATTAGAATAAGTTTAACCACTGACTTGTTAAATCTTAATATCATACAACGTCATTTAGAAGACGACAACAATCTAGTGTACACTAATCGGTCACTGTACGAGTAACTTTGAACACAAAACATTTTTCACATTGTAGGAAATTCTGTCTTTAAGGCTTTTTTTTAGTGAATTGACCTACTTGATATCATGATTGCCATCGGTTAACGCGACTATAAAAATGATAGATGTATGAAAATTTAAAATATTGTTTTAAAATTAATAGTTGTTTAAAGCTCGTCTTTAAGTAACTTAAGAACATCCATAACATATATATGGTTAGAAATGACTTGCCACTTGTGATGAATGTGCCTATCGTCAGTCTAGTACATGTAATTAGTACTTTTGTGATGACATGGAATATCATTCGTTCCATGAGATTATTTCTTAAAATTTAGATGACTGATTTTATTCAAATTAGGTAAAGCCTAACGGGTTAGATAAGACGTGTAAGAGTTAATTCCGACGCTGTTATTGTGCGAGTGAATAAATATTATGACTTTGAATAATTATTTGATATGATTCATCTGCATGTTGTTATATGACTAATAAGACGGATGTCACATATACACCAAGGTCTGCTAACTCTTTCGGAGCATCTGAGATCAAAACCGGTTTTAGATGGATTCATTTTACGCAGTCTTAAGTTTTCTTATTATATTATGTGTATTGGTCTTTGTGTGTTATAGATTAAACAGAGAATATGGGGTATCTATCCTTGACACATACATTGTAATCAGTTCATTCTCAGCAAAAATATAACAAAAGAAAACGAACAGCTCTTCTATTCCTTAATTATTTTTATATCATTGCATTTACAGTTTATTTCTATATTGTGAGTTGAATATCCCTTTGGTATATTTTTCCTCTCGTTAACTGTTTATAAAACGTAGAAAATTTAATGTTTGCAGCACTTAGATTTGAAACCCCAGAAAAAAGTCTGTATTTGACAAAATTATCTCTCGATTTTTTTTTGTGTATTTAAATGCTCACAATTTTGTATTTTATCTGTCGTTCAATCCGTTTTAAGTCTGCAGTAAACGAAATGCGTGTCTGCTGTACTTGGAATAATAAGCCTGATATCTTTGAAGAGTTCTAACAATCACTGGATAGCTATACATTATATATGACACTACTAGTGAAACTTTCGTCCAAAAGTGTCTTTACAAGTCAAGTAGTCAGCACTATTATCTTGAAATGAAATTTCGTTAATATGATATTTTTTTGTTCATAAACTGTTTAAAACACAAAGCGTTTCACACACACACACACCAACACAAACACACATAAATAGAATGCATAAGCTGTTTTACTTCCGCTGCAATTCGCGGTTATTAATGCTTTTCAACTTCATATTAAAAAAAAAGCATGCCAACTGTGAAACGCGCGTATGGTGTTCTTCCGTTTGCAAAGACAATATCTATTATTTGTATTTACCAAGTGACTAATCTGTCATTTATAAATGAAATCAATAAATAACGGGATTTTAATTACCTTGCCAGCGTCAATGCATATATTAATTTTGACAGTGCTATGTGATTTCACTCATTTCAATTGGAAGTTAACTCCCCTGCTTTTTTTTTTAGAATCTTCCAGCAACTGCAATTTTGTTTTCATTATTTTAACCTCACAATAAGATATATAGTGCCGCAGAAATTGTTTTGTCAAATCTTTTCTCTTCTGACCACTTTAAAAATAATCTATTTTCTTCAAATCGAAACGTGTTATTTTCCTTGTCAAGTTGCATGATTTAGATAAGAAGTCTTTTAAGCAATATTTAATATAAAAGACAGAAACATGTTTGCATCATCATCTACTTTCTTTATCCTTAGAGTAGTAAAAAGTAAAAACACAAAAATACTGAACTCCGAGGAAAATTCAAAAAGGAAAATCAAAAATCAAAAGGCAAAATCATATGGAAAGCCACATGGGACCCCCGACTCCGTGCAAGTTTCACAGTGTAATAATACAGTACTTGCACGGCCGGGTAAGATTACCGAATCCCGTGAATGTTTTTACCGACTCCGCGAAAGTTTTAGACCGACTCCGTGAAAGTTGGTGACCGATTCCGCGAATGTTTTTTACCGACTCCGTAATAGTTATGGACCGAATCCGTGAAAGTTGTTAACCGATTTAGCGTTTTGGAGCGACTCCGTGAAAGTTGTTGACCGATTCCGGGAATGTTTTATTCCGACTCCCTGAAACTTATGAACCGGTTCCGTGAAAGTTCTTGATCGACTTCGCGAAAAATGTGAACTGACTATTAAAAATTATGTAAATTCCTTTTTCTGTTATAGTATAGGTATAGAACCACTAATTCAGGCCTGCTCGAAAAGAGTATACAAGAAAGTTGTACATATTTTAAACTTAATAGTTCCTACGCATAGCTTTATCTTTGTCAATAGAGGGCATATTTTGGGTAGTTTTTGGTATCTAACTTGGGGAATTGAGAACACTGAAGATACCTTAATTGTTAAAAGATTTATTTGAATAATTAATAAGTATATGAAATTTTGATAGGAGGACATATTTGGTGAGATGTTCCTGTTGTTGTTCTATAATGTCTGAATGGATTTTATAAACATTCGATACATGCCAAATTGAACATTTGATATTAATTTTACAGCACAAAGATCGTGAAAAAAAATATGTCGACTCTGTGATAGTTAATAAAGATATGATGCAAGAATACAGCCGGCTCTGGTTATTTTATAAACTACATTTGAAATCTTAATAGTTCTTTTTTTAAATGATTAAAGCGCCAGCTATAAACAAAAGGAGAATAGAGGAGTGCTAAAAAATAAAACGAATAATGGGATGGTAATTCATTAAGAATAAGAAAGAAAAATGAAAAAAAGTCCTTAAAATTAAAGAATACAAGCCTTATCCAAGCACGTATGAACATTTCATTTTGTTCATGTTGTTGTGAACATAACTTTCTTGCTATATCCTTTCCGTGTCGTGTTTTGAGGTCTAATGGTTGTTTCCCAGTCGTCTTTTGGTTCTGCATAGTTGTTTGACAAAAAGTCGAAAATATCGTTATTCACCAGTCGAATATAAGAACCGTTTAAGAGTTTGGTGCTACGTTTCACTCATTGCCTGGGTTTATTCCATTTCAATTTTACTCTACGTGCAGTATATGTATATGTTCCGGACCATATGAGTATTTGGACCATACGCGTATGGTCATGACCATATGGGTATATACTCATATGGTCCGACCATACGCGTATGGTCCGACCGTACGCGTATGGTCGGGGTGATTAACAGGTTTACTTCTAGTTGTCGCGTCATTAAAATGACACTATCAAAGGTAATTTTATTATAGATCTATAAAAAAAAAAATATAACAAGATTAACAAAATGAAATAAGCAGTTTCACACAGTAAATTTTATCACTAGTCAAAACTACAGTAAAAACATTTTTTTTTCATTTCTCGATATGTTATTACGAGTGAATGGCAAAACGTCAACCTGGGAAGATGACTTCCAAAAATATCTTAATGAACTCTGATACACAAGAAATCAATTATTTCACTATAAACTGACAAAAAAGTCGACAGGATAAAGAGTCTAATAATTTGCTTACTTTTGAAACTTTATATAATTAGCATGTATTTAGCAGTGCAATATTCCGAATTTTTATACTAATACGTGTTTGGTTGTTAAAAATGAATGATGTAACCGGCAAGGACCCGAGTTTAATTTTCTAAGTTGTCTGGTGATATGATGCACTTCAGCCTTGTTACGATATTGGAGATCTAGAGCTTTTTAAAAAACATCGTAGACAAATTGGAATGACCAAGGACCCAAGAAAAGCTATGGTACCGTATGGAAGTAAATGTCACCCTACGCATACAAGCAAGAATACCATTAGCGATGAAAAATAGCTTTGGCATAACTATTTAATGCTATTTGAATTGTAAATAATACAATTGCATGTAGAAATCATTGTTTTATATAAAGTTTTCTAATGCATATATTATTGAAAAACAAATACCTATATGGTCCAAATACTCATATGGTCCCGCCCGTTAATAACCAAAACGAGTATCATACTCATATGGTTAGACCATACGCGTACGGTCATATATTCATATGGTCCGGAACATATATATATATATATTTATATTAGACATAACCATTATTTTGTACCAGAAGTCGTTTTTCCAAGAGAAGATGTTTTGGATTATCTCCCGTTTCCCAGATATAATATTTTCGTACTGAGTGCGGTGATAGGTATTTCTTATAAGCATACATTTGTAAAGTTCTGTTTACCTTTGATTTTTTATATATATATATCAAAACGGTTGTGGCAATCCTTATGCTTATGGAGTAATAACCAATGATTCACTACCAATATAGCCAGTATCAAGAAAGTTTGCGTATTTATATATGCATTGTTGTTTTTTTTTTTGCTTGACCAGCCAATGGCCCCTTTACAAATAACCTTGTCATTATCCTTCGTGTTGAGTTTTACACAGTCACAAGGTTGACACTTTTATTAAACAAATTGTGTCTTACTGTTGCTATGAATTGAAGAACAACAATAAAAGCGCTGTTCTTTTTTTTTTTTTTTCGGTTGCTTTTTTTTTCTTCTTTTCTCTCTCGCTACTGTGCCATGGACGCCGGTACTACGTATATCTTTACTAGTATATTATTAAACTCAATATGTATGGGTCAATGGGACAGTAACCCAGAGACAAACATAACAAACAGATTATGTGCGTATTTTGTTGGTTATCAATGGAGATGTGCGAGACAGCGACCCATCGACACAAATATGCCACGTCCTCAGCTGTGAAGCAGATTTAAATAACCAATTTCCACATTGTTACTAAACCTTTAGACGGAGCCATATTGCCTTATAGGTCAATAAAGTCTTAGGTGCATGATTTGTTTTATTACTTTTTATTGGCTTTTGCGGAACTAAATATCATTAACTGCGAGAACTAGGTCTCTAAGATCTGTATTTTATGTCTTTTTGTTTGAATATGTACCACATCTTCCTATATCTACTTGTCACGTACGATCTGTGTTTTTGCTTTGTATCGACTGATGAGTCGAGCACTTTTCAACTGATTTTTATTGTGTTCATAATTTGTACTGTTACACCACTGTCCCAAATTATGTGAGGGTCGGTGCTTTAAAACTGGTTTAACCTGCGACATTCTGTTTGTGGTCCCAAATCATTTCCGTTGAATTGTTTTGACATGTCATTGCGAAACCTTATTTTATTATAACTAACTATGCAGTATAGGTTTTGCTAATTGTCGAAAGTCATACGATATGTGTCGGGAGAGTTGTCTCATTGACAATCATATCTTCATATTTTTTAATTGATATAAAAAAATATGATTATCATGTGTGATGCTTAGCTTGCACACGTTTATGTGGGTATTTTTAAAAGTGTGTATAAAACTATTCTAAGGTGCTAGTAACATCATGAGAATAAAAATAAAAGGGACAATACTGCATGAACTATTATAGTTTTATGTGGTTTTTTATAAATATCCAAACAAACATGTGTCAACTTTGAATCAATAAAAAAATAAGAAGTTGATGTTTTTTTAAAGTTTTTCAACCTGCTTGAAATTTTACCTATTTATCTATATCGAGGGGGCATTTGTGCAAATCCAATACAAATAAGTTGAATGTTATAGCTATACAATACAAGTTTATATAGATTTTATATACTAGTTTTTCCTGTTTGTGCTTGTGTAAAACTGATAGACGAAATTCTGTTTCGAAAAATATTGTTTGTTTTTCCCGTCGTATATATGCATAAACTATTTCCAAGTGGAAGTACACCAACAACCAATCAAAGTACACCAACAACCAATCAACCATATCAAACTAATTAATCGATAAATAAAACTTTAACATCTGTAACTGTTACAAATGTTGAGGTAAAATGTGTTAAAGGTTCCTGTCTGGTGAATGTTATCTCAGTGTAGTGTCATCAGACTATAGATTCAATAATAAAGTTTGATCACGGAACCGTGCATTTCATTAATAAATAAATTAATTAATAGTAAACAAATACAGTGTAAATAAAATATTTTTATTATGAATATTACACTTAAAAAATGAAAGTGTATTTTATGTACTAAATATACAAAACACATGAAATTGTTTGGCCTTGGTCCGGAAAATCACTCAACTATCTGAAGAATAATTTAGCAACGGGACTTTGTCAGAAAGCGATTCTTTCGTGAAAAGTACACCGGCTGACAAGCCACAAACCTCACCTTGAAGAACAAAGTTTAGAAAAGAATGTCAAAGCGAAGCTTCGTCTGACGACCCATATGTGGCAATGGACCAGCCCGTGCGTGAATGTTTTAAGGTGAGTTGAGGTTGGAGATGTTAAATGAAAAATGCTTGGAAAATGAACAAAAATTATGAATGATAGATAAGTGCATTACTTATAGCTAATAATAATAGCCTATCATCTTTGCAGGTCATTTTATAAAAAAAACGTTAACTGCTACTAAATGCTGAAAGTTAGAAACATTGTGAATATAAAAAAGAAAATGTGGTATGATTGCCAATGAGACAACTATCCAAAAGAGACCAAATGACATAGAAATAAACAACTATAAGTCTCCTAACGGCCTTCAGCAATGAGCAAAGCCGATACCACATAGTCAGCCATAAAATGACATTGTAAAACAATTTAAACAGGAAAACTAATTTATTTACCAAAAATGGACAAAATTAAATATGTAAAATGACTTGGGATAAGCACATACATGAAATTTGCAAATCTACGCTAATAATGACAATACTAAAATATAATCAATCTATTAATACACAAATATTACAAGGTTAGACATATTACAAAGGTATAGTACACCTATATTTCTCACAATATGCGTCTTTTTTAAGTATCTGTAGATAAATGCGATTTTCAACAGCGCCAATGCATGTAAAACAAATGATCCTTTATTGAGCAAGCTCACATACCAACCTGGCAAATTACATTTTTGCTCATTTTTACAAGTACAGTAGGTGAAAAAATAAAATTCACAAAAACATCTATGAATAGTTATTAGTTATGCATTTTAAGAAAAAAAAATGTTTATTCATTATTTTTTTTATTATATATTAAATCGAATTCTATTATGATGAGAAATCTCGTAATTATAGCTTAAGATATACATGTAACCTACATGCATTTAAGAGCAAATATCTAAGAATCAACTGTATCATTTTTCCTTATTTCATCGAAAAATGATCGATTTAGTAAATATTTTTGTCAGAATTAAAAATTCTAAGTTCAAAAGTCTATCCTAAATTGAGGTAAATTATATGGCCGACCAAATACCGTTTCATCCCTAACTTCACTGAAGAGACATTTACTGTCGAAATCCGTATCTGGTGTACACATATTTTGCACCTCATGTTTGTACATGGTATAACATATTTGCCGCAAGTGTATTGTTTTCTGTGTTGTTGCATCTTGCGATCAATTTATTTAGCAATCGCCAATGGCATTCAGCAGGGGTTTAGAACATGAGTTGTTCGACCAGTTAGTCAACTGCGTTTTGTTAAAATGTACCTTTTTTCTTTTTTTGGTCTTAAAGAAAAAATAGATTTACTAAAAGTATCACATATAAACCTAACATTTTAAGGATCACCGATTATGAGGTCAATGTCAGATAAATCTTGCCAGACAAACATGTAGACCTTACAATTATTCCTTACCGTACACCAAATATAGTTGACCTATTGATTAAAGTTCATTAAAACCAGACCGCAAAAACACAAACATATAGAATCATGAAAATGAGGTCAAGGTCAAATTATACCGGCTAGATCGACATGTACACTTTACAAGCATGGAATTGCCCATACACAGTGACATTCTGCTTAAAAAAAAGATCAAAAGACAAATTTCAGATACTTTAACAAAAAACTGTATCCTTTGAATAGCTTCCAAACATTTTTTTTTAATAAAATTTTCAACGTTTTTTATTTAGACTCCACTCTCCAATCTAAATTAAAATTCATAATGATAATGCAGGATAGGAGACTGTATCAATTACCTTTGCTTATATAACAGCGTCGCTTTAACTTGTTACCCTTCCTGTTAGCAGTGCCAATGGGATCTAAGATTCTTACAATACTTCTGACAAGGCTCCTATATGTTTTTGATACAGAAGAAAAAAGAATCATCATTCTAAACGGACAAGCAAAACTTTACATAGAATGTAATGCAACTGTTCGTGAAACGTGTCCACTTAATATGCTTAATGTGAACTATATAAGATAACTATACTGTTTTTAATTGTTATTTGGATGGAGAGTTGTCTCATTGGCACTCACACCACATCTTCCTATATCTATATATACTAGTATATATCATTTGTTTAATTATACGTTTTGTTAATATATTTCATAAGTACATATATGAGAAGTGAGTTCCTCCAAGATGCATGGTGTAATGTGGAATGGCAATGTCTGTTTGAAAAGTGATTTTTTTTGTTTGATAAAATATACAACCCTACTTCTCACATTCATATGACTCATTCAACATTCAATTATTTGGTAAAAGTTTAGAAAATTATTTGGTAAAATTAAAAAAAGAAAATAGAATATATATTACCAAACTTAGATGCTCAAATATCAAAATTCCACTAGAAACTGGTCGATGGCATAATATTCCAAAAGAGGAAAGACTATGTACTTTGTGCAAAAATAATTGTATTGGAAATCAGTTTCATTACTTATTTGTATGTCAAAATGACGAGGTTAAAAAATTAAGACGTGCATATATCCCAAATTACTATATTGTTAACCCTTCAGAATATAAAATGAAAGGTTTGTTGTCTTTATGTAATGTAAAAGTCTTAAATAACTTGTCTATTTTTATCAAAAAACTTATGAAATATCTATGATTCTATATATTATCACTTACATGTAATCGACTGGCGATCTCAGTTCCCATTATTATAGCTTTGAATGATTATCACGTGTTTTGTATGTGTAAACTTGTGTACAGATAATTAGGTATCATGAACTATGTATGTATATTTCTTTCTATCTTGTTCACCATTGTTAATTATTACTTGTATTATTTGTCTGCCTCTTGTTACAGTGTAAACTGTCTAGAGTGTTAATAAAAGTTGAACAAGTCAAGTTGTCGCTTATGCATTAGAAAAATAGTGATCTACGTTTGTTTTCATGATTGCTAAAACGTGAAACTCGTTTTTCCCTTTGAACTTCGCTTTCTTTTTGGTTATGAAAAATATAACTTATTCTATTCCTAAGCAACGAGAAAAGTAAATCATAACCTCAATTTAGTCAAATGAGAGATTTATCGCAAGTCAACAAAAGCAAAATGTGATAACTACACAACCGTCTTGTGCGTCTCATGTTTAATATCAATGTATTGCCATTAGACATGTTACGAAAAGCTATATTCTCGACGCTGAGGTTGACAAATTAGACTTAAAATTTGGGGACGGTGTCAAAACATTGATTATAGATTAAAATAGGTAAAATTTAAATCCTGTGCGTCTTGGTTAATTCAAATTACATTTACCTAGAACATCTTTATGTATTTAACATCTTATACGACAATTGCTTTTGTGATATCATTGCTGACTAAAACCTGTCATAAGACATAAAAGGTGTTACTGTACGCGCGTAGGAGTGGGTGGTCTAGAAAAAAAAAGGGGGGGGGGGCTGAGGGTTATACAAGTTCATTCAATTCTAGATTGATAATATTATACATAGTAAGCAAGTTAAATTTTAGGTTTTTTTTGGCCAAGTTACTCATTCCTCCTTTTCTTAACTCAAAACTCCCGTCCTGCCTTTTTTTCAAATTTAATCCTAGTCCCCCTCTCCCTGAAAATAACAACTGGTACCTCCGTAGGGTAGTAATAGGTACCCATTCAACAGATTTAATTTTTAAAAAAACATATTTGTTTTAGAGAAACTCCTAGCAGGAAAGAGCCATCGGTCATCGGTGTAACTTTTTTTTCATATTCTCATTTTCTTATGAAACGGTTGGCGAATTTCCTCAAATGTTTTAGGAATTTATGAAATAAAAAATATCTGCATAAGGTGGTTTTAAGATATAAATGCAAACTTAAGTCATTATGCGATGCTTTTGAAGCTCTGCAGGGTTGTTCAACCGACGAGTAGCGAGTCATATTTTACACAAACCTCATTTTGTTCCAAACATACATGACATATTTGCCGCTGAACGTTAAGCAATCAACAATCAATCAATCACAAACTATTATACAGAAAATACAAAATGAGCTGAAACTTTTGAAATTGAGACAAAGTTGGAAGGAAATAAAGAGAGAAAATACATGCCTTCGAAGCTATATGACCGGGCGAAATTTTCTATATAGTGCAACATGCCTCAAATTGAAATCGTGTTTTAGTTATTTAAAACAGACCCCGTTAGATAACAATTTATGTGGTAAACAACTGGATCAAAATACATACACTGTTTTTTTTTTAAACTATATTAAAATGATCGTTACATATATATTCACGAGAAGGTATACAACAGATTAAAATACTTAAGACTATTTGCAAGACAAGGGCTCGCCAAAGAATTCACACACGTTATGTAGCCCGTATTATAGTTACTTAAAAGTATAATGGAAAGTATTAATATCTATTTCTTATATTTCTAATCGTATAAATGTAATCCATACGAAATTGCCTGCGAAAGGATCAATGCGGTTTTTAAATAAAATACAAAGTATACACATGTAATCTCTTTAGTGTTGTGACACAGTCCCCACATTTAAAGTGTAAATTGTCAACCTCAGCGTCGTGAATATACCTTTTCGTAACATGTCTAATGATGTGCGATGATAACTAAAAGAACAAACTACGAATATACGAATATTTCAGTCATAAACACTCAAATAGATAAATAGTAAACGAAGTAGTCTAAGATTACCGTCTGACAACAAAGCCATAATTGACTTTCAAACGATGATGCATGTCTGCAATGCTGATATCCTCTTTCAAACCCATTTCCCTCTGCAATTTAAACAAATAATAACATAATTAAATATCAGTGAGATAATACGTGTGTAAGCTAAATTTTGTTATCAAACTATACAAAATAATGCCCCGCACTACACCCTATATTATAACAAAGTCAATTTAAGACTTTCTTTGTCTGAAAGACACAATTGATGTCCTGTAGATGGAAAGTGCAATTCTAAAATAACTTTAACATTTAACCGCTTGTACCACCAAAATTACAAAGTTCAATTCACTCCTTAAAGAGCAAATATTTATAAAAAATCAAATGTCTGACGACACGCACACCTTCAACATGTGTTCAAACAGTCAACAAAGTGAAAACGTCCTAGCAGTTTTTATAAGGCTTTTTTTTTTAAATTTGCACAACATTTTAAGACATGCGTACTGAATTTTTCAATTGGGAAAACAGTATTTCAGATTGACCCATCAAGTTAAAATGTCGATTGCGGAATCACAATACTGCAACTCTTATCTAAAACAAAATCTTACAGGCATACCTCAATAGTAGATAACACAATATCAAAATCTGTCAACTTTGAAACTCCTCTTCTATTGTTAAGTCCTAACCTTGGTAACACCTTTCTTTTCAGATATTCATATCTTGAAAATAAAGAAAGCCTTACACAATCAATAAGTACAACTCTTATGAAGCATTTCAGGGTTTTTTTCTTTCTTTGACTTACAAGTGTCTTTGCAAAAGCAATCAAGTTTATAACCCAGGTCGGAATATTAGAATTTATCATTTGTGCTATTGAAACGGTTTAAAATCATGTGCAAAACATTTAAGAATTGAATGCTTCTTTTTGTAATTTTATTGGGGTGTAAAAGCGTTGACCGAAGTACATTTTGTATGAAGCGAGGAAGCGGTCAACGCTTTTACAACCCTATAAAGTTACAAAAAGAAGCATTCAATACTTATAATTACATTTTTTAGCTACATGTAGGATCATGAAAACACGATTTTTATCCAGTTTTATTTAATTCACCTGTGCACTTTATTGTGGGACCTCGTGTCATCATGCATGATAAATGTTATTGTCTCATGCAATTGTTTACGGAATAACATGTGATGTGCTGTTAGCCAATCAGAATAACGTATTATAATGAAACATACATCTAATGTAATTATTCGAAAAAAAATCGAAATATTCAGGTTCATACTTATTAATAAAAGAGAAATGAGATCTATACATTCTTTTTGGGGAGAAAAGTTTCAATTACTGTTCAGAGTGTTTCTCTGGTGGTTTTTTTTTGTATTTACGTTAGACTATTTGTAAAACAACCACGTGTATCATTTAATTGATGAATGAATTAGGATCGATCGTACTCATAACTTACTCTGAAAGATGACATTGAAAGAACACTATTGGTAAGGTGCAGTATAAGTTAACATTTTTTAGTGAATAATGATGGGGAAACAAAGCCTAATAATAGTATATAATATTGTCATCTTGGAAACAACAAACTGTTGTTACACATATCTTGGTTACACTGACTAAGATAACCAGTATGATTGCTTATAAAGCATGTGTTTTAGCAGGCACATCTCTTCGACAATTTAAAAGAAAAACGGAAAACAAAAGTCACTATCATTTTGCTGGGGGTAAAAGACAAAAATACAGTGCATTGAAGAAAAAATACTATTTTGTTTAATTTTTTGTTAACTTTTTTTACTACAAAATCGACTATACTACTCATAATTCAGGCGCGTAGCTCCGTATACGCTAACACGCAGTTGCGTGCACATCAATTCGGCATGCAAAAAAAAATGCAAAATAAAATTTATCAATTAAATGTTTAAAGGAAACACATATATTGTCACTTTTAATTCATGAAATGTCATTAAATAACGGTATCTGGTTTAAAATAGAAGTTTAATTGGAGATCATGACAAAATCGGACAGTAACTTGTATCGTATACAACATTTGAATTTGTTTTACTCAGTCTAACACATGTAGTATCGGAGCACATTTTACATAGTACGGTTTATCTGTTTGGAATGAGTTGCAATTGTAACAATCGGCATTATAGTTTATCTGAATCCTTCGATATCGTTGACAATATGCCATGGCGAAAACGAAATAGTATTGAAAAGTCTCATTATATTATGCGTTTATAGACCAGATGATAATGGAACTAGAAAGTGGGTCGCGTCTGGTTTTATCAGATCTGCTCCCTCGTGTTCGTGTAACAAGTAAACCATTATGGGTCAAAGTACGGCCTTCAAAACGGAGCCTTGGCTCACACCGAACAACAAGCTACAAAGGGCCTCAAATGTACGAGTGTGAAACCATTCAAAAGGGAAAACCAACGGTCTACTCAATAGTCTTTATAAAAAACGAGAAACGAGAAACACGTATAAATTACATATTAAAACAAACGACAACTACTGAGAAGTTCGTTTCTGCCTAGACCCGAAGAGCAGATTTTGGACAATTTTGAGTAAATTCTGTATCACAAAATGTGTAGTTTATGTATACAATTAAGAATTGAATACTTCTTTTTTCAAATTTATTGGGGTGTAAAAGCGTTGACCGAAGTACATTTTGTATGAAGCGCGGAAGCGCTTTATTCTAAAAATGTATGCACGGTCAACGCTTTTACAGCCCTATAAAGTTACAAAAAGAAGCATTTAATACTTATAATTACATTTTTTAGCTAGGATCATGAAAACACGATTTTTATCAAGTTGTGTGTAATTCACCTGTGCACTTTATTGTGGGACCTCGTGTCATCATGAATGATAAGTTTTATTGTCTAGTGCAATTGCTTACGGAATAACATGTGATGTGCAGTTAGCCAATCAGAATAACGTATTATAATGAAACATACATCTAATGTAATTATTTAACCATGCATCGATTTAATCTATTCATAAGAATTATTAATAGTTTATCTTTCATTAACTGTTTATAAGACCTATCTACAAGAAGCTACTCTTTTAACCGTCCTATGACCAAAAACCGAGAAAGAAAAAAAATTCTGCAAAAAAGGGTCCCAAAAATTGTTCACCTCGCTCCGCTCGGCAGTACTTGTTTGCACATCATTTCCTTCTAGCTACGCCCCTGCATATTATTATTTTCTGTCATGGACATGTACACATATTGCTTCACATAGTTGAATAATGTTTTTGATTCGCGAATATTAATGGTTTAGTTGCGTCCGGGTGTTATTTCCAACGGATGCCTAACCAATCAGATAGCAAGATTGTAGCTTCTAAAAAATAATAATGTTACCTACTTCATAGGAACAGCATGTCGCTGGTTTAAAAGATGACAAATTATTGTGTGTGTATATCCGATTCTATGGTAATGTCGTATAACTGCTTCAATATCTAAAATAAAAATTTAAAAAAAAAAGATATGACATGATGTATGCTAGCACGACATATATTTCGAAATGTAGTTATCATTATCCTAGATATATATATATATGTGATTTAGTGTAAATGTAATTTAATGACAAACTATTTTTGTTATTTATGTGCGTTACATGGTCTTCTATGCAAAGTTATCCAATTAAGGGTGTTACCACCTCTCGTTTTTGAAATTTTTTCCAGCTTTTCAGAATCCTGTGATTTTATCATAATGTTGCCATCAAAATAATGTGTCCGCTAACCCCAACTTTTCTTTTCATAATTTCGTTACATATAGTTTAAAAAGCCATATTTGAAATTCTTGATGTTTTCAATAGTTATTGCAACAACAAGAAACGGCCGATGTTAAAGGTATGAAAAATCTAAAGGGAAACATCTTCCGCCAGATTTTCAATTGCTTATAAAGGTTAGCGGCAATAAGTGAAATAAGACTTTTAAAAGTTTGTACTAGACAATAAGCTAACGCCTACGTAGGCATTACTTGAAGTAATTAAGATTGTTTCCTGAAATCTGATGATGAATGTTCAACCTATTTCCGAACATAATTTTAAGCAATAAGTGAACTGTAGTATCTATGTATATTCGTTGACATATTCTTGATATAAAGTAGTTATATACATATACCAAAGATCTTTAAGTTTTAGTATTTTTCGTATTCAAAACAGAAATCAATACGTTTTATGAAATTACAAAAAGATAAAACCAGTGCAAATAGTTGGGATTAAATAGTTGACACAACGAGTCACCACGTAGTTTTCTGACACAGAATGAATGTGGTCTTAAAAAAAATTAAAATTAAAATTCGACATTTACCTATTATGATCCATTATCCAAAATCTAAATACATGGTTAGATTTAGCATAATTATCATAGAAACCAAAGAATTCAATTTTTGATAAAATCAAATAATATTTATTTTAGACCCTTTATACATCAATGTGGACCAATTTGATAATCTGGGCCAAATATTAAAAATCTAAATACATTGTTAGATTCAGCATATTGAAGAACCCCATATATTAATTTTTTGTTGAAATCAAACAAAGTTTAATTTTGGACCCCGATTTGGACCAACTTGAAAACTCGGCCCATAATAAAAAATCAAAGTACATGTTTAGATTCAGCATATCACAGAACCCCAAGAATTCATTTTTTTTTTAATAAAACTAAGTTTAATTTTGGACCCTTTAGACCTTAATGTTAACCAATTGGAAAACAGGACCAAATATTAAGAATCTAAATACACGGTTAGATTCGGCATATCAAAGAACCCCAACGATTCATTTTTTGATGAAATCAAACAAATTTTAATTGTTTTTGGACTCTTTTGGCCTCTTATTCCTACAATGTAAATCGTTGGGACCAAAGATCCCAAAATCAATCCCAACCTTCCTATTGTGGTTATAAACGTTGTGTGAAATTTCATAGACTTCTATTGACTTATACTATAAAGATATGGTGCAAAAAACAAGAAAAAATGCTTATTTGGGACTTTTTTGCCCCTTATTCCTAAACTGTTGGGACCAAAACTCCCTAAATCAATCCCAAGCTCTCTTTTGTGGTCATAAAATTTATGTTAATATTTGAGTTAGACTCGTGACCACGTTTACTAGTGGCAGGTACTTTTCTACCTGCTTTTCGATGAGGCCACATCAAAGAAGAAGTGTATGAAATAAACGAAAACAGCAAAGGACACAGTCGAAAATTATTTCTTAATTCTTTACCTTCAGTGACGATCCGTGCCATAGTGTATGACAAAGTAGAGCACCAATGTGTCCCGTCTTTCTCAAAAACCGGAATCGTTAAAGGAGTACTTTAAATGACTTAAATCTGGAAAAAAGTATAACAATCTTAAACTATTGAAAAAACTATTTGAAGAATATTTATTTGTTGTAAAAAAAATCCTTTAAGTATCGACTCATGGTGTTTATACTAATCCTACTATCCTTTAGTTTATTGAATGTTATTTGCATTATTATACCTCATCGTTAAATTATGTTGTGTGTGTGTGTGTGTGTATTTTCTGTACTGTTTTTATACAGATTTCTCCAGAAAGCACAAGCATGTTAAGTTTATAAATATAAGCCCATTGATTCATACCACATTGTCAGCTCCACAATGACACATGTTAAACAATCCAAACGAAAAAACAACTGCATAAATTATGTACAAAGTAATTAAACACAGCCACAAAATACAACCAGTGAAAAACAGGGGCCGTGTCAACGAAGCTGTCCTAGGACAAAGACATGTCTTAGGATGGTCTTAGAACACGTCTTAGTCCTAAGTCGGGTTAACGAAAGTCTCCTAAAATAAGATACGTCCTAAATTTGGTCCAAAAGTTAGGATATACAATAGGTGTCTTAGGATAGTCCTAAAGATTACATAGTCCTTAAACGTTAATAATATTAAACTATCATTAGATAAAATTAATAAAAAAAAATCGTTTAATGTTTGTTAAGGATTATGTACCCTTGTGTTGCTTCAATGATAAACATATTGAAATTTTATAGAAAATCCACAGCCTTTATCCTTGTTCTATCATATTTGGCAATTTGATGACCAATAGATATAGGATTATTGCATGCAGTGCTAGCATTGATTTCCTTAAAACAAGTTTATTAATGTAGTTATTGGTTAGAACAAATACAAATATGGACCAAATCAAGTACACCTTTTAGGGTGCCGGCCGGCTCGACTTTAGTTACTCTGCACCATGTATTTTGGAATTTACAGGTTGGATAGAACATTTTGTAAAAAATAAACACTAGCACATCATAGAAAAGCAAGGGAGTAATCTATATTTCAAATTTTATAACAAAAATCTCTTAATTAAAGGCTGTGGATTTTCTATAAAAATCTTGGTTTATTTGCCACAAAGTACTCTTTTTCTATTAAATGCAATGCAACAGTAAGTAATAATACTTTGCATCAAGTTTCCCCCTAGTATAAATTATGTTCAAAATGGTCTGTCTCTATTATTCATTTTATCTGTAGTTTTGATACAATTGATGTTTGAAAAATTCGTACAAAAATTGCTGCAGAAGGGTACATAAACCTTAAAGATTTAATTGTATTATAATATGTTTTCCCGTGCTGCCTTTTTTGAATCCTTTAAACAATACTATCAGCATGAGCAACATATTTAAAAAAATTCAAATATGGGAAAAAGTTTACTTCTTTTTTTACCTAATTCTGATTCGATACATGTAATGAAATCGAGTGGACCTAAGGAAAAAACTAGTTTATGTACTAAAATTGCAGCACGAATATCACAAAGTTTTGTGACCATTTACTTTTGTTTTCGTATTAAATTCATTTATACCTTTTATCGTATTTAATAACGTATTTATTAGTATTCCGTAAAAACTTTAACTTTTATTTTGCGTTAATTGTTTTCTATATAAGAGTCATCCTCCCTCTCTTTACATATAGGTTCTAAAATACAATTCAATCTATGTCATACAAATCTCTACATATATTTCCAATTAAATAAATGTGTTAGGATGGTCCTAGGACCATCGTAGTTAGGACGGTCCTAAGACAGCTTTATTTTACATCCTAAGACATGTCTCAGACACGTCCTAAGAACATCCTAAATAATGTCCTAAGACCTATCTTAGGACTAGCCTGGGGTCCTGGCTAATCTTGGCGACGCGCAGCTAGATATCGGGCCGGGATACCAGGCTATCTTAGGACATATCCTAGGATACTTTCATTGACACGGCCCCTGGGGCCTGTTTATCGAAGCTCTCTTAGGATTAGGACGTGTCCTAAGACCAACTTAGGACACATCTTAGTCCTAAATGGGTTTATCAAACATGTCACAACTTAGGAAAATCCTAGGAATTGTCCTAACTTTAGGATACCAATTTAGGTGTCTTAAGATGGTCATAGGATGGTCCTAACTTTATGATACATTCGAATTTCGTCTTTTGTTCATTTTCACGCGTATTATTTTTAAAGCAGTAGTAAAAAAAGTTGAAATTCTCCGTAATGATATGAATAATGCACGAGATTTACATTTGAACTGTAAAAGAATGAAAATGTGACACTCCGAATTCAACTCACCCAAAAATATGTTATGATTTTTACGTATTATATATCTTGTTTACAGGTAGTTTGTTATTTTTTTATTTTTGTGTCATACAGTTTAAATGTACAATTATTTTACAAATAACATTTATTACCTTTAATTCAAAACTACATATTAGTTATTAGATTCTAATTAACCATATTTGAAATAAAATTATTGATAAAATACATGTATGATATCAAAATTATTTTTTTTCATATTCGGAATGTATTTTCTTTTCCACCAATACTTAAGACATCAGTTAGGACGTCCTAGCTAAGATATTCCTAAGATAGCTTCGATGTGCATGCTGAGACGTGTCGTAAGTCGGTCCTAACTTCATCCTAACTTCTGTCCTAAGAAATTCTTAGGACCGATCTTAGGACAGTTCCGATAAACAGGCCCCTGGTTCCTGACTTTTTTTTTTTAAATAATTAACTTTTTATAAACATATCTAGCGGAAATTGTCATTTAGTATCATGCACTTTCTTGTAGCTAAATCTTTGTGTCAAGAATAAAATAAATAAGACAACTCTAGCTCTATTCAGTTCAGCTTTGAACAATGAAATAGTTCATATTTAAATATCAATTAATTTATTATTGATTTTATTATCTACTGAATAAAGCATTTGACATAGTTATATTTTCAAGTAGGAATAATCATCGGAATATGCATCCATAAATTATCTGTTATACATTTAATCTGGAAATATTCAGCAATAGTTAAACTTAACCCTGTAATAGTTCCCATATTAGATATTTTTAACGCTTACCTTCTTCGAAGTTGACCGCAGTACTGTATTTACACGCATTTCTTATGAGTCTCTTTCTAAAATTTATTATTTTCTCGGATAAATTGCACAGGTGTCAATCAGTTTAAGTGCAGTCACTATCATTGATACACATACGTATTTTTTCACAGCCAGTCATGTGACTTTGTCATATGATAAGCATGTAAAGCTTAAATGCTTCCGACTGAAAAGATAAAATTAATTTGTATCCTCTTAAGAAACCATGATTGACAGTTATTTTCGTGGAAAATATAACAATTGCTAAACTTGTCGACTGGTTCTGCTACTAACTAAATGCATTATAAAACAGCAAAAGAAAAACAAACTCCGCACTAAAAAAAGAATATCTGAATTAATATGCATATGGAGCATGTTATCAAAATTGTACTGTCAATAAACCGTAAAAAATATCGATACATATTCGTGTTTCATATCGTCGGGTTGCAGAAAAGGACCGCCCTCCCCCCACCAAAAAAAATAAATAAAAAAAATTAATAAAATAAGTCCCGTCTAAATTATTTGAGATTAATGAAATACTAAAAAAAAAATATTAGAGGTAAGAATAAAATGGTCAAATTCATAAATAATGAGAAGAAGAAAGGCGATTGAAATAAATAAAAATATTCATATAAAACATAGCTTGTGTTTTCCAGGTAGCTCAAGCAGTTTGGTAGAAATGATGCAATGGCGTATAATTTATATAATCGTACTGACAAGATCCGAATTGGTTAGGGGAAAAACCTGCATATTACAAAATTGTATATTTAATAAATAATTTAAATAATTCCATGGATATCGTTAATGGTATATATATACGAAATAACCACAGTCAGTGCCGAGTCGGCAATAATTGCATAACACGGCCGCGACCATCACTGACTAATGTGTTAATCAAATTAATTACAATAGAGTCGGCACCAATCTTACACGGCCGCGAATGTGCTATGTAATTAAATAAAGTTATCAATGTCGGCATCTATCTCATCTTGCACGGTAGATTTTGTTAATGAAGGCAATCTACACCAGTCGCGGAGTCGGGGAACTTACACGGAATCGGTCCAACACTTTCACGGAGTCGGTACAACACTTTCACGGAGTCGGTACAAAACATTCGCGGAATCGGTAAAAACATGCACGGATTCTGAAATCTTACACGGCCGGGAAAGTTCTATATAAAACTTGAACGGAGTCGGGGGGTCCCATGTGGCTTTCCATAAAATCAAGAGTCCAAACACATCAAACGAATGGATAACAACTGTCATATTCCTGACTTGGTACAGGCATTTTCTAATGTAGAAAATGGTGGATTGAACCAAGTTTTATAGCTAGCTAAACCTCTCACTTGTATGACAGTCGCATCAAATTCCATTACATTGTCAACGATGCATGAACAAAACAAACAAACTCAAAGAGTAAAAATGTCAAAAATAGGGGTACAACAGTCAATATTGTGTTATCATCTTAATATCACTACATAAACAACAAATGTAACAAAGAAGCACAAAAAGGCATACATCAAATTTAACATTCTCATTTTGCTTTTCTTATACGTTGCGATTGCAAAATTTGACAAAAAATTAAACAAAACCTGTAGCTCTAAATTTTATATAAAGCTAGGTATAGAACCAGGTTTAATCCACCATTTTCTACATTAGAAAATGTTTGTATCAAGTCAGGAATATAAAAGTTTTTATATATTCATTCGATGTGTTCGAGCTTTTAATTTTGCCTTTTCAATGGACTTTTCGTTTTGAATTTCCTTCGAGTTCAGTTTTTTGTGATTCTACATTTTTACACAGGACTTACATTATTATAACATTATATAATTGCAAAGACCCTTGACTTCTTAACCCTGTCATGCTATGTCATATTTTTATAATATGTTTGGTTAACACCGATAGGTCTGCAAATTGACAAAAATCTTTACAATTTAAAAGAAGCCATCAGAGAAAGAAATAATTGCTGCGATAAATAACTCCAAAATTGTTTCATCGATTCGCTTGAAATTTGCAATCAATGATAATGAAACTCGGAAAATTTACCTCCTTGTATTTTTGTTGTATTTTTATGATTGTTCTGGATTCCTGTTTTGTATTGATACCTTCTTAATCAGATAAGGAAACTACGAAAGCCGAGAAGGATCATTCAAAATTCAAAATTCAAAACTCAAAACTCAAAATTCTCACATCAAGAATTCTGATTCCGATTCCGATTCCCGCGTCTCAACTTACCTCGGTGTAGGATAGCTGCTGGTTAAGATGTTATAGTGTTTATTATAATGTTAAAAAAGCTGCTGATTAATTTATTATAATGTTAAGAAATGTATACTGATTTAGAAAAAAAGGCTTACGAAAATTAGCTTACAATTTTGTTGCAATTACAAAAAAAAAGGATGAATAGGACTCTTTGAAAAACGGTTCCACTCAACAACTACTTTGATAAGTTTGAATAAAAGAAACTGGAGCATTTTTGGCAAAATATAAATAACCAATCCTTTTTTAATATTGAAATATTTTCATGTTTTGTAAATATTTACCTCTTACTCATTGTCTTTATAACTGTTTATTTGTGTGCATAGAAAATTAATGACGCAAGGCTTACATTGTATTTGACAAATGGCTAGTTTATTTTATCTGCAGTTAAAGTTGAACTGTCAGATTAATCAAGACAATTAACGAGTGTAGGATAATAAATATTAGTTATGCCTATTTGTTTTGTCTAAAGAGATCATAGTAATTAAACTCTATGATAAAGGTCAGTTGGTCAAGATACTAGAAGCTGTGGTACTGTCACGACTTTTAGGATTTTCTTTGATTATTTTAATCAGTATATATATAGATACAAATGTACTGAAGGACTTGGTTTTTAACGTTTATATGTTTAAAGTCATTAGAAACGAGTGACCGGTGAAAAATAATGTTCCTCCAATTCTTGAACCAATGCATACACACAACATAAACTTAGTCTTCTGTGCACGAATTTATCATTTTTTTCGTGTAAATTTCGTATAATCGTCAATTTTTTTTCAATCGGTCAGTGTTGTTGTGAAAATATGACAGGTGATTAAAGTTCGTGTTTTGAAGCCGAAGTTTAACGATTGCACCTGTTTGTCAACAATCGACAAAAAAAATTAAAAAAAAATTATGGCAATTGAGCTCGTGTTTAACATGTAAATTCAGATAGTAATTTATTTTTAAGTACATTCATGCATATTGCGATCACCGGATTTTTACGAGATGGGTCACACTGAGGTCACTTTGCATTCGGAAAATATGTCGGGGGAAATTGTTTCCTGCAATTAAAATAAAGTAAACTTCTTCTAAATATGAATAAATTAAAGAATTTTCTTCAGAAAAAAGTATATGTACATAAGTTTTATAATGAAAACTATCCATTAAGTTATAAAAAAACATAACTTTTTGGCGAACTTTGTCAATGCATTTGAAGTAAATTAAATGTAAATTTGGGAATAAACTTGTAAATAGATAACGTATTATTTAGTTCATGGGGAATTACATGTACTATAGGATACATTGTCGTATTGATGTGTCATAGTATGGTTATGTCTGTCCGCCTGTGTCGGTGTCTTTCCTCCCCTCGGTCACATTACAATATTTAATGTATTTTTTCTATGCAATTATCTAGGTTTCAAAAAGTTATTGCAAGGTCATTTCTCATGACATCTTCTTTTTATGCTACAGCATTTTTCCCCTATAAATTTGTGCATGCAGTGATGGATCCCTTTTTGCTTGCACTTTTTTGTGTGTGTACAATGATTAATCAGACTAGACTTCATGAACGTTGTTATCACCCGTGCAGTCCGATATGCGGTTTAAATAGAACAAAAGAATTCGACCTCTTGTTTTTAGAAGGTAGAAAAGTGAAATGAACTTTGTATACGATGTCAAGATGTCACAAAAGTTACTTTCCAAAAAGTCATTTTGAATAGTTGCGTTCACGATTATTAATTTTCATATATTGTATAACTGTTAACAAAGCAACTTGCAAACAATCGTTTTTAAAACGACGTTAAGGTGGTATGGGTGTCTTTCGCCATCTTGGATTGTAAAAAACAGAGAACCTAAGGTCCAGATTGTTTATCAAGTTAGCAAAATTTGATGCAGGAATGCAGATATCTAATATGAATTTTCATTTAAAAGAACCAATTTATAAGAATGTAAATTATAATTATTAATATTTTTACAAGTGTAGATTATTTTGGAATGTTTTTAAATGTTTTTAAAAATTGGCATTTTAAGGGGAGGTAACTCTAAAACAGTGCATTTTTTGAAGGAATCTACATGGAATTTTCCTATTTTGTATTTTAGCCGGAAAAAACGTACGGTGACCCTACCTTTACTAATGATATTCTCAAAGCATTGTCTGGAAGCTACCTTTTGCTAATTCATTTTATAATTCTATCATTTCGTTTAGTTTCTAATCACAGAATGGTGTTTGTTCCTGTATAATCCATACAAAATGTGTCATTTTGTCACAACCTGTAGCTTGAGAAAATGCGCGGTGACCTATCATTTTTATTAAATTGTTTACCATGTATCAATAGATACTACGTTTTGGCAAAGTATGAACAAATTCTATCATTTTTATTTTAGACGCCCATACCACCTTAAGTCAAGTTGTTATGTTAATTAGTTGGTCTCCTTACAAAATGGTACTTTATTTTAGCCGACATAAACAAATAATTAGAAAAATTACCAATATTTAGAAATGAATTATCAATTATCGATTAAGACCATTCCCAAAGTGGCACACCTAAATTTGGCATGTGTGCGCAAGTTCAAAAAAGTTGGATGTTACATGGCGGGGTTTTGTTAATTGATTAACGCATCGAACACACCCGTTCTATATAAATGTAACCTCACATGACTTTCGGTGATCAAAACAATTATTTAAAAATAATAGTTGCATGTTTGACATGCTTTTTTCTTTAAACAATAATTATTACAATTACACCGACAGTCACAATTTTTATATTATTTAAAAAGTTTGTTACACCTTAGTTATACAGTAACTAATCTATGCTACCCCAAAACTCAACTTCACAATGTTCTGGTACAAAATGGATACAACGGTATAAATCTATGCTACCCCAAAACTAAACTAAAATGAATACAACGGTAAATCTTCTGGTTGAACATTGTGAAGTTGAGTTTTGGGGTAGTATAGATTTATACCGTTGTATTCATTTTGTTCGGGTTAACCAATTGCACCGTTGAGATCATTTTTTATAAATCATTTATGGATCTTGTTATTTCTATTAATTTAGTTTGCGTTTTATTTCTTTGAATCATATGTTGACCATGTTTGTGTTTGATCATACAGTATTGGCATGTCGGTGGTTGCCCGCCAACGACGTTATTTTTTTTATTTCTTGTGACTAATTGCGTCTTATATGTTGGCTAATCGTAGTAAGATCACAAAGTTTGTAGTACCATCGTAGTGAAAGCGTAGCGAAAGCGTAATTTCTTTTCAGGAAGACTATGCTACGATCCCCCAGCGACGTTAAAACGACCTCACTACGACGTCAGCCACCAGAAGACGCGTTACATCCAAAATTAAATTAGTGTGCAATAGCAGGAAATCTTCAATTGCATAGTATTACCTTAATCACAGTATTGTGCAATCATAAAAAAACAAAATCTTCAATTGCATAGTATTACCTTAATCACAGTATTGTGCAATAATAAAAAAACAAAATCTTCAATAGCACAGTATTGGGCAATAGCGCAATAACAAAAAATCTTCAATTGCACAGTATTGCGCAATAGCAAGAAATCATAAATTGCACACAACTCATGATACAGTAATGCAGAAAAGCAAGAAATCTTCAATATCCCAGTACTGCGCAATATCAAGAAATATCCCATTGCACAGTATTACGCATTAATACCATTCTGCACAATAGCAGGAAATCTCCAATTGCATTGAATTGTGCAATAGCAAAAATTATCAACTTGCACAGTAGTGACCAGTAGTAAGAGATGTTCAATAGCACACTTGTCAGTATTGCGCAAGAGCAAGAAATCTTTAATAAAAAGTTAATACATTGTCACCATTAAAACCCATTTCAAATTTAGAAGATCATTTACGACCATATCACGTTTCTAACACACTTTGATCACACTTTTGCCGTCCTCATCACACACTTCTTACGACCTTACTTCGTTCATAATACGACCATCATTCTCACTGTCTTTTTTCACAAAAAATGTATAAAATGCTCCCTAGATTACATTGTAGTTTTAGTCTGTATGTAATTGTCCATTTGCTCTAACGGCTTAACAATGCTTCTCGTTTTTATATAGAATATGCCATTTTTTTCCGTTTAGATGGTTTTAAACTTGTAATATTTTGGGCCTTTATAGCTTGCTGTTCAATGTGAGCCAATGCTCCGTGTTGAAGGCCGTAACTGGCCTATAATGGTTTACTTTTATAAATTGTTACTTGGGAGGAGAGTTGTCTCATTGGCAATAATACCTCATCTTCTTATATCTATTAACACATCTGTGTCATCTCTGCTATCATTCACTAGCATATCGTCATTTGAGCTTCATGGAACAGCACTAGGTTGTAATTTAGGTTGAATTGATCAGGGTTCGTTACATTGCTCCCTCTGCCTCAACAACAACCCCTAGCATCACGCCCACGTGTTCTAGTAGATTTGAGTGGCATGACTGTATTGTGTCCGAGAAATCTACGTATTAATCAGAAATGAAGGAATGGAAGTGTATTGATATTGAACACAATATTGACGTTATTGCTGGGAACGTAGTAAGACCTCGGTATGAACCTAGTATTTTCGTGGTAAGAACGTGCTTCAATCACAGTAGAAGCATGTTAAGATCCTGCTGCAATCATGGTATGGTCGTAGTTAGAACATTAAGAGTGTAGAACTAGCCGTAGAACTGTTCTAGTGTTAGAACTGTCTAAACCTTTGGTCAGTTCTAGGTAGAACTGTCTAAAACTGTTATAGGGTAGAACCGCCAGGATCAGTTCTAGGTAGAAATGTCTAAAAGGTGTCAGGATGACAGTTCTTTATACCGGAAACACGTGATGTTTTCGCAATATTTATTTTTGAATTTTGAATTTTGAATTTTGAATTCTGAATTTTGAATTCTAAATTTTGAATTCTGAATTTTGAATTCTGAATTTTGAATTTTGAATGATCCTTCTCCACTTTCGTATGAAATAATGCATGACAGCAGGTGCATACTATGCTCTCAATATCAAGCCACGTCAAAAGAATATTTAAAAAAAAGATTAAACGGTTAAAATAATACAGACAGATACAAAGAACACTTATAACAAGTCATTAAAACAAGGCAGTGTCTGCGCTTACCCGCATGCGGGTACGAATAGTCAAATTGCCGTTCTAGGCTGCGCGTACCCAAATCCGGTTTTCTAATAAAATGCCATCGAATCGGGAATGAAACGTGAACTTTATACGAAAATTATGGATAATATGGGGATTTCGTGTAGAACGAGTGAAGAAAAGGAAAAAATAATAATTTCAAATCGTATTTATTAAATAATGATACATAATAAACATTGCAAAATTAAATGCACAATGATGGAAAATGAAACTGTACAGTCCCTGAAAAGAAAAAAGTAAAATAAAACCACTTAAATTAAAGCTTGAGTTTATGAAAATTAAAGAAGCAAGTAATAATATCAATTTAAACCAATTTAATAAAAGATTCATGTTACTAATTCAGATTTGGAACAAATTTTACATATCAAATGATTGTTTGGCACAGATTTCAATCTGGCTGCACATTTCAGAGGCCCTCATGTCAAATGTTGCCAGCATACGTTCACATTTCATTATTACTTGCTTCTTTAAAATTTTATTTTTTATAAACTCTAAGCTTTAATTTTAGTTGTTTCATATATTTTAAAATTTAAGTTTCTGTTTTACCTTTTACTAAAAGATTATTTTAAAATATCATATTAAGGGTATATTTTTAATTTATAAAAATTTTATTCTTTAAATTTGCATTAAAATTTTATAATAGTATTAATTTCTATCATGTTTTTCTTTGAAAGGGACTGTACAGTTTCATTTTCCATCATTGTGCATTTAATTTTGCAATGTTTTAATTATGTATCATTATTTAATAAATACAATTTGAAAATATTATTTTTCATATTCTTCACTCGTTCTACACGATATCCCCATAATATCGATAATTTCCGTTGATAATTCACGTTTTATATCCGATCCGATGGCATTTTATTAGAAAACCGGATGTGGGTACGCGCAGCCTAGAACGGCAATTTGACTATTTGTACCCGCATGCGGGTTCGCTCAGACACTGCCTAAAAACAACGACAGAAACTATAATCTACTGCAAGACTATAATGTATTATGTTTATGACGTCTTTACAATAAATTCAATGGATGTTAGATGTCAAGTAAATGATAATTTAGTCTTAGATGCATGAGTATTTTATCAGTTGTTATCGGCTTTGAACAAGCTGGCAGAAACTGCGCATACTTTTAAATCTGTACTTAACGTCTTTTTGTTGTTGGGATGTAAATCATCCTTCCATGTCAACTCTGCGTTTCTGTTAGAGGTATGTATTTGTACCCATATGGTGAGTTGAGTCTTTTTCTAATGATTTTTATAGTCTGTTCTATTGTTGTACCGTTACACCACTGTCCAATGTTAGGGGAGGGTTTGGCGCCCACTAATATATTTAATCTCGCAACATTATGTGTGGGCTTGTCCGGAGCCTGTAATTCAGTGGTTGTCTTTTATAACTGTGTTAAATATTTATTTTTCGTTTACAAAAACATTTTTTTTTTACATTAATAAAGCTGTTATGTTTCTCGTTTGAATTGTTTTACATTTGTCATTTCGGAGTCTTTGAAAACCGACTATGCAAGTATGGGCTTTGGTCCTTGTTGAAGGCCATACGGTTCAGACCTATAGTTGTTAATGTCTGTGTCATATGTCTCATGTGTTGTCTCATTGTACGACGTTTTCCTATTTTTTGGGGTCGATCATTCAAAGTTTTTCAACTTATGAATTTCGAAATTTAATCAAATTCCTGATTATTTTATCACATTTTGACAGTGACTAGTACATCTAAATGAACACACTGAACCACGAATGTGCTGAGACCAATTAAAGGCATGTAATTTTGTAGAACGTATATCAGAAATCACGGTTATCCTTTTGATTGCATTTCAGATTGTTAGCTTGTTCACTTGCCAGTTCTTTAACTGGTATTTGTCTAATATTTTAGCAATATTGTCGGGAAACATTTTCCGTTTCCGATAATATCTTTGAGCGAACTTTGACAGTTGTATTGTTAAAAGGAAATGTTTGTCCGATCTATTAAATCCAGGATAATGAATGAAGCCGAAACAACTAAAAAAAAAGTTACGAATACCTTTTTTAAAAATTTTAATACAGTTACGGATATCAGACTTTACAGTTAATATCTCGGCATTTGGTTAAACGGTTGTTTGTTTTTTTTTTAATTTTTTAGCAGTTGAACTATGAAAAACCATTGTATTTCAGTTTCAAAATTATTGATACGTTTAAATTAAAAACAAGACGAGAAATACCGAAAAAAAAAATATTATTACAAATTTGACAATAAAACTTATCAACGATACCAGCATTACATTTTGTATTTACGACAGACGCACGTTTTGTCTACAAAAGACTCAGTCGTGACGCTCGAATCCCAAAAAATTACAAAGGCCAATACATATTATTGATCAGAAACATCGTTCGCTATCTTTGAATATACTTTACTACATTTACGGATTTCACATATACCCAAGTGAGACAGACTGGGTGTACTGTAAGATCAGCTATTTGTGCCTGCATAGATTTTATCCATTGATTTTGTACAACTTTGTGTCAATCATATGAGTTCAGACTTTCTTAACTGACCTTTGATAGTTTTTAATGTGCTGTGCTTTCACACTATTGTCAAACTTTTAGGTATTACATAGGGGTTAATTGAGTGTTGGTAGATGTTCTGCAAATGGTTTTTATTTCAATTCATTTCATTGTTTCATAAAACCAGAACGTTAACTTGTGAATTCATGATTAATAGCGTCCCTTGATGATCAATAATTAAAGATCAAGATTCGGTGTTTACAGTTGATTATGGTTTCCATTGTGACAAATATGTTCTACCACTGCGTTTGTGACCTCATATTTTCTATTGACAGTATTGTTTGTCCTGAAATTGAACATATGTAAAAAGCTGAATCAGATTATAAATAGCAAGTGTCTACATAATTCTTTCATACATTTATTCAGCTGTTTCAGTTATCAAACTTCTGTTGTCTATCATGCCTATGATTGATTCACATCAATTTCTATCGGTTTCAGAGACGGAACCAGTCATTTTTAAAAATGGGTACCAAAACCATTCAAACGAAATGTTCTTCATAACAGGGGGGGGGGGTCGATTTCCAAATTCCCCTGGATCCGCAAAAGAATTGCTCTGTATACATTAACCCAAGCTTGCTTCTAGAACATTAGACATTCAAGAAAAAATGTTGAATTTGTAGCTATGGTTCTTAGAATGTGATCTTTTTTTAATGTTTTCATGTAAATTACTATACAAGTCGTGAAGTCGTGTATGTTCATATTCCTAAATCGCATTATTAAATAACAGGTTGAATATCCAATTGAAAATAAACATGTGAACTGTGAAATATTTTTTTGTATTTTCATTTTCATATTTTACATATAACTGAAGGTCTTCCAAAAATGTGAAGTTAAATGTCAAGTACATTAAGATTGTTAAATGTTCATATATACATATTTTCTCGCCTGATATGTTTCCAATTTGTTTTGTTGACTGACAGAAACGGTAAGATTATTTGCTTAAAAAAATACATTTTATTAAGTCATAAAAATGCTCAACTCAAAATCAAAACTTCAATTTTAATCAATACTAGAACACACCCGTGATGTCGCGGGTCAGTGACTGAATTAAAGTATATAACTATGCGCAAGCCTTATTTTAGTATAAGAATTATCATCTGATAAAGTCATGCCGATTATAAGATACAGTTTTCTCTGCTTTCAAATCTTTCTGTTTAAACCCGTCGAACTGGAACTTATCAATTATTGGTAATATTAATTATTTGGAAAACAAAAGGTCCTGGAATGCAGTATTTTTTAATCAACAGCATTGTACATATTAATGTTTGAGAGTTTTGTAGATACTCATAGACAAAGTTGAGCGACAGATATTCTTCAGAGTGTCTAGTTGTTTTGACATTGGTTTCTTTGATTTCTCTCCGATTTAGGCGATTTAATAATTATTATCGAGTATCTTTTAGAGTGTTGAAACATTGGCTGTTTCTTGGAGTACGTACTCAAATATATAAGACAATCCATACAGATGTGCCAAATTTCTACAAGGGCACACACATGTTAACGTAGGAGTAGACGGATCTTAATGCTAACTGTTCTATTTACACTATATGTACATTAAGTTATTCTATTTCAAGTAAATTTCCAAAATATTGCAGTACTGTGAATCTTTTTTCTTTCCAGGAGAGCATGAAGATAAAATTCTGATACGATGGATACTAGTATTGATACGACAGTTTCTTATAAAACCCATTATGCTCGACTTGGTCATGCGGCACATCATCTTTTACCTATGTTCTTACAACAGGTTCTTCTCATATTTGAAAATTCAGAACATCTCAATACCCACTGCCGTGAAAACAAATCTTTAAGTCGTCGACTAAAAATAAGGGAATGGGAAAAAGTAAGAAATGCTGTACATGCTGGATACGGGGGCTTTGATATTCCTCTCATATATGTTATACTACGACATTTGCATGAACTTACTTTTCGACCAACCAGGGGATGGGACCAAGCTATTGAACCATTGACACACGGGGATGATCTTGAAAGATGTCACATATTATGCATCGAAATTATAGATAGAGGAAACACCTGTGTTTCAGATGAAGAATTCATCAATTATTTTACTGAACTCAAGTTAATTGCACGTAGATTTAAAAGATTTTGCCAAAAAAATCAGAATGAATTTGTCTTCGAGTTGGAACATTTACAAACATGCTGTATGGACCTGACTACGGGGAACAAGTACTTGAAAGATCTTGAGGATTTGTATCGAAGAGAGAAAGAAAGAGAAGAACGCATATCACTACTTAATGATCGACTTAACAGTATGCATTTATAGTCCGGCAGCTACAAGCATATTTCAGACGAATTGTGCACATCCTGTTACAAGCATGAAATTTGGCATAGACCTTCCTCAACTATTACTCTTTTATTTCAGATAGGGAGGCATTTGAAAAAAATGTCTCACTTCCGGTAAAATCCAAAATGGCGGACGTCATACTTAAATCAGCCCAATATCGAAGGCTAGCGTGTAAAAATGTGTTATTATCATGCTACTATCATAATATTTGGTACAGACCTTTGTGTTTTACTACTTTTGGATAAATTAAATAGATTAGATGTCTTCAGAAACCCCACTTCCGGTTTAAATCCAATATGGCTGACATTGTACTTAAATAAGCTTATTTTTTAGGGAGGATAACTGAAATGTGTTTTAACGTATTGCTACTATCATTACATTGTGTATGAACCTTTCTTTGGTGTTTCTGATGGTAAAATGCATAAGAAATATGTCTTAAAAACCCTTTCTGCCGGTAATATCCAAAATGGCGGACAGAGAAATATCAATGTTTTATTCAAATTTTCAACTTTTTTCAAAATGGAAAGAAAATGATTTTATTTTGTGCTGGTCATTAAACTTTTGACTTAAAGTTATCCTCAAAACCACTTATTCTAGCATGTTGTAAATATTTAGATATAAAGTTGACACTTCCGGTTAAAAATATGACGTAAATTTCAAAGATGAGTTCTCAATCTATTTCTTCGATGTAGAGTTTTGGATAGATTGATTTAAACAAAATAAAATCACTATAATACTAAAAATTATTTAAAATTATTACTATTTGGCCAAGAATACATGTTTATTCAGTCACCATGACATGCACACATCGCAGTGCACAGGATACCCGATTTTCCACATTAAAAATGACCGTGATATCCTTTCTTACATCCACAATGTATAAGCTTTTGACATGATTAACGAAGCAAGAAAGTCAAATGTTGCACAAAAGGGAAAACTCATTTTAAGTGAGGCTATTCCCACGATTGTTCTAGTCTTTTCAAGCATGTAAAACGTGTAATATTCTAATGCAGGTGTTTAGTGAGACGAGCTTTGGATTGACTCTTATGCTAGCTAGTCTTGTCACTACTGGATTGCGAAGGGACAAAGAGGTCCAATTAAAAAAAAACTCATCATTTTTTTCAGAAGCTTGTACATTATTGATGTAAGAAAGGATGCCGCTGTTATTTTTAATGTGTAAAATTGGGTCTTCCGTGGACTGCCTTGTGTGCATGTGGTGGTGACTGTGAATAAGCATGTATTCTTGGCCAAATAGTAGTAATTTTAAATATTTTTTAGTACTATAGTGATTTCATTTTGTTTAAATCAATCTATCCAAAACTTTTCATCGAAGAATTAGATTGAGGACTCATCTTTGAAATTTACGTCATATTTTACCGGAAGTGTCAATTTTATATCTTAGCATTTACATCATGCTAGAATAAGTGGTTTTGGGGATAACTAAAAGCAAAAAGTTTAATGACCAGCACAAAATAAAATCATTTTCTTTCCATTTTGAAAAAAAATGAAAATTTGAATAAAAAATTTATATATTTCTCTGTCCGCCATTTTGGATACTTCCGGAAGTAAGGGTTTTTAAGACATATGTCTTATACATTGTATCCATCAGAAGCACCAAAGAAAGGTTCATACACAATGTAATTATAGTAGCAATACGTTAAAACACATTTCAATTATCCTCCCTAAAAAATAAGCCTATTTAAGTACAATGTCCGCCATATTGGATTTTAACCGGAAGTGGGTTTCTGAAGACATCTAATCTATTTAATTTATCCAAAAGTAGTAAAACACAAAGGTCTGTACCAAATATTATGATAGTAGCATTATAATAGGACATTTTTACACGCTAGCCTTCGATATTGGGCTGATTTAAGTATGACGTTCGCCATTTTGGATTTTACCGGAAGTGAGACATTTTTTTCAAATGCCTCCCTATCTGAAATAAAAGAGTAATAGTTGAGGAAGGTCTATGCCAAATTTCATGCTTGTAACAGGATGTGCACAATTTTTCACAAAGCCGCCGGACTATTATATTGATAAGTATATGTAACATATTTAGGCTTGATAACATTCTACAATTTGTAGTAAGACGATTTTCTAGTACCGAAATTTGACATAATCATGCAAATGATGATACAAGCACATTATTTGGCACAAAACATGATCAACTTGACATGCAGCCCGTTTAATGTGCTCGAGCAGTACGTCTCTATTAGTTGCAAAAGTGTCATACGTGGTTTTTATGCGTGCTAGCAGTTCACATTTGGATTCCTGGATGTCAAATGTTATTCAAATGTACAAAGGCACAACAGAAACTAAATACAAGCTTTACTGATCAAATGCAAGTTTCTTTGTCTATCGTCTTTAGACCTCGGTTACGTCACCAATTATTTCCAATGACTGCCATGTTCACTGCTCTCCCTTTTTCAAGACCAAGTAAAACAGTGTCACATCCATTGAACGCACGAAAAGGGCAAAGTCATTGAGTTAGGACCAAAAGCATTATCAATTTCACGAATCCGAAGTCATCGCCATCTTTTTTCAAATGCAACTCAGTGTGTTTTTCTTGTATTTACCTGAATAGAGATATTGCCAAAACCACTACTTTTGTTTCAGAACTGATATTAATTGTACTTACAACCCCGTATAGCTGCACTTTAATACGAAACACATAATTGTGACAGCTTCATTGTGATCACACTAACTAAGATTAATATAATAGTAATCATAAAAATTGTCCAAATTTCTAGCTTCTTGTCCCAGAAATTTGACAGTCTGCACTGAGCAAATTATATCGTCAAAGAAATGAAACGATTCTGGTTTTTTTGTTTCCCATCAAGGCAAGCTCTACAAATCTATCGGATTCTTACTGGTGCCCATAACCCCTGCGTCTACGGGTTTATGCTTTTAGGCTACTGACCTTGAAATATTTTATTATGTGATGCATGTACATGTATCTTCACCCGTCAACCTAACCGTATTTAACTTCTCTTACCTCATGAATATATAATCATGGTTCTAAATGTGAGTTACATCCTCGAGTTAAGAAATAATTCCTTCATGTCATGCTCTATGCTATTTTAACATGGGTAAGCATTATATTTGTCGATATTTTACACTGAGCATTAGCGAGGTGTAACATGTGGTCAAATATAATGCCTACCCATGTTAAAATGAGCATAGAGCATGACATGAAGTAATTATTTCGATTCTAATAGGACAAATGCAGTATTGTTATAGGTCGAAGCGTAAGAATATACCGTAAACACGTTTGGTTTTTCCCGTTTCCTCCCCGAGAAGTCTGTACATTACAATTCATATTTGATAAGTTTAAAAAACACGAGCAGGGTTGTTGTTTTATAAAAAATATAATAAAAGTTTATGCTAGCTGCTTAAATGTATACATTTTAAAGGATAACGATGGAAATAACTTTTATATACACAGTAAATTCGTGCGCATGTGTCAAACATATTGTTATGCTCATTAGAACACGGCTTTGTTTACAAAGCGTAATAAGGATGTCATATTAGAATTGTAAATAATATTATCTCTTCTCTTCATTGGCCAACATTTTCTTTTATTTGATGTTAGGAATTAGGGATAGCAGTCTCATGAAATGTGATTTCGGTGTTATTGAGTTTAGGTTGTCGTCTTTATTGTCGACCACAGCTGTGGTAAACATTTTATCTTTAAATAGAGAAGGATAAACCACATCATCATTTAACTAACGTTCAGTTAAATCTTCTTCTAGTTGAGTATCGGGTATATATGTCCAGTGAAAGATTTTAAGAGATGCATATGCTGCATGTTGGATAATGTGCCATTAAACTCTCTTTTCCAATTTTATTTTTCAAAGATTAAAAGTCCAAGATGGTGTATCAAAATCAGTGCGATGTCGTTTTTTGAATTAACGTTCTGGGTTTATGGTTATTAAACATAAATAGTTGGCAAGCTGAGATTAAGTATACACGTTGTCTTATTGCAATTTAATATAAGGTCTATGCTCTATCATTTTCCCCAACTGTAAAAACAATATCCTCATCAGAGACCATGGATCTATAAAATATTGTCTTTTCAGTGGGTTACTTGCAGCGATTTATATAGGCGGTTGTTGTTATATACATAGTGTAGTTGTTGTCATAAGAAAACACGAGGGATGGTCCTATATTTTGTCAAACATCAAAAGGATTAATTTGTCTTTTATGTGTGCTTCCAGTCCCTGCATCTTCTGCATAGGCTTCTCCCTCAGGTGCGTATAATGTACATGTACAGAAGTCAAACCTAAGAAGTGTCAATCTTTCGTCCTATAGGTTTGCCGGATATGCTCACCAAAACACCACTGACTCTTCGGAATTTCTTTGAGCTTCAAAGTTGTATGATACCTGCTCAGCTAATGCAGAATCTTTCGACATATTTTCATCATGAGTGAAACAGCATTCGACATCTTTTGTGTCTTCTATGGTCTATGATGTATACAACTGCGAGACAAGAAGGGTGATATTGAATGCATTGTGCGTTGACATCACCAGTACTTAATTTGGCCAACAACTGTTCATCATGTAGTACTTTTGCACAGCCCATTCATCATTGGTTCATTTTCATTGTCATAACCTTTCTTAAAGCGAACAGAGGCAACTCCATATCATCAATGAAACATTGTGTTGTTTGTCTTTCAAACGAGAAGTATATTTAAAAGGACTTACATCGAATCTAAGTTCAAAAGACATTAGTGGCATGTTAAACCTGGACAAACACCATTTTGAAAATCAAAGAGAGCCGCGATGATCGGATAATTTTTTTACCAGTTTATATGAATAAGTACCCATGACAACATAAGAAAACTAAATGGTATAACAGATAGTAATATTAACGGAAACCATATGTTCGATGTTTTTAGTTTTGATACGATGGTACGAGATTACTGAGGTCTCTGTAACTGTCTAAGTAGCTATCAAAGGTACCAGGATTATAATTTAGTACACCAGACACCAACAATGCTCGCATGATACAAGCTGTACGCTTAAGCCGGACCATAATCCGTTTTACCTTTGTGAAATGATGTTAATGACTTTTGAGAACTGAAGCAACACTCCAAATTTGAAATATTGGTTAATGTAGAAAAAGAAAAGTATAAAAAAAACTGAAAGATAGTGATTGGATGGTCACATAGGGTCTTAGCAAAACTCAAATCGACATTCGGTATCAGATCGACGACCATTCTGGCGTCGTCATTATAAAGCTATCATACATACAATATTATTTTCCTAACATTTTTGTCGATAGACGGCCGTTTCGTCAACAAAAGGCAAATTCGAAAATCAAAAAGTTTAGTGATAGCTATCAAAGGTACCAGGATTATAATTTAGTACGCCAGACGCGCGTTTCGTCTACTTTAGACTAATCAGTGACCGTTTTTAACTTGAAATGAGTTGAGAATTTGTTGCTCCTTATTGGAGGCCTCGCGGTAACTTATTAATATAAGATAAAGAACAGCAATAAGAACAATTCAATCCTTTGCATTTTGCTGCATTTTGCTGTTAATGTACTGGTTTTGTGTCATAAATGAATACCAAATATCGTTTCGTTTCTATCAAATAAAGTGGAATTTGGAAGTTTTTTGTTTGCAATAATTTCCATTCTCTAAACAAAGACAACAGTAGTGTTGACGTCACTTCTTGTTTACTCTAGTGAACGGCTTTTTGTCTGCAACTGACTGGATACATGTATTGTGAATCGAATAAATTATGGTAAGATCCCCGAGATATTGACATCTTTTAGTACATATTTTATTGCATTTTCTTAGAGGAGCAATAATTTTATCAAATACTAGTACTATGTTAAACGCTGTTTTAAAGAATCCATGTGTAGAGAGTAGTCGAAACATATTGTTATAGACTTTACAGACTACATGAGTATTTGGATTGTACCCGTACTGTGTTGCCTGTATGCGCACTTTTTCTTTAAATACACATACAGTTGAGTTTTCGTATATGATATGCTTGATATTCAGAAGTAGTTTATCAAATACAAATGTATAATAAAGATCAACATAACTGAAACCTTAAATTAATATAAATTAAGAGCCTGTAATTCTGTGGCTGTCTTTTATTGATGTGTTACATTTTTATTTGTCGTATATTTTTTGTACACAAATAATGCAGTTAGTTTTATCGTTTGAATAGTTTTTCATGTTTCATTTCGAGGCCTTCTACAGTTGTTTATACGATATGAGATGTGCTCATTGCTGAAGGCCGTACGGTGACTTTTAAGTCCGTCTAATTTTAAAAAAATTACATGTAATACCAAAATTTGGGCATACCATGCATTAATAGTGAAAACGTTATGTATAGCAAGGCATTACAATTATATATTAGCATAACCCCATGTATGGTGTATAATACTATACTTCTTAGATTGTATGATTTCAGAAGAAGTTGTTGTCTGAGAAAAGAGCACTTTCTTTTAATTTTCCATCACATTTTCTTTTCAGGTTTACAGAATCTAGACATCGTAGAAAATCCTAAAAAGAAAAACATGCAAATTCGACCAAACAAACTATCATTACAATTGCATGCAACTGTTCCTTATTTGTACAACCGTACAATAAGGACCGACGACTGTGATAAGACTAATTTTGCTCGTCTGGGTCACGCTGCACAACACATATTGCCTACATTTTGCGAGAGGTGATGTTACATTTTGAACATCCCGAAATGCTTTATGAGAACTGCTGTCGAAATACTAGTTTAAGTCACCAACTAAAACCGGAAGAATGGTCAAGACTAAATAATGATTTACAATATGGATACGCTAACTTTGATATTCCTTTCATATATACTATTCTACGAAATCTACATGACCCTGTTGTTCGGCCAACTAGGGGATGGGACCATCCAATCGGGCCATTGGTTAATGAAATCGAAATTGGAGATGACATTGAAAGATGTTGTAGAATTAGAAAAGAAATTTTACACAGAGGTAACACCAAAGTTACTGAACAGGAAATAAACCAATATTTCTGTGTATTTAAGAAAATTGCAGAAAGATTTGAGAAAGTTTGTAAAAAACAAAAAAATGAATTTGTTTCCACAGTTGATAATTTACAAGCGTGCTGTATGGATGAAACCACTCAAAAACTATACGATGAGGAACTTCATGATTTGCAGCAAAGAGACAAAGAAAACGAAGAAAGAATACTACAACTCGAAAGTCAACTTAATGGTATACATCCGTATAAGTTACTCAAGAAAAATATATTATACTTATTTCATTTACGACCGATGCAAATTATGTTTTTTTCTGAATTTGAATGGTAGGGGGTACAACATATTTGGTAGCAGCATAATCAAACAGTGAAAAATAAGTTTAATTAGACTTAAATTGATTGACTTTTCACATATGTTTATATGTTATATGTTTTCAGTAACAGTCATTTTATACATTTGTAGGCAAGGACATTCACCTCCCTTGGTTGGTTAATGCTGGAGAGTTCCAGAGTATGCTGTCAAATGGCGAATATCTGTCATACGACAACCGTTTGAGTCTAGGTAGAAGTAGACTCAATAACAAAACAAAATGATTAAACATCGAACACATTAATTGGCATGCTTAATATTTGCAATAGCTTTCCTTGAATATAATTACATAAAACATTCCACTGTATTTCGAGAACGTTTTTACAACATTTATAACAAAAAAACGTTTGAGAATGATTGAATATTCATGACATATCTTGCGAAAAATAAAACACTTTAAGTTAAAAGTTCAATTGAAGAATTCGAACAGGTAGGAAATGATCAGATCTATCAATCGCTTGAAAGCGTAAAAAATAAAACCACAAAAATACTGAGCTCAGAGGGAAATCTAATCGGAAAGTCCATAATCACATGGCAAAATCAAATGACAAAACACATAAAAAACGAAGGGTCAAGAACTGTCATATTCCTGACTTGGTACAGGCATTTTTAAATTTAGAAAATGGTAGATAAGACCTGGTTTTATAGCGCTAAACCTCTCACCTTGTTGACAGTCGCATCAAATTCCGTTATATTTACAATGATGCGTGAACTAAACAGACATAATAAATAAGATAGTTAAAATATGGGTACAGCAGTCAACATCGTGTAACAATTTTAAAAGGAACAATTTAACAGAACACAGAAAGATCTATCTACAAACACATGCATTGATTCGCGTGTCTGACGTCAGAAAATGGTATACGTCACATATTTTTGTCGTTCAATGGTTATACAAACAATTTTAAAATTTCACATGGGTAATGTTAGCAGACAGGGTTTAAAAATCAAAAGTATGTAAGACTTAATTTTAGAAAAAGACCGAGATTTAAAATAGTCCAAAAGTAATATAGAATTTAAAAGAATCCCAAAATAGTTCATTCCACTACGCGATTGAATAATTTTGACGTTTGTGGTTCAACATATTTTCTAATTCATAATGGAAATATATCATAATGACATATAATAGACCAATAGCATACTGACGGGATCTTTTAAAGTACCGAGCCACGTCAAATGGATATCACATAACACAATCCAACGGTAAAGGATTTCGACATGTCTGAATTGCAACGAATCTCGATGTCTAAGCATAAAAAATGTTTCATGAAAGTGATCATGAGCAATATTGATATAACTATATACATTTTGTATATGGACTGAAAAATTTATAAATCAAAATTTTATAGAAAAATAATGAATATTTGTTAGTGTTGTGTGTTTTTGGTGTTATTTGTTTGAATCCCTCAGTTTAGTTGTGTTTTTTTTTTTTGGCAGTTTTCACAGTCGTTACAAACGAGTTAAAGTATCTGTCTTTGGTGTCTTATATGGGATTCATCATGAAATCCAAAACTTTAACTTTGAGCATAAGATACATTAAAAATACGGATTTCATGCGAAATACTATACCGATTTTTCCCCGTACTACAAATAGTTTTAAAATTATATTTACAGGGAATCATCGAATAAAGTGGAAACATACTATTTGAACTACTATATGCATAAGATCATCAATATCGTTGTTGATTAACTGCACTAAATTGATGGTATTGTTCATCTTAGTGCTGTTGTTATTTATTCGAAACGTTAATACTGTATGTTGGTGTCGAAAGTTTATATGTAAACTAGATGGTAGACTATTATATTATTTCGTCATTAGGTGGCCCTTGTAAAGCAGGAAAAAGTACTCTGGCAAGCTTGCTTATAGGCAACAAAATTCCGCTTAACTGGAACTCTACAGACGGAGTGTTCATATATTTTGGTAAAAATGGTATTGATATTAAAGAAAAGAAAATGGTACCACTTAGAGAGGGTATGTCTAACCTATAACATCATGGCAGATATCTCTAGACAAAAAATTTCAAATCATTGGAGTAAAAAACAGATAGTATGGATAGGCTAGTTTAATTACATAAAAATTCTTGAATAACTGGTCATTATCGTGATATATCATGGACTGCATACAGGACAGAGATACTACGCCCACCGTTCATTGACAGAGAAACCACGCCATAACAATCATTAACAGACGAAAACCACGCCCCACCGGTCATTATCATGTAAAAATTCGTTAACGACTGGTTTTCTGGTCCGTTTTGTTCTGTAAATGACCGATGAAATTTACTACTGAAGAACAATGAATGTCATGTGACCCCTTTTTATCCAATAAGGGAAGCTTATTCTCAACCGATATGAAATAATAAGACTTAGTATACCTACATTTGATCTTTATTCATTAAATATAAATATCAGGTAAATGTAGAAACTTGAAGTTGACGATCATTTCAAGATGAATATTGCTACACTTCAAACAGAAGTCGGATAGCTTTTTTTTAAAGATGAAAATGAAGGAAACTAGAACAATTTGTTTTCTTTAAAAACAAAGCTTCTTCACATGTCAAACCTCTACTTGGACCCCTGGCTTCTGTTTCAGAAAAATTTACACGGAAACAAATTAGCATTACCCTACATGTATGCAATGCAACTGTGTATAATGTTTTAGCTTTCTCTATGCAACCATATATATGTTTTATAATATATGTTGTTTATTGTTTATTGTTCTTATTTTGTGCCTAAAAGCACATTTACGTGTTTTTAAAATATCTGTTTTGTGTTTGTTTGAATTTTTACAATGGATAACTAACTTTGCCAAATATATTTGTTGTTGTATATAAAGAATGACGCTACTTTTGATATTTTGTCTTTTATTTTTTTATCTTTTTTTTATGTTTTTCTTATGTATGTATTATCTTATCTTTTCTATTCTGGTTCTTTTTTTTTTTTTTTATCTTTAATAACATTATTTCCCTATTTAACAACTTTATGGAAATGATATATACATAACAATTATATATTGTGTAACCTTATATTTTATAGATTCTGAAACTGACAATAACTAACTAGTTTCAATTTAAATATGCAAATTTAAAAAATAAAGTATGAAAGAAAAAAAAATCATGACAAAGTCATTTTGATTCCTTCAATTTCAACTATCTGTTCTAGTAAATTTTTCAACTCAAAAAAACAATTTACTTGAAAAATATATAACAATGTGTTGTATTTCAAAAGGCCAACGAGGACATGAAGTGTTTGCAAAAATTATTCGAGGAAACCCAGACGTTTGCAATAGGTCTATAATTTATACTAGAGAGCAAACAAACATAAATCCTGATAGCAGCAGTCAAGCAAATATTACAACGTCTCAATCAGCAAACACAGACATGACAGAAGGACAAATGGCTAATACAAATTCAACACACCACACTGTGTTTCGACATTCTATATCACAAACAGAGTCTGTACTGCAAGATACAAGTATACAATTGTCACACAGGGCTATATTTTTAGCAACCAATGAGATACAAACATTAGAATGTGAGAGGCTGAAAATTCAATCCGATATTTTAGAAGAAGTCAGAAATGGTCAATATAGAATTGAAATAGCCCCTTCAGATCTGATCGATTTTGGTGGACAGAAATCATATGATATGACTCATCAGCTTTTCATACAACACAGTGGCACATTTTCATTGATGTTTGATGGTCGATTTGGTTTACATACTCAGCTTGGAGAATATCCGGAGGGGGTTACAGCTGCATGTAAGTTTAAAACAAAACATGAGAAATATACTAGATGTACTAATGGAAATGATATATATATATATATGTCGTGTACAAGTTGCGATTTTGTACAGGTTATAACATGTACAAAAAAGTTGTATATGTTATAACTTGTATAATGCAAAAATACAAGTTATAACATGTACAAAAGTACCTCATACATGTTATAACCTGTACAAAATATTGCTTAAAAACGGTTTTAACTTGTACAAAATTTAAGATAAATCTTAATGAAGTAAAATATAAATTTAAATTCACCAATGCATAAAGAACAACATAAAAAGGCCAGAAGGTGTCTTTTTCCGTAGAGGAGAATGATCCAGAGTTTCAGGAATATTTGTTTCATGACTTATATTGGCAAAATGTGTTTTCATGTAATTGTATGTTTTATGCAGTCCATCATGGCTTAAATAAGTGTGACACTATTTACTATAAGCTTGCATTTCCTAAATGACAATTACATTAAATACTAGTTCTAGTAACTAAATTCTTCCCAAAAATTTAAGAACAATGCCTAATAATTTTGGGAAATATTCCTCCCTCTCGTTGTATAGCATGCAAAGACTTAAACAATGTCTTTTATGCTTACTCTGTAAAAGCAAGAGAGAGCTGAAATAGTTTTTATTGGACCACGCTTCATTATCAATGTCTTTGGATCTACTCAAACAATTTTGGCCTTCAGCGTGTCACTTATGTAAATTTATAACTCATTTTTTTTATAAACTATAAGATCATTGCATGAGGCGAATGTCATTTTGATGTTTTAAATATATATCCTCTACTTTGAAAACATGTTTTTGTGGCCTTTGGATGTTGTCTGCTTCATAGGCGGGTTGTTATCTTTTAGACACATACCCCATTTGCATTCCCAATTTTATTTGTAGACACATCTGTCCTGGCTATCCTCTTATGTCTTTTAGTGTCAACTAGAATGAATGTATTTTACTATTGCCCTCAAAGTGGGCACTCATAATTATAATTCATCAAATAAACAAATGACCATAGATAGAAATAACAGGATCATAAGACATGTTCTAAGATATATCATAAGATATGTCCTAAGATATATTTTATGACAGGTCTTAGGAATGCTTCGTAATACCGACCCCTGGCCATTAACTATATCAAAAAAGGACAAAATACACTAACATGAAGGAATCATAAAAAAGTTATGAAAATATTATTGAGGTTAATAACGTCTGTTACGATAATAGAAACATATCCTTATTTTTCGATTTTGTACAAGTTAAAACCATTTTTTAGGAATATTTTGTACAGGTTATAACATGTACGAGGTACTTTTGTACATGTTATAACTTGTATTTTTGCATTATACAAGTTATAACATGTACAATATTTTTGTACATGTTATAACCTGTACAAAATCGCAACTTGTACACGACATATATATATATATATATATATATATATATATATAAACGAGTCTAAATCGAAAACTACGTTCAAACCTATGACTGCGTTGGATAAAAACCGCAATTTTTATACGTGTGCATGTCAAACAAATTTCGTTGTAGAAGGGTCTAAAAACAGCACAAACAACATTTTCCAAAAGACCAAAAGAGTGAAAAAGTATATTTAAACAAAACGCATTTGACTAACAGGTCGAACAACTGATGTTCTTTAACCCTGCTGACTGCCATTGGCGATTGCCAAATAAAATTGATCACAGGTTGTAACAAAATGGATCTTATTATAAATTTAATACGTCACAGAAAAAAAAATTGTTAACTTGTGGACAGGATGTTGTGCCACAAACATTTGGTGTCAATATTTCTTTAGTACACCATATCCGGATTTCGACAATAAATGTCTCTTCAGTGATGTTAGGGATCGAAACGGTATTTGGAAGGCCATATAAAAAGCACCCTCATTTTTAGAGAAAGTACCCTCATTTTTAGATTAACTCTTGAATTTTAAGAGTCAATATATAGGATGAACGGATCATATAAACCGGAGGGAAAATATGATACATGCCCAAACAAAAAATATAAACGAGTCTAAATCGAAAACTACGTTCAAACCTATGACTGCGTTGGATAAAAACCGCAATTTTTATACGTGTGCATGTCAAACAAATTTCGTTGTAGAAGGGTCTAAAAACAGCACAAACAACATTTTCCAAAAGACCAAAAGAGTGAAAAAGTATATTTAAACAAAACGCATTTGACTAACAGGTCGAACAACTGATGTTCTTTAACCCTGCTGACTGCCATTGGCGATTGCCAAATAAAATTGATCACAGGTTGTAACAAAATGGATCTTATTATAAATTTAATACGTCACAGAAAAAAAAAATTGTTAACTTGTGGACAGGATGTTGTGCCACAAACATTCGGTGTCAATATTTCTTTAGTACACCATATCCGGATTTCGACAATAAATGTCTCTTCAGTGATGTTAGGGATCGAAACGGTATTTGGAAGGCCATATAAAAAGCACCCTCATTTTAAGAGAAAGTACCCTCATTTTTAGATTAACTCTTGAATTTTAAGAGTCAATATATAGGATGAACGGATCATATAAACCGGAGGGAAAATATGATACATGCCCAAACAAAAAATATAAACGAGTCTAAATCGAAAACTACGTTCAAACCTATGACTGCGTTGGATAAAAACCGCAATTTTTATACATGTCAAACAAATTTCGTTGTAGAAGGGTCTAAAAACAGCACAAACAACATTTTCCAAAAGACCAAAAGAGTGAAAAAGTATATTTAAACAAAACGCATTTGACTAAAAGGTCGAACAACTGATGTTCTTTAACCCTGCTGACTGCCATTGGCGATTGCCAAATAAAATTGATCACAGGTTGTAACAAAATGGATCTTATTATAAATTTAATACGTCACAGAAAAAAAAAATTGTTAACTTGTGGACAGGATGTTGTGCCACAAACATAATATATATATTAGTCTAAAAATTTGTAAACGGTACTGATATATGATGTTATTATTCGAAAAGGTTGTTATTAAATCGTGTTGACAAATATTTCGGCTCAACAAATGGCCTTCTTCAGTGTCAAAAGTTTTAACAATAGGTGTTAAAATAGATAAGTAATAATACTAGTAAGTTTTGGTCGATTGGTTTTAATCTAAAATCCTTAATATCATAATATAAACAGAACACTGTAATTCAATATACGTGACTGTGTATATTAACAGTAAAAATGAGTGAAAAAAAAACTGATCGTATTTCTTATTTATGCCGTTTGGATGATGTACATTAAGTTCCTTTATCCAAAAGCCTTTCCGAAAATGTCGCTGGGCATAAATGATATGGCGGGGTTAAACATGTTAGCGGGATCCCCCCTCTAACCTGGGACAGTGGTAAAACAGTACAACATAAGAACGATCTATAAAAATCAGTTGAAACAATACTACAGAAATCTTTAGCTGATTTGATCATCATACCGATAGTTTTATCTGAAACCTAACTAACTATCCTTGAAGCATGATAGCTATGTTTTTTAAATTCATCCTTTTCATCAACGTATTTTCTCGGAGCAGAGGAAAATGGTTGTATGGTTAAGTCGAGACATTATGACTTGCAACATTTATATTCAACATCACATAAAGGAACCATTGATATTGTTTTTCATGTTTATAATTGTTTTCATTTTTCAGCCGTACTTAAACATTGGGTTGATTCTATTTTGACATACACTGAAGACACCGAAGACTGTATGCCAATGATTATGTTTGCTGCTACACACAGGGACCTGTGCAAGGTAAATAAACATCATATACTGGTATGATGTGAAACATCATCTGAAGCTCATATATTTAAATATTTATATATGCGAGGCACGTCTGCTTAAACCCAAAGTATTTAATAAATAGTCTATGAATAACTAATTGGCAAACTCTTTCATGATCTGAAAAGCTCTTTCAATATTTAGACCCTTGATTGACGTTGAACGTTTAACAATTATCATCGTCTATGACAGAAAACAATATTTTTCTTTTAGGATGATATCGGAACGATGAAAGAAAATTTCACCAGAGATGTTATAGATATGTTTTCCAAACATGATATCATGATCACATATTTCTGGATGCGGTTTATTTTATAACAGAAATAGATGAAAATGACGCTGAAATCCAACTCATGACAGATCAAGTCGTAATGTTTGCAATGAAACAATTGTCATGGGGACAGCGTCGACCAATGCAATGGGTTCCCTTAGACTTACAGTTATCAAACATGTGAACGAAAAATATAAACATCGTAACAAGGGAAGACCTACAAAATGTAAACATGCTTAATGACGATCTGGCTTTGAATGAATCTCAGTTAGAATACTTTCTTTTGGTGCAGCACTCCCTTGGTAAATTGATGTACTACAACCTCCCTGGGTTAGACAAGCACATCATCGTGCATCCCCCGGCATTGGTACACATATTGAGGTCATTCATAACAGATGAAATGTTCTTTCCGGCAGACCAGTGCCTCACATCAATTCTGCAAACAATGACGATGACAGGGAAAATCTACAAGAAAGACCTTATTAAGCTTTGGCAACAAGACCCAGTTCATCGATATATGCCTGATGATACCATTAAGGAATTTGTTATACAGCTCCTAATACATTTAGATATTCTGATACTGTGGATTCATTTATTTTCGTGGGTACCAATTTTCGTGGATAGAGGAAAAATTACATGTTCGTTGAAATTGAATTCCGTGGTTTTGGCAAAGTCTGCAAACACACCTATAGAAAATATGTTATTCGTTGAACATTTAATTTCGTGGTTCACCTATACCCACGAAATCCACGAAAATTAGTATCCAACGAATAATAATGAATCCACAGTAATTCCAAAGGGAGCTGAACAAAATTCTTCTCACTCTGACGTGTACATTGTACCATGCACAATCAAGGCAACTAGACCATCGAACTTTTATTTAGTTGACTGTATGGATAATAGAATGATCTATTTAAGATATACCTTAGCCCGTCATTCTATCCCTACTACACTGGCTTACAAAATAATCGGCACAGCAATTAACGCGTGGCCGCTAAAATACGAGTTTCAAAAACCATGTCTGTATCACAAAGCTTCAGTGTTGAATGTTAGTGAGGACAATGAACTCAGAATATGGATAGAAGACAATCGTGTTATTGTATGTCTGGTTAACCAGACTTCTTTATTATCTATATCACAGGATATCGCTGCAAGCGTACAAGAATGTCTAACAAGGAATATTGAATCTTCCCTCCTGTTCCATTGTAAAAGTTTCGGTAGGAAAATAACACCAACAAAGGTAGTAGACCTATACACCATAGAAGTAGGCATTCCATGTGGAAGCAATATTTGCTTCACTCCTTCCAAGGACGCCTTTAAAATTGACAGCTGGAAATGTGACCAGGGAAGAGAGCATGACACAAGATATATTCGATACTGGGTTTTTGACAAGGTAGGCAAATATTGTTAAAACAGAAACATATCATTCCACATGCAGGTGAATTCAAAATCCTTAAACAAAGTTAAAGTTGACTCCACTGTGTGCCCATAGCGTTGGTGGTTTTACTTTAAACTGCGGTGATTGACATGCGAATTGAAATGTATAAACAATCATCAGACGATTAGTTTAGTTACTGACTTCAAATATGCACGTTACAAATATCAGCAAGTATTGAATAATACTTAACGTCAGCCAATATTTGCCATATATCAATTATCAAATTCAAGGTTTTTACTTTTCCTAATGTGAATTTCACTTGGGTAAACAATTTCCTGATAGTGATATTCAATACATAAAAATAATGCAGAAATAATAAGATAATCAAAAGTGTTTTGATTTGGTATTGCTAGATGATTACTCCTTAAAAGAAAAGAACCAAACTTTTTTACTCTAAAAGAAAAGGCGAATGTGATGTATACTTCAACATATAGACTGTATGATCAATTAGGTAAACAAAATATATTGCGAATCACATAACAAACAAATTTTCAGTAAATACATACCCTTTCATTGTTATTTGTTTTTTACTTCTTTGCCATATTTCAGACCCAAAAGATGTGTGTGCATGGATGTGATGGTAAATATAACAAATTATTACCTAATTAAGAGTAATTTGGTGTTTTATTAATATTTCTATATTATTTGCTATTTTTCTGCCATTTTTTGTACCATGGTCTATTGCACTGGAAATGCTCGTTCTATTGCACATGTGTGCTGTACATTGTACCGACCTGTTAAAACCTCTTATTCTGATATCTGATTAGTTGGAAGGTATTTATGTTGTCCAATCGAATTGGGTCTTTTAAACGTTCTTGAGTTATTGTTTTGATCGTCTGCAAATAACTGCCACGGTTTGCAAATGTTGATGATGAAGACTTGAATGATTTACTAATACTTGAGATTAAGGACGCTAGAAATACAAAACAATGTGATAAACATGTCGGCGAATGTTCTCAGAGAGAACTGTTACCAAAAGCACATATTATTCAATGACTTCGACAGGTTCTCCAAGAAAGAAATGTGTTCGACGTTGAAAGATTTAAAATGTTGACTTTAATGATATCTTGTTATTTAAATTACTCTGATTTCATGCTCGTTTTATTGACTTTTGAAAGTGTTGGTTGTACATGAATGCTCCTTACACATCTATAATACTAAAATTACGAGGTCCAATTTGTCAGCCGTCATCACGTAAAAACGGCGAATCAAAGAATTCAACTGTATATATAACTAATATAGTACAAAGGTGTAGATAAAAAATTACACCACTCCAGGCCCTTTTGTTTTCCACGTAATTAATATTGCCAATAATTAAGAAGTTCCGGGTCGAGTCCGATACCGATACCAATAGTATATTCATCTGTTACCTATTACCTTATCTGTACGTTCTGCATTTGACAGGCGCACCACCAAACGGTGTATTCAGGATATGCTATATACACGGGTCATAATCACAGGGTTGACACTACTAAATTGTCAAATTGTTACCTATCGTAGTATTTTAATCAGTAAGACTTTATAAGATTAGCGGGCATGACGTAAAACAGCGAATCAAAGAATTCAACTTTATTTATAACTAATATAGGACAATGCTGTTGATTAAAAAAATACTCCACCCCAGGACCTTTTGTTTTCCAAATAATTAATATTACCAATAATTGATAAGTTCCAGTTAGACGGGTTCAAACAGAAAGATTTGAAAGCAGAGAAAACTGTGATAACTATCTTATAATCGGCACGACTTTATCAGATGACAATACTAATACAAAAATAAGTCTTGCGCATAGGTATATGCGCATGTGTGAAATAAAATGTCGACTATTTTTTCGCTCCTCAAATTTTGAATTTGAAAATGGATTATGATGTGTTTATATGTGGTTTTGACAAAAACATTTAATTCATTCTGGTGGAAAATAAATAGACAGTCTTTATGAATCCAAAGAAAAGTGATAAACCAAAAAGGAAAAGGAATAAATCAAACGGACAGAACACAAGTGGTGAGAAACCAAATAAAAGGAAATCGAATAGTACTCACACTGATAGTAATAGTGTAACCAAAAGTGTAAACAAAAGTAAGAATCTTAAATCTACTGACAATCCAATTAAACCTGTGTCAAACATGTCGATACAAAGTACTCCTGTTCACGAATCTCCAATGGTCGAACATAATAGAAATTATCAGCAATTCCATAACATTCAGAATCCAAACTTCTTGCAAACCTCGCCAACACCATCAACCCTAGGATTTTTTCCTGGTACCCCTCAAAATACTTACATGCAGCCAATGATGCACTCGAATATGAACCCAGCTTTCATAGATAACGGAGGGAAAATTGATCTTTTAACCCAAAAAGTAGACATGATATGTGAGAAAATATCAAACATTGACAAACTTACCGAAAAACTTAACAAATTTGATAAAACGGTAAACAGTATGGTTAAAGGTATCGAGAGTATCAATAAACGAGTCGACGAGGTTGAAAAAGGTTTGAACTTTATCAATGCAGAATTCGAAAATAACAAAAAGGATGTCCGAGAAGTAAAAAAAAACCTGACAGAGATCCGCTCTGAAAACGAAGAAGCAACCAAAACTATTGATAAACTACGAACAGATTTCGAAGATCTCAACGAAAGACAACTAGATCTCCAAACTAGGTCGATGAGGGAGAATTTGATTTTTACGGGTATCCCAATGTATGACGAGTCTGAACAGTCGGAGGAAACAGAGAAAATTATCGAAAATTTTATGACAGTGGAATTAAAAATGGAATCATTACCGAAATTTCATCGAGCTCATCGTTTCGGTAAAAAATTCACCGGAAAAAATCCTGACGGTTCTATTAAATTTGTTACTAAACCTATAGTATGTAGATTTGTAAATTTCAAGCAACGAGAACTCGTACGGAAAGCAGCTAGAGAATTAAAAGACACAAAATACGGCATAAACGAACAGTTTCCGAAGGAGATAAACGACCGTAGGAAGGCACTGTGGCCCCACTTTCAAGAGGCACGTCGTCAAAGGAAAAAAGCTTTCTTCAAGAGGGACCACTTATTTATTGAAGGGAACGAATTTACACCAAAAGACACCACTAAAGAAATGGACACTAACGATAGACAGACACGTTCACGCCACCAATACAACGAACAAGGAGCTCGACCGAGAGAATTCAACCAGTCGAAATTTTCACAACCCCGTAGAGGACCCCGAAAAGGACAGAACTAGGAATACCGTGGAGGATTGAAAAGTACCGTTAGAAATGACCAGTGTAAACAAACTAGCGACCTTCACTCTTGTTCATTACCTGTAAATAAAGATACATGTATTGATGTTCACAACAAAACTATTGAAATCCTTTCATTAAATGTATGTGGTATAAAAACAAAACTTTTGTATCCTGAATTTAAGTCATTATTAGATAACCATGATATTGTATGTTTAACAGAAACAAAACTAGATGATGTAGACGAAATAGATTGTGATAATTTCATTTTTCATTATAAAAACAGAAAGAAGCTAGCAAATCACAAATCTGGTGGTATTGCTTTGGGTTTTAAAAAATACTTAGACAAGTATATTAAATATATTCAGTCAGACTGCCAATTTGTACTTTGGTTTAGTATAGACAAAAAAGTTTTAGATTTATCAAAAGATGTTATTTTTGGAATTATATATATCCCACCGATAAATACTTCATATACATCAGAAGATGCATTTACTGAAATTGAATTTGAATTACAAAATTTTTGTAGTAAAACAAACTATATTACTATGCTTGGTGATTTTAATAGTCGCACGGGAAATTTGTCTGATTTTTATAATATTGATAAAGATAGTTCTTTTGAAAATAATTTCACAGATTATAATGAATTAAGTGATGTTGATGTTTTAGATGAACTTGGTATACCAAGACTGAGAAATAGTATAGATACTGTAGTAAATGGGTATGGAAGAAAATTTATTGATTTTTGTAAAAATAACAGAATGTTTATTCTTAACGGTAGACTGGAAGAAAACAAAACAGGTAGTCCAACTAGTAGAAATTCTAGCGTTATTGACTATGCTTTGAGTTCTACTCATTTTTTATACTACATTTGTAAACTTGAAGTGTTAAATTTTTGTAAACTATTTTCAGATGTACACTCTCCTTTGTCTCTTCAATTGTATACAAATAATGACATACAAGACAAATTGTTAACAGAACCACTTTGTTGTGGTGACGAAAGAGTAAATAAATGGAAAAATGAAAAATGTAATGAGTATAAGAACAATATAGATAGAAATAAGGTTGATGATATATGTAATAGATTGTCTGCATATGTAAATGATGTAAATAATGTTACTAAATATGATATGAATAACATTGTTACTGATATTTGTGATACTTTAACCGAATCTGCCAAGGCAACATTCGGAACTTCGACATTTAATAAAACTATGTTTAAGTGCTCAAAGAACCAGTTTAGTAAAGACTGGTACAATAAAGATTGTAAAAAAGCGCAACGAGAATTTAGAAAATCTCAGAGGTTATACAAACATTATGGGTCGAACATTTTTAAAGAACGACTTAGACAAAGTGAATTGCATTATAAAAAAGTTATGGATGTTAATATCAAGAATCATAATACTGAAATGAGTAAAAAGATGAAGGGATTGAAAACAAAAAATCCCAAAGAATTTTGGAAATTGTTCAATAGAGGTAGAAAAAGAGAGAAAAGCAATATTTCACTGCAAAATTTATTTGATTTTTTCAAGGACTTAAACAAAAATAAGTTCGAAAATGAGTTTTTGATAGAAAACGATGTAAATTCTGATACAGTAAATGAAAATTTGAATTGTCCAATAACCCGGGAGGAAATTTTGAAAGCTGTAAAAAAAGCTAAAAATAATAAATCACCGGGTGAAGACCAAGTAATTAATGAATATATTGCTTCTTCTCTTGATTGTATGGTTGATATTTATGTATATTTATTTAATATTGTATTTGATACGGGAATTTTGCCTGAGGCTTGGCTTATTGGAAATGTAATACCTATTTTCAAAAACAAGGGGAGTAAATTAGACGCCAAAAATTATAGACCGATTACACTTTTGTCTTGCCTTGGGAAAGTTTTCACTTCAATTCTTAACGACAGACTTGGGGATTTTATTGAAAATTATAACATCTTAAACGAAAACCAAGCAGGTTTCCGGCAAGGTTATTCCACAACAGATCATGTTTTTTCATTACATGCTTTATTTGAATTATTGCGGGTGAAAAAGAAGAAATTATTTTGTGTATTTGTCGACTTCGAAAAATCTTTTGATTTTATCCATCGAAACTCATTATTTTTTAAACTGATATTAAACCATGTGAACGGAAAATTTCTAAGAATTATTAAAAATATGTATGATGATGTCAAATCTAAAATTGTTCATAATTCAGAAGTTTCTGATATTTTTGCTTGTGAAACAGGAGTTAGACAAGGGGAAAACCTTTCTCCTTTGCTTTTCTCCCTGTATCTAAATGATTTACAAGAATTTTTTAGAAAACTCTAATATTGAAGGAATACAGTGAGTCTGTAACAAAAGATATTGAAAATGAACTTTTTGTATATTTTAAATTTTTTCTGTTATTGTATGCTGATGATACAATACTACTTTCTGAATCTAGCCATGATTTACAATGTATGTTGGACAAATTTTCAGAGTATTGCAAACAATGGAAATTGAAAATTAATATAAATAAAACGAAAATTATGATATTCTCAAAAGGTAGAATACCTAGAAACTTATTATTTAATATAGATGGAAATGAAATTGAGATAGTCAGTAGTTATAAATATCTTGGTATTGTATTTTCTAGAAGTGGCTCATTTCTTTCCACCAGAAAATATCTTCGTGACCAGGCGATTAAAGCAATGTATGCTGTGATAAAAAAATCCAGATTAAATAACTTGTCGATCGAGTGCCAACTCGATATGTTTGATAAGGCTATTGTTCCTATACTAACTTATGGGTGTGAGATATGGGGATTCGAAAATTTAGATATTCTTGAGAGAGTTCATTTGCGTTTTTGCAAACATATATTGAGGTTAAAAAATTCGACCCCCAATTTTATGGTCTATGGGGAATTGGGAAGATGTCCCATTTCTGTTACCGTCAAGTCACGTATGATTAATTTCTGGTGTCGTTTACAAGAAGGAAAAGAGAGCAAACTATCATGTTTATTATATAAGCTGTTATATGTAAATTTTAATAACTATGGTTATGATAGTAAATGGATATTATATATAAAGAAAATTTTTGATGACTGTGGAATGTCAAATATATGGCAAAGTCACAACTTATTTGAGAAACGTTGGGTTGTATTGAGTGTTCAGCAAAGATTAAGAGATCAGTTCATTCAAGAATGGTCAACAGAAATGAACACTTCGCCCAAGGGGCTGTGTTATAGATTGTACAAAAATGTTTTTAAATTTGAACACTATTTATCAGTTTTACCATTTAATTTATTAATAACCTTATGTAAATTTAGATGTGGGAATAACCGTTTGCCCATTGAGACGGGAAGGTGGCGCAACATACCAAGATCTGAAAGATTGTGTCACCTTTGTGGCTCAGCTGACATTGGTGATGAATACCATTATATCATGTCTTGTAATTATTTCAAAGATGAAAGATGCAAATACTTACCTCATTATTGTATTAAAAATATAAATGTTATCAAATTCAAACAAGTATGTTCAACCCAAAATATTGTTGAACTTGAGAAACTTTGTAGATTTATTAAATCTATTTCTGTGAAAGTCTATCCTCCTGGTTAATACAACTATATGTTTATTTATCATTTGTGTAAATATTTATCATATTAATTTTGTATTTCACACATGCTATATCTTATATATGTTATATATATTATTGTAATATCTTCTCTGTAACTATGTATTTGGTTTATGAGAATAAAGATCATTCATTCATTCATAGTTATATACTTGAATTCAGTCCTAGATCGGACCCGCGATATCACGGGTGTGTTCTAGTTATTATTAAATATAGTTGTTACTGTCATGTGTTTTATTTCGAAGAAATTGTTAGAACTGACTCGGTATGTATTAGGTAATTAATAGTTATTGAATGTAAAACAGTGCAATAGATCAAAATATCTTTCCCTCGGTATGTATATCAGATCATTGTTATATCGCCCGAAGCCAACGGCTGAGGGCAATAGAACAATGAGCTGATCTTCATACCTCGGGAATATGTTTTGATCTATTGCATAGATACATATTAAATAACTGTATCATTTTTAACCACGAATAATATCTAAATTCTAAATCAAAATGTAACGCAAAATCATAGACACTGGTCGAAGTATAATACCATATGCATGGACAAGTAATACAGGCAAATTTTGCGCATCTTAATCTACCGCAAACGAGCATGAACTAGGAAAATTGATTATTGGAAACTTGTCTTAACAATGGGAGGGATGGCAAAAACTGTATTTTATGAAATACTGCTATGTCTCTTTTTTTTTCTTTAACGTTTAGGTACAAGACTATTTTAATATTGTACTTTTAAATTATTTGCAATCATTGAACATTCTAGTTACATAGCAACAATCAAATTATATGGTTTACCACTTAAAATGCTAATTTATCCTTTATATAATATTTTTAAATATAAGTTATCAGTTTTATTTTCTGTTGACATCTTTTTTTTTCAATGCTGGTGATGATAATGCTTCGATCTTTTATAACATATACATTTTTGAACAATTTACTTTTAAGGGCTGACAAGCAATGAATTGGCGATAGAACCAAGTGATAAACACCTTGTTAGATTAGGAGGCAAAATTGGAATCAAGTCATTTGAAGAGTTTTTCATTAATTTGGGAATGAATAAAAAAGATTGGGAAAGTACTGAGTATATGTATGCTGGTCACAGTTCTGATGGCATAATGTCGATGGCACTGAAACAATGGAGAAAGACTAAGTTGTCAAAACTGGAAAAACATACCTTGCAAGATCTAACTGATGCCATGAGAGCAGTAAATCTGGGTAGTCATCTTATATGTCAGGTACAGAACAAGTTTGATAATATCTGTAAAATAGAATTTCGTTTGAAATAATGCTTGAATATTAAAACATATTGCAATGATTTGAATTTTTTTTTCTATGATTATCATAATGTTTTTATTATAGTTTATCGTAAGTCGAAAAAATAAAGTCGTCTTCGTTGAGAACCAAAGTGATATGTATTTATTTCTGAAAACAGTTCTTTTCTGAATTTATCTTTATATCACATTCTTCGATTAATTTCTGTTATTCCAATACAGTATAGTGCAAAGTGAAATAAAATATCTGCAGATAACTGAAAGTTTGTTGTTAAACTTACATATGTTCAAAAGTCAGGAACTTTGTCAGTTGGTGCAAATAGTTGTAGCTAGAAACAGCATCTATAGATGCACAAATTTGTATAGAAACAATTTCTGTTTTGTTGAGCATCTTCCTTTTTCATTTTTGGAATATTTTGCCTTGTGTGCTGATATATTAAATGTCTTTTCTATATTTTAAACTATTTCGTTGTTTTAGGTATTCAGAGAAAACACGACGTTGTTCGGTAAGTATTACATTTTTGGGAGAAAACATATAATTTGATTAAGACAATAACAATTTTTTTTTTCATATGAGATTAAAGTGCTGATTATAGATTAACAAGGATAATTCATCAATATTTTCAATATTTAAAATTTGACTACAACCTTGTTTTGTTATTTAATGTTTATGACCCAAAACTTTTTTTTGATATTCTAATAGTTTAAGATTGTGTATCGTCATTTTCGTTTGTATTATTCTTATAGTTTAACAATTTTACCAAACAAGGATTGGATTGCATGGCGTCATTGAACCAAATGTTGACGCCTTTGCGACATTTTTTTTTTCAAAATTATTTTGTATTCTTAAACAATGCCTACTAGGACTTAGGTAATAATGTGATTATCCGAATTCATATCGATTCATATTTCATTTTTGTTATCATTCAGTAAAGCTTTTTGCTAAAGTTGGATGTCGGCTTGGTTTCTTTTTTTCCCTTGTTTGTGTGTGTATAAATACGCTTCAAAGTAGAGTCACAATTGAAAATAACACAGTTTATCATAACACTGGAAAATAACTTATTTGTGTAGCTCTTTAAATTTATATTTATTGCACTAGAAATAGCAGACTTCAATCTCCAAGCCATTCCAAGTGATCACCATTTAAAGGAGTTGTCAAACCAAATAGGAAATTGTCCACTGCAGCTGGGAATAGAACTTGGATTAACCTTCACAGAGGTTGAGCAGAGTTTATTTGGTTTTCCGAAAGATTTGCCTGGTTTGGTTGAAGATATTGTGATGAAATGGAAGAGAAAGTCAAAGGTTAAAACTATCCATAGTTTGATGCTCGCACTTGAACGAGTAAACGCAGGTGGAATCAGATATTTACTTGACTTATCAAAAAAGCTCGCAGATGCTAATCTTGCTAATATAACATAAATAACTTTTAAATAGTATTGAACTTTTGTTACTTTATGTCACCTTTGACATTCTGAAGAGTGTTAGTTTTGTAAATTTATTCAAGTATAATGTAGTATGCTTATTTTGTTGTTATTTTGTCTTGAGCAAGTCATCACAAAAACTGGAATTATTCGCATTTTTTAATAGTAAATTATTACTTATATACAATATACATTTTCACTTAAAGTATGTGTAAGAAATAAGCTTTCATCATACCGCTTGTCACAGTGAACATTTTTGTTTATTTCTTGAACATTTGCAAATCAGAAGACTAACTTATTTTTATATTAGGTTGATATGTATATCATTTTCCTTATATCTGTTTATAATAACAGACAGTCTGATGGTGTTGGGTAAAATTTGAAAATAATAGTAAAGTTGTTTAAATAGTTATTTCTGACGTACAATTGTATACAGTCATTTGTTAGTTTGATTTTCAGATCTCAAATTCAATTCAAAGAATTGTGTATTGAATGCTTAAGTTGTCCATGTACAACTTAATTGTATTGCCTTAAAATTAACAATGTTTTCTTGGTTTCCTTATATAAGGAATTCAAACGTTTCTAAACTTTAAACTGATGCATTGCCGATATTTTTTTCATGAATAGATGTTTAAAAGTTTATAAATTAATTAAGTTTCGAATTTTTTTTTAGTGTTTTGCCTTTGAACGTTAAATGCATTGATATTCTTTCAAATTATTTTACCATTTTATATTTTTTCAACTTTATAACTTTCCATAAAAATGTTATGAATATTTTCAACTCCTTTTTTTTGCAGCAATAAAGCGTCCTTTTGCATCAATGATACGTTTGGCCCATTTATAGTTTATAAATATGTACTGATACTTGTAGTTTACGTTTAGTAGTTGTGAGATTGCAACAATTGTTTATGAAAATAATATTTCTATCAAAATAATATAATACCTTGACATGTTTGTGGGATGAGAACCAACAGTTAAAACTGCACGCATACAACATCTTCTCGTATCTATAGGATTGAGACAATAATACTGTATATTGTTTATAATAAGCTGTATTTGTTATGCTTTACAACAATAAAAATTACATACATATCACTATCAGCTTATGATGGTTTGGTTTTACTGGACAATATTGACTTCTGCCCATGCCAATCAGTTTACAAATAGCAAAGGGAAACAATTGTAATACTAGTATTATTTTAAATAGAATCAAATCGATAAATTGCAAATCAACTATCCATGCCAGAAGTAATGATAATTTAATAGCTGCATGTCATTTCCATATTTTGTTATTGAGTTTAGCAGTTTTTGCATAATCAAAAATATATGTGAAAGGAGATTACAACATTCAAATCATATTTGAAGTGAGGATATTATAAAAAGATGTGGTATGTTTGCCAATATGACATCTCCTTACAAGACACCAAATGACACAGAAATTAACAAGCATAGGTCACCCATCCGCTTTCAACAATTAGCAAAAAAACACATAGTCAGCTATAAAAGACCCCTAAATGACAAATGTAAAAAAAGCAAATTCAAATGAAAAACAAATAATATATGTAACATAGCAGCAATCGACAATCAATGAAACACAGGCTCCTGACTTGGGACAGGTACATCTACACGTACATTGAATTACAGATACCAAATATTTCTAGGAAAACTGTCATTTAAATATAATAATAAACAATTGTCGTTTTGAACAAAATGTCTAACGCTGAATAGTGCATAAGTTTGCCAATTAATTAAATATTTTATAGAAATAATTATAGATTGATGGCCTGTTTTAAATAATCTCTAGAACATTTCAACAACATTTTAACCTTGACAGTGCAACACAAACAGTTTTTACCCAAAAATACAATCCGAAATTTGCTTATACATGAAGCTAGAGAGAAACCGTTTTACTTCAAGGTTGGGTAATGCTGGGTTTTTTTTCTTTGTACGAAAAAAAATCTCGCAAAAGCGAACACTTTTATTTAGTTTTTCAACGATATCAATCAAAATATTTTGTTCAGTATGCCACACTGTATGATATGATATAAACCTTTGATTCATAGATTTTGTGTTTGTCCTCTGCTTGAACAGATTATTTTTATTATCAATTAGGGAATCAGAACCCCTTTTTCCCCTTTGAATTAAAATGTTCGTTCCCTTGAATAAATTATCACAAAATTATGTTGGTTACCTACATGTATATAAATGTGTCCATTAAGTACATATTTACTATAGTCAACACTATAATACAAAAGGTATACGATATCTCGCCATCTTTATGTTCCGTTGTAGATTATAATCTATCTTTTATCGGTAATTTATCTCAATAATCTGAATGAACGAAGATGTTGGATAAACCTATATGGTATATTAAACATGTTAAAAGGATTTAAACCTTTATATGGAATCAAATGGGTTTCATTTTATGGTGTGAAAAGGTCAAAGATATCTACTCGAATTAAAAATCCACTGCTTCATAAGGTCAATCAAAGTTTGTTCCATTGTTAGCTCGATTTAAAGTTTATTATGTTGTAAACATTCATTTTCAATTCTGTCTTAATGTAAATTACACAGAAGATCACCGTTTAAATTTCGCGCTTACGATAGTGAAATTATATAAGAACAACGTATCTAAAAGATACTGATAAAAGAAATGTTAACGTTGTATCATACAATTTTCCAACAAAAAAAAAAGAGAAAACACCAACACGTTAATAATTTCATGCGTCCGATACGAACGAGACCACTAATTTACAGAAAGTGCGCAGATTAGAAAAAATACAAAGCAGAAAAAAATATTCACTCGATATCTAAAAGCGCAACCACTCTAACATTCAGTTTACATGCAATAATAATAAATGTACTACTGAGGACCAATCGTGTTTTCCTTGCATTATGTTTTTCTTTTTGGGGTTTTTTTTGCGGTCGACTTCTTACTAATTACTCGTATACGTGGTTGTATTCTGTAGAAAAATTATAGTAATAATAATATCTGTATTTAGAGAGTAACTCATTTGCATTACACCAATTTTTAATAAGGCTCTGAGTCTCCTAATACAATAATAATTACATTAAAAAATTTAACAACACATAGTCATTAATTATGATTTATGAAGATGCAATACAATTTAAATACAATCAACAATTAATATAAATTTAAGCATTACAGTACTATTGTTAAAAGTACATACTATTAGGTTTGTAGTGATGTTGCTTCTTTTACTTGGGCTGTCTTTATGCATGTGACTAATTCTAGAAACTTCAAACATGTCAAATTCCTTTCTGGTTATATATTCAATTATCGCAAATAATTAAAACAGAATTGTGCCTATAATTGAAATTTTGAATTAAAACATTCTTTTTTAAACGAGAGTTTTACGTCTTGATCAATTTCATTCTATTAGAGAATTTTAATAAGCTTTTGCCGTCTGCATTTGATGCGAATTCATTGGTAGCCATGTTTGAGGTTCACTTTTGATTTTAGTTTGAAATTTTACGGATTTCTAAATGCTAGTTACCGCTCCCTTGAATCATATCGGTTTATTAGCCCAACATAAACAAAGGACACGAAGAGGATGTGAATCAAGCATCCCAGACAAATAAAAGGACTTTGTATCCCATATTGTCGAATTTGATTTCATGTGAAAAATATGTTTAACAATTACGGGGTGTAATTTCTCCTTAAAGCTAAATTTTAAACAGTGAAAACGCATTACTATTAAAGATATACATCAGAAGATATGGTATGAGTCAATATGATAACTCTAGCTTCAAGTCACGATGTTTTAAAGTAAACAATTTTAACTCAAAGTACGGCTTTCAACATGGAGCTTTCAATTTAGACTCATATTGATTACTTGTAGTATGATTTACAGAACGAGGCAAACGATACCGAAAGGACAATCAAAAACCATTTTTGAGAATGATTATTCAACGGTGTTAGTGGTATGTGTCCCGATTATCAGGTTGTCTTCATATTGATATCGTAAAATACAAGTTGCTAGTCACAATAAGAAGTTTTTTGTCAAGTGAGCTCAGCAGAGTTATACATTTATAGATAGTGGAACGACTAAAAAGTATATGTACTAAAAATGAGTACTTATATTGTCTACGTTAAAACTTTCCTTACATTTGAGATGGCTTACTTTTAAAGGTATGCATTATTGATATGATAAAATTTCACATAAAAAGAATACCGTGCAGGTATTTAAAAGTGTATGAGAGTTATACGTATGCGTAATAAAATACATGTACAATGTAGCTTGTACTTAATATTCATTCATGCGCTGTATGGGTATTGCACAGCAACAAATGGAAGTTTTTAACTACCTTGACTGGCTATGCAGCCCTTGAACAGTATTACAGTACATTGTTGTCATATGGTTTTCACGTCGATGCCTTTTATAGCCAACTATATGGTTTGCGATTTTCTCGTTGTTGAAGGCCGAACGGTTGTTTATAGGTCTGTACAATATTTGCATTCATCCCCATCCTTTGAACTCTTGTAAAGAGTTGTCTTATTTTCGTTCTTCATTATCGGCGCATTTTTGCTATCGTGATCCGTTTTTCTATAGTTTTATTCTTTATATTTTCGTGATCATGAAAATTTGTTTTCTGTGAATCGTGATTTACAAAAAAAAAATCAACTCGTGAAGTAAATCGTCACAAGACTACCCCCCCCCCCCCCCCCCTTAATCAGGCCCCGCATTGTTGAAATATAATGGAATTTTATGCGACTATCATACAAGTACAATGTAGTTCATTTGGCTCAAGTCAACTTGATCAATACAGGTTTCATTCACGGAGTGTATTCAAATATCGTATTTTCATTTAATGTCGACACACTCCGATGACTTACTTCAAAATAAATTTTTGCTTTAATACACACAATACTATATTTACAAATTTAAAGATTACTTTAAACTACTCCATAAAAGACATTGTATATAAAAGTTATAAAATGGAGAATGAAACTGATCAGAAGAAAAAGGTATGTATCTTTTTATTTATTTATTCATTTACCTCAGAATTTATATTTCGTGTATCAGTATGTTGTAAACATTACAACAAGGCTCCGTATTCACTGTCACTCATATCACATATTTTTATATTTATGTTTTACTTTTGCTATTTAGGGGCATTAAATTTATATCCGACTATGAAGGCCGTACGGTGACCTTTACTTTTGATTTTTTTCTGTCATTTGGTCACTGGTGGAGAATTGTCTCAGTGGCAATCATACCACATCTTCTAATTTTTAAAATTGCAAAATCGTTATCGGAAATTTTTCCTTTGCTTTTACACTTGACTTGCCCTAGTGAGACTAAACGCGTGACTTTTCAGCAATTGGCGGTTACACGATCTCATACATGTATCATTTAGGGAAGGAAACACTATAAAAGTTCCTTTGAATTATGAAAACATATAAAATCGTACGTTTGCAAGAAAATTTATAAAAAAAAAAATAACGATAGATACAAGCCATGTACATAAAAGTTTTAAAATGTAATAATAGTATTATAAAAGAGTAAGCAAATCCATATACAATTCGATTTCGCATTCTGACTGTCAATTGAAATGGCCTTAAACACCCTTTTACATATATGTATCAGAACAGTACACCCCATTGCCCCTTCATTAACCTCTTATAAAAATCAATTGAAACTTCCTCAGAATCCTAATCGTTCTAGGTATTTTTTTCCATTTTGATTCTCTTAATTTTGTTTTGGATTCCCAAAGCAAATCTCAGAAATTGCTATGCCGGAATATGGGGTTGGGCAGTTTTGTCAGTTTGCGAGCTTCGCTACTTTTAGGATGTGATGTTATTCTCACTGAGTAACGAATGTGGAAGTTTAAGCAAATTTGGCGAAGGAAACCCTGTTTAACTGATGTTTAAATTTTTACAATATTTTGTATTTAAAACATACAAACAATAACACTCAAGGCATAATAAATCACTAAAATCCAGATTGTTAGTGCAAATCCAGGTAAGTTTCAAGCTAGACTAAGTGCCTATAATCATAACTTTAGCATTTCAAAACATTTCAAAAAGTGTTATTTTAGATTTAATATATATGCGTTCGCTAATGTTATTTAAACTCATTCACTCCAAGTTATGTTTTTGCAAAATTTTATGATATGGAAAATGTATCCGTAATTTTATGGTAATTGTTTTGAAAATGCCATTAAGTTTTAACATTGAACATGCAAACTGTAATTTTGTTGAAACGAACACAAAGGTGACTGGGAGTTTACAATTGCATTGTATACCTTTTGTTTTCACGTTTGGCAGAGAGATCTATGCCGAGTAGGTAGAATCCAATTGTCTGTGCTGGATCATGTAGAACATCCGATATAAACTCAAATTCTAAATTAGATACCCCTTTTGAGGGCCATAGCTAATTTGACTTTTTATTTTAAAATAATTTTTGCAGCAACTTTTGAAGGGATTCGTTGATGGAATGTCGCAAGGCTAAAAATCTTACCTTGTATCTTCGATTATATATTTCCAAAATTTCGGCATTTTTTACACAAAAAAACTGGTAAGACTTTTGTACGATTACGACTTCTAAACAAAATAAATTGTTACCAATATAACATGAGATATAATTAAACTACGACTATCTCTAATCTCATATAATATGTTATCTAATTAAAATGCGAAACTAACGACAACTATTGTTTGGTTTGACCGGGAACACTAACTGTTATACGAAGCAAATGAATTCAAATTCGGGTTACAAAAACAATCACGCAAGCAAGCAACCAAAAGATCGCTGTCGTTTCGTCAAAATTGATTTCATTTCGATTACATCATTCCTAGCTCAAATGCATTGCCACTTATAATTATCTGCAGTTTTTTCTTCAGTTCAATTTATTTTTACAAGAAATACAAATATGCATGATTTATATTATCAGTAGAAAATCGCATATTTGTAAGATCAGATATATACTTTAAAAGTTAAAAACAAAGAAACACCTTCCCTTAAGGGTATTTCAAAATAAAATCATAGTGCAGTATTACGTGTTATTGTATGTACACACTGAGGTTTTAGCTTCATTCTATATCCTAAAATTATGTTGAAAGACTATTATCTGATAGTAAAATTGGTTATCCATAGTTTAAAAGGAACGATAACGGGGAAGAACTGAATTATTCTGGTTAAAAAATTGGTAAATTTTCAATGCATATATCTTCATTTGTTTTATATTTTAAAAGCGTTATAGAGGGGTCGATTTGATGTTGTTTGTGTATAACTATAAAACATATCTGACAATATAAATTTATGTAACCTTAATCTGATTAAACATGAGACGAGTTTATCTATATGATACTGACAATTTCAAAACTCTTATCTGACAGCGCTCCGTTTCACTTCTTGTTTTGACGACTATGTGATCCTTAAGTTTTGTGATCATATTGCAATAATCCTTGTTCGCAAAGCGCGGATGTCAAACGAACCATTCAGGTACCAAACGCAGGCGTTTGTGTTTTTTTTCAAATAAAATATAAACACACAAATACCAAAAAATGGGGGATCCACTCCACAAACAAAGGCCTGTGGAACCAATCTCGATAATCGGGTATCTTATAACATTATTATAGAATATAGACTTCCAATTGTATTTTTAAAAGCACTGTTAACTGTAAATGCAATATGTCTATGCGTATAGGTATATGTATATGAGCAGTAGTTTCTGCAGTTTGTGCCTGTCCCAAGTCAGGAGTCTTTGGCCTTTGTTAGTCTTGTATGATTTTTTATTTTTAATTTTAGTTTCTTGTGTATAATTCGGAGTTTAGTATGACGTCCATTATCTCTGTACTAGTATACATATTTTTAAGGGGCAAGGTGCAGCACGCATAAGGGTGCTGGAGTTTCTCGCTACATGGAAGACCCATTGGTGGCCTTCGGCTCTTGTCTGCTCTATGGTAGGGTTGTTGTCGCTTTGACACATTCACCATTTTCTTTCTCAACTTAATCAATCAAAAGAGTTGTTCCAGCTGTCACTTGCTAGATCAAGTCTATATTCTCGTCCTTTGTTGTTATGTAAAGGAAGGTCATTTCAAGTATTCAAGCATTTAATTTAGTCAGTTCGATGACGTCTTTGTCAATATCGTTTATCAAAGATATCTCAGTGATTTGAAACATTCGGTTCTACTGGTATTATAAAAAGAAAAAAAATAGATATAGTATGATTGCCATTTAGTATGGATGTTGTAGTTTTTATAACCAGAAATTGTTTAAAGAAGGTTAAACATTGGTTTTTTTTCTTTTCGTGCAACGTGTTTTGCTGCTTTAATGTCACGTGCAGACGTGAAAGAGGTTCGTTATTCACCGTGTTTCGTGAAATCGGTAAAAAATCAACGTGCAAGACATTCATTTTCAATTGTTCGTTCATCCTTAAATGGAAATTTTATTTCGCGTTCTTACGTACCCCCAACCCCCTTTACACGACTCTCTTTATAGTTACTTGTGGACAGAAAAATGTTTTTCGACTTCCATCCTTCTTTCAAAAATTCGTTATTTTTTTTCTTCTTTTTTAATTGAATTTACGTGTTTATGTATGCAATGGACTTACATATACAAATGTACTAGAAATAACTGGTATTCGCTATTTATTACTATATCAATTACAAGTATACTATCCATAGCAGTCACTAATATACTATAGAGATATCGGTGACTGCTGTGCATAGTAAACTTGAATTTTATAGTCGATATCAAATGCAAGTTATTTTTAGCTATTTATGTTCGTAAAATGCAGATTCTGAAACAATGGAGAGCACTCACATAAAATTTTCATGTCACAAAGTACGTCCTCTGAAATTGTTGGGAAATACTACGGTAACCATGAATACCGCTCAAATGTTTAATGTTGCTACGGGCCGTCTTTAACTTTTCTGTGGGAGGGAGACTTCATTAATTAATTGACAGAGTCAGTAAAGCAAATGTATGAATATGAATCTGGAAGCTAGAGATGTGCATACCAACTATTCAAATATAATGTAGCACTATGAAGTTAATTTAGTAGAACATGAAACAAACAATCTTCAAGAACACGAAGAACAGAATTGTCTCTCATCGATAATGTTTTGCGTTGACTGAGGTGACTTATAAGTTTGTGTTTAACAACAAATATATGTGTTCTTAAGTATAAATATAAAAGATTGCCTGTTATAATTTTCTTCACTGTCCAAGCGCCAATGGAGTATTCCTGTGAAAAAAGGTCTCTAAATTGCCAGGAACATACTCATAATTAAATTAAAAAAAATATTACATAAACTATTACAATATATACAAATGACTTATTATACATCATCGTGGTCTTCCATATTGAAAAGTAAGTGGTCCCTGCTACAGAAGATGAAACAAATAGTCAGTCAAAAAACGGAAGCTAGCGGTTTAATGTATACGCATTCTAGATTTCTATCTTTCTTTCTTGCAATAATCACTATCAAATTATAGCAATTTTACAAGTAGGACATTTACAAATACAAAAATCATTTATTAATTAGGTCAGTAAAGTGCGTTGAACTTGTTTTCACAATACTATTGAAAACAAAATATTTCAAAAGTTAAACATGTCTTTGCTCTAATTGCCCAATCAGGTGAAAGAAAATTGAGAAAATGAAATATTATGTGTCACAAGCACGTTTGTCGTAGACAAATCACTATTATTAAATCAACTTTAGAAGGAAACTTTATTTTATGGAAAGCACTCAGAGATTTTATCATTTACGGAACCGTCGCAAGTGAGTAACTTAGCATGTTCCAATTTCCGGTAATTGCAGACGACCTTGAGGAATGATGTATTTACCGCGTGCTACTTTGTAGTGCGTTTTGCTTAAAATTGGTAAAAACTTATTATTCATTTCCCGTTTGGCTATGATAGTCTAAAAGCATCAAGACAAATATTCTCTTACGAAAGAAAAAGATATTTGTTTGAACTTCCGATTATATTTGACTGGCAAAAGTAATTCATATAAATGTACTTATATGCAATGTAATGTAACTAATGTGTTTTTCTGTATATACCTTCGTCTAACTTAGGTGATACCAGAATAAAATGATATATATAAGAGTAATATTTAGGGGGAAAGGTTACTAGGTCTTATTGAACGTAAATTTATACAAATGTAATTAATACAGTGCAGATATTGAACGATAATATAACACATCATATACACGCTAGAATTTAAAAAGATTGAAACAAAGCCAAAGAAAGTCTGAGTTAGTCCGAAATCGAAACTAGCACAAGATCTGGCCGGCTTGTCTATTCTCGTACATGTATGACATTTACTACATGTACCTGTTAAATTTTGATAACAGCATGCCATATTTTTTAAATATTTACTTATTTTGTTTGCAGTGTTAGTTTCAAATTTGTGTCCGATTAATTAAGATATATTTTCAATTCCCGCGCGACAATAATTGCAAATTTTCAATAACAGCTTCGAGGAAACTTTAAATACTAGTTTTATGCGCGAAAAAGGAAACAAGACATTAAATCAAATTAGTTGAGCTACATTTAACCTCTATAGTCGTATTGTGTTAATTCATACATCGAACTCCCAATGTAGTAATGACGTTGTTGTTCTTGCTATTCAACCTGACAATCATTCATTTTGCGCATGCTCTGCTTCTCTCTCTGGAGTACAGTGCATACAGTTCATCTTAAATTCGATTTGTTTCGTATTCTCGGTCTGTTTATTGTTATTAATGATATTTTCTAGTATGAAACGATCTTTTATTTTCACAAAATAGAGTCCTTTAGAATAACTGCTAACTAAGATTGAATACTCATAATTATATAAACAAATTTACTCGATAATTTAAAGAAGACGTTGCATAAACTATTAAAAAAGGACAATTGGGTTATGATAATAGACAGTATATATATAGATTCTTACATTGATACCAGTGGATTATCGGATTTATCCAATCGAGATAGTTAAATTATCAATTTTTAAGTTCGAGCCGCCTCGGCGAGTACTTTAAAATTTATAATTTAACTATCGAGATTGGATAAATCCGATAATCCACGAGTAACTATGTAAGAATCTGTTTCTCTAATGATTAAAAAGACATTTTCTTTTTTGTTTACCGAAAATCCCCTTCGAGTGCCTTTCACATTGCACGAAGTTGTCAATTTCATTAACACCTGTTATCATATTTTGGTTCATCCAGTTAGCTAAAAAGGTCATGACCCTTAAAATCATCCAATGATCTTCTGAGATCACCAGCAACCCCACGTTGATTAAATTTTTTTATACAATGGGTTCGAAAAGGGATAAATTTCAATAGAATTAGAGAAATATATATATCTGAACACAGGGATTAAAAATAAGCATTGTAGTCAGTAACTGTTCTTTCTCATATTATGTAATTTCTAAAGATAAATGCATTATAATAAATTATAGGTTGATATGATTTGAACCATTTTGTTCGAAAATGCCATAAGTTCACGTGTTATCAATATGATGTCATATGTACATGTTATAAAATAAGCATGCCTCCGAATTGAGCATAAACGGTAAGAAAGTTCGATGTATCTCTTTAACCACTTAGACACTGAAAAAAATTCAAGCGGCGAATAAAATTTTCAGATTTCCTTTCCATTTAGATTTTTTGTCAATCATCATGAAGACCAGACGATTTTCCGTAATTTTGTACCGTGAATTCCATATGTCTTTCCGTATCACAACTTATAAATCATCTGGTAGGTAACGAATTATCTCATGGAAAACACTAGCTAGGTAGCACCTAACTCAGTAATATACATCAGTATCTGACCATAATGTTTTACGTTTATAAATTTTTATTTGGATGGAGAGTTGTCTCACTGGCACTCACTACACATTTTCCGATATCTATATAACGTTGCCTAGTATAGGTAGGCCTTTACACGAACGGATAAGTCATCAACATGACAGTAACATCTTTGTATCAGAATACAATTTGGGTGTATAATATGGCTTTAAAGTAAAACGTTCATATCAAAATATTAAAGACATCATCTGTCAGCGGGTCCCCCTTACAAAAAGTTATGGATCAGCCATTGTTAAGACTTCTCCTCTGAAACTACGTGGTCAACTTTAACCAAACTTGGCCATAATCATTATCGGGGTATCTAGTTGAATAAATGTGTTCGACGGCCCCGCCTACTTACCAACATTCCCGCTATTAGGTCACAAGCACTATGTAACGAATTTAAAAGTATCTTACCGACTATCTTAATTAACATGTGGTATCTAGTCTAGTGTCCTACAAAAGTTATCAAGTCTTCAAAACTGTTACTATTATGAACCAACTTCCATTGGTCTATTTATTCAAAAACCAATGCCAACAATAACAACTTGTTAGCTTTAAATTAGTTGTATGGAATTAATTTCTATCTTTCATTATTCATTTAATCGTCTGTTGAAACATTTAAGATTTGTTTCCCACCCCCATGTTGTTTGTAGAAACAAGGAACACAACTCCACTACTAACCCAATATGGAAACTTACTAACCTGATATGGCACCTTACTAACCTAATATGGAATATACACGAGGTTGCTCTTAACTAACTATTCTTCGAAATGTATAGGAGGTAAGATAATATTATAGATAGAGAAACTAAGTTCAGCAAAGTAAGATCTACAAAAAGTCAAGTGCCCAAAATTGTCAATTGACCCCTTAAGGATCTTAGGCCCTTTATAGTCATTTTTCTTCAAATTTTGTAATTTCCTCCTCTATAACCTCACAGCCAAATTCAATCAAACTTAAATTGGCCACAATCATAGTAAGAGCATCTAGACTTATATAAATGACTCCGCCTACGAACCTGCCAACATGGCTGCCATAGCTAAAAATATAACATACATGTAGGGGGATGCAAGTTTGGCCTATTTCTCTGAAACTACAGCAAAAGTATAATGTGTTTTTGTTTTTTTTGCATCAATTGTAACCAAATATAACAGATAAGCGACATATGCTCATTGGAGCCTCTATGTTTATATTATTAGATAAATGTAAGTTAATAATTCATTATGCATTGATGCGAACGTTCGAAATGTTATTAAATGATTAAAACGAAATTTAGTCTTACATAATTATTGTTTTTTGTGCATTCATATTTCCATATTCGCAAGTTAGCGGAAAGTAAACAATAAAAAATCTAATATTCTATGAATACAATTTTTATACAACATACGGATTCACAATATTGATAATTCTTTTTCATATTTTTTGAAAAGTTTTATGTCGTTGTGTTTATCTTAAAAACAAGTTTCCTCGGTAGTTTGAACAAAACTTTTACATTATAATTGGGCAAAGATTAGAAAGTAATGATTTAATCTAAATGTAAATCTAGAAATTCCAGTTGGCTCAAGTTATTCTTTTCCATTTATATAATAATTTGTTTTATATTTTCCATTTCTAATTGAATATTGGCTGTAGAAGAGATTTTCTGACTAGTTTCTTTTAAATCTTATTATTATAGCATCGTGAAATATAAGGTGTCAAACATGTAGGTCTTTAAAACGATTTAACCTCGATGTCAAGGTCTAGTGATCATTGTTATGTTGTTGGTTTTTATCAAAATTAGCGGTAAAAAAAAGAAGAATATTAAGGCTATTTAATGTTTATAATGGTAAATGTGATCTCAAAATGTAACTTCTCTCAAGAACACATGTAAAAAAAGGTGAATTACAGAGGAAAATCATTAACCATGATAAACCGACAAAACAAATTTTAAAGCAAAAATAAAAAGCTAAATGACAAATACGATTCTGCAAAATACAGTTAATTGGTACCGTTATAACGTTTTTATAAGATATGTAAATCCTGTTCGCTTCCAGTGCGGGACGTCTTTTGTTCACACTTATATATGTACTTATAAACAGTAACAGATAGCGAATATTATCGTTATTCAATTATACATGTAACAATATAGCGGAGCATGATACACACATGTTTTCTTACGTTTTTAAGATATAATCTAGTTTTACTGTTCATTGATCTTGATTTTTCGCTTTAAATTTAAGATTTTTGTACTATGTAAAATTTATATGAATGTACTGTATTTGTCCGCTTTTAATTCCACTTCAAAATATACTTTGACAGAAGATGTGCATATTAAAATTATGTATTTGTGTGATCTCGATTGTATAGCTTAGTTTTAGACGATATGGTTTGGACAAAGGGAATTTCGTTGATCTGTAATTTAGTGAATGTGTTAGTTCAGTAGCAAATAGTACAGTGCTGACGTAATTAGTTTACAACATGCTAATGTGATATGAATAGTTTGTGTTATTCTGTATCAAAAAGCTTCAAATGTAGACTCATGTCCTCAAACTTATAACATGCAACCTATTAAAAAACATAATTCTTATATCCAGCCCTCCCTCACAGCACACTCACCGCTACAAAATGTATCTAAAATAAATTTAGTTCGTTGTGAGGTCGCGGTATGAGTGGCATAACAGTGTACATTTTCGTTGTTTACACGATGCTTCTACGTCTTCATCCCGTTTCTACAACAATTCCGCTACGATATACAACGTTCTCACCACTTTTTTCTACGACACTACGATAATCACGATCGTACTACGCTCACCACGTTCTCATTACGACCGTACCACGATTATGCGATTTCATAACGATCTTACCAAGCTTCTACAGAAATTGTAGTACGCTTACCACGTGCATACTGCGATCTACGTGATGGTTGTTGTGAGACCATAGTTACGTTGATGTGATATAACAGCGAAGTCCAACTAGAATTGTGATATCGCTGTACGCTCTTGCTACGCTCTTGCTTCGATGATAAAAGTACCTTACTATCTCACTACGCATCTACTACGACCCGATTTCGCCACAATTACAAGACAATTGTACATGTTTGAACTTGTTCAATGTTGGTCCAAGCTCATCACGATCACGAAGACCCCACCACGACCGTACCACGACGTTACTGAGATCAACACGATCGCACTACGATCGTCAATATCCGCAAATTTTTTTCAGAGTTCGTAGAGTGATCGTTAACTAGTATGACTGGGGTATATATCAACAGACACCTTTTAGCTTTTTATATAGCCGATCAGGCGATGCCGGATGTATTAACTTTGTTGATGTATTTATATAATAGAAGATTTAAACATTTGCTGCGATTAATATAATCGCGTTATTTCCAGCTAGATTTGCTTTTTAAAGCTTGGTGTCTGGATGGACAGACGTTATACCCGATGTCTGTCCATCCGTCGTTGCTAACTTTTTTAAATCCTCTGACACTAAGTTGTGTTGTGCTAAGCAAGTTAAATGATTTATAAATAATAAACGTTATTTCGAAAATCGGAAAGAGACTTATACATAGTTGTGCATCAGATCTGACGTAACAGTTTGCATTTTTGATCTTGTTTCAATTGGTAAATGGTCGTAACATTCCGTAATAATAAGTGAACCTCCATGATTCCAGACGATTAGTGCATCCTAAGAATAAGTATTTTGGTTAATTATATTTATGTCTTATTATTAGTTGATTGGCATGTAGAGAAGCTGTACCAATTGTTGTATTCTGGTTTTCTGTTTGACTAAAATCAACAAACAAGAAATATTTATGGATAGCTTTTTCATTGTAATATACAAGATTGTTTTTTTATTGTATAATAGCATCTCGTGCTGTGTAAAATAATTGTACGATTTGTCAATTACAAATAACAGCGCGACACGACCTAAAGAAATTGACTTTCTTTCCGAAGTTAAACATGCTATAACCCATTTGTTTTTCACATCAGTCTTCCAGATCAAAGCATATTATTACAGTCATTTCCAGGAGACGCATTCTATTAAACCGCTATGAAATATTCAATCTCTAATTGTCTTTGTTGTCAAACACTAATTAAGGGTTCTACAAAACGTTTTGCTGTCGTAGATTTTCTTTTTGTCATGGAAAACGCTGCAAAGATAAAGAACGTCATCCGGGAGAATACAAATTATTATATTGGTTTGCCAACATTTGATATAATTTGAAATAATCTATTTTTCTTCTAATACGAGTGATTTAAGCCATTGCAGACGACAGTTAATCGCGCGTGCTAGGGCTTCGAATATTTTCATCGAATGTCTAATTTTCTTTTATAAAGAAAGATTGATGTTTAAATAGTGGTCACAACACATTTAAAAAGTGCTTTAAAACTATTTAAGCTGAAAGGAAAAGTTCACTGTTTGCTCTGAAAATCGTATAGAAGGACCCAATAGAAATCCAGCCATTTTTGTTTATCTTGTGTCTATGAACGTGTTAATGTTCATCGGTCAGTAATACCGCGAGGACATGATAATTGGTTAATTAACAGACTACTAATTACATGTAATGTTGTGGGAGTTATATCTATGTTGAACACCTCAGAACTATGTGGAACCGTAACAATTACTTATTCTATTAAGTATAAAACTTTGAGTACAAACGGGTGCTTTCAGCGTTAATTTTGACGTTTTATGTGACTTGTGATGTTTTTATAGTGAATACAATGGTTGAATTTATATTTTTACGAGAGTGACCATATTTGAACTCATGCCACACATACGTAAAGAACGAGACAGAAGGGAACTTTTGTATGGATTATGTTTTGACGTAAGTATCGTATAATCAAATTGAGTCTTTTTTTAAAGATCGGAAGAATCTAAATGACAAAATTAAACACATAAAATATAGATTCGTTAAGCAGGTCGGACATTTATAATGGTGTTAAAACACAAAATGTTATTGGAAAAAAAGTGTCTACATAGTTAAATTCACTGTATCTTGTTTACTTTTATTTTTTACATAATTACACCTTATGTAAGAATCCTGGGTTTTGATCGGATAACGTCACTTATTTACATGGCATCAATTAGGAGATAACTGTATTGTATTTTAAGCTCCGACGGCATCAATTGGGAATTTGATGGTCGCAAATTAAGTTTACTGGCGACGCGTTAGCGGAGACGGTAAACGGGTATTTGCGACCATCAAATCCCCAATTGATGCCGTCGGAGCTTAAAATACAATATTGTTATCTCCATTCTAATGAAACTGACAGAAAACAACTTTAAAACATGCATTTAAAATCTGTCATATGCCGTCTACGCACGCGCGTACGTCCCATAGCATCAATTGTCAATTGATGCCATGTAAATAAGTGACGTTATCCAATCAAAATGAACGTTACAAACGTTGTTGCATTAGAATTGACAATTGATGCTATGGTACGTACGCGCAAGCGCAGATGGTATATGACAGGTTCTAAATTCATGTTTTAATGTTTGTTTCTGTCAGTTTCATTGGAATTGAGATAACAATGTTGTATTTTAGGCTAATGCGTCGCCAGTAATCTTAATTTGCGATCATCAAATCCCCAATTGATTCCGTCGGAGCTTAAAATACAATACAGTTTTCTCCTAATCGTTCATTTTTCAACGCCGTTATTTGCTAAAAGGATATAATGCCTTTTTTACCCCCTCTGCCGTGGTACTCTATCCGACTGAACGCTTGTGATGTCACGATCATCAATGCGTTTTTGAAAGTAAACATTCAGATATAGCATGTTTTTGAGGAGTATTTGCGAAAAATACCAATCTTGAGAATGAATTTCACTCGCCTTACGGCTCGCTAAATTTAGCATTCTCTCGACAGGTACTTTTCGCAAACACCCCTCCTAAACATGATATACATTTTCGGCTAAGGTACAATAGGTGTCTTCGCAATCTTTACTAAGCGCCATTACACTCTTTTTGAGACTCAGATAATTTATGCGAAAAAAGATTGTGACTTTACATGTTGCACTGTCTTCATATTTGTTTGTAAGCTGGTTCTCGGCTGACTTATACACTTTGTTCATAGTTTTAAGTGAAGCGAATACTAGCGGATACCAGTTTAAGTTGTTTGGTAAATTTCGTCAAGTACAAATCCAATTTCGGGATTGTTTTGACCCAAGTGTATTTTTTGTCAAAAGGTATAGTCAAATATACCAGTTGGGCATGATTCTGATATCTACGTTTTCCGCAATTGATCACTTCTATCAAACAATAGTATGAAAGATTGGATCCAATTGAGACTTATACGCAGCTACATGAACTACTGGCTTCATTTAAGTCTATTAATAGGATGCATTTTTTTAATAGTCCTAGCGGTTTTAAGTTGTTGGTTTTTTTTATATTTAATTTCGTTGAGAACAAAATATTGGACTAAACGTAAATCAAAAAACATATAATTCTTCTTCATTATCAATAAAAAAACATACATTATATAAATGTTTCATGTTTCACTGAAACAGAGTCTGTGCTAGAAGCAGAGCAGCGTCATTTAACTTTTATTAATCACATATATTTAAATGTTTTATTTTCTCGTTAAAAAAAGTTAATTAGTTCAGAAGATATGTGTACGAATTGTTTGTTTGCATTGAAACGACTGTAAAATACTAATTGACTTTACATTCAGATTGAAAAAATATAATCTTGTTTTTGTAACTTTTAGAAAATTATATTTGAACCAAATCGAGAGAAAAAAATTGTGAACATGTCAAATGCAATGTGGTCATAGACCCTGCTTTATAATAGACCGACACCCTGAGTCTATTTTTTGGGATCGGGCTATTTCACGATATAAAAGTCGACAGAAAGACATGTAACCGTACCAGAACACATTATTCTTACGCCAAGCGGACAAGTCTAAAAAGTTTGTTTGCCTTTACTCTTTATATGCCGCGCACAAAGAACCAGCACACACTTTAATGTCTTTGTTTAAGTAACCCCATCACCCGAGTGGAACATGCTACCACAAGACCACTAAGATGACTTACTTATTAAGGAAGCCGGCTTGTCATGTTTTAGAATTTTTGTCAGATTTTCGGAATCCTCTGGTTTTATCCATTGGAATGCCTTGAAAAAAATTGCCCGGTGACCCCCATTTTTCTTTTCGTAAATCTTTTACATGTATAATGATTAGCAATCTGTAAAAGTCTTATAAGATTTTAATTACTTTTTACTTGTTTTTGAGAACTTCAACTTGTCAATGATAAAGTTATGAAAAGTCAAGAGAGAATATTTTCCCGCCAAAATTTCAATGGCTAATATCTCGAAAACAAGCACGGTGACCTATATATTTTATTGGCTCCTTGGATTCCTTTATTAATCCCCTATCTGTATAAACTAGTGTTTTGAAAAGTTAATTACTTTAAAACTGAGAAGAGCACAGTAAGATGCATATGTTGTAAGGTTTTTTAAACTAGTTTACATATCTCGATCCCTCCCTATCTCAATCTCAATCCCTTTCACCTCAATATCAATATCAAAAGAGCAGATATCAGTTATGAAAAATCACTTCAAATGCTCCATCATAAATAAAAGAAAAACTAAATATTATTAACCAAAGGAAACACTGACAAAGATACTGATTTAATATGTCAAAAATATTTAGATAGAACATTAGAAGTACTGAAGAGGTTCATGACCTGATATGACACGAAACATGTAGATAAAACAACCACTGACAGTATTCCTGACCCGATATGACAAAACATATGTATATAACACACAGACAACTCCTGACGAGTTTACTGAAATAGCATATCAAAACACACGTGCACAATGCTGGAAAATACGACAGCCTAGTAGGTTATTTCAATTATGTGAATAATTCGCCGTTTTTAAAAGTGATTATTTAATTTCCAGACCAAATATTTCATGATAATTTGGAATTTTTTGTTATCTAGGACTGTTTATTTGGTTAATTTGAATTTTACTTTGTTTATAAAAATTTAAATGATAATGGGAGATTGCACAGGCAAAATAAAAAAAATTGTCAATATGAGATAACTAAGAAACCCCAATAATGGTCCTCTATAATGATTTAAATATATATTGTGTATGACAAAACATATATAAGATGAATTGATTGGTTAACGTCCAGTGGCGAATATTTCAAACAATGTTCAGAACTAGAAACATATAAACTAGTAAGGCATGATCATTTGTAATGCCGGAAAATATAAACTTGTGTCACATGTACGTTTTAAGAAACATTGTTATTAAAAAGCGATAAAGTGCATTATTTTTTTATCCTTTAATTCGAGTGCAAATAAATTAAAACAAATAGTTTAATGTATATGGTTACCTTTTTCTGAAACAAAAATATATTTGGTGATTACAGGATAAAACAAAAAACAAAAACAACCGCTGGCTTTATACATGCATGTGTACTATGTATATCATTTTGTTTCATCTTTTTGTTTATTTCATATAAAAGAAGGCACTGAAACTTCTTTATATAATTATATTTATTGACCGATTTTTACTCGCTGTCATATATATAATTCGCTCATTGTTGAAGGCCGTACGGTGACCTTTTATAATTAGTTGTTATTTTCTGTATCATTCTGGTCTTTTGGGGAGAGTTGTCTCATATGCAATTATACCACATCTTCTTTTTTTATAATTACAAACTGGGATGCGACTTAAAATTCAGATAACTGTTCCGGCATGAGATTTGTGATAGTTTTTTTTAATATTTTAATGTAGCTCATGATTTGAATATTTTTACAATAGTAGTTATTTTTACGCAAACGTTCTAAGTATTATTTTCTCAAAGGGCGAAAGATATCAGAGGGACAGTCAAACTCATAGATCGGAAATAAACTGTCAACGCCATAGCCACAAAACTAAAAGACAAAGAGACAAATAATAGCACAAAAATCATAACATGTCTAATCAAAAGACTAAGGAACACGAACCCGACTTACAACTGGTGGCGATCTCATGTGTGCTAGAAGGGTACGCAGATCATGTTCCACATGTGGCACCCGTCGTGTTAACTTGTTCATGTTATTACAAACCTGGTAAATAGTCTTATTCGGTAAGTCACATTCGTGGGGAAATTACTTTTTGGTCGGAGGTGTGATTGGTAATATTACATACAAAAATATGAATTTAAATCGAAACAAATTAGGTGTTTCATTTTTGTTTTCCCACATTAGCACGTACTGATATGTATCGTTGTAGTTTTCTTTTATAATTTATCATAACTAAAATGGCGAGTGAAACATTTACGATATCTTTTTGTGATAAGATAATATGTTAATGTTTTGGAAATTTGAAACTCTTCCAAATAATTTGTTGTAGGCGATCGCGACAATTCATTAATCTGTTACGATACTTCTGTGCGGGAGGTTAATTTTGCTTTGTTTATTTGCAAGTTTATGATTAAAAGAACTGGAACGAAAACTAGTTTGCACCAAATTTCTAGTACATACTGCACTAGTATGACCCCTAACAAGTTTATGATATCTTTATTTAGCAGAAGATAGCGGACCTATTGATGTATACTTTTATACTTAAAATATTTTTCATAAATGTTTCTATCAGAAAACCATTTTTGTGTTACACAGTAGGTATAGAAAAAAAATTACATCTTAGAAAATTTCTTTTTTTGGGAAACGTCTTCACCTTTTTCCTTAATATAAGGACATTGCTAAAATAGAATAAAAGCTATCGGATCCCTATTACGGCAATAACTGCCAAATCGAAGTACTTGTGAGAGAATAATTGCACACATTTAACATGATGGACTCAACAAATAATCCGTGCACTGTTTTCTGAAGTCATAAAAACAAACTACTGTTAACAGTGTTTCACTTTCTCTCAATAGGTTTTAATGACAAACATATATTAGGTAAGGTTATCTCCGGGTACTCTGACTTCCTAAGTCCAATAAAAACTTATTGCAATGGCATTGCCTAGTGTGTCAAAAGTTTATCATGATTTTTTTAAATTGTCATTTGTATGGATAATTTGCAAAACCGTGACCTGCTCACTTTGCAGATTCTGTGAAATAGATGAAATAATCACGTGAAATAATGGACATCATTTAAAATGTTCAATTGTTTTGAAAATAACAAGAACTTTTAATTATACATGAACATAGGTTGATGATATAGCAGTTGGTTTTGTCTGGAATGATCACTGGGACCAAACGACATACACATGTAGCCATGCAATAACTACCACTGACAAACCTTCTAAAAATTCTGTTAACGTCAAGTCATTGGCTTCACCGCAGTTGATACCTTTTAAGACAACCAGTTCACCCCCAGCATTGGAATTGACCTAGTTGTAGAAATAAAAAAACAATTATAAATACGATAGGGATCAGTAGTACATTTTTTATCTGCACTTTTAATATGTTTTCAACAAGTTCACTTCCGCGGCCGACATGTTTTCTTCTGTGATAATAATCAAAACAAAATTATAGCCTATGTCACTTTGACAAATTATTTATCGATAGAATCATTATTTTCTTCTTATACAAGACGCACAAAAGTCAGTCTTTAATTTGGCATGAAATTATGGAACAATAAACACTTTAACCTTGATCAATAGTTCACAGACACTACAATAACCTCGAAATCAATTACCGTTAATGATATGCGGTCTGTGTTGTGAAATGTTCATTTCAATTTCCTATTTGTCAACTATCGCAAAATGGTAATTGAAGTCACGCATCACAGCAACAAAATAAAAGGTTGGAATTTGCCTTGGTGGTATTTGTGATAGGACAGGTCAATATTGACACATTTTTTTTTTATGTCAAAATACAAATAATGAGGTAATATACGTGTTAATTTATCCTTTAAATGTTTCCTCGTTGGAAAATACAAAAGTTTACTTCACGTATATCAAGAATTTACAATTGATACAATAAATTGATAGAGCATATTAAGTTAATGAACAAAATAAGCAAAAAATATTGTTCATAGATTAACGAGCTCCATTCCGAGATATTTGAGTTTTAAAAAAAAGGCGGGAAAAGGCTGACTCGGACTTGTACCATATAGTTGCATTGGTATTACTTGTGTCTCAAATCTAAAGAAAATAAATCTAGACTAAATTTTTGGTAAATGACCTTTTATGAGCTATTGAGCTATAACATAAAAAGAAAAAGTGGGTGTTACGGGGCAAACTAATTTACCTTGTATCGTAGGAATAAAACTGAGAAGTCCGAACACCTGATACAAATTCCAAAACCTCACCTAAGTAAATCCTGAAAAAAAACAATTTGTCTGCCGTTTCATAATATGTATAAAAGACAATATAAGCAAAAATGTAGAATTTATTAATGCCTCCTCGTTGGTTGAGTTCACAGACGTTGGTATACACTTTTAAAATGTGACGCAAAATGTTGTAGTCCCCAAAAAAGCAAGTTGAACTTAATAACAGTTAAGAGTTAGAATCTTAATGTCGTGCACTTCTAACGAGAACTTGGTACCGTAGTTCATTGTGTTATATTGCATAATATTACTAAGTGTTTAATTTACTTTTTTAATGTAAGTTGTAATGTTCCCGTATAGTTATTGCAAAATTAACTAATTGGTGTAAATATGGGAATACCTACCCGAACTCACAATGACGCATTTGCTATTGTTCTTATTCGTCTCTGTTTTCAAAATAAAAAAACAAAGCCAGCTGCAAATTCCGTATCAGATTTAAAAAAGATTCGTGCAAACAGATTGGAACTCGCACGTCGATGAGTCAACGACAAAGAGACAATTATGATCTACTAAAGTTCAAAGGCAGTGGATGTAAGCAATCTGTTATTAAATCAATTCTCTTATAACAACTTATTTGTACTTAAAGCTAGGGTGTTTTGGCTTCACACATACATGTAGTAAATAAACACTTGTCAATTGTGAAAACCCAATGTTGTAATTGCCATTTTAATCATTGTTTGTGTCTCTAAGATTCGTTCCTATTTATTTATATCTAGCATACTTAATATCTTTTTTTTAAAATTCATAGCAATAGCAATACAGGAAAACACCAATAAACAACAACAAAAAAAGACAACACAATGTCTGAGTATGTGCTTCTAATTAGCAACCCTTTGTATAATTTAAGAAAGGGAAACCACATCTAGGTAGAGCAAAATGTATCCCTGCCTATTCAAAATCAGGGAGACATGTATGGTTGTAAACAAGAGATTTGATAATTATATTTTCCTATTGTAAAGTCTATTGAGCCACGGAGACTTATGTGAAAGACAATTGCAAGCTTGTTAACAACATTACTCTAATACTGGAATCGAATGCAATTTTTTTAGATTTCTGCACGTGGAGGCATACATACATGTATATCTCCATATGGTCAGGAAACGAACATCGACATCAAGAAAAGAAAATTAACGATCATAGGAAACTGACTCTGTTTATCATAAATTTAGGCGTGGTTATTTCCCTTTAATTACCATGCATAAATGCGTAAAAAAAAGGATAAATCGGAAACTACATTTTTATTAATGTTTGATAACCCAATTTCTGAACTTCGATCCTGCATTCATATTTTTTAATGAACAACTTTGCCACGATACAGATGATAGAACAATCTTAATTAGCTATTTACGAATTCATTTATCATTTTTCTAAAGATAGAAGGTGAAAATAAAGAAAAATGTATAGGTCGTTTGACTTTATTTGTTTATAAGATGTTAACTTTATTGTTAAATTAGTTTGTTTGTTTATTTAAAGGGTTTTCTATCTTTCTTTTGTAACATTTCATTTGTTTTACAGCATTTAGCACATTGCTTGTTTGGCTATAATAATATTTGTTTATTTAACACATTTGATTATTTAAATGTTTTTATGACAATATTATTAGTTGTTGACTGTCATAGTTCATGACAAAATCAGAAAATAGAAATACTTATTTGCGTGTTTTATTTAAAGACCTTTACTTATGATTTTTAATTGAAGAATCATTGATTTTATATATATATATATATATTTATCATTGTGATAACGAAAAACAAATCTAAGACTTCTGCAATGTACATGAACATCGTCACATTTATGTAATATACATTGTCGTCATTCGGATATTAACACGTTTGTGGTATCAACATCTTAAATGAATATAAAGGAGGTAGAATGTACTATGTCACTCCACAAATATTTACAAAACGTTAATTAGCTGATTTACGGTATCAGATATTGTTTATACTAAATTACTATCGCAAAGTTCTTCATACTTTATTCATTAAGACGATAGTGCAAACACAACACGGATACAACTTTGGACATTATATTAAGACACTTGCTACTTTTTGCTGCTGTACAGAGACATTGTACATTATATTCAGACAATTGTTACATTTTGCTGCTGTTTACATAGACATTGGACATTATATTTAGACAGTTGCTACTTTTTACTGCTGTACAGAGACATTGGACATTATATTCAGACAGTTGCTACTTTTTGCTGCTGTACAGAGATATGACGATGTTTTGTAAAACTAGTTCTTATGGATAATATGGACGTTAAGGAAGAACCAATCAATCAATTAATCTTATGGATACTTTGCAGCCTGCCAGAATTCGTTCAATATCTACTAGTAGGGAAGTTTTGGTCGTAAATGTAAGTTTTCGTTCATTTCTCTTCTATTTTCATGCACCTTAAAAAATCAAAACCCATTTACAATTTTTCTTCAATTTTGTTCGTTGAAAATTAATTTTATTCAGTCGTATATTACATTTATTTATATGTATTTTTGTTTATCTAATGAAAACTATTAATAATCTGTAAAGAATTACATTTGTAAATAACTATATGTTCTTAGCTGAAAATGATCTTAACAAAACATTTTGATAACCTTTAACCCATCACTATAAAAGTTTTTCAAACAAACATCAAGGGCTGTATACGGTATTACATAATAGTTGTTTACTTTAATACCATTTCATGTCTGATGAAGAGTGGTCTCATCAGCATACACATCACTTCTTCTTTTTATTTTAATGGATTAATTTGCGGTTTGATGCTAGAGTCCATTGTTTTTTTTTCATACAGAAAACGGAAATTAAACCAGTTAAACAGCACGTAAAACCTCTCGCATGTTTATTATACACTTTTTCAAACACGGGACAGTTTTTCGACCACGCTGTATGAAATACAATAGCTACATTGTACATGTACATGCATGAATATAAAAAAAAGTTAAAAAATAGCAATCAGTTGAATTGGAAATGTTGTTGCCTTAAGAACTATTTTATTCTTTAATTCGTTTTATAATATTTTACCTCCCGAACTTTGATCTAAAGTTTCCCTTTATAGGTTATAATGATTAATTGAGTAACATGGATGGTATCTGTTTATGAATATGGTAAAATTGTATTTATAATAAAGAGTCATCTATACGATGTTTTCTATTATAAGACACTTCGAACACTTTTTTTTTTATACCAAAGGCAAAATAATATGTTCAAGACAGGCAAGAAGAATGGTAAATTGTGTTTAGAAAAGCAACAGGAATCTTTTTTTTTTGAGGAAAAAAAACTGTCTTATTAATTCATGTTTTTGAAATCACATGTTGCATTTGGTAATGACGATTGAGATGTATTGATTTTTCGTACTAATTTTTCCATGTCGTGTTAATAATTATTTCCACATTTACACCAGTTCTGTTTTGAGTTATGCCGCTTTGATCAACAACCTGTTTTCTAAATCAAAAGGAGAAAATACCAAACTGCTCATGATTTAAAAAATAAACGTCGCCTACTAATTAGCTTAACATACATTGTATCAATATGTGTACAAACTGTTTCATTCTATATGGTATACAAATACGAGTGTCAATAAGAGGCACACAGTTAACTGCTAGTAGTCTGTTGTTAATTATGTATTATTGTCATTTTGTTTATTTTCTTTGGTTACATCTTCTGACATCAGACTCGGACTTCTCTTGAACTGAATTTTAATGTGCGTATTGTTATGCTTTTACTTTTCTACACTGGTTAGAGGTATAGGGGGAGGGTTGAGATCTCACAAACATGTTTAACCCCGCCGCATTTTTGCGCCTGTCCCAAGTCAGGAGCCTCTGGCCTTTGTTAGTCTTGTATTATTTAAATTTTAGTTTCTTGTGTACAATTTGGAAATTAGTATGGCGTTCATTATCACTGAACTAGTATATATTTGTTTAGGGGCCAGCTGAAGGACGCCTCTGGGTGCGGGAATTTCTCGCTACATTGAAGACCTGTTGGTGACCTTCTGCTGTTGTGTTTTTTTATTTTGGTCGGGTTGTTGTCTCTTTGACACATTCCCCATTTCCATTCTCAATTTTACATACTATTTAAAGCAGTACATACATTTATGTATAACTATAATAAACTGAATGTGCGGTTGTGATCAGTACCAACCTACACATTTAATGAATGGCTATTATTTATTTTGATTTTATTGAACCATAAAACTAATTTTTGACTCTTAACATTGAATAATCCGCGAAGCGGATTATGTAAAATGTGAAGAGTCAAAAATTAGTTTTATGGTTCAATAAAATCAAAATAAATCATTGCCATTCATTATAAATAAATTTCTATCAAAAATAAGGCTCAAAGAACTTTTTATATTTTTTATATTAACAATAACAAGCGTACACACATGTTGGCGTATGAATACTCAACGTCAGAGTGGGCGTGTCGCCATCAAAATTGACAACATTGAAAATAAAAATAATAATATTAACCAATCAGTAGACAGTAATAACACCAAATTTATTTATTAATGAATATAGTATTTCTAAAACAGTCAGTTGAATCTGTTATACAATGCTCTATACTGTCAGAATCTGATAGAATAATTGTCAAAAACTGTTCAATTATAGAAATGTGCACAGCTGTTCGAGGATAATACAGCATTCTATAACAGCTTATATGGATCTCGTTATAAATATGTCCGGAGAACTGTAATACAAATAATTGTGGACAATTTACAGAGAATATTCTTAAGGTGCCAGGAAAACTGTATACATTTGTTCTTCCTTGTATCCATGGATATCTGTATCGAAGGTCATCATCTTGAAATTAAGTACAAATAATTTTGACAAAAAATTTATAATTGGTTTCATGACGTCAGATGAATAGCAAGTTTCCAGGTGTTATCGATAAATAAACAACTAATAAGAAACCTCAAATTAAAAAAAAATCTGCATATGTTTTTATAACTATAAAATGAATAGTTTACATTATACAACTTATGTACTTTTTTTCTGAGGAAAATTCTTTAATTTGTCCACATTTAGAAGAAGTTTACTTATTTTAATTGCTTGCTTCCAGGAGTGTAACCCTCCTCTTAAAATCCGGTGATCGCAATACGCATGGATATGTCATTAAAATAAACAGTTATATGATTGTACATGTTAAACACGTGCTCAATACCCATGCTTTCTGTTATTTGTTTACTATAAGGTGACAATCGGTAAACTTCTGCTTCAAAACACGGTATTTTATTAGCAGCCTTTTTTCTTAAATCATAACAGACCATGACAGACAGAGAGAAATAAAATTGACGATTAGACGATATATTTGCGTAAAAAAAATGAGATAATCGTGCACATAGGACCAAGTTTATGATAATTATTATATACATGCATTGGTTCAAGAATTGGACAAACATGTTTTTTCACCATTCACTCGTTTCATATGACTTTAACGAACACAAAAACTAAACTGATCTGAGCAGACTAGCATGTACTGGAATCTAGTTCAAAGTCAATTACAAATATTGACAATCAAACCGGTCAGATTGAGTATGTTAAATCCGATGTCTTGTGTGCATCGAATATCCCGCTTTCTGAACGTTACGAATACTCACAATATCTCTTTAATGGTCCCATAAGTGATCTGTTGCAAGGCAAACTGTATGTTCTTATCCAATGTATCCCTATTTTAGAGTGGCAGATCAAATTTCCCCGACTTTCATTACGGAAGTCTTGTATTACAGGACCGACAAATCTATAATATCGTTAATTTATTCTCATACTGAACATTGGTATCTGATTGTTAAGCAACCAGCAATCATCCAATTAACAAGATCGTTTGCTTGTATGTAAATGAATACTTTCTTTCTTAGTAAAAAAAAAAAAAGCAAAATAAGTAACCTGCCTCATCCAACCCCTGAGTATTCCAACATCCTACTTTAACCGACATATTTTTATGGTCCCAAAATAAGCCTATCCTTGCAGGAAAAACTTTTTCTGGTCCCCCATTGTGTCGGATAAAACAGGTTACACTGTATATGCTTTGACAATCATCTTGAATTTCGTTTTTCATGAATTCACTACAAACCATTAAAGTCTGAAATGGCCTATACCTGTACTCGACTGTACTGATTTTAACTCGACCGGTCGTTATTGATCTGACTTTAACTTGACATTTCTCGACCCCAGTCTGAACCATACTCGACTGTACTGAATCGTACTTGACCATAATCGTTGCCGTTAAAAATAGTCTGAACTATTACTCGACCAGTGTGAAACAAGTCTTAACATATTCTCGACATGTACTCGACCTACTTTCCCAGACTAAACTATACATAACCAAAGTTCTGAACAATACTAGTCTTGACCAGTCTGAACCATACTATACCAAATAACCTCATCTTTTTTAACTGTTAAACAATAAATTTCTTTTTAACTGACATATATAACAACAGCCAACCTTATATTAAAAATATATCTATTATTATATTTAGGATAAAAAATATTATATTATATAATTTATATAAAAAAGGGATACAATTGATAAAATAAATAAAATTGTTTTTCTGATTAGTGGTGAAATATAAAGTATAACCTCTGCTTGGGGCAAACTCATAACTAAGATCACACATGGTCAGAGTTTTTAAATTCTAAATAACATTTATTCAAAATTGCGACATCCTGTTTAACTTAAATAACAAGGCCTTCCGAATATGCTAGACAAGTAATACACAAATTTAAGAAAATAGGGCTTTCTTTTTACCTGTAAAACACACATGTACTGAGGTAGTTAGACCATATTAAAGTGTTGTAAGTATGCAATGTATTTAATTTGACAAAATATAATACTTAAATCAATTGAAATAAATTTTTACTGTTACTTTAGAACACATTTCCCTTTTTTGAAAATGTTATCAAGGATTACTTTGGAAATTCTATTATCATGATTATATTAAATCCTTGGTTTAACAATTAAGGTCTCATTTTTAAAAAAAATATTAATTTGTTTTATATATTATTTTATATATATATATATATATTAATATAAAAAAATACATTCCCTGCATTATTAACTAAACCCATGGCAACTAAATTTCAAGTTGTTGTTCAAATTACATTTTTATTAAAAAATATTTCCTAAATTGATAAAATTCAGTTGATAAATACAAAGAATAGGTCTAGGTTGGTTAAAACTTGGTCGAGTATGGTTCAGACTAGGTCGAGTACGGTTCAGACTATGTTGAGTATGGTTAAGACTAGGTCGAGTACGGTTCAGACTCGTATAAAATGGTTAAAGTTAAGTTCAGACTGTTCAATATGGTTCAGACTACAGATGAGTATTATCAAGTAATTCTCAGACCAATTCAGACTGGTAGAGTACAAATCATTACAGTCGAGTACAAATATAGGCCATTTCAGACTTTTGCTAATTTGTAGTGATTTGAAGTGCAATCAAGTTGAACTTAGCACACATGTTTCCTATGATATGATCTTTCTAATGATAATTTAACAGGCTTCGGAACATAGAAAAAGATCATACGAGTGTGGCATTTGTGTACTATGGACACATTCTTGTTTGACTTGTCGATGTTATAGGAGTGTAAAATGGGTAAATTTTCTCACAAAATGGGACTTTAATATGTAAAGGTTCAAGTCAGCAACCGTATTTACACATCAATAGCTTATATAACATGTTTATTAGATCCTTATAATTCTGAACACAAACATTACAACAAATGGTTCTTAAAAATTTCATGGGTTGCTGGAACCTGTTTGTCTTTCATATAGCACATCATATAACATGTTTATTAAATCCTTATAATTCTGAACACAAATATTACAACAAATGGTTCTTAAAAATTTCATTGGTTGCTGGAACCTGTTTGTCTTTCATATAGCACATGAATATATCGCAGTGATGTTGACACTGTTGGAACAAATTATAATAATGAATCAATCACATTCAAGTATTGACCGTAGATGTGAGAATCCTTTTAAATAAGAATAAAAAGGTATGATACAACGTTTTTGATCTTTACAAATAGCCAGGATTAATATTACTGACTTTTAAGATGTATGTAATATATGGTCAGTATAAGTGCAGTCATGCATCGATGATTAATTCAGGAAACAAATTGTATGTATTACTAAAGCAATTATGTTTTTGATCTACGAGCACCTTCATGTCGCATGTTGGCAATCGTCACATCTCGGCCGATTCCGTACCGAACAAGGAGAGAAGCGGAGTCACCCGAGGATTGCCGATTGGCATGTTGGTTTTTTGATGATTTAAATCCATTTATTGAACCAAGGCGTGTAACTCTAACTAACCGTTGAATGTTAAATGTTTCTAATCATAGTGTCTGTAGTGTTTGAATTTCAAAATTTAAAGCAAACTTAAAAAAAACATAAATGTATAATAAACAGTATAATGTACTATTCAAACGTATCTAGACTTGATATGTTGGCTAACGAGTGTGCCAAAGGGATATTTTTCTCTTACAATGGGAAAACTAGAGAAAACAGGAATTATCAATAAAATTGGAAAGAAATGTGAGCATATAAGTTTTACAAATTTAAAGTCAAATATCATACATTGTAGCTGAAGGTCTATTAAAAAAATACGGCTTTATAATCACGAGTTATTCTCTACAAATTAAGCCTTGTTTAAACAACAAACCTGTTGATACAAATGTAATAACGTAGAAGAGAATATATAGAAGCGTTTGAGATAACAAGTAACGTTCTTTGTATAACTGATTAATCTCTTAAGTGGTGGAATTGGTCACTACAAATAACTCAAACATTTGGTCTGGAGGTTTAATTGTACACGTAGAAAACTAATTAGAAATAAGATGCCACATCGTATATTTTACGGTGATGTTATTTATTGGGATCGAAGATTAAGAAACGATCATGAATTCTTCTTTAAAGGTTATCAATTATCTTAGTACCAAGGTGTCTGAATGCTGTCTTTATCGGTAGTGACCTATTATTTACATTTATCATATATTTAGTACAAAATACAGCTATTTTGTATATCTAATAAAGGTTCTTTTTTCCAGTCTGTATCACCTACCCTGTATCGCATACCCCGTATCGCATGGCTAAACCCGTATCGCATACCCCGTATCGCATGGTAAAACCCGTATCGCATACCTTTTTTTTTTTTTTTTTTTTTTTAAACTTAAGTCAGTTTTTTTTGGGTTTTTTTTGCTGAATAATTTTTTTTCTATTAAAATTTTTTTTTTTAAAGCATTAAAAAAAAAAAAAAAAAATATTAAAAAAAAAAAAAAAAAAAAAATATTAAAAAAAAAAATAAAAAAAAAATAGGTCAATTTTTTAATGACGTCATTGTTTGGTATGTAACGTCACGAACATCAAGTTTTTACAACAATTTTTTTGGCACCCTAAATGCAACTATAAAAAATACAAAACACTCAATAATACAATAATAAACAAAATATTTTCAAAACAACAGATTGTAAGGTAACCTGGGTGTTTTGTATAAATAATTGAGCAGTTATTTTAAAGCTTTGAAACAAGACAAAAGCAGAACTGAAGGTAACCCAGTGCTATGGATCAGAAAACAGTTCATATAATATAAAACTCTTCTGTTGAAATATATGATAAAGCGTATAATACATGGCAAAATCCGTATCACATGCCGTATCACCCTCGACCAATATCATCCCTCGGGCCTAAGGGCCCTCGGGCTGATATTGATGTCTCGGGATGATACGACATATGATACGGATTTTGCCATGTATTATTCTCTATTTATCATATATTTAGTACAAAATACAGCTATTTTGTATATCTAATAAAGGTTCTTTTTTCCAGTCTGTATCACCTACCCTGTATCGCATACCCCGTATCGCATGGCTAAACCCGTATCGCATACCCCGTATCGCATGGTAAAACCCGTATCGCATACCTTTTTTTTTTTTTTTTTTTTTTTTTTTAACTAAAGTCAGTTTTTTAGGGGTTTTTTTTGCTTCAGAATTTTTTTTCTAAAAATAGGTAATTTTTTGGAATGACGTCATTGTTTGGTATGTAACGTCACGTACATCAAGTTTTCATATTGTATGTGACGTCACGAACATCAAGTTTTTACAACATATTTTTTGGCACACTCAATGCAACTATAAAAAATACAAAACACTTAAATATATACAATAATAAACAAATATTTTCAAAACAACAGATTGTAAGGTAACCTAGGTGCTTCGTATATATAATTGAGCAGTTATTTTAAAGCTTTGAAACAAGACAAAAGCAGAACTGAAGGTAACCCAGTGCTATGGATCAGAAAACAGTTCATATACTATAATACTCTTCTGTTGAAATATATGATAAAGCGTATAATACATGGCAAAATCCGTATCACATACCGTATCACCCTCGACCAATATCATCCCTCGGGCCTAAAGGCCCTCGAGCTGATATTGATGTCTCGGGATGATACGACATATGATACGGATTTTGCCATGTATTATTCTCTATTGATCATATTTTCTATAATTAAATAAATAACCAAGGATGAATTGTATCTGTACTTATTCATTAAAACATGTGCATGTATGGTCCTGCAAGTACATCCTACCAATATGTTTTTGTTTTTCCATCGCCCAAGCTTACGCTTTTTTAAGACAGACTATTGTCAGGTTTCTTTTCAAATGTCGTTCCAGCTTCATTCACCAATAAAAACTGACAGCCACGAAGCATCAATCTGAAACTATCATGTCATCAACTACTTTAAAATTCATTGGAGATTGACAGATTTATATCTTAATCTTCAGTTAGATACCATGATGCATTGCTTATAACAAAGTTTCCACTTCTGTTAGGTGGGACAAATATATGTGACAGCACACACGTTTTTAGTATGGTTGTCTCACTTGCAAAAACATCCATGTCCTTTTTAAGTTTATATATACAGTACAATTAGGCAGCAACCATTTGATTTTCTGGGGGGGGGGGGGGGGGGTATGGTTTTTTCTACACAAAGTGTTTTTTTCGCCTGTTTTTTTTCTTTCAATTCTTTCCAAAAAAAACAATAGCCCCCCCCCCCGAAAATCAAATGGTTGCTGCCTTACATTCTATTTGAAATGAAGTTAAATGATGGGGGATAGCTGTCGGATTGACATTTACCCGCAGCTGTTTCCTCTGTGCGAAATAAAAATCAAATTTCATTGCCTAATAAAGTTGTTTAAATACATCTAAAGTTTAACTACAAATTACTTGTAGTAATAAGAAAAAAAAAATAAAAAAAAAACAAAAAACATTGTTTTTCGTTGCTTATTAATTCTGCATTTTATTTAATCTCTTACTGTAAATAAATCACTTAAAAGAGAAATAACAAATGGAATATAACATTTCCTTTTTTGATATTTCCCACGTTCCCTGAATAAAAATATTGAATAGTTCGTTGTATTCACATAAACAGTAGCAATGACTTTTCCTTTTGATATAATTTCACTAGAAGCCAATAATTCTAATGGATTTCTAATTAATTAAAAAGCGATTTTTGTACAAATCCTTTATAAATTTCTCCAAGCAGAACACTAGTTGCTAATTCAACCCTCCAAGGTTGTATATGGTAAATTTAATAGTTATGAAAATCAATAAATTCTATGTTTTACGTACTCAAAAATCTGTTCTTCAGACAATACAACTTTGTTATTAGCCTTGAAGAGTCAATTGACGATCATTAAATAGTAATTTCTCTAGCTAAAACTAATATTTGCTAATAACCAGTTATAAGATCATAAGAGTGTATTTCTAGTGCTTATACAATTGGATTACTGTCAATCACAATGGCTACTATACCAATAAAAAAATCATCAAATACAATTATTTCTAACGATAATATATACACATTACGATCTTAGTTTTAGACTTTTATCGAACAAGAATCTGAATCGATTATCGGCATTTATTTTTAGAGTACAGTAATATATGTATAATTTATGCAAATCATAATATTGAGAATGGAAATTTGGAATATGTCAAAGAGACAACAGCCCGACCAAAGAGCAGACAACAGCCGAATGTCATCAATGGGTCTTAAATACAGCGAGAATATTCCGCTACCGAAGGTGACCTTCAGTTTACTAGTGGTAAGCGGATGGTCGTAACTAAATTTAGACCATTCGGAGATGGGAGACAACTCTTGGAATAAGCTTTTCTTTTCCGATTTTCGTGCACTAAAAGGTTCATTTGAGCCAAAGCGCTTGTCTCATATACGCGTGTCGTGAGTGCATTGATATTAAAACCATTCCAATTTTCGAAAATAGTAATTCAAAAATTCGAGCATGATGGTCGTAACTTTAAATGTGTGATGGTCGTAAATTCAACTATAGTATTTTGGTTGATGGTCGTAACCAATACAAGATGGTCGTAACTTTGAAAGATGACCTAAATTCGAGTATCTAGACCTTTTATTAATGTATTTTAAAAGTAAAAGTAATAAACTCAGATGTCATATTTGATTTGCTACAAACAATTATATTATTTGTGACTCTGATAAAGGTTTGCAGAAATTAGGCTGGAAGTTATTCAACATACACAGGTCTGATGTATTCCAAACGCTCATCATTTATGAGCAACAGTGAAAACTATAGTCAACTCGCATTAAGCCAAAAAGTATGTTAGGATTGAGCATAAATATATTTTTTACTGTACGTTAAGGCATAAAATTACTAAATTTTAATGCACGTGTATTCCCTCATTTTTGTTGTTGTTTTTGTTTTTGTTTTTTACGACTCTTTTTAAATGTGCAATCATGTCAGCAGATGAAATTATTAAACGTACAATTCTGTACAATCATCTTTAACTTTTAATCAGCTATATTGCAGTTTTTATAAACTATTGGCCTTCAAATATTCGGCTTTTGGTCGTTAATGAGGAAATTAAATCCACAAATGCACTTCGGAGTCCTGGGTTGAGTTCAATATCGTAGCAGCTACGTAATGCAATGTAGATTTTGACTATTGAACGTGTAGCTATAGACTAGTTGCTACATATGTATTGATAGCAGCCGGCTACGTACATTTTTATTTACATGTAGCTGCTACGATATTGAACTCAGCCCAGATTTTTTAACGTGTTGTCTTTATTTTTTTATCGATTACATATATAAAAATTATTGTGGTATATCATTGATATAAGTTCAAAGTACTGGTACGAAATGAAAACTGCATCCATGGTGTCGCAATGAACATTGTATTAACCTCGCAAGTAGGAATATTGTTGATATATATATTACACTGCTTCACGCGTTGAATTTAAGAGTAAAATAAAATACTAGTTTGTAGCCAATCTTAATAATATTACAAGGACTCAAGTAGAACTAAATGTACTGCGGCAACTATTACTATTACATACAAACCCCGGTATGCATGTCTGAAAATTATGTGTAAGTTATATGTTTATATTGTATGAGTGGCTCCAAGCTACTCATGGACGTCGTCATTGGACATAACTCTACACCGTATTATCAGCTTAATTTAACCAAACAACAATATGACTTCTAAACATCCAGGCTAAACATATTTAACGTATATTCTTCAACTGCGAATTAGCGGGAATGGTCTAGTCTCGATAACGACCTTCATAACCCATCAATATATTTAGCTTATTTGGACTCCTTTGTAATTATTTTTCGACTTTATGTATCAATCCTACATTGTAGATTTATAAAACATTCAACTGTTCAAATGTAGGTACATCCTGAAAAAAATTAAAAAAGTTTATCTATTCAATAGATGCAAAATCTAAAGAAAAAAACCCCAGGATACTGTTATTTCATGTGATGTCCAATTCATTAAAAATGCCTTTCCTTAAAATCATTTATTTTTTAATTAAAAAATGATTTGATACATTTCGTGCTTTTTACTTCTTCTGTAACTAATAATTATCATAACCAGAGCTGTGTTTCTTGTTTTAAAATGAATTCTACACTTTTGAGAAATTTGCCTTTTTAATGAATTTAACCGCTTCCATTAATTTTATACATTAAATTTTCAGTATGTATATTACTGTTCATTTTATTTTGTATGGTTTTATTCGATTCGTTCTAATTTTCTTCCGTTTTGCACTTTACAGGTACCCCTCTCTTTACCCCTTTTAGTTTTTAATATTTTAAAACAACTTCACAAACATAAAATATAACATATTCATATAACAAAAGACAAGCTTAAAACTCTTGACTTGCCTTGCTCGGTCCAAAACATTTAAAAAAATGTGGAATTTAAAATCAAACTTTAATCTAAATTCCCCCCAAACTAATATTTGAAAACTGTTTTTTAAATTATGAATTGATACATGTAAGTGTTACAAGGATTGAAATTGCTTTATTTTACATTGTATGTAAAAATTTCAAAAAATCTTCAGAAATACATCATATAACTTAGGCCTATGATATATATGCATTTAATAAAAGACACGTTTAAAGCTCTAGACTTGCCTTATTTGGTCTTATTTAAAAGAAGACTTACGACCATCACAAATTTACGTTACGACCATCCTCAACATTTTTTTTGTCACGACCTTCATGCTCGAATTTTTGAATGACTATTTAACGAAAATTGAAATGTTTTAATGCATTAAATTTGGTTTCAATATGTCCGGACTGTCGAATAGTATGTATGAGACAAGTGATTTGGCTCAAATGAACCTTTTAGTGCACAAAAATCGGAAACGAAAAACTTATCCCTAGAGGTATCTGCCATCTCCGGATGGTCGCAACTTTAAAAAGTTACGACCATCCGCTTACCACCAGTGCCAGTTGGCCCTTACACAATCTGTACTTGTAGTTCAGTGAAAATGGACGTAATACATACTTCAAAATATTTAAATGAACTAAAATTTAAAAACATACAAGACTTACAAAGGCCGGATGCTCGTGACTTGAGACTTGCGGATGAATTGACTAATACATATCTATGTATCAGACAATCCTAAAGATACTATTCTTTTGTTGACGGCAATCGGTAAATGGCTCTCACAAATAAAAAAAAAACTCATATTTAATATAAAAAACACAAACATGCAGTGGTGTAAATTCAGTAAAAGCTGTTTCTTTTATATCGCAACCCTCCCCTTTACCGCTACCTTATTGTAAATATAACGAAATTTGATGAGACTGTCATCAAAGTGAGACAGTTAACGCTATAAAACCAGGTTTAATCCACCATTTTCTACATTAGAAAATGCCTGTGACAAGTCAGGAATATGATAGTTCTTGACCATTCGTTTTTTATGTGTTTTGTTATTTGATTTTGTCATGTGATTATGAACTTTCCGAATTGATTTTCCTCTGAGTTCAGTATTTTTTGTGATTTTACTTTTTAGACCTAAAGTCTCAGTCTGATTTAATCAACATCAGTTCGGCGAAATATTAAATCTGGGACCGATTCAAAAGAAGAAATAGCATTTCCCAAATAATATAATTACATTACATACTTGGTACTACATTATAATTATAAGTTTTTGTGATTGGCTGAGAACAATCTCGCACCATTCGCAAATTTACCTCCACTTCAGAATGAAATGTACAATTTTTTGTGTCACTAGCTTCCACAATAATATGCGCAGGTAAATAAAAAAATATATCGTGTTTTCAAGATCCTATTAAACAAAATCATTTTTTAGAATCTAATGGTTCTTTTAGTAATTCTTTATGGTTGTAAAAGCGTTGACCGTGTACATATTTTTAGAATGAGGCGATTTCTCATACAGCGGTGTATAACGGTTTACAGCTTAATATTAAATACAGACTCGTGAATTGAATTCGATCTGTAAAAAATATCATATAAATGTATCAAAAAAGATATACTGTCTAGATAGATATATATATATTCATTTGTTTGCCTTTAAGCAACGTCAGCTTTTTATGGTGATTAATAACTTTGTATCTAGTATTTACTAACAGAAGAAAAACCAGACTCTTCTGGCGATTGAATTGGTGACTTCTACGATAAATTGTCCTTCATTAGTCGATATTGATGTCGTTTATAAAGCAGAAACAAGTTGATTTATTGAATAATTAATAAATAAAAAGTTTACACAGCCTGACTTTTGACTTTCTGCAGCCGTATCAAATCATGAAACTAAATGTCTTTTAGATTTCAACCTTCTTTTGACCGCAAACATCGATCAGATAACAATTATTCCGTATTAGTTAGACATATAAAAGAATCTGCACGTCTTCAAGTAAATTCTCATGAGAGTGGTTTTACTGTATATTATTCGAGTTTCTGCATAGATCGGAGAGGGTGGGTTGCTATTTGTAATACAATATGTCATATGAATGTAATGTGCGGTAGCCAATATGAATGTACGGCTGCCGATATGAATGTATGGTTGCCGATATAAATGAACGGTAGACAATATGAATGTACGGCTGCCGATATGAATGTATGGCTGCCGATATGAATGTATGGTTGCCGATATAAATGAACGGTAGACGATATGAATGTATATTAACGGTTGCCAAAATGAAGGCACGGTTTCCAATATGAATGTACGGTTGTTGATATGAATGTACATGTACATTGTACGTTTGCCGATATGAATGAATGGTAGACGATATGAATGAACGGTAGACAATATGAATGAACGGTAGACGATATGAATGTATACGGTTGCCGATATGAATGTGCCGTGTCGAAACTTTAACCCTCTTGTTTTATATTTTTTGTTTACATTTTTCGAATCCTTTGCCGTGGGTTTATTTCAAATAATAAAGTCATATTTATTTTTGATGACGAAGTTTCGAAGATGAACTGAAATTAGGTTGTCATGTTTGTCAACAAATATGATTGATGGCCTTCCAAATTTATGTATCTATTGAACGATTATTTTACATCTTTTATTAAGAAAATGCTAATTTTGTGATTAATGGGACGTTAGATGCAGATAAGATTTTTTACTATTCAAGAATAAAAAAGGGTGTTGAAAAAGAGTAGATAAACTAATGAATAATTAAACTTTATGCAGTAAAGTTGTTTAAACAGTTATGATGAAACAGTGTGTCGTTTTGATTTTATTTTTGTTGTTTATAAAATAAAATTGGTTTTCAATTTTGTAAATTAAATCGATGTCTATTTCCATGTGCGTGAAATTGACATTTGACAAAAGCAGTTGCGACTTCTTTGTAAAGAAGTGTTATTAACTGATAGGAAATATTTACTGTACACCTTTGACACGATATAAAAGCTTCAAAAACAATTTTTAAATGTTAAAATGAATTAAGTGCAAATGCATTTAACGGGCATCTGAACGTATTTTTCGTCAAGTTCATATAGTAAGCTTTTTAAATGAATGTGTGAAGGGCTGTGTGGGATTTGGATGAAAAAAAAGGGTGAAGGGGGGGGGGGGGTCAAATTATAATGAATTATTAAGGAAATTATACTTCAAAATCAATATTTATTTAAGATAGTAAAATCGTATTTTTATACAGGAAAACGCAAAAATAAACCTCGACTAATGTTAAGTCGAAAAGGGGGGAGGGGATTAAAAGAATTACAGCGTTGCATGGAGCAGAGTGAGTTTCTTAAGAAAAGATATCCAATGCAATTCGACTTCAGTTATTTTATTGACCATTGTAATTGAAATCTAATAATTGTACTCGTCTGTACCTAACAAAAATAGATTGCAATTATTTTCTTTAAGTCTTGGTGATAAGAACAGAGTAAAAACAATAAGTCAATTTCGAAAACCAATAACCACCACTTATAAAATAAGACCCAATATCTATGTATATGTATATTTCAATATCATCATACGTTAAAGTTTCTGGTCGTAGAGCGGAACCGCACTGCAAGACCAGACACCTTGATTGTATTCCCAGGTGACTTTCGTGTTTCATCGGTGACAACTAGAGTGTCCCGAATGAATAGGATAACAGACAAACGTCTTGGATCCGTCGTTTCAATTTTAACACTAATTTCTTCTTTTATTGATGTTTATTGTAATCAGGAAAATAAGTGATAAAATTTAATTATATTATTACAAATAGAGATTCAAAGAAATTTTATTAACACGAACTTGTAATGATAAAAGTATAAATTACAAAGAAATACAAATTGTGAACTTAGGAAATGATTTTCCGATGAAATGTGCACAGTTGGAAGTCAGTTTGTAAACCAATGGACATAAAGGCTGATTTGGCCAATCGAGTTTGAACATATAGTTCCCATGAATTTACAATAAGAGGAGGGGATATGAATGGCAACATTACAAGAAAAGACTTTCACCCCAATATATTTGGTATTAGTTCTAGGAAGATAGCTTTAGAAAGTTTTGATTTATTTAGCTGTAATGGGAATCTGTTTTTCAATATAATGATGATACAGTTAATTATGGTCGGAATATAAAATACTTTATTTACCGAATGAATCGATGTTGGTTTAAAAGAGTATTTCTCCTGGAGTTGCAATATGAGTGGACGACTAATGAAAAAAATACCACTGAAGATTTTAAACAATCCGAATCGTTATTATAAGGCCAACGATGATCATAATACTATTCTTCTTCAGGCTTGCTTTGATAATCCGATCTTTCAAGAGGATGGAAATAAGTTTCAAAATGATGATCATGTGATAGCAAACGACAAGTATCCCGGAAATGACTACAGTTACGCTTCAGGACCAGGACGACCAACCGAAGTGCACTTCCGGAAGACAAATCAAAGACACAAATATATGCGTATTGTTGCAACTGTAGTGATAGCCATTATTCTTATTGCCTTGATCATAGCTCTTTTAGTAGTGTTTGCAGGTAAGTGATTTAAATTTATTACAATAACTAGTATTCGAAGAGCTTTCATGACCCTTTCGTTTACTATTTTTTATAATATCATTATATCGTATTAAAGAGGTACAAACTGTCAAATTCAGGTACACCAATTTGACTAAAATTCTCATATTTTATTTATAACAGTGGAAAAACTTTATCCTAATTATTAAAGTCTTAAATAAACAATTTACATGGCATTGGCTCAATTATATGTAGCTTCGTTTCGTGTGTATTTTTGTCCAGATGCCTTCCATTTCACTATTGAGTTGACATACGAAGACCTCAGATAGTCATATAAGCTATATGAATTAAAAACATAAGATAAAGATGTAAATAGATAGCGAACTCGTGCAATTGGATTTTCTAGGTCGTTTTAATTTCATATTATAGAGTGACGTATATGTTAATCATCGTGTTTTCCTGTATAACAATGATTTTTTTGTGGATAAAATTAGTCAATCAAATGATTTACCCTGTTTCACTTTCAATGAGGACATTATTTTACTTATTATGATAACCGAACATGCATAATTAATGCGTTATCCATCTCTAGCTGAGAGGTTAAATTGAAGTTCACACGAATAAAGATTCAATGAGATCGTAGTATGCACTTGCTAGTGAATAATTAATTATAAATATTTCTTAGCTTATTTTGAAGAAATTGAACCATACTGGCTGCTAAAGTCGAATTATTATTTCACTATTTCATTTTCATTAATTTATGATTGAACAAACAAACAAATCATATTTTAGATGTTTGTTATGTTTCTCGGATGTAGCTAGTGACCCTTTAAGAGAGAAGAATTATTTTCAGTTGATCTTAACAAAAAACATACTGTTAATGAAGTGTGATGTGCGAAAACGATCCAATAGAAAATGTAGCCCCGTTTATTAAAAATATAAGATAAACAAAGGTCAAACGCATTAGTTGATGTTGGTTCTCCTGGCATGGTTGGTGCCCGTATGGTGGGATAATTTGAAGGCCTCAAGGGATGGTGAAAGCACAACTGATTCTGACAGAGTGTTTCAGACCGTAACTGTTTTGGGGAAAAAAATGAGTGTTGATAGATGTAATTCTGCAGTAGTATGACACGAATAACAAACTGTGGCTGATTCTTGTTCTTATTACAGTAGCTGGTATTGGAATGTAGAATACAGGTATATGTATTAGTTGGTGGACTACCTTGTACATGAGTGTGACATCTGTCATTGTTCTTCTTTGTTCAAGTGTGTTCCAGTTAGGTTTTTGAAAATTGATGTAACACTGATTGGCTTCTCTGGATTGTATGTTTGGTTTGTTATAAATCTTGCAGCATTCCGCTGTACCTTTTTCAACCGTTTAATCTGAGTTTTCTGTTGTTGATTACTTATACGATCAGTGTTGCGTATCTGTTTGTTTTTTCTGATGATCTAATAGTTTTCTGTTTTGTGAACGTTATCATTGCATTTGATGTTTTTATGGTGTTTTGTTTACTTGCTGGGTTTTTGTTTTCGTTTTTCATATGTGTTCTTTGGTTGTCTTTCCATCTTGTGGTTTTTGATTCTCCCCTTAAAGTATATAATGCTCCTCTTTTTTAGTCAATCCTTTAAGTTGGGTCCTTTGATGTTACCGCACACCATCCCTTATACATGTCTTCAGCATTTTGTAAAAATCAAAAAATCCCAAGGGGTTTCGGTTATTTAAAAGAAATCATAAAACAGTTATTTGCTACGTCCTTTTATATAATCATAAATCTTAAATGTAAAAATTTTTCTTTACGATAAAATGATTTACTTCTGTATATGTATAGTTAAAGCTAAGTAATCAATTAATCTTTTCTATTCTACATCTTAAGTATTGTTAACCCGAACCTCATTTCCATATTCATTCAGTAAAATTATGGCACATGTTTATTATATGAAAAATCACTTAGTAAAGTGATAAACATTGTACACAAGTTGTCCCTCAAGAAATTGTATGGTTGTCATCTGATATGTTGATAAAGTCTTAACGATATTGGATTTGTCTCACAATGACACAAGAAGCCCGAAGCATCTCGAATCTATCAAAGTTTATCTTAACCTGACTAGATTGTAAGGGTTATATTTCGGCACTCTATTCCTTCTATATTTTATGAATTATTGGTCTAGATCCTCAAGATTAACATTAGGAACTAAAACGTTATCACCATGTTTCCTTTCGACCAGTAGTACATTTTTTGTCAAAATTCGGCGAATATTTGACTGTATGTAATATTGGCGTCACACATCAGCATATAGCTTCGACGTACACCGGGCGTGTTGAAAACTCATGTACGCTGCCAATGCGCTAGTAATTTTGGATGCACTCAACCAGTCAATCATATCTGTAACGTGTGCACAACGAGCTTTAACCGTGTATTTGGCGTACGAAAAGCGTATCTAAGCGTTTATCGGACGTTTAAAAAACGTATGTTGGCGTATGCCTGGCGTTTGTGTAACGTAGATGGAATGCATGTTACGAAGGAAAAAAGTTTTTTGAACGTATTTTAGACGCGTTCCGGTCTTGTCTTGGACGTTCTATTATCAGGTGTTTGTTACAAACGCACCCGCATACGTTTTAGTTCAAGTCGAACGATCTTGAAGCGTATACAATGTGCCACAAACGTGTTCCAAACTTATATGTAGCTCGTTAAATGCGATTGTAGCGTATGTATAACGTGCATGAAGCGTACAGGTATACGCTAGACACATGCTTGAGCCGGATGAATTTTTTATGCTGGTCTATTCGTCAATGTGTGACGCCGGCATTATCCATAAATTGACAGCAGGGCCAGTTATATTGCCGATTTTAAATCCGACGCCTTTTGAATAGATAATGCGACGCGATATGCACGTAAAAGAATAAGCAACAAATGTTGAGGGCTCCATAAGAGGTTCATGTATATTGCATGATTTCTGTCCCAATCAAAAATAGGATTATTTTCAAATGGTAGTTCAAATTGCTCGCCCATAAATTCTGACGTCATGTATTGCAAATCCTATCTGTATTGTATTCATACATTGGTATTTACAGTTTCTCGCCCTGAATGTACATGTCATAACTATATAATCTACATTTGTCGATTAGCAAGCAACAGTTAATAAATCAATCAATCGCTGTAATAATTATAGTAGTTTTATTATTACCCCAAAATATTCCGAAACGACGAACAATCATTGAAAGTTTTTATGTATTACGAAGTAAACGTAAATTGGACACTGGTAAATGCTTCATTCATATTCATAGAAAGAAGAGGCAGTAAATCAAATAAATAGGTTCTGCAAAGTGACTTAACTCGGCTAAATGGCTGAAAATAAACTCATCATAGATACCAGGATTTCAATTTTATATATGCACTAGACGCGCGTTTCGTCTACAAAAGACTCATCAGTGACGCTCGAATGTAAAAAAGGTGAAAAATGCCAAACAAAGAACGAAGTTGAAGAGCATTAAGGACCAAAAGTTCCTAAAAGTTTTCCCAAATTCTGCTAAGGTAATCTATTCCGAGGTAATCTACATTGTATTTCTGAGGGAAACTTCGACAGTAAATAAGCATCTGATTTAACGACCTTAGTACAAAAGCGGACGCCCCTTTTCACATAGTTTTTCCAGTCAGTCGGTGGAATTTCTGGGTGACTCCAAATTTAAAAGAGTGTTATGTATAAAACATTTTCCATCAATTTAATTCATAAACAAAATATATATCATAAGGTTATAATTGATTTTTAAAGGTACCAGGCTTATAATTTTATACGCCGACGCGCGTATCGTCTGCATAAGACCCATCAGTGCTCAGATAAAAAAAGTTTGAAAAACGAAACCAGGACAACGTTGAAGAGCGTTGAAAACCAAATATTCCAAAAATGTTGTGTCAAATACGGCTTGAGCAACTTTTGTTTTGGATAAGAAAATCATTAAGTATTTCGAATAATTCATACTTTTGCAAACAGTAAATTTATAAAAATGACCACATACTTGATATTCATGTCAACACCGAAGTGCTGACTACAAGGTTTGTGATACCCTCGGGATGAAACGTTCACTAGCAGTGGCATTATAAAAAATATAATGTCAATAACGCAATGTAAAAAAATGTTCTCTATTTTTTCTACTACACATTTTTCAATTTCCCCAATAAGTTTGTATAAAGCAATTTGCTCTATGAAGATTTAAAAAAAGTTATTTACAAGCTTCAAATTATTCTAGTCTTCATTAATTGTTATTGAAAACTAACTTGATAAAAATCAGTCGTCGAGTAACTTTGATAGTTATCAAATGTACCAGGATTATTATGATGAAATGGATGCACGAGATTAGCATTAAAATATTAGCAAATCTGTTCGTAGCTTTATAAATACAAACAATCAAATGCGTTCATGTTTATTTAAAAATTTGCTCCATTGCCTCTCAAAAAAATGAAGTTGCATAGACAAAAATATTTTTATACAATGCTTCCGTGCCTATCAAACATCACCTTTCATCCTGAAGGCTACAGGAACTAGACATTAATATCTGGTGTAGATGTTTCTCAATGTGTATTGTTATTGGTTTTCCCCTCTGGAAACCGTCAATGTCAACACTTTATAACTCAGATGGTTAATTAGTGGAGAGATTTTACGATCCAATGCCCATTTTACTAACTATGTCCTGTAAGTGCTTATAAAGGAAGTGTGTTTAAAACGGACGATTAAACGCTCCTGGTTAGCTGTCAAAGCGTCTGTTAAATTGCCTTCAAGGATACTTCTCATTCGACAATTACCATCTTTATCTGTTAGCAGTTTCTACATTTCTCGCTAAATCCCTCTTTCTATTTGTTGAACGTTAGGAATCATTGTTAGTAGAAAAGTATAACAAAAATACCGAACCCTACAGCAAATGTAAAATGGAAAAGTCCATAACAACAGACGAGATCGAAATTTTTCAATCAAAAGTACAAAACGAGCAATTGAATTAATTTTTTAGTTTTATTAAATAACAAAATCTCATACTTCCATGAGGTAGCTGAACATCCAGTAGCATGTATGCCATTCTTTATTTTGAACTAATAAGGCCGTGTACAAACGTGTTTACAATTAGTTTAATGTAAAGGACACTGGTTTCACATTAAATTTGTTCACATCTATACACCTTGTTTAATTACCTGTACATCAGATTTGTTCACACTTGTAAACTATATGTCATTTAAATGTTCATTACGTAGAACCGAATTCAAAGTTTTCGGACAAATTTTCTAGCAGCAAGGGAACGACCATTTGACTTCAAAAAGGGGGGATGGAAATATTCAGATCCCAAATTTGATTAAAAACAAATCTGGTCGTATAGATGATAAAAAAATATTCTGAATCAAGAATTTCCCCATATGGGCTATAGATTTTTTTCAGCACAAATTTTGGTGACAAGTCGAAATCAATTTAAGCATTATATAAAGAGGCAGCTGAGGGTGAAACAAACGCATTTTTTTTCAGGGCCAAAAACTGGAAACATTTTTTTTTCAGGGCCATAACTGGAAACAATTTTTTTTTAAAGCAAAATCCATAGCCTACCACCCCACCTCCTGCCTTTATGTTTTATACTCAACTATAATACCCCCTCCATCGAAAATCAATTGGTTGCTGCCTTATAGGTACGGAAGTGATGCTGTTTTGAGTCTTGATCAGGTGTTAATAAAGTACACGTTAATTTTTTTAAACAAAAAAAAAAGTCAAATTTAGACAACAATTTCTGTAAAGAACTATACTAATAATTATCATAAATATCAGTTTTACTCAAAAAAGTTTCCTCCTTAAATATATACACGGTAAAACTAATGTCCTAAATGCCTAGTTTTGTGTACACTTAACCTACACAAGGCCTATATTGACTATCGACTGTGTGTAGAATTAAACATGATTTAAACTACATGTAAACATGGAGTTTTATCAATGGGAACGCAATTTTGTTTAGTTTATGTGTAAGGCCGTGTTCACACCAAACGCCGTGTAGAGTAAACATGTTTACAATTAGTTTAGTGTAGTGTACACTGATTTTACATTACATTTGTTCACATCTATACACCTTGTTAAGCTATCTGTACATAAGATTTGTTCCCACTTGTAAACTATATGTCATTTAAATGTTCATTACGTAGAACTGAATTCAAAATTTTTAGAAATTTTTTCTAGCGGTAAGGGAACAACTTTTTGACTTCAAAAGGGGGGTGGGGGATGGGAATGGAAATATTCCGATCCCCAATTTGATAAAAAAAAAATGGTCATACAGATGATAAATTTTTTTATTCTGAATCAAGAGTTTCCCCATACATTATAGTGTTAAATATTGAAAAAAAGGTATTTGATCACCAGCATTAAAAAAAAACCAATAAAAACGTACGCGCGAAAAAAATCTGACTCAGATAAAAAAAAATAAACCTCCCCCTTTTTTGAAGTTAAGTGGTTGCTACTTTATGAAAGCCATTTTTATAATTTGCAGTAGTTTGAATTTACTAGAGATGGCTCGATAATGCATTAGAAAACGTTAGCTGCAACAGCGTGCTTACAGCTGAAAAAAAAAGGATTGAGATATTAGGGATCACTACATTTTTATCTTTTCTGTTCGTTTCAAATGGTATTTCTTCTCCAAGGAGTATTTGGTAAAGGAATAAGGTAACGTTTTTTTTTAATTTATTTTACGTGTTATTTAACGGATCTGAGATACTAAACTAACATATCATTTACCTCACACTTTTTTTAGTCATGCATTTATGCGTGAATCGTTTTTTGAGTAAAGACCAGTGGCCATTTCTATTTATCAGTTTTATCAATGGGAACGCAATTGTGTTTAGTTTAAGTATGAGTTACACTAACACAACACCGAATTTAGGTCAATGTGAATATCAATTAGAATTAGTAAAAATACAATGTAGTATACCATAAGGCTATAAGACGGAGTGTTTGATACACACACAGAGGCTGATAAAGTATGTCAAATATTTACCAAAATGCAGAATTAAACTTCTCTAACTTATGGATGTATTACCTCAGTACATAAGCTGTTTTTGCAAAACGTTTCAGAATATTTGTTCCTCAAAGGTATTACACTTCGTATTTTATAATTTATCAATTTGATTTGAGCGTCACTTGTGTTACTTTTCAAAAGGTAACACAATTCTGATGTACAAAATTGTAAGCCCTTTTAAATGTTTAAGATCTATGATGATATTATCTAGCAACACATTTTGAGAATTGTATTTAGTAAATAGCGCTATTTTGTTCTTATTAATAAACTGCAAACCAAACCTTCAATAAATAAATACATAAAGATGATGTGAGAATAAAATTCCAATATAATTCTTCCCCCCACAAGTTTACAAACAACAAGTAAAATTAAATTAGGGTTCACCAAATGTATTGATGGCTGCATTAAAACACACACATCCCCAATACTGTTTTTACGATTCTTGCCCTATTTTTGATGTTGACGTTACTCTCACATTTTGTCACTACTTTTTTTGCTTTGTTTTACTCTCAATTGTTTGCTTTGTGGATGTATACCTTGCCAGATAAGAGAATATAGTTATCAAAGGTACCAATATTATAATTTAGTACGCTAGACGCGCGTTTCGTCTACATAAGACTCATCAGAGAAGTTATACATAAAATTCATCAACATAAACGAATAATATGATTTAGAATATATTGTCACTTACAATAAAGACAAATATATTTGATGACCATAACTTGATGAACCGTAATACATTAGCTTGACATATGGTATTTACTAATGGACCTTATGAATTGTTATTTTCAGATTTAATTTATTTCTCTTGAAAATTAGCAAAGATAAACATCTTACAAACTAATTGTAATAATCTTTTAATTCCTATTTCTGTTTGAATAGTGAAAGTAGTCCAAAATACAAACATTGAAATAACACAGAATCAACAGATAACTATAAAAATTGATATAGTAGTTTGAAAATAACTTTTAATCTATATAATGGTTTCAAAGTAAATAAACAATATAATTGACCTTTCGACCAGAAGAGTTTACGTGTATTACGCTGCACATAAAGATAGTCCAGATTTTAGATGTTTTCATGCCGTTGATTGTATCAGACCCTGTTTTTAAATGTATTGGAATTGGATTAAAATTGAGAGTTCACGTCACGTTAATGACAAGTCTAAAAAGAGAGATGTGTTGAATACGTCAATGAAACAGTATTCCATTGAAAATCAAAACTAAAAAAAAAAGACACGTAAATATTAGACATGTGCAGTGGCCTTAATTGTAGTTTGTTTGATTGGTGAATTAGAAAACACAATTGCTGCAGTCATTTGGTCTTTGATGAAATCTTTTGGTGATCATCTGTCTTATTTTGATATCATAGATAATATGAGACTATTAATATCATATTTGTTTTTATTGTAGGTAAATCGGATGAAGAAAAACCAGTAGGTTAGTATGTTTGATCATTACGAGAATAAATCAAAATTCATCTTGAAAATATTTTGGCACCGGTTTAACATGTTTTCAATGCCGTTGATTGTACCAGACCCTGTTTTTAAATGTATTGGAATTGGATTAAAATGAATAGTTTAAACTAAGATGGGGTTAGAAAAGTTAGGATCTTATGACGAATCTTTCAACTTTTTGATCTTCCATCGACAACTCCTATTATAGAGCACACGTACAGTCATGTTTAACACAATGAACCTACACGTGCTTTAACAATTAGGATACATTTCATGTCACTGATCTTAATTAATTTTACCAAAGCCTCTAATTACATTACAGGACAAGAACCGTCATATTTCGTCTGGATAATGTGGTACTAATTAATTAGCCATGTTAATCGATCAAAAACAATAGAAAAGAACTACATTTATATTAAGCGTAGACGAGGAGTACGCCGAATTTATCACTTAACCAATCGTTTTACTTGAAAATATACAAATGTGCAAAAACATAGTGCAACATGCGTATTCTATACAATTAAAGACTCTATAATGGTCTTGTACTTTTGTTACATGCATAGCAGTATCTAGAATACTCTACATTACAAGCGAATTTTAACTCAAAGGCGTTTAAGTTATAGTTATACACCGAGGGAAAGGTATGTCTGGATAAGAAACCCCGTCGGCCGGAGGCCGTAGGGGTTTCTTATCCAGACATGCCGTATCCCGAGGTGTATAACTAACTTACACCCTATTCTAAACTCTATATTGTTAACATTGATTATCTAATGAAAAAAAAAGATAGCATATGTTTTATTGACAATATCAAACCATGATTTATAAGATTTTGTTGTTATTACATGAAAACCCACTAGTAACCTTTTTGGTTGTCTTCGTTCACACTTTGACAAGTGAGTATGTTTTACCAATGTCAAGGTTGTTTTGCATATTCCAAATAAATCCTTGGGTTGATATGGATCAGCAGGTCAAGGTTTACCGTATCGTGTATTCATATTAAAAACAAAAAAACACGTCATGCTCCTTGTATACAGTTGTCAATATGGAAAGGTATGAGACGGACGACATTAATTAGCAAGCGTTGGATTTGGTAGATGAGACTTATTTAAAAGATAAAGGCAATATTATAACCCAAAGTACTTACCTGTATCAGTTTAATAAAGGTAATCATAACTATATTTTCTATCTTACGGTGTTATGGGGGGAAAAAGCCCCCCCTCTTCTCGAGAATGAATACACATTCATATTCGGACCTACAAAGGGATAAGTGTGTCTGCAATAGAAACCCGACTTCCAGGCACGCTCAGCATACAAAGATACAGATTAAATATTTCGTAACTCCCTCTTTTGCGGAAGAGGGGCTGATCCAGCTGGGGTTCCCAACTAAAAGAAAGGGGTCGGGGTTCCAATAAGTCAAATAAATTGATCTTTTAAATCTGGTCCGACCCCGCGCGGAACCCCTACCCCGGATCGGCCACTGGATAACGGGGGGGGGGGGGGGGGGGTCGAGAGTTAAAATCACCCTTTTTATAATAGAAATATATGAATGGGATAAAAATAAATATTACTTTCAGCAAAGGAGTAATTGAAGGATATTTTTTATTTAAAATAAATGCTTAATTTTTTTTCCTTATTGGAATTTCCTTAAATATTTTTTTTTAATATCTTAAAAGAATTTGTAATGAACACTGTAAGTAATTTCTTCTGTTCATAATATTTAAAGAATAATCAATTTCTATTGTTACGAATAACAATAGACTTTGTTTGCGGGATGTAGAAGCAGGGGTTTCCAGAAACCCCGCTTGTCACAGCCTGTGGTCAAAATCCATTGTTATTCGTAACAATAGATCTATTCAATTTACACGTGTTTCAAAAATAGAAACTGTGAAGTATAACAATAGAGCTGGGGTGTAACCTATTGTTGTCGTGGAAGTATTGCATCGTCAATATAATACTTTTATTATTTACGTCATAGATCAAGTTGGTGTTTTCTTTGGTGTCTGTGTGTGAATGAAATAACACTTTACGAATTTGATGCGTCTGGATCGGTTTTCTGGATATTCTATCTGTAGCTACGCTCAATCCCTTAGATTAAACATGAAACCCAAAGAGATGTACTCTAATGTACTTCAGAAGAAAATCCAACTTTGCTTTAATAGTTTGAATCGTGTGTAATTATTATCAAACTATTTGAACATAGGGAGACCTGAATGTGCTCCTCGATGACGTGATATTGATGTACATCGCGATTTGTCCAATATTTGCAACATATTCTGTGCTCCGTATGCAGCTAATGCAAAAGAAGTTTCTTCCTAAAAAGAATAATTCTGTTGATCATAATAATAAGCGAGTTTCTCTTCTGAAAATGAAATTTAACCCTTGTTTAGAAGAATACATGCTATTTGGGGTTCTATACGTATATATATATATATACGTATAGAACCTATTATTTTGAAATTCGGTATTGTACATATTTTTAGAATTGCCAATAATTTATTAAATTCCAGAACAGAGATCTGTGGACACATGGTTCTAATTAGTCCAAAAGCACCTAGAGTTATAAAAATTATTTTCAATAACGAAATCATTATTATTCGATTTTCCAATTATACATCTTAGATATTAGAGTAATCACTACACATTCTCATTAAAGAGGACATCTTACTTTCGATTTACAACATTGCTTCTCATGTTAGTAACGCTTCGCTAACACAGATCAGACACCACTAACTTTCGTCGGATAAATATTAGATCAACCAATATCAAGGTCTTCAAATGAAGGTCGAATTGAGCTTTGTAGGATTATGGTACAGATCTGAAAGTGCAGAGGGGACACACATTTTGTATTCAAAAGTTAATGAGTATACTTATTCAGTGTTGCTGGTTATGTTTAAGTTTCACAAACTGAGGTCAACAATATTTTGAACTACAGCTGCAAAATAATCATATTGATAACAATCATCTTTTACTCTTTTTTTTATAAATTAAGAAGGAAAACAAATCTTTGTTCAAGTCAGTGAGCCCTTCATAATGAATAAATTTCACAATGGAAGCAAATTGTATATTCATACACTTAAGTATTAAGCTATAAAGGTTGAACAAAAATACCGAACCCAAAGGTAAACTCAAAGAATGAGATATTATAATTTAAAAGCTCGAAAACAGCTGTCATATTTCATACTTCTGCATAAAACAGTTCTTCACAAATGCTACTATTATTGTTTTAGTTCAACACAATACTCTTTCATTTGAAGTCTTTGTTTTGCCATGACGTTCCTCACAATTTTATTTCATTCACATCTATGCCATTCAAAAGTTTATGTTTGAAAGTTCCTGATGTTAAATATGCAAAAGCGACTAGGACGCACGTCATTTATCATTTCCTTATTATAGTTGACATCTTTAGCTTTACATGTATCAGTACCTTTCTATCAGTGCACCACTTTTATTTATAATCTTTTATGTTTCAGTGCTTTTTAAAACAAGTAGGATATCGGGCAGTATAAAGATCATCCAGGGACCATTTTCTGTATATACATCATCATTAAAAGACTCCAAATCGGAGGCGTATCGTTATTTTTCAAATAGTTTCGTTTATAAAGTAAGTAATTGTATTATCTAGTTCATATACATCGTTTTTAATAGGATTGTGTATACATTTCACAAAGAAAGCAATGGTTATATCAAATAGTTTCTCTTATATTTGCATTTTTTCACATTTCCTAACAAATGGTAAAAACACAAATTACTCCTCAATAGGGAAATAATTTGCATTTATTCGTGGATTGCCTATACCGACAAATTTACCCCAAAGTTGAATCCAACGAAAATGAATCCACGGTACCTTAAAACATAAGTTCAAACGTTATTTATAACATTTCAACTATAGAGTGAAGTTTTGGAAACAAGGGCTTAAGTTATACACCAAAATCTTGAAAAACATTTGTAGTGCTTCTTGTTAATGATCGCTGTTATATACATCCAAAATGACAAGACATTTTTGTAAATAATAATAAGTTTTATGACGAGATTAGTATATGACATTGTTTACCAATGTACGTTAACTTTGTTATTTGCATTCTTCATCTATAGAAGCCTATACCATATTGATTCTCAGAAATTGGTCTCTTATCTGACTGATGAAACTTTGCTTATTTAGCAATAATAAGCATCTGAAAGACAGTGTTACCCACTCATGGTTATTTACATGCAAAATAAAAACGGATACGGAGTCAATTGCTTCTAGATTCCGAATGGATTGTTCAGTAAACACTACTGTCGGATTCATCTCGCGTTTTGGCATCAGATGGTTTATTAGTAGTGGGTGGATGGGTAATTGTTTTTATTAAAGTAGACTGTAAATTTAATTTGTATCTGTTACAATTCTCTTCAAATAACAATATAAAGTAAGATGATGTCAATTGCGTCCAAACACGGAAATAAAACATTGAAATATACATGAATGTCTATTTGATTTACGACATTATTTGACGTATTGTGATTGGAGTATTAGAAAATAGATGTATGTAATGCAAATAAAGAATAATTGATGAACTATGTCGTAAGGGTTTTTGTTTCACGATATCGTATGTATGACGTCATTAAATTCATTGAAAAGATTAAGGTAGCAATGATTCATAGATAATATTTTGACACGGGTCAAATTGTGCAATTTCAATTAAATTATTCTTTTATATCATAAGATATTGTGATAAAAAAAACCAATCAATCAGTACATTAAACTTGACTTGTATTCATAGACTTTCTATTTACGGCCACGTGTCGATATCAACTCTTTTATTTTGAATTATTTATCCTACTGTGAAATTTTCGCACAATGATATGCAATAATGATTATCTATATATATATTCACGAATGACATTTCTATTTTTAATGTTCGGTCGTTAGCTATTGCCATTTAAAAGCAAAATGTAGATTTGAAAGTTACAATCCTTTATAGCTCTCTATTTCATATAAAAGCTATTATCAATTTATCACTGAGTTAAAATATATATATATCTGAAACATGTGAAACAGTTGAGATGATTATATGAATTATGTATTCAAAGAATCACAGATTTAAATCTGGTATCAATGATGAGTTTCTATACCAGCACTGGAACGATACCCGAGCGTTATTACACTCAGCACTCAGGAGTCAGTGCTTCTATGTTGAATTATCATTAATACGGTGATATAAATAAATCAACTGTTTCCAAATTGCTTTTGAAATAATAAGGATGTTCTACCCCTGGAATATACGACTTTAGCGATTCTTAAACTTGTTTAACTTTGTACCTAATTTGGGCTTTTTAACTATTTTATTGAATCGTCACTGATGAGTCTTTTTGTATACTAAACGCGTGTCTGACGTACAAAATGTTAATTTTAGAATCTATAATGAGTTTAGGCATGGCTTATTATGTGTATGTGATATAAACTATTCAATATAATAACGACAACTTATTGTTTACTTGAAATACATATCAAACTGCTCTTTTGAATATTTGACCACATTTTTCAGATATGATAGAGGTATTTGAGTTCTGCCTCAAAATTAAAATTATGTATTGTTCTAACTTGATGACAGAGCCTGTTTTTATAAATTAATAAATACATAATAAGTTTTAAATCATCGCAGATATTTCCTCTGTGTGTGGCTTTATATCTACTGACGTTGGTAAACATTCGGTATGTAATGATATATAATAAAGACGGAATATTTGTCAATTGAAATTGATTTTAAATAGGTACACACTACAATGTAGGGCGTTTTCTGTGATGAGTTTATTTATTAACAGCATTTACAACTAGTAAAAAGTAAAATCACAATAATACTGGACTCCGAGGAAAATTAAAAACGGAAAGTCCCTTATAACATTACAAAATAATACTGGACTCCGAGGAAAATTAAAAACGGAAAGTCCCTTATAACATTACAAAATAATACTGGACTCCGAGGAAAATTAAAAACGGAAAGTCCCCAATCTAATTACAAAATCATAAAATAAAACGTTTCAAAAGAATAGACATATTTCGAAAAGCCTGACTTTTATTTTATATGTATAACATGTACCGTTCAAAAGTAATTTAGTTCAAACGACACTGCATGATGAAAATTCTCAAAGACGAGTTGCTAAACACTTAAAAATTCAATGAGTAATAACGTGATATATAATTATCGTTCAATATTCAGCATGTTCTGCCACACTGTATATAGCTATGCCACTCTAATTAAACATGTTTCAGAAAAAAGATTGGCACAATGCATAAAAAAAGATAATCAACTCTCTACAAATCACTACGCAAATACTTAACAAATGAACAACACGAACCTAATTTAAAATCATGGATAATTTTAGGTACCCCGTAAGGGATTTTCATATCGTACTCCACATGTTATGACGATCAAGTCTTTAATCAAATAACAAATTATTCTTTATAAAAGACAAATAAAGTGTAAACGCCTTTTTCTGATCTTTAAAGACTTCTTTTGAAAACATCATAGATAGTTGGCAGAGAAACCAGTAGATTCGGCACAGTGAGTTATTATCTCAAAAAAAAGGATAAACGAAACAGCGTGTGATTCCCATCCTAAAGTAAATAATTGAAACCTCTCGCTTTTATTTTTCTATATAGTACCATATTTAGAAAAGCTATTAAAATAAACAGTGTGTATAAGAGGTTGTTTAAATGGTCACTATTCTTAGAACTATTCCAATCCCTAAATGTAGTTTCACAGGCGTATTTTGTACTTTATCATTAATACAACAGAAATAGCTCTACATCATTTAAATAAGCTTGGAATTTTCTAATATGTTTTCCTGGAGCATCACAGCCTTTGAGTGTCGAAATACGCGACTGGCATTAAAAAAATGGAACGGTTTATGTAAATTCACAAATTTGCGTTATGATAATTTATTCAAAAAGATATTTCAAGTACAATCTGTTCGTGTATTACTTTGCGATTTATTGTTTGCGATTTCATGCGTTTATTTATATTACGAAATTTGATATCTCTAGCGCACTTGGTTTTATTCCAGAAATCCATGCATGTGAAATTTAAAAGATTTATATGAAATAAGATGATGTGGTATGATTGTCATATGAGAACGCTTTTAAACAGAGATCATTGACGTGGATTTTGGCAACTGTATGTCACAATACGGCTTTAAACAATAAGTCAAAAACAATGCGCAAAGCCGGCTAGTAAGGACCCTTCATATACTAATATATAATAAAAAATGATTCAATTGAGTAAACCAACAGCTTATATGTACTCTATGTACGAAAAGAATCAATAAAAATATAAGAAAGACCAAATGATATCCACTCCATTGTACTGTTCTAGAATTAGAACAGTCACATTATTTAATGTGTAAGGGTTAAACAATATTTGTGGGCGCAAAACCCTTCACTTGCCTTGTACAGTGGTACTACTATACACTAGTCTATACAAATTCGAAGCCATGAGTATCACGTACCAAATAAAGTTATTCCCGATGAATATCAGAAACATTTCTAATCGGCCTGTATCAGTATATAATTTAAAACAAATATATAAAATTTTGTATTGAAAATGCGTAGTAATATGAGATATAAACCAGTTTTAGTCGAGGGAAATTCGTTTTGTAAATGGTTACATAAGATCTATTACTCATGGGGAAAATTGTATAATATGCATTCATTTCTCTTGAATTTGAGATAATAGTCTCCATATTTATAGATGCAAAGATCATTGTTTCATGTTATATGACACTTCAATATCAATAGTTTTCTTTTTATGCCTGAATAATTATTTCAAACAGTGATGTTTTATATAATGGAATTTTACCTCATTTTAACTATACGCTTTTGATTTTTATTAAACCCAGGATGACGACACAGTAAAAGATCAATCTATATTTGAGGGTGGAATGTTTTATCTTTGATCAATTAATATTAGTTCATACCAAATTTCTAGTTTTATAAGTATTTCACATCATAAACATAATATTCTTGCATTTGTTTCATTTTCAAAAGAGCATTTTCACAAAAGCCCATGTATTTTTAATCAATAGCCTTGATTTTCATTATTATTTATTCTTAAAGGTCAAAGGGGTAAGGGTATAATATTAAGTGTATCTGCTTACCAATCCAGACAGACTGAGTGTACCCATAATTTCTTCGTGTGTTGTTTAGAGAACAGTTTTATGGTTTTCCTTACCCTTTCCTATTGTTTTTTTTCTTCGATTTGTTTGCACTGCCGTTGTGTTTCTTTGTTTTGTTTAATTTAAACGTCCCTTTGTATTTCATAAACATATTGATTGGCTTGCCATTATATAAGGATGACTCTACCTGCTTGAGTTGAAATCTAAGTTTCTAATTCATAAATGGATATTTCAAAATAACCATTTAACGAATGATTTTTTTTTCTTTTTCCAGATAAATGCAATATTTCATTCAAGTGATTATAGATCTGTATATAATTCAACCATCATCAATTCATTATCGTAAGTATATATTATATGTGTCTGGTAAAAATAACCTTACAATAGTTTAATGTTAAATATTAAAATAGACGTGTAACCAGACATCGTGTGTATCGGTGTACAATTTTAATTAAACTTCATATACTTTCAGTAGAAGAAGGAGCTTTTTTATGGAACCGATTATTTCGCCTCTAAAATTACCAAAATTGTAAAATATTTCCAGCCTTTTCTATACATGAGGAAACTGCACGGACTCCATATTCATGTATTTTCTCCCTAAACAATTTCTGTTTCAGTATAGTTGTCGAAGAACGAATAAAATCGACACTATAGCAATTGTTAGGTCACCATTACGAATTGGTAGACTGATACGATATGTCAATGTCTCAACTCAGTAGCTGTGTGTTTTCGTAACCTTAGATCTTTATATACCAGTATAATGGTCTACTGTATAGTTTTACTGTTTTTTCCTAATCGACAATTGAACCAATTTGTCCTATATGTCATTCAAGGAGGCTTTTCTGTATACGCAACCGACCACACCCTTTTGGAATTCGAATTCTTCATTTTTGTTTAATGCCTTGAACTGTATCTACTTAGAGGATAAACATCGGCTAACTTTTGTCGCCTTAATTTTCACAAGTTGATTTTCTTTGAAATTATGCCAAAGATATTTTTAACCTGTATCTGTATGCAGTCTTTATATCATAGCAAAGTCGATATTTCTGAATGATACATTTCTTTGTAACTAATTTTTTGTCAATCAGACCTTGGAATTTTATTGACAATTGTTCATTCAGTTGATATAACACGCTGGCTTTTATGCATTAAGTTCTTGAATGAGGTTATAGGCGGAAGTAAAATGAGACATAACTTCTTTGCACACTGGTTTCATAGCTATAAATCTAGTACTTGTAGAGTTTCAACAATGATATCTTATTCCAAGCAATTAAGCAAATTCATACTTTTAATCAAGTTTATCATTTATTGCTTGTTTTTTTCATGTTAGGGAGATTAATTGCATTTTTGTTCTGTAACCGTCGCTTGTTACACTCGGGTAATGTTTATCTAACATGATCATATTGTTACTGCGTATCTCTGAACGCAATATTAGCGTTATTGATATCTACAAGAAAAATTCTAAATGTTCTGCCCCCAAATTCAAATTAATTTGAATAAGATTTTTTTTATTATATAAAATAAATGACGTGGATCATTTATGATTGTCAGTGATGACTGGTTTTTATGATATAAAAATAAAAGACTTGGTACATTTATTATTGTCAATGAGACAAATCTGCATTAGAGACCAAGTGACATTGAAATTAACAGCTGTAGGTCACCGTACGGCATTTGACAATCTGTAAAACACAACAATTTAGGGTCCTAAAATGAAAAAATGTAAAACAATTCAAGTGAGAAAGCTTACGGCTTATTAATGAGCAAAACAATATACGAAAACACAAATACGATATACAGAAACAAACTACAGCCACTAAAATACAGGTTTTTGATTTGCATGTATATATTGTAACAGATTCACACATGTTTCCTGGAACCATACCCATAAGACTAAGACATTAGTTTAACAGTACGACATAAAACAAACTATAAAAATCAGTTGTAAAATGACCTTATTCATCATTTAGTATGCAAAATCAATTTCCAATATTGGTACGATATTAAAGAGGCCGACAGAACAACAAAAGAGACACGAAACATACATATCTTCCGTCATTCCATCATATGGTTTATGTGCCCGTCTCATGTCAGGATCTTGTATTTCAGTGATTGACATTTGTGTCTGTTTATATTATATATTATCTATGATAGCATATCATTAGTATATGTTTATTGTTTTGTACATTTAATTAGCAGTTAGCTAACGTATGGGTTTTGATTATTGTTGAAGACAGATAAAATATAATGTTTATGAAAACGAAACAACAAACTGTTGGCCCTATCAATAAGAAACATGTCTTTGTTTACTAATATTCGTTTGACTCAGTATTGCGTATTTTATTTATTTTAACTGGACGTAAAGCAACTCACAATCAAGCAATTATTTTTTTTCAGATCAGGAAGTGTAATAGTGCATTTTACTGTAATATTTAAATCATCTGTAGATATTAAATCATCAACAGCAGAGTCCATAAAATCATTGCTCATCACAGAGTTGGATGAAAGTGTGTTCTTCATAGATAAAAACGATGTAAAAATATTACCAATAGGTAGGTTCTGCAGATGACATCTATTTTAAAGGTTTAAGGTATGGTAAAACTTATTTTTATATCTGATATATTTATTTCTAATGTAGATATCCTTCATGTCCACAGTAAGACACCTATATCATACCAACTTGAAATGCGCCTTTTTTATTCTTCGAAAATACCCAATGTATTAGCCATATCAAACCCTTTCATTCTTATGCAAGTCGATTCCATACTTTAAATTCTGTAATTAGTGCTAAAATGTATTTTGCATGACAAAATAAAACTATTTCTCTTGTGGTGCGTTAATGGGGACAATTATATATATTGGCTTCACTTTCATACAGTTTCAAAGTCGTATTTAATATCACAACAGAAACATATAAGAGTTAATTGTAAAATTACAATCTTTTGAGCTGAACATGAATGGACAAACAATATGAAACACATACATGTTGTATATTTGTTTAGTTCTCATTCATCATATACAGGTGCTAGATTACAAATTATATGTTGGTGATTCAAGTCAATGACCTTTCACAAAATCAGAAAAAAAATTACTTTGTATATAAAGAGTTCATTATAGAACAATGACAACGTAAGATCTTATCACAATCAAATCAGATTTACCGAACCCTAATTGAGATTCCGTCTTTGACATTTGCAAAATCTCCCATAATGAAAGTATTTAAGTGATTAACTTATAACTTGGTATGCATGACTTGGAATCTATAGTCTTGTTTTACCATTTATTTATTTCCCATACGAATAACAATGACCAATTGGATGACATATTCTGTATTGCTCAATAAACAACAAATCTACTGAACTAACGTTCTATTTTATTGAGTGATTTTCTGAGAAAAAAAAATCATTTTAATCGCAAGGTTCTCCCTGGAAACATATAGTTTTTACGTATGAGACTTACTGAAAATAATGACAATACTTAATTGTATATAAATCATATAAACAATAAGAATAAAATGAACATACTGAATAATAAACATAAACAAAAACCCATAAAAGAGGGGAGATCTATTCCTAGAAAGTATAAGGTTAAGGCAAACAAAATTTATAAAGATATCATATAAATATACATACCATTACATGTCTTTTGATTCAATGCCTGCTTGAAAACGGTTCTTTCCCCTATCAGACATAAAAGGTATCAATTTTCTAAATTTGCATATTTAAGATTATAAGTTTAGGTTTTCGCATAAAATATAACAAAATTTTCAGGGTCAAAATAAGACATTTTTTTTTGCCCTGCTGATCCTTAGTTATTAAAACATACAATTCAGAATAAGCATATGGTGCGATTTTAAATGAGGAATAAAATATGAATATTCATTGTAGGGCCTCCTCCAATACATTCGACAGTTTCACCTGGTAAGTATACTTATAATACAACTTTGAAGTTTTCCAATCTAATTAAAATTAAATACTTTAATTGCTCCTGTTCTGAAATGTCGCGCATCAAGGCCTTGATGCGCGACATATCAGAACAAGAGCAATTAAAGGATTTATTTTAATTAGATTGGAAGTTTTCTTTTGCTTTAGCGATAGTAAGAAAAGATCGACAGAACCATAATTGTATCATAATAATTAGACCAAATATAAATATATATCTTCCAACGTAATCACCGATAGATGATATCTTTAGTTCGTAGTGTGCAAGCCTGATGATGGTTATTAAAATCAGAATAAATGAATTTCGAGTTTTTACAAATTATTGCTGTTAATGAACGTGAAACAAAATATGTTTGTAACGTTGTAATGTTATACTACTGTTTCAAGTTAAAGTTAAGGTTGGCGCATGTTAAAACGTTTTAACCCGCTACATTTGTACCTTTCCTGAGTCGGGGACCTGTTTTTCAGAGGTTGTTTATTTATGTGGTTCACAAGTGTTTCTCGATTTATAGATTTGACTGTTGGTTATCCTGTTTAAATTGTTTTAAATTGGTAAATGTGGGGACCTTCACCGATTGCTGTTTGGTGTGCGCAAATGCTATGTGTTGAAGGCTTACGTTCACCTTTAACGATGTACTTAAAAAAAATGAATTGAGAGTTGTTACATTGGAACTCATACCACGTCTTCTTATATCTATATCAGACATTTTGTTTTCATTTTATTTTATTTTGCAGGTTTATGCCAGTCCATAACGTTACAGCAGTGTATCAACAAAACTGATTATAAATATACGTCTTTCCCGAACTTTGCTGGACATAATAATCAAAAAGAACTAACGGATAATTTAGAACAATTTGATGATTTCTTAAATAACCCATGCTATGCATTCTCAAACTCATTCTTTTGTGCTTTGTTGTCACCTGAGTGTCGAAATGGACGACGAATTCCACCATGTCGACAGTTTTGTGAGGGTAAGTTAGCAGATAGTAAAATTCCTCTTTGAATTTATAAAAAAAGTGTTGGTTTAAAGACAAAATATTTGAAATCATAGTCTACTGAAAATAATGATGAGCTATAATCCAAAAAAATACAAGAAGTATAGTCAAAGCCGGGCAAGGAATATATTATTTTTTATGGTTGATGGGGCTCTATTTGTTCGGTCCTAAATTTTCTTTGAAATATTTTGTAGACGTTTGTCTATCATTGTTGAAGGTCATATTCATAATTATTCACAACCACGCATTATAACTCAAAGAAAGTTGTTTCATTGGCAATCATACAAAATCTACATATCTTAATATTGTTTGGTTTCGTTCTTTTGTTGGTTCTTTGTTATCTTATTGCGAAATCGCTGTAAGTTCGGTTTTGAATGTTGAGTTTTAATGTCCTATGGGTATCACTGTTTTGTTCAAATTGTTGTCAATAGACAAGAAATGATTCAATTGAATAGTAATGTAACTCTTTTTATAAACGTTTGAAATTTTACGTGGTCAATAAGTTTAAACCATGGGTTTGTCCGTTATTGCTCATTTGATATCCGAACGTTTGAAATTTCCGTTGAAATCATTGACTTTTTTATTCATTCAATCTTTTTGAACTTCGACATTGTGCTATGGTACTCACTAAATGTCTATTGTCGGAGATCATTTGTTTATTCTTGATTGTCTTTTCTTGTTAAATGATAATGTTAGATAAATTGAACTGCTTAGTTTACGTACTCTGAACTTTTCTTTAACTGGCATCAAATAGTTTTATTTGTGTCATCACTTTCTTTTTTTAATATCTTAACCTTTTTTAAAGGCTGTAATCGTGTTTTGGGAAAGTTCTGAAAACTTTTTATGTACATCACAATAGAATTGCGATGTGATATAAATTAACTGTTCAAATTGTTTGACGTAAGAAAAGCGACCTTTCAATTCGGATTTGTGTCGAAATGTAATTGTCTTTTTTATGTCCTATGGTAAATTAAGTGTAGAACCTGATATTGACTTTCACCCTGTCTAGATAACAACCATTAGTACTAAAATCAGACGGGTCTGATGAGTTCTCTATGGCTATTTTGTAGTTCTATTGAGATATTAAACGTCAAATATAACATTATTGTATTGATCTTTGGTTGCTTTGTGATCTTCTGATTGTTATTTGATCTGATAGGTTTGTAAATTTCCGAGATAAATTCTGTTTGTAGCTATCTTCTATGGAATACGTTCATGAAATCATTAGGAATATTCGAATCTAGATGTAAACAATAAGTTGTAATTGATTTATCTATGCATACATATTAGATTTTGTAGATTCTACCATACATTTTAGTGGATACCGATATCTTTCAACTTGATATTGTCAAACTCTGAATTAGAGAGTTAAACTATCTAATTTTGATAAATGTCTAAGATAAGTAAATAGTTAAATCTTTATATTTAAAACACGTGATCTGTTTTCCATTAACTAAATTGAAAATGTCCAATGTAAAATTATGACATTTTTATGAAAGTGTAGCTCAATAAAGAAGAAGGTATGATAAGGGTACATGTTGTCCCTTTACTTTTGAAAATAATTTAAATACATGATTACATCTTATCAAACCAAAATATTTGTGCATGACATTAGGCAGCTGTCAGTTATATGTAGGTCTATTATTGTAGTTAAACACATCTAATTCAAAACTTCAATATTCTTGTTTTAAACGGTCAACTATAAAAACTGCCGAACTCGTCTCGTTTTCAAAGTCTCTCCTTTATATTTAGCTATGGGCTAAATATAACCCAAAGATATATCTTGTTAGACTATTTCTTAAACAGTAAAATGAACGTAGAATTAATAATACTTTTGGGTAAGCCTTTCGGTCAAACTTTTGTTTTGCAAACGATTTGTAGAAAAGTGACAACAAAACAGGAATGTATACCTAGCGTGACGAGAAATTATATTATCCTATTGAGATCGCGAAAAATGTCAGATAACTTCGAAAGGAATGAACATCTTTCACTTTAAGCAAGGGTCAATAATGGCTTTTATCGTACCTCATTCTTTATCTATCAGACAGAACCGCCTACAAATCACACAGAATAAGACGAACACATTAAATGTTAATAGTGCATCGTAAAGGTATAACGTATATATTTTCTTAAAGCATTTAACCCTTAGATATTCATGAAATAAATCATACAACTCTCAAAGTAAATACTGGTGATTATTTTATAGATGTAAAAGATGGTTGTGTAAATACAACATTCCCAGTTGACTGTGATTCGCTACCAAATTCAAACGATCCCTCAATATGCGCAGTAAATCCTTATAAACGTAAGTATATTACAGTATAACGTTGCAAAATATGGTTTTATCTGATTGTTATAGTTACAAGATGATATCTATGTAAAACATATTATTAAGATTAGCATAAGGCTATTCGTTTAACCGTGATAACTACTCGTTACTACTTGGTAACAGAGAAAAACACAACAAAAAAGTGTACATCCGAAGTATACCCTTCTTTAATATTTGTACATACATTTGTGTATGTTTTACTATCTCGTATTCATTCATTAAGAATCTCTATAAAAGATACGATTCACTCTCGCTTATCACGCCTTTAACTGTAATAACGTTTCTATTGAAAAAAAATCAACATTTCTAGAGTTCTTCTGTGACAATCTTAAAAAATTGCGATGTGACATGACTGTATTAATATTTTCACTATGGAAAACATACATATTTGTGTGTTGACTGTCTGATACTTATTTTAGTCTCTAACATGTAAAACACACTCATAATCTTATTTCAACACTTGAACAAACTTTCTAATGGAAACCACACCCTCTGTGATTAAATTGTTATAGTTGGAATATTCTGCACTTTTATTTTTTTAATAATGGTTTGCAGACACGAACTGGTTTTTATGTTACGTTTTTTCCAAAATGTAGATAACCTAATAGTATAATGTATCAATTAACAAAACGTGTTATATTTTACAATTGCAAAACACATCTCGATTTGTTTTATGCTATTTACTAAATGTATGATAAACATGATAAAGTTTACTACGGTAATGTATTTGAATATAATGGAGATGAATTATACATGTAAATCGGACTTTCAGACATCACTAGACAGACAATGGTTGTTTTACCGGTACTTTCTTGTATTGCAGAACAAATCTAACCACTGTTTGTATAAAATGAAATATTATAATTTTCGTTTAGCCCGATGATGCTGTAGAATTAAAATTATGGTAAACGCTTTATACGTTTTCTAAGAAACCTTGCATTATTTTTTTTGTGTTAGTCTGACTGAATGTAAATTCGAAAGTGTCAACTTAAAAATTCGTTAAAATTCTAAATCTTTTTATCGATTCATTAAAATGCCAATACGTGACATAAACCTTTATGTCTTTTTCAAGTTAAAAAAATCCCGAAATTCTCAAAGCATTTTGTTGAACACGATTCTTCAGCTTGATCCACGTTTATATATAGCTTAAATATATACATATTTTATATATAAAAAAAAAGTAAAAACACACTCATTATCTTATTTCAACACTTGAACAAACTTTCTAATGGAAACCACACCCTCTTTGATTAAATTGTTATAGTTGGAATATTCTGCACTTTTATATTTTAATAATGGTTTGCAGATACGAACTGGTTTTTATGTTTATCAATAGACCTTATTTGAATTTTTTTCTTTCTGCATTGTGGATTGTTATTCTTATTTGTATGTAATATCAAAAGTTGATACGTCTCTAATACAAATCAACATCTAAATGATACGTATTTAAAACACAAACGCGTTAAATAATATTTAAATATCAAACCAGGAAAGACAGAGTGTTTTTTACTGTTTCAACAAGGGCGATTATATACAACGTGGACACTCTTTTGACGCACCTTAAAATGCAAATAACATTTATAATCATAATTTAAACACTGTAATGAAACAAACAACCCCCCCCCCGAAAAAAAAACCCCAAAAAACCAGGAAAAAAATAAATAAAAACTTGATTCGATTCAAATGAACAACGACAACAATATTTGACCGAGGTTAAAATCTCAAAAATAGATTTAAAATATAAATCAAAATCGAATGCAGAAAACTCCCAAAGCTACCTTCAGTGTGTAAACTTGCATTACTCTCTTTTACCCTTCAATTGGACTTTTATTAACCAAATGAACGACAACTGTATTATATATGCTGTATTAATTAGCCAATACAAATAAAATCTTTACGTGTTACCATTTTCAAAATATGTGATTAAAACTGGGTGGGAATAGTTGCGGATTTTTGTATGAGAAAATCGATGTTTAATAAATAATCTGTATGTCTTTGATACAAATAGATATATTGAGAATGATCTATAAAATGGCAACTAACCGACATGTATATTTTTTACTAAACCCTGGTCAAATAAACTCATCATAGAAATCAGGACTAAATTTAGTTTACACCAGACGCGCGTTTCGTCTACAAAAGACTCATCAGTGACGCTCGAATCCAGAAAAAGTAAAAAACGTCACATAAAGTACGGAGTTAAAGAGCATTGAGGACCAAACTATTTTCTCAAAAAAATTTATGATAGTTTGATGCAAATGGCTATATATATATATAAATTCATATATTTCATTCTAACTTTTGAGATTATTTGATAGCACCTATCAGGGCAAACAGCCTCATAGAAGTTTTGTTAACCTATTATCCACCCTCTAACAAAAACAACTATTAATGGGTCGTCACCATTATCGAATTATTTCTAATTATATTTTATGATTTAATTATTTAGCTGCCCATTGTTATGAATATAAGAATGAAAGCTTTGCAAGATGTTGGAGTATGGGTTATAAAACTACAGCTTTTCCTAATTATGCTGGAGAAATTTCTGAAGGAGAAGCAGCCCATTATGTGAATCTGTTAACCTCAATCGATGACGCCACAAGATGTTATAAACATGCTTCCTTACTTGCCTGTTCAGCATTCGTCCCGAAATGCACTGGTATAGAAGTCGTAGGTCAACACACTATACCACCGTGCAAAAGTCTATGTAAAGGTATCTGTCTTTGACTTTAGTATATATCAACATTCGTAACACAATTTACGGGGAGTAGTATTAAAACATACAGTATGCAGTCTGAAAATACTGGAAAAGTGAAATGCTTTAGGCACCAATAGCCTGTTGAACAACTCATATACTTTGTAAACTCATTCAAAAATAGGTATTTAATTGTGGTACATTGAAATACATGAAATAACGTCCAATTGAATGAGAAATTGTATGAAATGGTTGAATTTCTAAACCCGTTCGCGAGATCAAAATAATATGCTGTGCCACCGGTGAACCACTTTGAAATAATTTATTGACAGCAGTCAGTTTGCACATTCAATAACGTTTCAAGAAAATAAAAATAGGATAACATTACAATTGACAGATTGTTTTAAAAAGATTTTAACATCTTAATACAACACTACACCATTTTGAGTAACCATTAATTTCTTATAAGAATAATATATATAAAATTTTATACAAGTTCAATTAATAGTTCTTCTTGTTTATTTTGATTTCACACAGCCACAAAAGCTGGATGTGAAGTATTTATGAACATATTCAGCATGATATGGCCTGAAAATCTTGACTGTGACGCCCTACCAGACGCAAATGATACATCTATTTGTATTGGGTATGCCGAAGCACACGAACCTAGAAAGATTGGAGGTAAATACTCAATTTAATATCATATATATATATAGGAGTATATCATTTCGTCATTTTAAAGCACAAATGTGTATTTCAGGAGGGAAACAAACCGCCTATGCTAGATCATATTGTTTTCACCATTAACATGGAGGAGAACATTTTGTTTCTATACAATTATTTCGAACAAGAAAAAAAACTTCAATTATTCAAAATAAATGCCAACAGGAGTATAAACAAAAAATAAATTAAAAAAAATATTGAATTAAAGGTCGTGACGATTGACATTAGTTATAAAGATCATCACTTTAAGTTTGTCATTTCATACGTTTTCGGACTGTATGTTATGGTTGTGAAACTATAGATGTGGTGTTCCTTATGGAATCTTTTTTTGTAAATTTAAACATTCAATAGTAGCATTGCTTGGCTCCCCAGTCTATGACAAAATTTCTTCTTACACTTTATATTTTTTCTGGTTTGCTGTTCGTAATTTTGTGTTATACTTTGATCATACGTTAAACAGAATACCCATTCTTAACTTAGATTTACATGAAACAATTATAAAACAGTTGAAACAATAGTTTTTGGTTTTTTCTTTTGGTAATTTTTAACACGGACACTGTTTAAGTATAATAAAACATTCCTTAGAAGATTAACACAGAGAGAAAATCAAAAGAACAACAATGAGTTACAGCGACATAATAACTTTCAATTTATCTGCACCCGATATGAAAAGAAAGAAATTACTTTGACATACTTTTATTAAATTCATGGTTATTTGCAGCGTGTCCCACAGAGCAGTTACGCTGTGACACGAATGTGTGTATTCCGTCATCGTGGGTTTGTGATGGTTACCAAGACTGCAAAGACAATTCAGACGAAGAACTCTGTGGTAGGTCAAATTACAGCTTCGTCGCTACTAAAGCATATTGATGTTTCCCATATAACTACTTTGAACATTATTTTATATGCGATCAAAATTATTGTTTTTAGTATTTATCTTAGTTACATAATGAAACTTGCAAACATGTTATTTATTTGCCTTTTTTAACTATTTTGATCTAAGCGTCACTGATGAGTCTTATGTAGACAGAACGCGCGTCTGACGTAGAAAATTATAATCCTGGTACTTTTGATAACTATTAGTGACCAAATTGTTTTTTTTTGTAAACATTTGCAAAATAACAAGATAAAACCACATTTTGGTAGAATAAATGCAACAGTAGTATACCGCTGTTTGTAATTCATCAATCGATTGAGAAAGAAACAATCCGGGTTACAAACTAAAACTGAGGGAAACACATCAAATGTAAGAGGAGAACTATGACACAACAGAAACACAACATTCAAATGTAACACAAACAGAAACGAACTATAACAATGGCCATTTTCCTGAAGTACGACAATGATGTTTTTTATGGTTCCATTCATCTTTAGATGGCATTATTGACCATTCATCTGGCAATAATGGCAACTCTTTTGAAAAATCAATCTAAAGTGCAACACTTCAAATTGAGAAATTGATATGCATAAAAATTCCAATTAGTCGGATTGTCACGGAGATTTGAATTTAATCAGGATAATGAACAAAACAATAGGGAAATCGCATAAAATACAGGGTAGTACGGAAGATTGAACGTCTACTGTTATACTTGCATCCCTCGCCATGCCAGTCACTATTATACAAAAACACACTCGGATAATTACATATCATACCACTTTACCGGAATGTTCTTAGGCTGCGACAATATTGCAGTGAGTTCACACACACAATCATTCAACTAATTTGTAATCGATGTGGACTGTCAAACGTATGTGAGATTTATTTCATTCGTTCTTTCTTCGAACTCTTTTGTGACGATACCGTTTTCGGTTGATATGAAAAAATAGTCTTGTGATTGCCAATGAGACAACTATTCACAAGAGACAGAATTTAACAATTATAGGTCACCGTACGGCTTTTAACAATGTACAAAGTCCATACCGCATAGTCAGCTATAAAAGGCCTTGAAATGACAAATGTAAAACAATTCAAACAAGAACACCAACGACCTCCTGACTTGAAACAGGCACTGTAATGATACAAATATTATATATTGAGGTTAAACATGTTAAAGGATTCCTAACCCTCGCTCAACCTCGATTGAGTTTGTTAACCATAAAGTTGTGTCTGAATGCATCAATTGGAAACTTTGTGCATATGTTCATTTTGATATGACCTTATTATATATATAGAATTATAATGCATGACAAAATTTGTTGTTGATTGACCCTGTAAATTGGATAGAGTAAACAATGACTGGTGTTATATTGATATACATTTCGGTTTACAGATTCATTTCTAGCAATATTGTCGATAAATTAGACACACGAAATATGAAACAACCGAGGTACATCTTTATTGGTGTTACACATTCATGTCTACATATGTATTTTTTAAACGTATACTTTTGCATTGTGAGGGCTAATATTTTATACTTTTATAGCCAAGTGTCCAGTAGGACAGGAAAAATGTCATCCAGTTTCTGGACAGTGCATAGGTACCAATTTAGTATGCGATGGCGTTGGGGATTGTTATGAAAATGTCGACGAAGCACAATGCAGTACGTATATTAAGCTTAGATATTGCTCATGATATTACATCGGAACTTTAAAACTTGTTACTGTTTAAGGGTCCAGATATTTGTTTCATGTTTACATTCTGACCTTCACTGTTTTATTTAACATGATTAAGGTTTGATATGCGGTATGCGATTTTTAAAATCGATTAACTAAGTCAGTAACTTATTCTATTTTCAACAGTGTTATAAAAACGGAAAATAATATTATATCAATTTTATAAGATTTTTTGATAAGCGCACTTTTACTTTGCAAACAATATTTGTTGTATCTTCCGTTGTCTTATTCGTTAATTTTTAATCCATAACAACCGCTTGAAATTTGTTGAAAGATACCTTTCAGAAATCATCTCTTGTATATGTGCAAGCTTCGTAAGATTATTTTTTTTCATATTAGTTTGATAGTTTTATAATGATCACAAACCTGCAAAGAGTAGAATTGCATAATTTTGACCAAATGTCCTTAATGTTACATGCCAAATCTTCTTAATAATGTAGATATTCTGCATGGTCTTTATGATTTTGTTTACATTTGTTTTAGTAAGACTTGGAGATGGTACAAATTCAGGCATCTTACTAGTTAAAGATGGTGTTAGTTCCCATTGGCAGGAGGTTTGTTCTGATAACTGGAATGCAACATTCAGTGATATGGTCTGTAATCAGCTGGGCTACAAGTACGTTTATTTGCTGTGTGTGCCATTTCTAACTTACATATCCCATAAATCAAATTATTTTTTTTTATTTGGAGGATCTTGGTTTTTTTTCAAATAAAATTGTTTCATTAGAATTTTTTAAATAAAATGCTATATACAATATTGCTTTATATGTAAGATTATATCAAAAAATGTTTTTTAAATAATCAAAACAAGTGTTTAACTTGTATTGTTTTTTAAAGTCATTTGTAAATAATTTAAGAAGATTTGCACCTTAACGCGTTTCCATAAACACAAAGTAGTATTTTGCTGTTCAATAGTTATCAAAGGTACCAGGATTATAATCTAGTACGCAAGACGCGCGTTTCGTCTACATAAGACTCATCAGTGACGCTCAAATCAAAATATCTATAAAGCCAAACAAGTACAAAGTTGAAGAGCATTGAGGATCCAAAATTTCACGGCTAAGGTAATCTATGCCTGGGATAAGAAAATCCTTAGTTTTTCGTAAAATTCAATGTTCTGTAAACAGGAAATTTATATAAAAAAAAAATGATAACATTATTGATATTCATGCCAACACCCAAATGTTGACTACTGGGCTGGTGATACCGTCAAAATTTTGGGTGCAAAAACAGACTTAATTGGTAATAAAATTTCAAAAACTTATTACTGAAAAACTACTTATTGTAAATACACAAGTTGTTTACAGAGTCGGGTTTTATTATACCATTTTTTAAATTCATTGGTTTTTTTTTCACATGTATCGCGTGTTTTACAAATTCGTCCGAGATTTCAACGAGACTGATACAAACATTGCAAATCATAGAAATGATTTTCTTAAAACGTCAACAGTTTATATCAGGATTTTTATTTTTATTTTTCTTCGATTTATCTGCAAGGATTCTCCGTTTTGAATTTTCCTTTGAATGCGGTTTTATAAATGTTAATATTGAATATATATATATATAGATATTGAATAATATCACTTCTTTGTTTGTAGTTCATATTTGACATTTTTGTGTGAACCAAGGTTTATATGTTAGCGAATATCGATGATATTGTATTGTTAATATCTTAGTCGTTACTTTGAAGTATTAATTCGTATCGTTAACCTATTTTTTTCAGAGATACGAAATCATTTGAAGCGACAAATCCAGATCAAAACCTAAAGTCAATTATTCATATAGATCTGAAGAATGGTTCTGACACTATGGCTCTTCAATCCTACCTACAAAAATCGTACGTATCATACCACCATAAAATAAATTTATCAAAGATACCAGGATCAAAATTTTGTACGACAGACGACAGTTTCGTCTTAAAAAAAGACTTATCAATGACGCTCGGATCATAACATTGAAAAAGGAAAATTTGAGTATGAAGTTGGAGACCATTAACGAACCAACATTCCAAAAAGGTTTTGGCAGATTCAGATAAGGTATTCTCTTTCTTGAATAAAAAAAATCCTTAGTATTGGAACCTTTTTAATATACACTAGCATGTCAATACTCACAACAAAAATCCATACATTTACCATGTTTACAGAGAAGCAATGTTTTTTATTTATGTCTTATACCATTATAATGTATATAAAAGGGAGATAATCAAAATATTTTTGTGATTAAATGATGCTAGGAAATATGGAAAAAGTTAATTTTCGGTCCGTTAGTTTATTTTATAAGGTTTATTGGACTTCATTCTTTTTACATTAGAATTAGGTATTACTGTTAATAAATGCTGTATACCCCCATTTATTGACATTAGGTTTTCAGGTCTGTGCGTCAGTCCGTCCGTTCGTGTGTCTGTCCCGCTTCATGTTAAAGGTTTTGGTCGGGGTAGGTTCAAGTTTTGGTCGTTATAGTTTTTGATGAAGTTGAAGTCCAATCAACTTGAAACTGAGTACATATGTTTCTCATGATATGATCTTTCTAATTCAAATGCCAAATGAAAGACTTAACCCCATTGGCACGGTCAACTGAACATAGAAAATGATAGTGCGAATGGGGCATCAGTGTACTTAGGACACTTTTTTTGTAAGTAGTTCATGCAGGTATTGCTAAGTCTAAATATCCATTGAAGATATGGCAATTACATATTAACTTAAGAATTGTAAAATTGACAAAAATCAAAATGTTTTTTAAATCGGACATGAAAGCTTATGATTCTTTAAATACACATTTTATATATATATATATATAGTATTTAGTTTGTTTGTATTTTTCAACTTTTGATAGCTAACAGGCTATGTGTTTGTTAAAAAGAAAAAGAACAATACGATTGATATGTTTAATATCCATAATTAAATATAATGAATTCAATTATTAATTCTATTGAAACATTTTGATATTTATTTATTTTAACGTGTTTACTTATAGTGTTGCTAGCTGTACTAGTGGAAAAGTTGTTCGGTTGTCTTGTGAAAATGCAGGTAACCAACTATTAACTTATTGTGAAAACATTAAGTAATACACACTATGGATGATCAAGAGGAAACATTGTTTTGACGATCAATGCTTTTTAAAGAAGAAATATGATTGGAACAACACCCCTTTATTCTGGGTTTGATCCCTCTTCCTCAAAATAACTAAACTCTATCCTGATACAACATCAGAAGAAAAGAAGTTTTACATGTTTCAATTATGTTTCGCTTTTAATTGCACACATAAGTATTAAAGTGAGATTGATCTTTCCTTTTAAATTTTAATAAAATCAAATTTGAGAAAAACGACAAAGAACAGCATCCAAATCACAAAAATATTGTTTCTTCTACATGACAATTCAATAGACAATTTGTTTTTTGTCTTCTTTATATTTGAATGTGTACCCATACTTCTTCAGTAAATAAAGAATATTTACAAAAATGGGTTTATCGTGACTAGCAGGGTTGATAACACATATCGATTGCGTTTAATATGTAGCAAAGTATTGACATAGATTATGTGATAAAATATAGATTCCTATTAACTGTTATTTCAGTCTCTTGTTCCATCCCAACGGATGATAACGGCACTGTGTTTTTTTTTCATTGTTTGAATTTCCTTTTTGATTCTAGTATGTGGTAATAGACCGGCAAAACATCCGTCTCAGTTACGAATTGTGAATGGAGATGTAGTCGACCCCGGAACATGGCCTTCCCAGATTTCATTACACGGCGGTGAAAATGAAGCTTATTACTGTGGAGCAAGTTTGATAGGCCATAGCTGGGTCATGACTGCTGGTCACTGTGTAGGCGGGTAAGATATTTTCATTGTTTGAATGTTACTGTTTTAAACAATATATCCAATTTAATGTTGAAAGGTTTATGCGCGTAATACGTAATAAGGCTTTCCTTGAAACTTATTGAAAATATGACGCTTGCAAAATAGATGAAATACACGGTATGTTAATTTTCGCAATATTCCTTAAAATATTTTTTGGATAAAGATTATTTTGAAACTATCAGATGGCTGTTGAATTAACAAAATGTCCGTTAATACATTAAGAAACAGAAGCCGGATATCATAATCGTATAGAATAATTATAACAAAATAAGGAATTCACAAAACAAACATGTCAAATACAATTTTAAATATGAGTTCTAAGTAGTTTAACAGTCTTTCAAAATCCGTCAATATTTATTGAAAGAGTTCTAACGTTTTCCAATATAACGTTATGTATGATCTCAATTACTTTTAAACGGTCTTGTAATGTCTAGATTATCACAAATTATCACTACATACTTATTTAATTGCTATTTAGAAATAAGGATGCATCGACAATAACATTGAAGATAGGAGCAACTAGGCGATATGCATATTCAGCGTATCGTCAAATCAGAAAAGCTAAAAATCTATACCCACATCCAGAGTACAACCCTATCACAGTGGACAATGATATAGCATTGATAGAATTAGACGAACCTGTTTATTTTAATGACTACCTCCGGCCTATCTGTCTACCTGATCGTACTCATGTGACACCAGCAGGAACAAGATGTTATGCGGTCGGATGGGGTAGAAAAGATGAAACAGGTAAATGTCTTGCTAATAAAATGAAAACTGTTTAAACCGAACCTCTTCGGATTTTGTTCGTTTTCGGCCGAAGTTCAGTTTTATTAGGTTCACAACGCATACACTTTGATATGACTGTGTTTTAGAAAGTGTTCGGTTTATACAGGTTTTCGGTTTATACAGGTCTTCGGTTTAAGCAGGATTCGGTTTAGCTAGGTTTCACTGTAGTGTTGTCAACATAAAAGGCTGTATTTTAATTGAGTTGTGTTATAATATACATTAATGACATTAGTTCATGGCAATGTTGCTGTTTGGATTTTTCTCTTTATAAAACGGTATATTTTAAATCAATTGAGACGTATTAAATACATTTCCTTGCTTAGTGTATAGCTTACAATATTTAATTTCAAAGAGAAGGACTATAGGAGAAGATCTTATTATTTTCCTGTCGTTTAATGTGTTTGAGCTTTTGATTTTTCTATTTGATAAGTGACTTCATTTTGAATATTAGTTGGATAAACTACCATTGTTGAATAAACCATTATTGAAATGTTGCATTATATACACACAAAGTTGTACATGTTGTATAAAACATGACATAAGTTAAGTTTGTTGAACCAAAAAATTCCAAATGAATACTCGTGAACCCTTTTCATAAAGATATGATGTTCAAATTAAAAGGAACATTTTGAAGGACTGGAAAATTAGTAAAATAAGAAAAACACCGGACTCGGAGGAATTTCTTAACGGAAAGTCTCTAAGCCAATGGCAATATTAAACGGTCGGATCACATCAAGCGAATAGATAAAAACGTTCTTATTTTTGATTTGATATAGGCATTTTCTTACCAGTATATCTGGTTTTAAAGCTAGCTCAATCATTTACTTAGAGAACAGTCTCATCAAATAAGTGATACAACAGTCAACATTGTTTGATAATAGTTATCAAAGGTACCAAGCTTTTTGATTTGATACGCCAGTCGCGCGTTTTGTATATTTAAGACTCATCAGTGACACCCACAATATGAACATTATTAGCAAACACGCAAGAAAATAACTCAAAAAATTACTAGAGCACAATAACACAATGACGGGATGTATAAAAAAGGAAAAAAAATGTTGGCATGGAAATAAATCATAGTTTTTCCCTAAAGATTATATAAATAGTCATAGTTGGTTGCTTCATTGTCTCTAATAATACTGGTTTCAAGGTGACAATTATGATATTTGTAAAATATATCAGATTTTTCCTGTAAAGTAAGGAAAATATATATTCAGACGCAGGTTATGTTTCAAAATCTAAACAACGAAATGACCAAATTTTCATTCTTTAAAACGTTTGCTCTGATGTGGTGTACGTATCAATATTCCAAAATTGTTATTTTTCAGCAACTGACTATGAAAGAGCATTAAAGGAAGTTAGTTTGAACATAGAAAATTGGGATTCCTGTAAAAATGCAATAGAAAACTCTCCAGTAAAGTCATCTTACAAACTGACAGATAATATGATATGTGCTAGTGGAGGACCTGACCATGATGCATGTCAGGTTAGAATACTCTAGATGCTTCATTGATTTCCACAATTGAAGAATAATTAGCTACAAAATCAAAAACAGGAAAATTCAGATAAACGATATGGGTATTAACTTCTTATTTGAAGAAAAAAATCACAATATGATTTTGTTTGTTTCTATCATTTATATGAGCGGAATGATGAAAAAAAGGTTTCGGTATTAGGAGTCAGTTGGGTTCAATTATGAAAAAACGTTAACATTGCTTATGTTTACTTGGCTTGCAAGTAAATGATTTGATTCATTTGAATCCGTATTCATACCAATTTCAATTTAAACTTATCCTGGGGATGCATTTCGCATATGCCAACCATTTTTTGCAATTCAAATGAAAAGAATGTCAACATTTGTTACGTGTAACATGAAAGTTTGAAAAACATTTGTATCAAATATAAAACATTTTATCGATTGAGCAGATATCTACATTGACCAAAGGCTTTCCCATCTAGGTGATATCTACTTATTGATCTTGTTACAGGGTGATAGCGGTGGACCATTATTGTGTTCCAAAAACGCAACACTAGATACTTGGTACTTAGCCGGAGTTATTTCGTGGGGTATAGGATGTGCAGTAAATGTTCCAGGTGTATATACTGAAGTACCACTGTATGTCGACTGGGTCCGAGAGACTACGAAAGGGGCTGTTGGATGATTTCAAACTTTTATTTTATTTTTATCATATACACCATAAACACCATAACGTTATTAATTGACAACTTTACTACCCGGATTAACTATAGAACAGTACTAGTAGAAGTCGTTATCATGGACAATGTTATAGACAGCGTCTACTTGTTCTTACACATTTTTTATTGGAACACGCACTATACTGCATATAGTTATACACATATTGATATTGAAATTGTGCATGAAAATCTCAAAAAAGATCTTTATACTATACAAATATTATTGATTATCTAGTGGGATATTGCAGTATGGAACTTTGAAATGTAAGAACACTAGATACAATGACGTTTGACAGAATGGTTTGAAAGATTTTAAAAGTATTATAGATGTAATAGATGCTCTTAAAATTGAAACAAAATAAAGAAATCATGTTTAATATGATACAAATATCGCTTTTCTGGATGACCATGCGGTCAAACCCAAACATTATAAAAGCCAGAGTTATATAAGACCTTATCATGTGATGAACTGTAAGATGAAAATAGACTTACAAAACTATAACAGTAATAATATAATAAAGCGCCTAATAAAAACAAGTTCAGGTATTGAAAGCATCTTTTAACTGCTGAACTGTTTGTATGCATGGTTGAGTAAAAGTGAATATTAGATGGAGAGATGCACATGAGTAAGCAAGTTTTAAAACAATATTCAAATTTATATGTTTCAAATCATAGTTATCATGGTTACCTTTTCATTTGTATTTCATTTCTCATAATGTACGTTATTTGTTTTACTATGGACACAACACATCACGAAATTTGATAAGTTTACAAAATCAAACTTGTTGGTATAACAGATATACCGCATACATTGATGCACAACTGTATTTTAAATATATCAGTGCAAATCAAAAAAATAAATACGATCAATTGTGAGCTCAATTATCTACAGGTCTTTAAAGATTTAGAAGACGTACAGGTAAGCGTATTAAAAGTTACATTTCTGTTTGATAACTAATGATATCATATCTCAAAAAGCGAGTTTTCTCAGTGCAACCAGTCTGTATACTTGTTTTGCATATTAGTTTGGTTGTTTTAAATCTTCAGATGAAAATTATATCGATGGCATTTTGATTTATAATCATGTGTCTTATTTGAAAAATCAGTTAATGTTGTAGAATTATTCTGTGAATATTATTTATTCTTGCTTTGTACATAATATTAACAAACGATTAAGATTGCATTGTTTTATACCCAAAATATCATAAGTTGTATGTACCGTTATTCCTTCATCTAATAAACAATAAATGTACAAAAATATTAGTTTATTCAATATCTCTTTTCAATCCAACTACCTCTTTGTGTCTTGACAGCGTGCTTGCTTTTGTTTTTATGGAGGAAAGGATATCTCCGAATAGTTCATAATAAGACTAGACAATGTGTTGTTTTCACGTTTCTGTTAGTATCTTATTCAATTGCTAGTACTCACTTCAAATGAAAAAGGAAAGCCTGGTCAGCTCGGGGTCAGAATAGTGTGTCAGTGTATGGTAACATGTATGTCTTTTTGCGAACTTTAAACATGCGAGCTGTTACATAGCAATCCTCTAACTTCTGAGACGTATGCCTTTCAAATATAAGTAGATGACACAAGGGTGCATTTCTTTTCCCACTTCCCCCCCCCCCCCCCCCCCACTTGAATTACCCCCTATAATGAACTCATCATAGATACCAGGATTCAATACTTTTATTTTCGGAATTCGTATACAAAAGTCTCATCAGCTCAAATCAAAATGATTAAAACAAAAATGAGTCCACTGTACACGGATGCCCCACTCACTTTGTCATTTTCTATGTTTAGTGGACCGTGGAATTTGGGTCATTACTCTAATATGCAATTAAAATTTGAAAGATCATATAATAAGGAAAATGTGTACTGAGTTTCAAGTTGTTTTAACTTCAACTTCATCAAAAACTACCTCGACCAAAATCTTTAACCTGAGTCGGGACAGAAGGACGGACGGACGCACGGACGAATGAACGGACGCACAGACCAGAACACAAAATGCCCTTCTACTTTCGTAGGGGAGGCATAAACAATAGCATCAAGCTAAAGATAATCCACATCCACAACTATCTACCCCCTATATCCTAAAGCGTGACATCTCCTATATACACTTATATCATTATTGACAATGTGGGGAGTTTAGTATGGCGCTCATTATCACTGAACTGATATATATTAATATATGTGTGTAAGGGGCCAGATGAAGGACGCCTCCGGGTGCGAGAATTTCTCGCTGCATTGAAGACCTATTGGTAACCTTATGATATTGTCTGTTCTATGTCGGATTTTTGTCTCTTTGACACATTGCCCATTTCCATTCTCAATTTTATTGTTACGCAAAAAGTTCGAATGCATCGCCTTTGACAAATTAAAATATGAAGGAGTTTTTGAAAATTAGTACCGCACAACCATGTCATTTGGTTACTAAGTACTTGACTAATTTGGTGTCCATTCTTAATGAGGATATAAGAAAGAAGATGCTTTAATAGTATTTGAAATTTTAATAATTCTAATAAGCATTTCCTAGTTTTAACCATGACTACATGCTCCTGGTGTGACAGATACATCATCAATAGCCAAGTCGCTGTGGTATGACGTTCCTGTTCTACCTTCAATTTGGAACTGAAAAGAAAATACTTAAACAGTGAAACATGTTAAATACGTTACATAAGTTTCTACTAAGGTGAGAGAAAATTAAAAGATAGGAGGAGTTTAAAGGTAATAGTGTGTATATTATGCAGCAAAATACATGTACACTTCAATTCATAGAAATGTTGTGTTTGGTGAAAGAAACCTATACAGATGACTTTATTCTTAATGATAAATACATGTACATGTAGCATAGAAAAATCATGACTCGCTATTCCACGACTATCAGTCAGAAAGGGTATAGTAGCAAAATTGCGAACAAAATGCTTTTTAGAAAAGAACGTATGACACTGGCAATGCAAGGGTTAGTCTTATGCAATATTATAACTAGTAACTAGAATGTGCTATTAATAAACTTACATTGAATGCATGGGATCCACGAACATTAACTTGAGTCTGCACGTGCATCCATTTGTCACCGTGGTCACCGTGATAAGACCTAATTGCATGTTTCCTACTTCCGATCAGCAGTTCAAAATAGATATAGCCCATTTCATGACCATACATGTTGAACCATGCTGAGAAACAATAAGTTCCAGGTTGGTATTGTGGGGAAACAAGGATGGCGTTTTTATTCGTTTGTCCACTGGATTCCAAAAACAGATAATGTCCTGTAAGAAAATGTACCATCTTATGAGTGAACATTTAAAAATTGCATGCAGAATTTATTACAAAGTACGTGCTGAAGCATAATTAGACGATATCAAAAATGAAAATAAAGTCAGTACATGTAAATCGATGTTAAATGCAACAATCTGGACCAAGTAATGAGGGAAGATTCCAAAAGACACAATAATCAATGCTTAGATTTTTTATAAAGTTTCACAATTTTGTCCGTATTTTTTGGACTGAACTTAATTTAATTGATCTTCGAAATTTAACATGGAGCTGATGTACTATTAATGGATCAAAAATATAAAAAAAAAAAATACGAAAAAAAATACGTATAGAAATACCCGATAACACAATCAAATATACCTCCGCTAGTTCCACTGTGGTCGGCATGTGGACCAGTGTTTCGGCTAGGTGTACTGCCCATACCAGTTCTCCAGTCAATATTATCACCTGTGGATTGTAACCATCCACACAAACCAGCATCAAAGGAACATGTGGCAGCTGTAGAATAAAATGAGTATGTCTGCAGCTGATTTGTATTTTTTTGGGCATTAATTTATGTACCGTGTTACTGATAATTATGTGTTTATTTTAACATTTAAGCATTATACGACCGTGTGACATGGCGGCTGCCACTACTTGAGAAGGATTTTTACAATCCAATAAACTGTTGCTTGGTATGGGTTGCTGATATAAAAAAAAGATGTGGTATGATTACAAATGAGAGACAACTCTCCACATGAGACTAAAATGACACAGAAACTAACAACTATAAATCACCATACGGCCTTCAACCATGAGCAAAGCCCATACAGTCTTTTTGTTATGTTTTAATGGTGTTTTGTGGACTTATTTGTCTTGATGTTGTTTTTTTTTATTTTTGCCATGACGTTTTCATTCAACTTCCATCTTTAAATGTGAATAACTCCCAGTAATCTTTAGCCTTTTTTGCAGCATGAATAATATTTTTACGTTACAAAGGCTTTCCTGTTTTTACGCCTCCCTAGTATTAAAAATCATATGCGGGCCCATTGTATTGTACTTTATATCGAGATGAGTTTTAAGCTTATAAAATAGTAACATGAAATTAAGTATAAGTTTTACAACATCAATTTTGTAGCTATATTAAAAAAAATGCATAAACTTACCTTGGTTTGTTATAAGAGGATCTGCAAAAAAAAGTACGACATTATTTACAAACCGTTATTGTATACAAGAACTATTATAGAAAGGTTGTGGATATCAAGGCATCTTCCAATTATACCGGAGCAATTTTTTTTATATTCAATGACGAATGCGAACTTCATACACTAGTGAAGGTTGTGTGGGTATCAAGGCATCTCCCTTTTATACAAGAGCATATAATCTTAAATTCCATGCCGAATGCGAACTTAATACACTAGAGAAAATTATGGAATCAAGGCATCTCCCTTTTATACAAGAGCATACAATCTTAAATTTCAGGACGAATGCGAACTCGATACACTAGAGAAGGTTGCGGATATCAGGACATCTTTCTATTATACAATAGCATACAATCTTAAATTTCATGACAAATGCGAACTTGAAACGCTAGAGAAGGTTGTGAATATGAAGGCATCTCCCTATTATACACGAGCATACAATCTTAAATTTCATGACGAATGCGAACTTGATACACTAGAGAAGTTGTGGACATCTAGGCATCTCACTATAATGAAAATCATACAATCTCAAATTTCATGATGAATGCGAACTTGATTCACTATATTCAAACTAAAATCATTAAATTCAAATGTTATTGTAAACGAGCCTGGAATTAACGGATTAAGGTGGTATGGGTGTCTTTCGCCATCTTGGATTGTAAAAAAACAGAGAATCTAAGGTCCAGATTTTCTATTAAGTTAGCAAAATTAAATCCAGGAATGTATTTATTTATTGTGAATTATCATTTAAAAGAACTAATTTATAAGAATATAACTAATAAATATTAATATTTTTACAAGTATAAAAATAATTTTTGGTTGTTTTTAAATGTTTTCAAATTGGCATTTTAAGGGGGGGGGGGGGTAACTCTAAAACAGTGCATTTTCTGAAGGATTGTACATGGAATTTTTCTATTTTGTATTTTAGCCGGAAAAAACTCACGGTGACCATATCTTTTCTTTTGATATTTTCAAAGCATTGTATGAAAGCTATCTTTTCCTCTTTTATTTTACAATTCTATCATTTTGTTTAGTTTCTAATTACAAAATGGTGTTTTTTCCTGTATAATCCATACAAAATGTGTCATTTTATCACCACCTGTAGCTTGAGAAAATGCGCGGTGACCTATCATTCTTATTATATTTTTGAACATATATCAATAGATACTAAGTTTTGGCAAAGTATGAACAAATTCTATCATTTTTATTTTAGACTCCCATACCACCTTAAATGGTAAATTAAGAACATTTATGAACATCGTGCGTCCGAGGCAGGTCAATTGATTTATTCTAACCAGAAACCCTCAACTCCAAAATAGTTGCCAAGTAACATTGCAAAAATACTAGAGGAGCAATATCACGTTGAAAAAAAAACCAAATAGAAGAAACTAAATGAGTCTAAAGTTTCGTTGCTTAATGGAGTTTTTGAAACCTTATTTTTTTTATTTTTTTTTAAATTGATAAAAATAATTAAAATCAAAATTGATAATTTTAACAAATAAATCTAGCAAATAATTTCGTTGGGCAAAGTACTGAATATGATAGTGTCTCCAAATAATGTCTTGGAATTATAAAATGATATATGTTGATTGATTGTACCAACGATGAGCATGGAATATAATAGAAATCCATTCATTTGTTTAGAGAATTTCCGTTTTCAAGTTTCCTTGGAGTTCAGAATTTTTGTGATTTAACTTTTTTTTGCAAATATATGTACCATACCATTCCTTAAAATCACCCGTGTTACAATAAAATTTGACATCACAATATGAAAAATTGACCTCTTATTAAAAAATGATAACTAAAAGTGATAATACCTTTATAAAACTAACATAATTTTAAAAAGGTTGAACAATTTTACTTTTATTGGAACTTAGGTAAGGGCTCTTAAATTACAAATGTACCTTTTTCTTTAATAGAGATTATCGAAAATAAACCACATAATTTATTAAATATATTAGTGTAACTGTGTCCTACTGTTTCTCTTAAAAAAAGTTTTATTTTGAGGTTTAGACAATATTACAACAGTTTTAAAGCTTTCTTTAATAGAGATTATAGAAAATATACCACATTATTAAATATATCAAAGTGTGGCGTTAGTGTAACTTTGTCCTATTGTTCCCCTTAAACAAAATGTGTGGGTTTAGATAATATTACAACAGTTCTATCATGCAATATAAGATTACATAATAACCATGATTAACACATCTCATAAAAAAAAGCATAATGAAAAAAAGCATTGCTGTTGGTGATCGACCAACAACTTTATCAGTATATGTTCTAAATGTACAGTAAATGACTTGTATTACACAATATCTTACTTGGTGTAGAAACGTGAGAAATATCTGGTGCATGAGTTGATGCGCCAGGTGCAGCTGTGACTGTTCCAACACTTCCTCTCGGTATACAACCATATAAAATCTGAATTTCTTTGGCGTCAGTTTCGCTCAGTCTTACTCTTTGTCCAATGGTTACTCCACTTTGTTTCGGTTCAAGGGTCATTTGATGTCTATCAATGGCGAATGCATAGGCTGGATAGTGCATAACTGATCCATAATCGTATGGCATACCCAAATGATCAATTTGTGTGCCTAATTGGTACTTGTCAAAGTTTCGTGCATGAGCTGCAAGCAAGAAATATTGTAAACATACTACTTCTTTTAATTTATACAAAAACAGAATACTGAAAAAAATTATTTATGCTATATGTGGCTCGAACATATGAAATAACAACATTTTGGTGAAAAAACTATGTCAATGTTAAATAATGTTTGTCATAACTTCAGAGAATATAAAGCCCTGTTCAGTCAATTTTATACCTTTTTCTACTAAGTAGTATCTCGAACACGCTGCAACTACTCTATTTTATTCGTGTATAAACGGATTTTTACATATAAGTTATTATCTCCCATACAAAAACAACACAAACACCAAATCCAAAATCTAGAAATAAAGTACGTACTGACAGCCATTGCACCTAGGCGGTTTCACTTTTTGCTAAATCAGCAATGAAAGTTCATACATGAATTCAACATATTCATAAAACACATAAAAGTCATATAACTTTTGCTACTTGGTTTTATTCAGTTGTCCTGTTTGAACTATATGGGCTAAACGTCGGAAAAACACACCTTAGTCTGATGGTATATTGAAAGTTAGAAAATGATTGTTGAAAAAAGCTGCGTCAGAAAAGTTGACATATTATGCTTTAGGTTGCGGTAAAATACCAATATCGCATTAGGGAAAACATAAGTCAACTGTACTTTGATTTTTATTATATGTAGTAATAATAAAATGTTGTGTTTACTTGTTTGAATGTTCTTCCAGTGAACTGTGACGTAGTTGTCTCTGTCTGCTCTGCTTTGTTCGTGCCAGAATCCTAAACCATGAAGGATTTCATGCATGACTGTTCCTTTTCGTAGACATCCGGTACCTAATGTGACGTCAGATCTGCGTGTACTGTGATAACCAATAGGTGTGTGGCATCTTTAAATAAAAATTGTATGTATCAAATTTCGGCACTGGTACCTTGTTCAAATTTCATCACACAATTAACTATATACTTAGGTTGGGTTTAGGAATTTGTGTCAGATGTTCGAACTCTTTAGTTGTTTCCCCCCTAAAAACAGGGTAAAATATTTTGACTCATAGCACTCATTTTTCTTTATATTTAAGGCATCTTTAGCTCCTAAAAGATAGTTTTTCAAAATTTAAGCAGATTATATTTCCTTTACGATTTGATATTTCAGAACATGTTTACTGCAATTTCAATATGGAACAGACTGAGACCATCTGTACCTACCCACTTCCGTAAGTAAATTGCATATATCCATGTTCAGCTTGGCGTGGTTGAAAGTCAATGCATTTCTTTCCATTTACTTTTGTCTTTTCCATAATTTCGTTCATGGCATCATGGAAAACTTGGACGTGAGAAGCTTGTCCTAAGTGCACAAAAAAATAAAATTTTTTTTTAGGGAATCGAAATAAAAAACAAGGGAACACATTCGTAAATACAATTTAAATTTTCATTAATTTCGCAGTATGTGTAAGGTATCTTTTTTTGAACATGTATTATTAATGTAACAATTGACAATATCCTGAGGCAATTTACTCACTCGAATGGACTGCGTCGATGGTCCATGGAACAACACCATGTGGCCAGAGAAGATTGTGGTTTGCAACAGCATTTCTCAACTATACAAAAAAAAAGATGTATGCACTAAATATACATGTTCATATACAAGGTTATATCATAAAACATGTCTTCCAAATGTTGTAACTACAATCCCATTCCTTTTTTCTTGAATTGACTACCGAGTTACAATTATTACTTATTACAAGATGTGTACTAACAAAACTACACGAAGGGTGCCACACGCTGAGCTAAAGCGGCTTACGCTTCCGTAGAAACTTAAATTAACCCAGATTTTCGGTGGGGTTTTGGTTGCTCAGTTTTTCGTTTTCGATGTTGTGTTTTGTATACTGTTGCTCTTCTGTTTGTTCTTTATTCTATATTTTTTTTTAGCCAAGTCAGTTAGAAATATAGACTTATAACAAAATAGTTGAACTAAAGACTAGTAAAGTCTAGAGTTATGTCCCTTGTTGTAGATTAACAGTCTTGATACAATAAAATGGTTTCAACAAAGGTACAAGTCGCACTTACATATGGCTCTTCTCCTGGTTCTATCTCTATATCTCCTTCAAAAAATCCTGCAATACAAACAACCCTAATGTATATTGCTAATGAAATATTTTAACAAAAATGGAAATGTTTTTTACTAACAAAACAACTTCAAGTCTTTATTAATGATCACATATTTTAGTTAAGACGTATGCGACCGAATTTGAAAATAACCTTAGCTTGCTACCAACAACTTATACAGTGGTATTAAAACAATACAAGCTTTAATAGGATTTCAGAAATAAGGTTTTAATAAAGCTATTATTGATTTTAAATTTATTTTTACGGTTTTTGTGTTAATAAAAAAAAAAGGATGCGCATTATTCGACTTCATAATTACCTGCTTCTTCTGGGTTCTGGTCTGAAAAATAATAACAGTTTGGTTAAATTTTTATATTCAATGGTAAATAAAACATTTCTCGTAATTGATAACATTAGTATTCTTTATATTGTTATTCTAATTTTCTTTTTAATTATTATTATTATTATAAATAAATGTTCTTTTGAATTGTTATTATAATAAATAAATGTTCTTTTGAATTATAAGTATTATTGTTAGTATGGTGTTCTTTTAGATAATTATGATCATAGTAATTCATAGTTTCTAACTATAGTATTTTACTGTTATAATAATAGTTAAGCTCCTCCCTAGATTCTTACAAAATTTGGCCTTGACATGATAACAGGATTTATTTCGGTGCAAACACCTTTAACCATAGATAACAATGTAATCTCTATACCTAACACATGCACAAAAAGTTCAAAATTTGGCAGATAGGTGTACACATTTGACCTCGAAACACGGTCGTAATTCATAACATTTATTTTGGTAATGATAAATCAGCACATTTCTTTTGATTTACTAAACTAGCATTAATAATAGAAAAGAGAATGAAAAGGTGAAATATGTCAAAGAGGAACAACCCGACCAAAGACCAGAAAACAGTTCATGGTAACCAGCTGCATTTTGCGCAGCGAACTCACTATGAAGAACTTAATAGTTCATAGGTGTTTGTATAAAATATCAATCGGTTCATTAGCAGGTGGTTATCCTTCTTTCGGATCTCAATAGTAAAGAATTTGTACACACTATCATTTGTGCAATAGACTTTTTTCAACAGGATTAACCCTTTAAGTTAGTTCGTCTGTTGTGCTGTTACGCAACTGTCACATGTAAACCTCGTCACATGCTTGGCATGTGCCTATCTATATTCAAGGACCTGTATTCTATTTGTTGTCGTTAGTGTATGTCGGTCATTTTATTTAACTTTTTGTTTGCTGATTTACAATAAATCAGATTGGTTTATCTTCATTTATTTATGTTTTGCTATTTCATAGATGACGATACGGTATAGTTATTGTTTGTCATTTGTAAATGCATATACATGTATATATAACAGTATGTATAGGTTATATTTCTTCCGTAGAAAGTCAGGAATCCGGTTGTTATTTTTCGCTTTTTACTCTGATCAATAGCGTTTGATTTTATCAATATTTTATTTTTAAAACTTTTTAAATTTTTGGAATTCGGTACTTTCGTTTTTGTTTCATAATCTGATAGCGTGTTGTTCCATACTGAAAGCAGCTCTATGAATTGAGAATTGAGAACAACTGTTACACATGTAACAATAAAAGAACTGTTGCTTATATGCTTGATCTACATGTATATGCCATTTCGTGCTTCTTTGTAATATATTTGTTTGTTTATTAGGGATTAAGATTATAGCACAATGTTTACTGCTGTATCCCTATTTTTGACATGTATACCTATTACATCTGTTTGTTTAGTTCATGCGTTGTCATTATAAAGGAATTTGATGCGATCGTCATACAATTAAGAGGTTTATCTAGCTATAAGACCAGGATTAACCTGTCATTTTCTAAATAAGAAAATGTCTGTACCAAGTAAGGAATGTGACAGTTGCTATTCATTCGTTTGACGTTTGATGTATGAGCTTTTAGTTTTGCCATTTTTTTAGGGACTTTGCGTTTTGCGTTATCTTAGGAGTTCGGTATTTTTGTGATTTTACTGTAATATTTTTTGGTTTGTTAATTATGCAATTAATTCCTTCACAAGAATGGAACTTCAATACTGATATGTACCAGACGAGTGATTGACACAGTCAGTGTCTTTTCACATTTTCACATTTCCATGTTGACATTGCATATAATACTTCCATAGTTTCATTTCTCAGTTCCCATTTAACTATTTTTTGTTTCAAAAACATATTTATATTAAATATTATATATTATAATATATTAACTTGGAACTAAGAAAATGACAAGTTGAAAGTTGTACATATGGAATGGCGAAATGACAAAACCAGATAAAGTATAAAAAGCACTCAATCACCAGATAGTACAAGAATAGAAAGATAAAAACAATATTATTATAAGAAAAGACTCACCATCGACCTAGAAAAAAATGAATAAAATATCACATACAAATTTGGTATTCAGTCTACCATATTGATTCTATTAAATGTAATTTGATTATGTTAACAATTATAAGCCATGGGCAATGGACTTGGAAAGAAAGAATACTATATTATGAGTTCAGCTGTAGTATATAAAATCAGAATCCCCTGTGCGAAAAACAGTACTTGCAGAATATATCTTTGAAGAATGAAAGGCTATCGCAAAAGCATCACACATATTTTATTTTGATCGATATCAAACATTGAAAAAATATACGCAAATGGAATAAAAAGGACCTTGAAACAACAAGTAATGTAAACTGACTTAATTTTTTTTAAATTAAATGATAGGAACTAAAAAGGATACTCATAATTCAGGTAAAACAATTATGAAGAGTTATTTGAATTGCTTACCTGCACCGGTACAGCTAGTACCAGAGACACCCCCAGTGATAGAGCGAGAAAAATGTTCATCTTGTCCAAGCAAAGTGAGACAACTATCTGAAGAATCGAATCACGAATAACCTATATAAGATCGTGCCCTACCAAGATAAGACATGACAGAAACATTGAGGTACTTTAAGAACACTTTGTAATTTATAATGATCACGAAAGGTGATAATATTTTGTTTACGTTTATTTGTAAATGAATTTAAGTCTTAAACAGTCATTTTGATCTTAATAACATCATCTGAAATGTCCCTAAATTACTCCGAAGACATATTCAGTCTTTTATAGAACTTAATTATTTGTAAAGTGCACAGCTGAAAATTGAGTACCTTCTCTTATGTCGAAGTGTTGACTCTTTGACAAATTTTCCATTTACATTCTCTTTCTATTTGTATTTATTGTTCACATACGGAGGTATGATTTCAACTTTACACTCTTGGTTTTATAGCTCCCTTGTTGGAAGCAACCCTCTATCAAGGAAATCACGATAGGAAAAACCGTCTGAATTGGGAGATGTATACTCCGTATGCAGCCGCTGATGGAAAGTTAAAAGACTTTATTGAGGAAGCTGGCTTGTCATGTTTTGGATTTTTTGTCAGATTTTCGGAATCCTCTGGTTTAATCCATTTGAATGCCTTGAAACATTTGCCCGGTGACTTCATTTTTCTTATTGAAATCTTTCACATGTATAATGATAAACCATCTGTTAAAGTCTTATAAAATTTTAATTATTTTTAATAGTTTTTGAGAACTTAAACTTGTCAATGATAAAGCTATGAAAAGTCAAAAGAGAATATTTTCCCGACAAAATTTCAATGGCTTATTTCTCGAAAACAAGCACGGTGATCTATATATTTTTTTTTACTGTTTGGATTCCTTTATTAGTCCCCTATCAATATAAACTAGTGTTTTGAAAAGTTAATTACTGAGAAATTAGTAACCGAGAAGCCAGCTCCGTTAATATGTTTGGCATACGAAGCTAAACAACTTGATCAAGTTATTACGTTATACTAAACAACACATTTTTTAAGTACGCCGACAGACCTTTATGTACATACGTGTAAATTTTCATATCAAATACTATTTAGCTCTATATATTGTGTAATAGATTTTCTAAGATTAGAACTTTATAATTTTTGGTCAAGTTATTGTACCTAAGAGATGAGTGAGTGTCTAGTTTTCGATTACGATTGCTATAATAGAACGGTTAAACTTTTCAGTATCATAGGTACAAATTGAGGTCAAGGTATTGCCTTATGTACTTGTCAAAGTTCTTACATGCATTTATGTAACTTACTTTGAACAAAGTGGTCAAGTACATTGTATCACATCGCGTGTATACTCTTTGCCATAACAACAACTATTTACATGGCTTGGTTTTAGAAAAATTTAATAAAGAATCTCATATATCATGTAGATAGCGAATTTCCTTATTTTTTTTCTAGACTTACAAATCTAGTAAAAAGTAAAATCACAAAAATACTGAACTCAGAGGAAAATCAATTTGGAAAGTCCATAATCACATGGCAAAATAAAAAAACAAAACGCATCAAAAACGAATGGACAAGAACTGTCATAAAGTAAGTGTTATAAAAAAATACTTTAGGTTATTTACAAAAGTAGTGCTTTTGGGAAAATAAAAGAAACACATTGCGGGAAAAAGTAATTATCGAAAATTAACTGTCAGATACTATCATTAATTCGCCTCTTATTCGCCCTGTGTTTAATTGCATTGTAACGCACCAAAGGCAAAGATAAAATATTTAACAACTGCAATTAAACCATTGTAGTGGCGTCAGCTTATTAATTTACCGTGGATTATTTTGTCTACGGACTCATGGTTTCTTTTTCAAGAATCAACGCTTATCCATTGTATCTATTATTATATATCACATAATCTTTATGTAATTTCACATATAATTATTATGCAACCTCACTATATTTTTCAAAATTAAATGTGCACTATTTGCTCATGCGAAGGTAATTTCTCAAAACTTTATAGGATATGCAGTACAATTATTACAATATTTATCTTACCTCCTTTACATTTCTAGGAATGTGATTGATTTAAAGCGCCCTCGTCGAGAACGTGTATATTTAAACCTAACAAGTTGTTATTGTTGGTATCTGTTGGTATATTGTTGGTTTTGTAGAATCAATGGAAGTAGTTTCTGAATGCTAACAGTATTAAAGACTTGCTGATTTTGATAGGTCACTAGTCAAAATTTCACACGTTAAGGTAGTCAGTAAGATAAATTCGTTACATAGTGTGATAGTGACCTACATTTGTAATACGGTATATTTGAGGTCAGTAAATTCCATATGGGGATTCGAGCTTCGCTCTCACCACATATGGAATTTACTGACCCCATATATACCGTATTAGGTCACTAGCACACTATATAAATAATAGTATGTATTTGCACTATTGATGCTCTTCCAGATATTCACGCTAACGTTACTCTTGCTTTCAAATTGGGCAAGATATAAACACAAAAAAACATATATTCAACTCTTAATGGAAACTCTTTTTGTGATTGATATTTTATAGATTTCTAAACAAGACGCCGTGAAATGTCCCTTTTTCTATTCTTTTATAAGCAAGTATTTCTCACACAAGTTTCGAAAGAATATCTGCGTGTTCCAAAGAAGAAATAGGCGAAAACGTATATAATTCGATTTTTTTTTATACTTTGCAAGTATAATGTCTTGAAATGTTGTTCAGAAAATCCAATCTGTTGCAAAGATATAAACTAAAGTATAATTGTGTTAAATTAATTTCAAAAGCCACGAGGCTTATCCATGACATGGTTGGATAAAACAGAAAATGATCATGAGACGTTGGATAAATAAGAAGATGAGATGTTCGATAAAAGTCAACAGAAAGTATCAAGGGTATATAAAAACTCAAAAAGTCTAAAAACAAACGGCAATAGAAAGATTTACGACAAAAGCACAAACAACAGCTAGTCTACATAAAAAAAAACACTAAATAATGAACAATTGGGTGTCTAATCTAAGAAGCTCTTGGATAGTAAGAAATTCTATTCCACAAATGACACCCGTGTATTAAAGCGCAAATTCGGTGATAAGTTCAAGATATGAAAAATATTACTACTAACTAAAAGTAGACACCTGGGGTTGAAGTCATAAAATTTTGCTCAGTGCTCGGAGCACAACAATTGTGCTCGAAGCATGAAATCGAGCATTTTGCTTGGTTGATTTTGGAATAGGAGTAAAAAAAGCTGACCTAAAAGTTAAATGACTTCAAGGCCTGGATGATGAATATGGTACATGAACCTGTGGCGGAGTGAAATTCATTTGTTTTTCTTTTCATTCTCACTTTTTCTTTAAATTAGCAGAAATACTAACATAGTAGAATATTTCGGCACGAGCACATTAAAACACAGATACAAATATGATATGTAATCTTACGACACGCATAAACGTGAAGATTATGCCTTATAGATAGGTGCTCAGTGACATTTGATTTGTATACGTAATAAGGTCATTATTTATGACAAGTATTTGTAACATTTCGTAAGCACATTTCCATTTTTGGCAATATGGTATCAGTAATATTTTTGGTAATTCACCTTGACCTATTGATTTATATTTACATTTCAATTTTATATCAGTTTCTATTTTTGTTTGCGCAAAAACTGCATACATTTGTACTAAGCAGGTATGTCGAATTCTCCATGAGGAAAGGGTACGCTAGCCTACGATGCATTATAACTTATAGAATACGAAGAAAATACTTCCCTCCTTTTTTTATTTCATAATTTTCTATTGAGCACATACTCGTCTAAATTAACACTTAATCTTGCACTTTTCAAAATGGTACAAGAAAGTAAGAAGTCAACGGGCGAAAAAAAGGATAAGAAAGATTGATAAACAGATGCATACATTTCTAGAAACATACAGTAGCTCAACATATAAGGATAGCCAGATTTAACACAACTTTTGTGATGATCTTTTTTCATAATTTCTCTTAAGCTTTGGAATCGGTTGTGTTTTGATTTGTCAATAGCTATAACGAAACGCATGTCTGTCGTCATACATTATAAGAGGATTGATGAGTTACACAAAGCAGTAAGATTGATGGATTGATTGTTATTTGCTTAACGTCCAGTGCCAACTATTTCATGCTTAATCAGGACGAGGTAAAATGTACAATAAGTACATCTAGGTTATATAATAGAGGCAGTCAGTAATGAAGGTGAGGAAAACAAAGACTGTCACTTGCAAAGGAGGGAACATTGGGTGTGAACATAACTTCCGTCTTGCAACAGGCCACCCTTGGACTCTTCATAGAATCACAGGACTTTTTAACGTACAGAGATTGAGGCACTCTCTCTACACTCGGTATCGGATTTAACCTCTCCGTGACATCAGTAAGTAGTTTTGATTTCACGTGTTTATCAGTCGTTATTATAAATCAATTTAGCATTAGTGCTTTCACCACATGTAGCAAAGAGGACGTTAGGATTTACCGCTTCAAAATTATTATCTCGGTTTTTTAAGTGTACTTTTTCATTTTCTATTAAACATTCAGCACGACGCCGTTATTACCAAAATTTCAGAAGGACAATTTTACCATGAAAGCTGTGTAGACGTTTTTGTTGATACGTACAGATGTTTAACTTATTTCTTAATATATATACTAAGTATGTAGATTTATATACTAATGAATTAGTGTTTACTTTAAATTTGAGTTAAAGTATCGGCGTTGTCGTGCGACCTTCTATTTTAAAAGGTCGTTGATAATAAAAAGCCATTTACTGGTTTGAAAACTGACAGGAAAACAGAAGACTATTTTGTAATGTTTTTTTTATGTTGTTGTCTTATTGATGCTTACATTGCATACACGTATGTTTTTTTCATACATGACAACAATTGTGAGTAGAGATAAAGACAATGTTCAAAGATCTTATAACAATGTACAAAATTTAAACCTTGACAACTTTTGTTCAAAGGACCACAAGGATATCATTGATTATTTACATCATGATTTACCAGCTCTTTCAACAACCTCTTCGAGTTTTTATATCACATTTGTTTTAAAATTCATATACATAAGTATAGACACATGAAGTCTAGAGTCAAAATTCAAAACCAAAATGTTGAAATCTTTGTAAGAATTTGATAAATTTTCGTACAATCAACGACTTTAGTTTTAATTTGTCAGTAAATCTTAAGTATCAATTCCTTGTATAGCAATTTAGGAATTTAATCAGTTGTAAATTAACCTCTACAAATGTCAATTTATCTTGAAAGAAGCCAAACTATTTATCAAATGAAATTTATTTTAAGATGCGGCATTAGAATGGAGATAACTGTATTGTATTTTAAGCTTGGCCTTCGTAAAACTTGATTTTACTGTCGCAAATATCCGTTTACATCTCCGCTCCGCGTCGCTAGGTAAACTCAATTTGCGACAGTAAAATCTACGTTTTACGAAGGCCAAGCTTAAAATACAATACAGTTATCTCCTAATTTACATAGTCGTAACTTTATAAACAGATCCTGATCAATTGCACTTTTTTTTTTTAAACTTTTCTTCTCATTGAAAATAATAGTTTTAAGAGTGTACAGCATTTGGTAATAATTACCGTTAATCTTTTTTCATGCTAGGTCGTTTCAGTTTGATTTGTTTTAAAATTATCTGATTTGATCAAATGAAAATGTAATTATGTACATTTGTGAGTTCTTCCAGTATCCTTTTTTTTTATAATAACACTAAGACAATAACAAGACTTGTACAGAATCCCCTCCAAGTTCGCCAATAGACACCATTGTGTTTCTGGTCTGGTGTCTTATTAGGCGAGCGCCGATTTGAGAAAAAGCCTCTCGTTAAGGTTTTCAATGCACCTATCTAACACACAGCTAATTTTGGTATCGATTGAAAGAAATACTTCTCGTGCATACGATTTGGGTGGTCGTCAAAGTTCCCTATGGCCACGTTTCTTGCAAATCTCACGAGAACACAGATATGTCGAAATACTTTGGATTATACGGTGACATTTAACATTGAATATATCGACATTGTTGTAAATATATTATTCATTTTTACCGAAGATATTTTGACTACATTCTAAAAAGACATCGAATCCAAAAAAAAAAGAATATTTTATGAATAATTAGTTAATTCAGAGGATTAATTTGTCAGACCAACCCTAAAATGTAAAATAAAACTATTTTTTAAAATTGTCAGGGTCAATGATTGATTAAAACTCCCATATGTTTTATTTGTATAAATTCCATATACCTTGAAAAGATTGCGACACACATCGAAGCTCAATGATGGATAATAAATCTTTGCCGACTTCTCTTAAATCTGCATTATTAAACGGCATTCCGGATATGTATCGTGTTTATCCCAGACGCTCAAAATGTATATAAATCGAGTATCTAATATGCACAAGAACATTTGAGTTGCCAAAATACAAGTCGTGTTTTAACATATTACTAAATAAATATTCGTATATATGTTGCCGAAAGACCATTTTAAGCATTACTAACGATATTGAAGATTCACCGTTAAAATCAGTTGAAACGGGAAGAACTAAAATGAAGATATTTGTTGAGTCATCTCTATCAACAGACAAGGCAAGTAGCATTAACTTTCCCATCCAAAGATCAGGACTAGAGACCTTTGCAGATGTGATCCCAAAGTACAAGTAAAATGCAAATCTGGGCAAGTTGTAAAAGGTCACTTGAATCCTGAGCTTGTGTTTAGACGTGCACTATCTCTAACTAAATGTAAAGATGACGTATCTGTTGAAACTGTTTTGTCCTATCCAATTTGTCCCGTTCCCACTGCATTATTTCATGACGATGGAACTATGAGGACGACAAATAAGTCTGATCTTGCCCATGAATTGGAAAATTCAGTAGGATCAATCCCTAACATTCCTCCATTCGACCACAGTACTACCGTACTAATAAGAGATGGCATGAGCTCAGTTCAGTCATTTGATGTTAAAAGGATCTCCAAATGTGGAGACTTGGCTAAATCTTACATTATGCAGGTACAATCATGCTTCCAAATTAATGGGCAAGGTTGTTGATGTTGATCTCTTAACACTAAACACTCCATAAAATCAACAGAGCGACATAGACGATCGGCAACAACAACTACGCAAAAAGTTTATAATATCGCTGAAGGCCGAACTGTTCCAGGCTGGAAAAAAATCCATCAAACATAAAAAAAAACAAGCAAGCTCTGGTTACTTTCCTTGGTGATTATCTACGCAGCAATTTGTCTGATATGTTCCAGGAGGAAAATAAATGTTTAGTTCCTGCCGGTGCATTTTACAATCCAGAAATAGTGCGACAACTCTCTAATGAGCATGAAATCGGTCTCCTAGACCTTTTCTGTTTGCACGGAGAAGCATACGCAAGAATTTTTCTTCATGTTATACACTCTAATAAAACCTAGTCGTTGAATAGAAGGGGACGAATCATAGTCAAGTGTTTTGATACAGATGTGCTTGTGCTCTGTGCTCATTGTTTCAAGGTCCTTGTGTCGACTGAACAAATGTGGGTTTTGACGGGGTCAACTAATTCTCTTAGAGACGGTAGAAGGTACATACCAATCCATGAGTTAAGTAAATCTCTTTTACCTTTACTAGCTAACATTCTTCCTTCAGTTCATGCTTTAACTGGTTATGACACCATTTCTGGCTATATTTGGGTTCGGCAAAAAGACTGTATTCAAGTTGATAAAAAAAATCTCCGAATAAGTTTACAAATCTCCAAAACTTTGACAATTAAGATTGATTTTTCCACATCGTTGTCAGCAGCCAGAGAGCTTATTTCTAGCTTGTATGACCCAAAAGACAACTTCACTTCATTACATGTTGACTTGAACCTGCAACGTGTTAAACTTGCAAAAGAGGAACGAAAGATACTAGAGGGACAGTCAAAGGGTGCACTTGTTTCTAGTAAGCCGGTCATGCGCCGGTCATGTGAACGGTGTACGCCTATTTGTGCGAGAAACAAGTGGAACGGCTTATATACCGGCAAATCTAACATGGCTGCTCAAGGACCATTACTACCAGCTATAATAGGTAATGGCCTATTCCAGCTGTTTGAGGACGATGAAGAAGGAAAATTGCAACTATATCTCTAACAGACTGAATTGTGATATTTTTATTAAACGTTCGCAACTTAACCCTAGTTTTTGGTGGGGTTCGTGTTGTTTTTTCTTTAATTTTCTATGTTGTGTCATGTGTACTATTGTTTTTCTGTTTGTCTGTTTCATTTTAATCATGGTGTTGTCAGTTTGTTTTAGATTTATGAGTTTGACTGTCCCTTTGGTATCTTTCGTCCTTCTTTTAACAAAAACGTTCTCAAGAGCGAGATAGCATTGATATACGTTGATAACTTATTAACAATTAACAACAGGATAAATATGATAATACTAATAACAATACATAATTTATTTATAAAGGGTGACTACAATGAGTTACGAAAAACGAAATATTTTATTAAAGTAAGCTCAATTATGAACAAATACTTATCTTCCCTGAAACCTCGGCAATTCTAGTACAGTATAAAAATACACATGTTAGTTTGTTTAGTTAGGTTTTATGCCGTTTCAGCGCATTTTGGCTACTTCGCGATGATTTATAATAGTTTTAAATGCACAAATTCGGTTCTAACAACAGTCGGCCATGTTTTTCGCCGCTTAGCCGGTCAAATCAAACCGGCTCGAGCGGCGTAAGCCGGGCATGCGCAGTGCAAAATATTTTTACAAACAAGTGTCATGCCGGTTTGCCGACGGCTAACGGCGTAAGCCGTTTGCTAGAAACAAGTCCCACCAAACTCATAAATCAAAGATAAAATGACAACGCCATGGCTAAAAATGAAAAAGACAAAAAGACAAACAGGGAAACAATGTACACATGACACAACATAAAAAACTATAGAATAAACAACACGACCATTTCCAAAAACTAGGGGTGATCTCAGGTGCTCCGGGATGGTAAGCAGATCCTGCTCCATGTGTGGCACCCGTCGTGTTGCTTATGTGATAAAAAATCCGGTAAATAGTCTAATTCGGTAGGTCACATTCATGAATAGAAAGGGAAGGGGATTGTAGTTATCACGTAAGGAAAATATCCGATATCTTTTGCGAACATGTTTTGTGGTCATTTCTTCAAACGAAAATTTGGATGTCCTCACATCTCGATAACCCAAATCCTTTGTGTCCTAATGAATACGGATGGAAAAGACCTGGATCCAGTCTACTTTCAAGGCATGATGACGTCCGAATTCCTGCAATATGTAATATGTTCTTGCAAGAGGAAATATATATGTAACAAGTCACGTATTTGCCAAGAGCAGCCGATGTCTTGCACTGAGCGTTGTCCATGTCAGGGTAGTGATACCTGCCAAAATATATATTCTAAAGAGGACATCAACCTCGATGATCAAATGAATGACGATGATGAAGATGAAAACGATACCGTTGACTAATAGCGAAAGAGCATTTGAGGAAAGGGGCAACATAAAGTTGTATTTGCCTCACTGTTATTCAATGTAAATATGTATATTATTATTAATTTTGTGTTTTGTAACAAACAAAAGCTTGCTCAACATTGACGGGGTTTTGAAGCTTAAAACAATTAAATAATAATGTACATGTATCTATAACTGTCGAACTAACAGGAGACCACAATAACATATATTTTTAACTGTGCTGTAAACATGGTAAATATGCGCTTAAAGCAGTTTTACGATATGTTTTAATATACTAGTTTTATCAATATTTTGTCGGTATAAAAAAAAACATGCTAGGGAAAGACATTAGAGCTTAAAAACCTAGTTATATATGTTATCAATATAAAACCAATAGAATTTGTGTGTTTTCGGAGCTATATTTATTATCACCGAGCGTTTTGCGTCAATATCGTAAAAAATATGATTTTCAAAAAAATACGAGAATTTTTCATTTTAAACACTTTTTTTAAATTTTATTTCAGAAACAAAAATTATAATGACTATAGTTAATCAAATGATATATTTCATATTATATTGCAGTTGAATTTGTTTTTTTAACTGCATTTTTCGAACAATATCGTCAAACTATGACCTATAATGTTATCCCCTTTTTGCCGTTTTTCGAAAAATGTGACCATTTCCCAATTTGACGACCAGGCAATTCTGAATGTACGATAAAACACCTTTCAAATGATATATCATATAGCCGTGTGTTAGGTACAGGTAGGTACATTAAAAAGCCTCCGAATCCTTGTTTTGGCGCTCGCCTATATTGAAGTACACTCCATTCAAATCAGACGTAGTGCAACTGTTAAACCACCAAGCGCATGCGTAATAAGTACTCACGTCTGTAGCACAATTTGACTTGAAATTGTCATTGTCCATGTCTTTAGTCGAAAAGGCGTTGCCATTATGGTGTGACAAGCTGTTTCCCTACAGAATGTAATTGCAAACTTATTATTTGTTTAAAATGAATATGTTAAGCTGATATTATGCAATTAATTAAAGCCGTTGAATGAGGTCGGCACGAATTTCATCGATATACTTTTGTAAAGTTAAAAGATCGAAAATTACAGTTAGATTTTCAATTTTACTATAGTATTTCGAAATTTTTCTTTTCAATATATGTTTTATGTTGAATGCTTATAAATAACATTATGTCAATAAAAGTGGATTTTTATTTAATGACTATGCAATACGAATAAACATATTCTTGATTTTGATATTCGTTCCTTTTCATTAATTAAAAGCATCTAGAATGATTGGTTTATTGTTGCTTGTGCAACATCAAGTGATAAATAGTTCATGCATATATATAGGAATTAATTCAAAACAATCAAGGCACAGTCATTGATACATGCTTACATGTATACATTTTTGTGTAGCTATGTGAAAATTACCTCATCCGGGACTAAAGAACAGTGAAGAAGTTTGAACTGCCAGCGAAAATGAGAGAGTTTTTGGACTAATCAAGACGAGATATTTTGTATTTTAAAGCAATATCCGGAAACCTTTTATCTCAAGGATATTTATGTGCAGGACGGGATAAGCTCAGTTATGAATTTCTTTACTCAAAGCAAACTTTCAATTTATTTCATTATGTGTTCAAATAAAACATAAAGAATCGATTACACTGCTCAATATAATTTTACTTACTTTTTACATGTAGTTATTTACATGTGCACAAGCGTGGATGTATTGAGATATCGTATATATAGTGGGTTATTTTCGAATGAAATTTTTCGCGGATAGAACAAAATCACTAAAATAAATTCCGCCAAATTAAAAATGTTTATGCAAAGGTATGTTTTGATGCAACTTTTGAATCTGACAAAATATTTCGTAAACCTTATTCAAGGAAAATCGCGAAATTATGCATGCGCGAAAATGACCCACTATACGGTATTCCGTTTTTACCAAACCTCGGGTTGAGACACAGTAATACTGTCCCCATGTGAACGTTTGAAGGACCATTCCAAATGTGAGAAAAAGAAACACACACGGATAAAGTTACAAGGCTTTGAAAACTGAGGAACCATTAGGAAAGATTTTCTTTTACTTGACATTCAGTATTAAACCCATTTGTTTCAACTTGTCGGGTCTTGCACTCATTTATAAGTCAGATTCGCAACAAGCATTTTATTTTGTGTTTTATTTTGTCACTGTATTTATAACTGTTTTTTTTTATTTTTTGCATATTATTATTATACACTTTGAATGATTTACAAAAACATAGATACATGTATATGGAATTTTGCCTACGAGACAACTACATTTGTATATCCACCGGGTATACCTATTTTGTCATGTGACCGTGACGTCGTCAACGTTTTTTCGTGATTTTCTTCGTCTGATAATTGAATTATAAATTTAACTGATATAACTTTTCTGTCTATTTGAAATAACATAAAAAAATGTGATTTTAAAAAAAATCGCTACGCGGGTTATAATGAATATTCAGTGCGCACCACATTTTGTATGTTATTTCGTCATTGACAGAAATAAATATTAGTCATTTCTGAAACATATAACTTGAGTAGAGTGTTTGACTTTATTTCAATTGATCTCCTAGCTACTTGAATAGTCTTGTACCTTTTACGTCTTATAAAACCATCACAAATGCACTGTTATGTAAATATGATAAAAGGAAGTACAGAACATGTAAATAAAATATGGCGCATGAAATCAACACATCAAACAGAATTTGTTGATATTTGTTGTTATAAATTACTATTTTAAAGCATAATAAACGGTATTATATAATAAATTACACATCCTACACATATATATAAAATGCACAACTAGACATTATGATAAAGTGGAGCACATCACAATCATTTTATTGAAATCATAGCGGAGGAAAACTTAGTTCCTTACACATACAAAAAACTATTTGTTAAATCATTTATATTTTATTGGTATTTTATATCGTGTTTTCGTTGGATAAATTGAGATATTATAATTCTAATAAAAAGGCCTCGAGACGTGCATTTTGTGATATTTCTCGCATTTACGGTCTTTTCAATAAAGCCACATTGTGAAGGTAAGTTTTTATTTGCTTGTAAAATATTTAATTCTTTATTTAAATATAAGGAGATGTGGCATTAATGTCAACGAGACATACTACTACCCATCAAACACCTAAAAATAAGGACAGGAACATCTTGAATTAAACTCATCTTATATTCAACAAGAACTATCTTTAAAAAAGATATCCGACGTATTTTTAGAGTATATGTTTAAAACTATCATTTCGATAACCTTCAGAAGCACAATGACTTAATGATGCAGGACCTCTTTAATAAAATCTCCAGCTGAATGTAACTACAAGAAATTCTTTACTAAGTCTGGTTATATTAAGGCAATTATATATATAAGAATATTGTGATGACACCTAAAAATTGTATTTGTCTAAAAATGCAGTGAAAATAACAAGAAACAAATATACATTTACTACTGTTTACATTAAACTTAATTCATGGTTAACAAAGCTAGAATCTATTGGAAGTATAAGTAGTATCTTTCTGTTTACATTCACATAAACCCCTCGGAAATCTCACATGCGTAGGTGCGTTCGTACAACAAAGTTTACATTAAAAATTATATAATTGTCCCAAATAAACAGCTGGCATGGATGAAAAGAGCTATTATTGGAGAAACAATTATTTTAATAAAAATATAAATCTTTGTAACATCTAGTCCAAATATTTATAGTTTTTCACTTGCTTTCCATCGCGATATAATTTTTAAGACGTTTTTTTCAAACACAACCAAATCACCAACCATGACAGCATTTTGTCCAATCACGGAAAGGATTTTAGAGCATGCGTTTTCTGTTGCCATAGTTAAGCGTCCTTAAGTTCAAAGGGCACAAACCGAAACTATACCGACTACGTCGGAAAAATATGCAAAACGCGGTACTTGCACCGTATAATATATAGCTATAATTGATTCTAGATGTCACGGTTTTTAACATTTATTTTGATCTTAAAGATACATGTAGGTTGGATTTCTTCTTGCACATCTGTACTTGTTCATGAAATATTTGCTACTGGACTTTGCAAAAACAGCTAATCAAATGGCAAAGAGATCCTGAGATTTGAATGATTGCATGATGTCTTTGTGAGCATTCATTTGATCTCAGTCAAGTAGGGGACTGTGGTTTCTGTTATAATAATCAGAACTGATATTCGTTTTCGCGCTAAGCGCGAACCATTTTATTTAGTTTTTCAACGCTATCAATCAATTTATATTTGTCAAACTTTTATCAGTATAAGATATGAGACATGAATACAAAATATTGTTCTTTGTCGTCTATTTGAAAAGATTATTTTTATCAAAGTGAAAATCAGAATATCTTGTTTAAGAAAATAAACAACACCCACCCCGTTTAAAGTTATATGTCGCTCCTTTAGAGCATAAGCACATATTGCGTCTTGTTTACACGACATTTACAGTTTAAACAAGCATTATGTATCTCGTTTATGGACACGATGGAAAGGAACAATCTAGTATGTCAAAGAAGCAAACACTTTACATCAGTTTCGTGTTCGAAAGTATCAGTTACATTTCATTATCTGCAATGACAGTTTACTGTGAATTCATTTATTTTCGTGGATTCCCATTTTCGTTGATTAGGTAACATTTGCACGTGGATATTTAATTTCGTGATTTTGATGAAGTCTTCATATAAGCCAATAGAAAATTTTGTCATTCGTTGATCATTTTATTACGTTGATCACCTGTAACCACGAAATCCACGAAAATTGGTATCCATATAAATTTAATGAATCCACAGTATTTAGTTTCTTTACCTACAAGGTATCATACATGTTTGTTTATTCCTCAAAATGCCTATAGACCCTTAAGTGTTAAGGGTTGCACTACTGACACTATAGATAATACCATTTACCATAGAAACTATCTTTATGGCTACAACTTATGAGCCACGTTTACCCAGAAGTTTTGTAAAACTCATATCCTAGAATGGAAGGTTCTGTTTAAATTATATGCAATATTACTTTTTGCAAAGGTCAAACCCTAGGTTTGTGCGATATATTTTTTGAATACATATTCGCCTTGAACTTCTAAGTTTAGCTTCTTTTAAATTTTATACTTCAACCCAAACCTCAATGAGTCCGCATAGTATTAATTTTGTCAGCTATCCAACGTCAACAGTTGTTTGCCGGTATTTCTTTACTTTGTCTCTATGATATGACACATGAAGATCGTATTTAGTAACATTACATATTTATCATATCAATGAATATCAACTATCTCTCCAAAAGAGCCGTGGTTTGTTTTTCAGCTTTCCTGGCAAAGTACTACCCATGCATGTCGATATTGTTTGTTTTTAATCGCAAAAATATCAAATTGTACATCTGCATTTGTGTAGGTTTAAAACAAAATCTCTTATTATTTTTTTTTTTAAATTATCCTAACTAAATGTACCTTTCCTATTTAAAAAAAAACAAAAAAACTATCAGTGACCAAATAAACTAATAAAAATCATTTTTATTCTAATTGAAATATTTATATTTTTAGAATGGAGTGGAAACTCGTTTCTCTTATTATCGCCATTTTGTGGTGTGCCAATGCTAACGCCAGTCCAGCCTCTGACATAATTGGCTTCGTTGCATGGATAGGCGGAAAAAGCATAGAAAATGTAGACGAGACAATTGTACAGTGTTCCCGTCGTGAATACCATGACGATGACAAAGATATGGAAACATTGGTTGACGAGTGTGTGTCGACGATTGGTGACTATCTGTGTGAAGGACAGGATTGCAATGCTGACGTTCGCAAAACTGTGATAGGTATCGGCAAGTTCTATGTTTCTTTGCATATGAATTGTCCCGATTTAAATGTAGATTGTCACAAAATGCTTACTTTATTAGTTTGCGAGAAAGCAGAAAATCCTGACGTATGCATTTGGTTTTGGAATGACAAAGAGCAGTCAAGCGTGCATTCTTGGAATAAAAGGGTAAAGTCTGGACCAGTTTCACCAGCTATGAAAGTTCCAAATCTTTCAAACTTACACAAAATTGGTGAGGTATTGAGAAACAGCCAACGAAGTTCTTCCAAGTTTGATTTGCTTAGAGGGAAAAATATCGTCAAGAAATTGCTTAACAGTAGAAGTTAACTTTTGTTTCGCAATTCAATACCTTTAAACAAGACTGCCTATTTTCATTGTAATTAAAATACATTCTATAATTATGTAACCATTTAAAAAATATATGTCAAATATTTGCTGCTTGACGTTTAGCTTTCGTTAATCAATAAGTTTTCCCATATTATGTTGTATATTTATTACTCTCTCTCTCTCTGACAAATAGTGACTATAGGACGGCCTTCAACAACGAGCATGACCAATACCGCATTGCTAGCTACAAAATGCCCGAGATGACAAATATGAAAGAAACAATATATATATGATACATGTACATAAGCACCAAATGACAACCACTGATTGAAAGCTCCCGACTTGATATAGACACATGCAGAATGTGACGGGGTTAAACATGTTTTCGGACACCAAACATATTACATGTAATCAAAACTGGATATCTGTGTAAATTAAATGTATTTATCTAATTAGTTAGGATGGACGGTTTTTGAAACAGTTCACTTACCGTTGACAGGGGCGGAAGAGTACAACTGCTAGTAGTCATTTGTTAATGTATGTATCATTGTCATAGAAGACCCATTGATGGCCTTGGGCCGTTATCTACACTTTGGTCGGGTTGTTGTCTTTGTTTCGTTGACATATACCCCATTCCCTTTTTCAATTTGAACATTAGAACACACTAAATAATCAGCGGAAAAGAATTATTCACTTATCAGATCGATACAAAGAAGAAAAATAAATATCAAAGTCACAGACCGATCGTAGCTGGTCATTCGGTCTTATTGAATTTGCAGACAGATGTCAATTTGATCATGCAATCTTAGTGTGTTTCAAAGTTTGACATATTCTAATAATACACAGGTATATTGAAGGTTGTGTGTTGACCTCTAGATTTCTTTAATTAATTGTTTGTGTCGTTGGGCTGTTTTCTCAGTCGAAATCAGCTCCATTATCTCCTAAAACTTGTTAAGAACTGTGGGGATAACATTTACTGTTCACTGCTAGAGCGACTGTAGTGCAGCTCTTCTGGCACCTTTAACACAGTTCGATTGTACACCAGTTTTAGACATGTCATACCTAAAACGACTTTAGAGCAATTCTTCTGATACCTTAAGAACACTTGTGTAAACCAAGTGTAAATACTATTAACCAGGTTGAAGTCCGATGACATTGCACAATTTACGTTTTTAAACAAGGCTCCACGGCCACACTTGATTATATCGTATAGCAGTTTTGGACAGAATTACCATATATCAAATTATTACGATTCAGTTCCTTTTTAGTACATATTTTGTGTCAGATACATTTGGTATCTAAAAAATTGAAATATTAAGGTTCAAGTTCCAATTTCAGCCCTCATATCATTTCAAAAAAGCTTTCCTAAACATGGTAATTTGAAATAAATGATAGCCCTCCAAAGTTACATGTACTCTCCAAGTGTTCCAAACATAGCATGTTGTAGAGGTTTTGCTGATTGTTTAATGGTAAAGTTTCGTGCAGTTGCTAATATTCGACATCGGTTGGTCTCCGATAGAGAATCTTAACATTGAATTTTATACCACAGCTTTTTATTTTCAATCTTACTGACTAAAACTTTCGCGTCCATGCCTGTCCTAGACGGAAAACGACACTTCAGGAGGACGGATGGACATAGTACCTTCTTAATAATAATAATGATTTTTCATCAAAGTCTACACGAAAATTTGTTAAACTGGTATAAAAAGTTGCGTTCCTTTTAGAAAATAAAAGCAAAACGTGAATCTAAGACCGCTGACTAGCCACACGCTAATTTTTATGCTTTTTCTAATTGATATCAAACTGTGAATAAGATAATAATTGTTAATGTAGAAATACCTTTATTGAAATGATGTAATTGTAACTAGACAATCGTATAGCCTATTATACTAAAATGTACCTTTTACAGCTTCACAATTTTATTTGAATATTTACTGGGAAACAAATATCAGATGCAACAATTTTCAAAGATGCTTTTAAAACTTGTTGTAATTACACTTGTTGCATTGGATGTTTGTGTATTCAGTTTCAACTCTGAATTAATTCAGTGTATTATATGGTGCGAGAACACAACTACTTCATAGTGCATTTCTTTCAGACAATAAATGAAAATTAAAAGAATCCTGCGCTTTCTCAATAATATTTTTACGTTGTGTTTTACTACTTTTAGGACAAATCATATCAAAATTAAAGAAAATTGCATCGGATCTAACTCACAGAAAAATATTGAATATTTAACTTCCACTTTAAAAGACAGAAGTAAAACAAACAGTTAGTTTTGTTCACACATTGTTGTCAATATAATGGAATTTCTATGCGACTGTCAAAGAAGTGAGAGGCTTAGCTACCGGTAACCAGGTTTAATCCACCATTTTTTCCCTAAGAAGATATTCTACAAAGTCAGAAATACTGACAGCTGTTATCCATTCGTTTGATGCATTTTAGCTTTTGATTTTGTCATTTGATACGGAATGTCCGTTTTGAATTTTCCTCAGAGTTCGGTATTTTTGGTATTTTACTATTTATATCTTGAAGGTTTTTGGTGGATTTGAAGCAAAATATTTAATATTTTTCTCCTTGATTTCGATGTACATGTTGTAATAAATAACAAAAACAACACGTGAATAATATCATGCGTTAAACGCACTTTTCTTGAATCACCTTCATCAGGAATGCCCTAAACACAATATGTTGGAGCATTACATCATCTATTGTTTAGTCCAAATAAAGCTTTGAATTTACTCTCGTCCGTCCAACCGACTGTTACACATAATGTCCGCTCTAAATCTAGAGAACCGTTATAATGTCATACTTTATACTTGACATTGTATTAACCAACACTAGAGGGTGTTTCAAAAGAGGGGTACAGCAGTCAACATTGTGTTATTTTCTTAATCACTATAACAACAACCAAATGTATAGAAAAAAACGCGGAGGGGTTTAACATGTTTAACCCTACTGTCACAGTACAATATTTAGTGAAAATGTAAAAGAAAGTATGTTAACACATGTTTTATGATGGTAAGGTTCTAACCCCACTTACGGGAGGGATTGTGCTTGGTTTTCATATGACGAAGACATAATCTTTCAATCAGTGTAATTGAGATCTCGAGCTAATATGTAAGTAGGTGCTAGTCATCCTTTGTTAATATATGTTCATCATTGTCATTGTGCTAAGTTTCTCCTGTTCCCAAAGGTAACACTGGAGTCGAACTTCTTTTTGAAAGTGTGTTTTGATTGGAGTTTTTTTTTCCATTCAACATTAGCTAGAGATATAAGGAGAGTTTTGTAATCTTACAAAGCATATTACATCTGTGTAAACACTTCTGTGTTGTTTGTGCCTGTCCCAAGAGAGGAACCTCTGGCCCTTATCTAGAATCTTGTTTCGTTTTTTACAGTTTGGTCCATTTAAATATTTCGGAGTTAATTAAAAGATGGACGAAAGATACCAGAGGGAGAGTCAAACTCATAGACGGTCCATTCTATAGTTTCCTTGTTCAAAATTCAGAAAATGAATAATTTAATAGTTTATAATTAGTTTATAATTGAAGTTTGAAAAATGAAAAATAGATAATGGACGTTCTTCAGCCCAGTTAATAAAACGCAGTAACAGATTAAAAGCAAAGGATTAAACGTCTTACTATGAACCTATATTGTTGTTATTTTTTAAAGGAATGACTGTGTTATTTTTTTCTGTCTATGAATGAATAACATAAAAAATGTGGTGCACACTGAATAACCCGCGTAACATCAGTCAATCAGAAGACGCGTTACATCCAACATTAAATTATTGGAGAATATATACAATTGCTATGTTCCTGTCTTTATAACTTCAAGTATGATATATTATTTTGCATTTCAAACCATTGAGATTGAGATGACCATCTTGTCAGCTAATTCTACTTCATTGTCTGAAAAATAAAAAATAGATATTAAAGCCAACAAGTATTGCTGGAATTGCTAGCAATACAAGTCATGTTTGTTCTCTTTTCAAATAACATTATTCTTATTTTAGTAAAAAAAAAACACGTACATTATTTTGTAAGTGTAAAACGATCAACGTCAGTCGTGCAATGTGCTGTTGCAGCTTTTCGATATCAGTTACAGTTGGGAGATCTATGAATTATATTGCTGTCTTGGTTTGATATCGATTTGATTTTATTTTTTAAAAGCCAAAAATATTCTCTAAGCATTTTTTTAAAACACTTTCATTTTGCTATTGGTGTTGCGGTTATATACATTTTGAGTCAAGAATTTCATTATTCAAAAATATTTGTTTTGGTCCGTTTTCTCTTCGAACATTATAATATTACAAGTTTGTAAACTGTATAAATATTATAAAAGACTTGTCATATGATTTCCAATAAGTCAAATATTTACCTAGGACGAAATTCCGTGGTTCTCATATCGGCAGATACACTTCTAATTATGAAACGATTGAGTAAAATTGAAGAAAAATAAATATAGGAAGAACTGCATGAGCAATCGGAGAATTCAAGAAAAGGTACACATATATATCTAGATGTTAATACGATTTTTGTTAAAAAATTAAGATACCTTAAAATTACATCAATTACAATTTTAATACAGTTTAAAACAGCTGCACAAAGCACAAATCAAAGTGTAAGTTCATTTTGAAAATAATAAAAAATATTATACTGAAAATTCAGAAATTATTTCGTGCATTTGTTATTGTAATTTTAGACATACTGTGGTACCTGACACTACAGGGAGATAACTCATTAAAATCAACCAAACGTTTTAATCACGTTGTATTGTTAAGGAAATATCAAGCTTCTCAATGATAAAAGGAGTGTTTGTGCAACCATTTTTTTTTCGAGAAAGTGATTGCTTTTTTTGAAATTTTATAATTTTTTCAAAGGGTCAGCAAATATTTTGTCAAAATTTAATGAAAATTAAACGAGCTAAATTAATTTTAGTCAAGGTGTTGGGTACCATATTAAATGCGATTTTAATTTTTTACGGTTTTGTGAAAAGTCCTGATTAATTTATATAAAATATTTCAAAATGAGACTTTAAATTATTGCGTTTACAACTCTGTAGCATTTTTTGCAATCATAAAAACCTCGCAATAATTTCTGAATTTACAGTTAATGTATATTCGACGTAATAGAGTATTTAACCATGAACCAAAGCGCCTGACCTACCATATCCATAATAATTAAATCTTGCCACATGCTGATCAGCAGCATACAAAATATATGGATAAGCCTTTCCTGGTAGCCTATCAAAGTAACAATAACGGCTAGCGGTGTCAGAGGTGTCACTCACTACAAACCAACCATAGTCTGTATAACAGGTTCCGTAACTTTTACTGATAAATAAACGGCGGTCATAATATGGATCCCTATTTACAAAAATAAGAAAATACATTTTTATATTTGCTGTAAAAATAAGACAGAGTCATTATGTAGATTTTGATTGTCGCTCAATCTATTATTTTGTTATTAATAAACAACGAAATGTGATATGTTTGCAAATGAGACAATGCGATTCAATGGTCAAAAACTATACTGTTGATAAGATTAACATTGTGGAAATTATAAAGAGTATAATTTAAAACGATTTAAAATTGATGAAAAACCGACTGTCTGAATGATAGCGCTTGCTTTTTTCAGTTTTTGGTGACTTTTTATTTTTTAATTTGACTCGGAGGTAGGTATTTTTTGATACTTTTTTATGGTACTTTATCAAACATATTTACCAATCAACGAATGCGATCTTAATGTTGTCGCTGTACTGAAAAAATTCCAATCACAACCCATCAATAAACCTGGTTCTAAATAACTAATATGTCAGTCAGTGCACCTACGATGGATATAGTACAAAGTCACAATATGGAGGGAATCGGATGACCTAAAGTTGCCGATGATATATAAGAACGTTTTTTTTGGGGGGCTGGAACTTATGTAAAATAGCAATAAATCTCTCTCTCTCTCTCTTTGACTATTACCCGTCCATTGAAAAAATATTGGTGGTAGACAACTGAGTCAAGTCGTTGAAAGAATTGGAGCGAAGTCGATCTTTAGAGAACCAGTCAGAATTTGTTGAACTATGACCATCAAAATAAATCTCTACAGCTAGTTTTCCATTTTTAAATAGCTCAATTTTGACCTGCAATGAAAATGAAACTTTGAATTCAGACGTATTTTTATGCAATATTGAGTCTTAAACTAAAAATGCAAGGGTATTACACATGTTTTTATGGTTTGAAAAATATGATTAATGCACAGACAATGATTGTTGTGTATCTTCAGAAAATATAAATCTTTGTAGTATATTACAAAACATAAATGCATCAGCCGGGAGAAAATTGTACTGTAATCCATTTTGAATGTTATACCGGCGTCACATATCAGCGTATACCTCCGACGTACGCCGGGCGTGGTAAAAAAGCATGCACGCTGCCAATACGCTAGCAATTTGGGATGCATTAAAACTGTAAATCATATCTGTATCGTGGGCACAATGAGCTTTAAGCGTGTATTTTGCGTACGAGAAGCGTAAATAAGCGTTTATCGGGCGTTCAAGTAACGTATGCTTGCGTATGTCTCGCGTCTTTATAATGTAGATTGAATGCACACTGCAAAGAATAAATGGCACGCGTCTAGGTCGTATTTTGGACGATAACCCGTGCTTTCGGCGTGTCTGTGACGTTTAATTTTACGGGCTTACATCCGCATACGTTTAAGTTAAAGTCTAACGATCTTGAAGCGTATGCAACGTGCCCCAAATGTGTCTCAAACTGATCTGTAGCGTTTTCAACGCGATTGTAGCTTATGTTTTACGTGCGTGTAGCGTACATTAATACGCTTGAAAAACGCTTGAGCGTGCACCAAGTGTATACCTTTGCATATCGACGTACTTCAAACTTATGCAACGCGCGTTTAATACCGTCGTTTCAGATCAGCATATAGCTGCGATGTACTCCGGGCGTGTTTAAAAATTACTGTACGCTGCCAATACGTTAGAAATTTTGGATGTATTCAACCTGTCAATCAGATCTGTAACGTGTGTACAACTAGCTTTAAACGTGTATTGGGCATACGAGAACCAAACTTAAGCGCTTATTGGGCGTTCAAGAAACGTATGGTTGCGTATGCCTGGCGTTTGTCTAACGAACAAGGAATGCACGCTACGAATGTGCATAACATTTTCTTCGAGTTGTTGCGTTTACCAAGCGTATACCTTTGTATTCCGACGTACTTCAAATTTATGCAACGCGCGTTTAACGATTGCTTAGCCATCCTCTGGCTTGCAACTAACTTATATCGACTTTGTCAATTTTCTCTGTACGGTAGGTGCACGGCGGTCTATACGCCAATGTGTGACGCCGGCATAACGGTTGCTTAGCAATCCTCTGGTGTGCAACTAACGTTTACGGACTTTGTCCATTTTCTCTGTACTTCTGGTGCACGCCGGTCTTTACGCCAAAGTGGGACGCCGGCATAATAATCATATATATCTGGATAGAAAAATGTTATGCGCTAGAATCGGGTTTCGTCTACGAACTACTCGTCAGAGATGTTCAAATATAAAAAGAAGAAAAGCCCAAAGAAAGTACGAAGTTAAAAGGTAGAAGATTTGTCAAATACAGCTACGTTTATTTGTTTTTGGGATTAGAAATCCTTAATATTTCGAAAAGAAATTGGTAAAGTTAACAGTTTATTTATAAATATGATAATATTTAAGATAATACGAGTGTAACAGGATATAAATGTAATAAGACGCCTGTTTCGTCTGACTTGTCGGCGACGGTCGAATAAACGAAATCCATGTGATTGTGGAATGGCTAGATTTGATTTATACCTGGTGAAAGTAAAATTATCTATAATACCTGGTCAATAGGTAACCCATCCCATTTGTCAATCATTGTACTCCTAATGTGTTGATTATTCATGTTGGTACACGGGTTTTTAATGTGTTCAATATCATAGTCCAATCCTGTTCCTGTTTTCCAAGTGGTCAATACTGACTGTTGATTTCCAGGGCATGCCACAAATATCTGTGTAAAATCTTTAAAAAAAAGAGAGAAAGTGAGATAATTGTTATTTCGCCCGTTAGCTAAGTATTAAAACATATTCCTAAAATCCTAATAACAAAAAAACTTATACAATTGAAATGTAATATGACATTGCATGCAATGAAATAACGTGACTTCCCAGTGAAATAAAATCCGATACTATCACATGTGAAATAAATCCGATCATTTCACATGTGAAATAAATCCAATCATTTCACATGTGAAATAAATCCGATCATTTCAAATGCGAAATAAATCCAATACTTTCACTCCTATGACATGATATAACAGTAGACGGATGTATTGTCAATACATTGTGAAATGCAGTGAAACCTGGCTAACCCGAATCATGCATGTATAAACTGAAAACCAGTAAACCAAAAATGTTCTTAAAGACCAAACAGCCTATTCAGTTCTTCCAGTGATTCTTTCGTTAAAACTTCGTATGAAGGTATTTTATGATTTGAGGAACAAAATATGATGAAAAAAAAAATCAAGTAAATAACATTGTTTACTTTATTTTCATTATTAAGCCAATGGTTAATGCAATAATAAAAAAATGATTAAACAAAATGTATTCTTAATCAAACAACAATGGCAAATATTGATCTATAATAGTCGCCGTCAGCTGAAATTCGTGCTATCACTTAAAAGGTAGGACAGTAGTAGTCTTTCTTTTAGCGATTTATAAATGGAATGTGAAAAAACTATATCTCGAGTGCACGCGATTGATAGTTTAGATTATTTTTTATCGATAACCGCTACGAATTTCAGCTAACGGCGAATATATATATAAGCGTCACTGATGAGTCTTATGCAGACGAAACGCGCGTCTGGCGTACTAAATTATAATCCTGGTACCTATGATAACTATATACATAAATAATATATGAACATTGTCGGAAAAAGACAATAAATTGTTCGTTCTTTAAAAACAGGGCGAAAAGCGAGACTTGACGAGCTTTTCTCTTGTTTAGCAGCGAGTACAAACATATTTTATATTTTCCCAATATACATATATTGTTGTTAATCTGTAATTTGCACCCGGCAATTTACACTTTTGTTGTTAAAATACAAATCAATGAAATCGACATACTTTCAACACGGATCACGAGAAGGACACATACAAGAACTGTTATGCAAACAGAAATATTCGCTTTATTAACATGGAAGTTAAAAACAGCAGACTTTACTTGTACAAGTACAAATAAATAAAAAATGTATATAATTGTAAAAAAAAGTCATGCTATATGAACAATAGTTGACTGATTGCAAGATAAAGTATAATTATTTAAATTGATTTTAACTACATAATAGTCATACTGCTTATTGATAGCTTGGTTTTTATTCTAAGGGAAGGTGGGTCTTTTTAATTTTTAATTTGGATAATTATTAACACTAGCTATAGGGAACACAATCGCTAAGCTCCGTTGTCTGTGATTCAATACAAAAAGTATATAAAAAACTGTTTTATCCTGAAACAAAAATCTTTTTCTTTTTCATTGGTTGAATAATTCTGCTGTTAGATTTATGATCCGGAAAAGACTAATGTCCTAACGTCAATTCTTATTCGAATTGGAATGCGCGTCAAGTTGGCTTTACTGTCCTAACGACGTTAACTTTTAATTCGGATTAACAAAAACGTATTTCTAATGAGAATTAGTGATTTCGAATAAGCCAATTCGAATCATTCGAATTAAAAAAGAAGAGTGTGTGAACGCGATTAATAAATTCGATTCGCATTCGATTCGAATTCAATTCGAATTTAACGTACGTGTTACGATGTGACAAACACACTTCAAACTACACGTTGCATTATTACAATACACGTAAAGAGTTTAACAGTACTTTTAAAACCAATATTTATGAATTCATTAGAGAGGTTGCAGCAGAGAGCCGAAAGATTCAAAATTGACATTCTTAGTTTTCACAGGACATGTATAACGTGATTGCTTAAAACATTTCATGGAATCAATCTTTTTTTTTCTTTCTATTATTTATTAATTATCAAATTGTTTTGTCTAGATGGTTACTTTAAACAATAATAATTAGACATAACAACTTGACAAGAGACAAGTGAATATGCGACAGGGTAGAAATGTTGCATAAACTATTTTTGATTATTTTTGCATATAAAAAATCCGTTATACCAATCCGGAGCACCAACAAGTACAACCGGGTTTCGGAAGTATTCGTGTTGCTCGGTCTTCGGTTTTCTATGTTCATGTAATAGATGTGTAATTGTGTTTGTCTATTCGTTAACAGTAGTGTACTGCTGTTCGAAAGTCATTAATCGATTGAGAAAGAACAAATCCGTGTTACAAACTAAAACTGAAGTAAACATAAAAATATATGTAGAAAACAACGAAACAACAGAAACAATGAAGTGCAACAAATGACAAAAACAACAATGCAACGCACACAGAAAAAAACTAAAAAATCACAACTCTTATATGCATTTTCCGGACTTTGTTTACAGGACATTTTAAGAAAAAAAAGTGGGTTGAACCTGGTTTTATGGCTAGCAAAACCTCGAGTTTTAATTACAATGTCAAATATAACACAAAATTATAACATTACATGATAGGTTCTACAGCATATATAAATGCAAGAATATTCAGAACAGAGAAATACAAAATTCTAATGCAATTCGTTTGTAACGGTAATTTTCATTGAACGTTGACAAATATTGTGAAGGGGTAAATTCCAAGTTCTACCAGTCTGTAAATAAGAAAGCCACTATATTGAATTCACTTTTTTTTTTTAAATATACCATTTCTCACAAAATAAACATGAAAATCACATTTTGAGACTTAAAATCATCTCTTTGTCAACGATGAAACCATGCTGAAGCGTACGAAAGGTATACATATGTTCAGTGTTTATGTTTGACATCGTGAGTATACATATGACGTCACATTGTTTAGTTGCAAAAGACAATGCCACGGTTAAACAAAATTTTTCACTAATATCATATCTCGCCAAAATATTTATTAAATGGTATTTCTTTAACATGCTGTATTAGAATGAGGATACATGTATTGTATTTTAAGCTTAGCCTATGTTCAACTTGATTTTACGCGTCGCTAGGTAAACTCAATTTGCGACAGTAAAATCTACGTTTTACGTAGACCAAACTTAAAATGCCAGACAACTATCTCCCAAATAAACATTACAATACTAGTAGGACATTTCGACATGTTAATAGTTATCAAAGGTACCAGGCTTACAATTTAATACACCATACGTGCGTTTTGTCTACATAAGACTCACCAGTGACGCTCAGATAAAAAATAGCAAAGTACAAAATTGAAGAGCATTGGTGACCAAAAATTCTAAAAGGTTTTACTAAATAAGAGTGGTTATCTATATATTGCTTTGATAAAAAAAACCTTAGTATTTAGAATACAATTCTTACTTTTGCAAATAGTTAATTTATAAAAATGACCATATAACTAATGTTCATGTCAACACATAAGTGGTGACTAACCACATAATAATAATAACGAACACGTAAAACAAGAAAAAAAGACAGCACAAAAAACAGCACAAAAGAACCAGAAAATGTCACCGATGCAATAACGCTACAAAATGACGTCACAGATATAAAAAGACGTCACAGATAAAAAAAAAAAAAAGACCTCACAGGTATATTTTCTCAAAGTATGATATAGTTCAAAATCAAGTTAACTTTGTAATTATGGTATTTGATGTATAATATAGCAATTACAATTTAATTAAAATAGAATATTGTTTTTAATTAGGTAATTATTTGTATTATCTAGCTTGATCGGTATTTCTTCAAAATATGAAACAAATAAATCGTATACATTAAGTTGCTCCAAACTAAATTGTTATAAATGAACTAGGTGATTAATTATCTTTACTTTTAAATACGAACAGAAAAGAGAATATTGAAAAAATAGAATAACAAATACAAAAGATAACACATTCAACAATATTATATCCGATTATAATTACAAATACAACATCATAACGAAATACATTAATTATGGATAGCAAAGTACACTGACACGTCTCATAGTAATGCGAAATCACACTCAGCAAAGCAGTCAAAGTCGGGAATAGGTACATAAAAGACCAGACGAAGCTAATGGTAAACCAAAATCTAAGACGTGGTGAAAATGTCATTAACTAGTTTTTATTCCCCTTTAAAAGTGTCCTGTACCAAGTCAGGAAGATGGCCATTGTTATATTATTGTTCGTTTATGTACATGTGTGTGTTGCATTTTGACGTTGAGTCCTTTGTGTTTTCTCTTATTTTTGAGATATTGAGATAAGACGTGGCACGGTACTTGTCTATCCCAAATTCATGCATTTGATTTTCATGTTATATTTGTTATTCTCGTAGTGTTTTGTCTGATGCTTGGTCCGTTTCTGTGTGTGTTACGTTTCGGTGTTATGTCGTTGTTCTCTTATATTTAATGCGTTTCCCCCGGTTTTAGTTTGTTACCCCGATTTTGTTTTTTGTCCATGGATTTATGAGTTTTGAACAGCGGTATACTAATGTTGCCTTTATTTAGACAGAGACAACATTTGTGATAGTGTCCATACAATTTTCGAAGTGTCATCCTCAATCTCCTAATAACTTTGTTGGTGCAGGTTCTGCGTAAGGAGCATAGCTTCGTTACGATTTTTAAGTTTTTGGTATTTTTTTTTATATCAGCCAGACTTATTTCTCCTGGACCATGCATTTAGTGGAGCCTCTATCGTGCATACTATTATAGAGCACTGTTAACGTTGACGTTACATCTTTTAATAATTTAATAGAAATTGCTTTGGTATCGGTGTGACTCCAAAAGTATTAAAAGTCCAAACACGTGTCAAGTCTATAAGGAAAATGATTTAGTAAGACACCGCAAAAGTTGGTTTCAAGGCTTGTACAGGATGAAATAAATAAATTTTCTACAATGAGCTTATACATGTTACTGTACATATTTTATATGGAAACTTGGTGATTTAAATTCATTTTATGTTTTTTTTTATGTTTTGATACACAAGTTCTTTCTTTTAGCATACACGATTATTCTAATACAGTAAACTTACTACGTTTGGCATAAGGTTGAGTCCATGGAAAGCAATAGTAAGTTGCCCCGTTTGGCATGCAAAATTCATTGAGCTTACAGTCGTGGCCTTGACATGTACCAGCTAGTTCCTAAAAAGTGACAGGTAAACAAATTAGTTGATACAGTAAAACATGTTTAAACCGAACCTTTAGGGACTAAATATTTTGTTAGGTTTTGGCAGATGTTCGGTTTTATCACGTTCACAACGCATACAAATTTTTATGACGCTGCTTAAGAACATGCTTGTTTTATACAGGTTTTCATTTTATACTGGATTCGGTTTAGCAAAGTTCCACTGATAACTATATGTAGTCTACTTGGACATGATCGTTTAAATTATTCTCAAAGAAAAATCAGTCAGCTTAAAACTAAATACTAAATAGACATTATTTAGTCATGGTCACATGACTAAATTATGTCTATCAGCTGATAAACAAAACAATGTAAGCCAATCAGAAGACGTGTTACATCCAACAGTAAATTATAAAACCTTAATATTGAGAAAGAACATTTGGGTATTTCTCAAAGCGACAACGATCCGACCATAGAACAAAAAACAGCATCAGGCCAAGGGAACAACGGACTTCAAACGGACAACTTATAATAAGATATAAAAAAAACATCTTTTTTATCGTAAATAATTGTGCATCCCGTTAAATATATAGGTATCAAATTCAGCATGATCAATACAAGGATTGATTTACTGTCAGAAATAGCTTTATTTAAAGTAAATTCAGGAGGATTTAGCTATATGTGACCAACCTTTCGAAATTTTGGATTTTGTTTTTTCAACTTCGTACTCTATAAGAGGTCACTGATGATTCTTTCATATACGAACCACAGGTCTAGCGTACAATATGCATGCTGATTCATTTTTCAAAAAATGTGATCTATCATATTGTAATGAAAGTACTACGTTCGACTACCTACATTGACAAAGGTTGATAAAGGTAACAGTAGTATACCCCTGTTTGAAAGTCATACATCAATTGAGAGAAAACAAATCCGAATTACAAACTAAAATTGAGCTAAACCCATCAACTATAAGATGAAAACCACGAAACAATAGAAACACTAACCGTGTTTTACGCCAACTATCAATCCATCGGTCATATGTGGTAAAAAGAGAACCTCAACATTTGATAGCGAGTACTAATGCAAAGTCATGTTTATTGTGCCGAGCTCTGCCTCTGACTTATAAATTTTAGACCTTGTCATGTAATTCAACTTTGCAGATAATTCGACCTAGTTTTTAAATCATTTTATACAGTACTATAATATTATATTTACCTTTGGAAAAGTTGAAGCTGCAGCAAAGCTATTTCCTAAACTCTCAACAAGTTCACCATAATATTCACCGGGTTCAGCATAATTTATCTGACACGTTTTATTTGATGCAATAAAGTTGATAGATTTGCACATTTTTACTCTAGAGCAATACTGGGCACATACTGACCACATCGGCATAGATACTTGAAAAATTACATAATTTCTAAAATATTTGTCTGCATGTTTTTGGATTATGACTATTTCACATAAAGTCCAAACAAAAACAAAATTTAATAAAAATATCCCTCGGAACATATTGTTGCAATAGAAAAACCGAGAAAGCCGAAAATGTATCTTGCTCTTTTTTGCTACAGTTATGCTTTCTTGTACTCTAGTAGACTGTGTTCATTTAAAAGTTCTAACAAAACTGATGAGTTATCACGCGAGCGTGTTCAATTAAAAAGAATATTAATTAGGAAAAATAAACAAATATGATTATTCAATTATTTCCTTGCTTAATATGATGACAAGTAATTGAAATGAAATTTGATTAACCCCTACGGATCTCTCACCTTTTTTACAAGGATTTAACGGATGCTTTTTTGAATAAAATGTAAAAACTAATAAGTTTCCGTTACATTACATTTCAATTAGTAACTACTGTAACATTATCTTTTCTTCTTTTTTTATTATTTTGACACCAAAGTTCGATGGTTCGCTACCTACTTCCTGATTCAAATGAAAATTTTAATAATTAATTTTATGACGAGTTCCTTAATTTACAAATTAAAAAAAACATATTCCACTACATTTGTTCAAAACAGCATCAAGTTAATTATGTGTACGATAGTCATAGGAATATTAGTATTCTGTTTGAAAAAAAATCATGTCAACTCGAAACGGTGACCATTCAAGCTAAACTTATTGAAGTTATATATAGAAGTATTTTACTAACGCTTGTTAAATAATGTAATTAAAATAGTATCTCTTACTTACAATTAAACTAAGAAGAAAAAAAATAGTTCTTGCATTTGAATCACAAATTATAATTTTTTCGACTTACGATATATTAGGCATCATACCAGATAATATTAAATCTTTAACAATAGATAGAACAAAGATTAGTAACAATTCAGTACTATATAAAGATTGGACCAAAAGAGAGGTGTGGCTGATCAATGACTTTTTACAGGAAGATGGAAGTTTTATGACTTTTGATCACTTTAATAATGTATAAAAGTTTCAATGTTAAAACTTAGAATTCAGTCAAAATTCCTTTACCTCTTGAATGAAGAAAAGATGGAAGGAACCATCCAATAAAAACTACAAAGAATGCAGCCCTCCATAGCTTGTTGTTCGGTGTGAGCCAAGGCTCCGTGTTGAAGGCCGTACTTTAACCTATAATGGTTTAATTTTTAAATTGTTATTTTGATGGAGAGTTGTCTCATTGGCACTCACACCACATCTTCCTATATCTATGTTATTTTAAACATTAAAGTTAACCTTATTAAAGATTTTAGTTGCGCATGTGTTATAAAACTAAAGGAAAACTTGGAAAGGTATCAATTTAGCGTTCGAAATGAAATGCATATTTTATATCTTTATAAACAATAAAGTTGTCATAATAAAGTAGCTATCATTCATTTTTATGCAGACAAATGCCAAACCAAAGTACGTTCAAAATCACCGTATCGATAAGGGTGGTCAAAAAACTGTTTCATAAAAGCTAACGCTTGCTAACTACCAGCTTTGGTGGTCAATCCTGCAATGCCCTTTATATTATTATACAACACAATAAAAAAAATATGTATTTAAGTATAGAGAGAAAATAATTTCACTTTCAATGTAGATTTCAATTAAAAAAATATGTAAATGTAATTGACAACACTTCAGTATTTTACATTATTCACTGTTTGATTTTGTTTGTTCAATAAATAATGAAAAGGAAATAGTGAAATGACAATTCGCTTTTTGCAGCCAAAAAGGTTCAATTTTGTCAAATTACACTAAGAAACATTGATTATTAGGTTTTCACTTGCAAGTGAATCAGTCGAGCTCTTTTCCTACGTTTTCATGTGATCTTCAATTTAACCCATTAGCTAGCTAGAGATTTACAACGCATGCATTGTACGTGTACTGGTTATTTAAAGAAAAAGAATGTCAACAATGAAAGTGAAACTACGGTAAATCATTTGATTACTAATTCGATGCACATAAAATCATTCTTATACGGTTAAAAGCAATGAGAAACATATATTTTTAATCTTTAAAATAAAATCTAACAGACCTATAAAAATCCAATTGCACGTGTTGGTCTTATCTATTCATATCTTTATTTATGTTTACATCGCTTATATGGTCATTTGAGGTCAAATCGATAGTTAATTAGATGGCGTCTGGACTAAAATACACACGAAACGAACCTATAGTTTATCTACCCCATGCTTTGTAAACTGTTTATTTTAGACTTTTGATAATGTGGATAAATGTTTTACATTGTTATAAATCAAATATGAGAATGTGAGTGTGGATAAATGTTTTACATGGTTATAAATCAAATATGAGAATTTGAGTCAAATCGGAGACCATGAATTTAACAGCTATTGCCCCTTAATGAAAAAATATACTGAAATTAAAGGGAGCTGACACGTAAAGGCAACAACTGCACTAAACAGTTATAGATAGATAGATATTTTTATTTTTAAAGTACAACTTGGTACATATACATGAAATACAAATATTACAATTTTTAATATTAGCAGTCAATTAACATGTATATTTATACCAACCAGCCTTTAGAGGCTTATGATGCACTGTCATTTATGCACTAAAAATTATATCAATAGATTTCAAATCCATTAATCATCTTAATCTTTATTATATCAGAGGCTTAATTCTTATTAGATACAATGTAGTTTCAATATATCAGTTGTGTTTGATAATTAAATGAAAAAATATGGATAAAATTACTTAATAATTTTAATGTATAAGGTGTACATGAAAATTTGGAAGATAAGAGTTGTCTCTCTTTGTACGTGTCAACATTATATTAAGGTAAAAAATAGAAATTGACATAAAAGATAAGAGAGAATTTATTGACTAAAATCTGACAGTTGATCAATATAATAGTAATTTATTCCATTTGCTGTTAAAGCAGGATAGTATGTAGCACTATGGCTAATATTTGAAAATGAAAACTGGTACAATGTACATGTAAATGCATACAAGTAAGAAACAGATAAAAAAAATTATGACATAATTTAACACAATAAGTACATAACAAGTATGTATAACAAAGAACTAACCAGACCCTACTTAGTACAATGCAGCTCTAATAAAAATACATTTTTAATGACTAGAGTTTGTATAAATGTGTACTTTGCCTTTCCATCTTAGTGTTACTTTGAGTTATCTCCCTTAATCAAAATTAAAGATTTGACATTCTTATTTGGATAATTTTTTTTTTTTTTTTTAAAAAGGTATATTTGTTAGTGCATCAAGTGGTTCTATTGTGTAAAAGTGAATTTGTATTATTGTGTATATCATCGTCTCATGTGTGCCTGTTCCAGTGATCATACATGTATTTTCCACAAAGTGTTTATAAATTATTTTGATCATTTTCAAATGTTTTGTAAAACATGTTTTGTTGACTTTTTAGTTGTTTACAGTTTTATCTTATTTATCATTATAGTTTTTAAGATCACTGTAATAATTCGAAAATAAGTTCTTTATCGAAACTGATATAAAGAGTCATCAAATAAATTCGCTTGAAATAGAAAAAGTACCTCACTGCGACTGTGAAATTAATAACAACAATAAAAGCGCCGTCCGTTTGCTCTTTGTATATTTTAATATATTTTTTTTGTTTGGTATTTTGTATTTTTTTATGCTGTTCATGTACTGGTTGATGTCATTTATAGATATTCCATCTCCTTTGTATTTCTTTTAGATAATTGCTTGTAATGAGTCCCAATTGTCCTTTGGGATCTACTGCCCTTTTTAAAATGTATAAACCGATTCTATTTCAGATGAATACCACAAACAGGATAACTCATTGACTTGTTTTACATTTATTGCATTAAATATTTATTTCGTTTGTACTTTACTGGTCATTTTGCCATCAGAACTCCATGCTTCACAGGTTTCTTTTTAATTCAAATGAACATTTAAAATAATTGATGTGAACCGTTGTGAGTTTCTAAATTTGGATTATAGAAAACCTATTTCCTCAACATACGGTCAATAGACACATGACAAAGTCAACCTACTATTTGAGGGAAAGTCATTTATTGTACTTTTATTTTCTACATCATTTTATTTGTACTGCAATAAAAAAATTCTGATCTAAACATAAAGAACAAAAATATAGGAATAAAGGTTCTGCGTTCGTTGAAAAGGTTTCAAAAATTGTGTATACACTTTGTAGTTAATCAAATCATGCAAATAATAAACATCAATGATCAAAGATAAATATGTAGCATAATAAAAATGTGAACAAATTCCAAAAGTATCAAGGATAAAAGGCACTACTACATATACAAATGATATATACAAATATGGACTGGTCGGATTATCTAACTCCAAACAACTTGAATATGCTTACCACATGTCATTTGCAATTTTGTAACAAACTTCACTTTAAGGTTCATCATAATGAATTGGCAAATGTTATCGTATTTAAGCCACAAAATCTACTATGAGTAAAGAAAAACTGATGCAACAAGGAACGTTCTAGGGCCACGATATATTAAAGTTATATGTAGATTATGTTTTCGAAAACTAAAATCTGACCATATGGTTTTTTTCAATCTGCAGAAGATAGCCAAAAAAAATTACTACATGAGTTTCATTTAAAAGCGGGAGGTTTAGCTAGCCAGGTTGAACCTACCATTTCCCCCCTAACATGTCCATTATGCTCGCGTCATACTGTCCCGATTTTTACGCCGATGGCAACACGATTATGGAAATTTTCAAAATCGGAATTGATCGTATCCAGATCGGACTATTCGTAGTGCCATCTTTAACCATCGTAGAACCTCGGCCACTGTATCTAGCCTTCGAGGACAACTTTGGAAAGGGTTGTAAAATTTTTAACATGTAAAAAATCTTCTAAGGTGCGTCTGATGTTGAGGGTTTGTATTGAGTTCGTATCACCATCCTCACCATCGTAATGTCACCGGGAATGCATCTTTAAACATCGTATTGCATTCGTGTTTCCATCGTTTCCATCGGACAGTTTTGACATCACGATGTATGCACAAATGATTCACGAAGCTACGTGAAGGTCTTACGATAGCAACACGACTTAATGAAAATTTTATCGTTTGAAAATTTATTTTGCATAAATGAAATAGAAAATTAGGGTGAGGTGTTTAAACTAGGTTTGGTTTATAGAAATATAAGGAATGAGCTTGTGATTATAATAATGATATTAGTTGTCATGGTGGAATCAATTGTATGTACATAATTTAAGTGGACAACGCTTCCTCAGTTTCTGCATTTATGTTCCACACAATAGTAGCAAATTTTTGTTTATTCTTAGTCTAAGCTATATAACAATTCTCTGGACTATGTCTACAGGACTACTTTTACGGAGCAACAAAAAACATGTTTCGTTGGGATGATTATTTGAAATTTAAAGGTCACAGGTGGGTTAGAAAACGAATAATTGACCCGAAAAATTATAACGACGAGTCAATGGCAGGATGCATGTACATGTACATAATGTATGTATATACCTGCTTACATTTAGAAAATGTCCATTATTTGAGGTTTCAAGTAAGATCATATGGCTTTCACAATCCAACAAACCTTTTCAGGGTCATGTTTATATATTCTTTTGTTGTTTTATGTTTTTCCTAGATAAGGATGCAAATAATCATATGCAACAGAGCCTATGGCAAGATTAGTTCTTACAAGTTATAATTATTGTGACTTTAAATAAGAGGGTTTATTTTATTCAATGTGTTGTGCAGGGATACTATATTGGACAAATGGCATGACAAGTATACATATGTCATAATGCAAATGAAGTATAACTTTGTCCTCAATAAAGCATTTTTATAAAAAGGCAAGGAACTATAAGCCCTTCCATAGCATGTATTTTATTTCTTTAATTTGATTTTCCTCAAACACCTCAAGATTGAAGCTCATTGGGGACGAAAGGATTTACAAACCCATGTTATTTATATTTATATGAAATGATGGCTACTCGGTATTGGCCATGGCAGCACGTGGTTATTATCTGAACAGAGTGTCCTATCCAGAGCACATAACTGTCTGTATTTCAGCATATTTCTACATTATAAAATACCTTAAACCGATAAATTAAACCAAGAGTATCCTTCAAAACATGTTTCTCCTACCATAAAATGAAAATTTTCATTTGTTCTCATTTTCTTTGTACACCAGGTCGTTCGGTTCACCAGTAGCAAGTGCACGGCTGCTTAAATTAACTCCAACTAACCCACTTGCAAACTGGAAGCTTCGCGACTAAATAGAATTCCCAAAACAGGTAAAAAGTTGGCGGAGCTTAAACTCCGCTTGCGAGCTTCTTTTTATAAATACAGCTTTATCTCAAATTATTTCCGTTATTTGATGTGAAAATACGTTATAATATAAAAAAAAAACAACACCATACGCGATACATTTTATCATTTATGCGATGCGCGTACCTTACCTATTACTACATATATTACTGTGTCTGCAAACGTCAAAAATCGCCCGCCATTATGAATTTTGATCCAGATAGGGGAAATAACTCCTGCAATATTTTTTGTTCGGTTTTGCTGGAAAACCACCTAATTGTCGCTGCGTAATCCCGTCGTTTTGCAATCGAATACAAGTACGAAGGCGACAAGATGGAACTACGACAGCAATAAATCCAGCTAAATGTAAGTTAATTTTCGCGCTAAAATACATTTAAAGTGCCATGCGGATGTGCCGTGACTGGTCAGTCTAATACGTCAGTTAAGAAAGACGTTTACAAAACATGGAGCTCATACCAAATGATTCTATGAGAACGAGAAAGGCGACAGCGTTGTTTCTATTAATTCAAATGGAACAATAAGAGCAACTATTACAGGCTCAGGATTTACTTTTGCAAGTAAAATATTATTTTTTGTCAATTTTATATATCAAGCAACATAATGAAAATCATAAACGCGCCTCGTACACCAACACTGCAGGTACACGTATATAGGGAAACAACTTTTTCTTCATTATTCTGATTTTTTATGTATCGTCTGAGTTGTTGTCACACGAATGTTTACTCCATAACCATTTTGTTTTCTATATGTCATTTTTTTGCCGCATTTGTTGCTTTCCCCACATCCTTTCTTTGGCAATATAATTATGATATTCTCCTGGAAAGAGCTCTTTTTCAATAAAAGGGATCAACGAACCCATTTCCTTACCTTTGAGATAGATCAGTAAACATGGGCATTATTATGGGTGATTATTCAGACTAGTGCACACATTTAACAGTTCAAACAAGCCAATGCCGAGCTTATAAAGGGATGACTTCTAACTTCGCCATTTGTAGCACTCTGTTTAAAAGCTTACACAATTCATTCCAAAGCCTAGGAAATTATAAACCGCTTTTTAATCTATATAAATGCAAGGGATACATATATACATGTATACCATCATTCATCATGACATTTTGTCAGACATATATATTTATTTGAGAAATCAATATCATAGGCATGATAGGTAAAAACCATAAACAGCTTATTGTACATGTTGTACAACTTGTTATGGCCAGAAATTTTGTCCTCTCATACAAAGTAAACAATACAAATTACAAATTTTGGGATGATTATCAGCTTTTCAACAAATTATTTTTGGAAATTTACATACTTAAATGTAACACACTTATAAGGGATTAATGAAGACCAATTATAAAGCTCTTTAATTTCAGGTTAGTGTCTGATCAATCAGTAGTTTAGACTTCAGTCTGAAAAACCCTAGATTATGACAATGTTTCTTTCAATTTGTGACTGGGCCAAACAAATAACACGGTGGAGGGAACTCTTAAAATACACAGACAGTGAAACAGAAAAAGCCACTACAAGCTTCTGAAGATGAATCTGAGAATGGCACTACAGATCTAGGTTGTGAACCAGCTCCAGAGTTTCAAAATGCAGATCTTAGCCTATGGTGCATGTATTGTATGTATAATGTATAATATAATACTTTAAATTCATGATCATGATGATAAAGACAAAAAAAGTATCTGGATAGACTTTTAGTTTATTGTCCATTTATTTCATTTATATCTTAAGTTTGTTCTCAAATACATTTTTGAAATATATACCAAAAATTATGTATCACAATATCAACTGTCAATTTCCTTAATGATTGAATGAATTAAATTTTCTGTCTTTTTTTGTTTTACATAATTCTGTCATAAATTATTATTAGTTTGATGTGCTGAAAACATGGAAAATAAACTTGACCATAAATCATTCTCAAGATGGTTATTCAGTTGTCAAACTGCTTCTAAATAAACAGTTTGCAATTGTAATTTATTATTTTGAATGAGTAAGTTTACATCATGTACTGCTGCTGAAAGTTGCTGGATCGTCATAGTCCTGAAGTATGGAAATGGAATAAAAATGTTATAATGCTGCTGGTCTGTTTTTAGTCTTCAATAGGATCAAGGTATGTTATACAAAAAAGAAGATGTGGTATGATTGCCAATGCGACAACTCTCCACAAGAGACCAACATGACTCAGAAATTAACAACTTATGACTATAGAACTAAGGTCACAGTACCGCCTTCAACAATGAGCAAAGCCCTTGTATACATTCTTTGGTTACATCTTCTGACATCAGACTCTGAGTTCTCTTTAACTGAATTTTAATGTGCGTATTGTTATGCGTTTACTTTTTTACAATACATTGGTTAGAGGTATTAAGGGGGGGGGGGGGGGGGGTGAGATCTCACAAACATGTAAAACCCCGCCGCATTTTTGCGCCTGTCCCAAGTCAGGAGCCTCTGGCCTTTGTTAGTCTTGTATTATTTTAATTTTAGTTTCTTGTGTACAATTTGGAAATAAGTATGGCGTTCATTATCACTGAACTAGTATATATTTGTTTAGGGGCCAGCTGAAGGACGCCTCCGGGTGCGGGAATTTCTCGCTACATTGAAGACCTGTTGGTGACCTTCTGCTTTTGTTGTTTTTTTGGTCGGGTTGTTGTCTCTTTGACACATTCCCCATTTCCATTCTCAATTTTATGGTAAACATATATATATATATATATAACTCGTCTAAACCTATATATATATAATACTTTCCAATATTATGATATCTAAAGAATGATCCCAAACATGTAATTATTAATTTTTTTAAGTCATTTGTAATTACACAATGTTACCTGGCCATACATAACAAAATTTCCAATCGTACATGAGTATTTACTACATTGAAGAATAGGTCCATCCAATGAAATGATCTGAAAAATAATTACTGTTATACTTTCATACATCATTACATGGAAAAAGTACCTATGTTTATATATTCCAGACCATATAAGTATTTGGATTGTAAGTGTACAGTCCAGTATGAGTATACTCATGGTCTAGTTCAAGCTTGACCATACATGTATTTGGAACATATGGGTTTATTTTAGACACATTTTTATCAAAATACTTTTATTGAGTATGACTTATTAATATTAGACAGTTAAAGTGGAAAACATAACATCAATTGAAATTGAATAATTCTGTATTTCATTGTCTGTTTCAATCTTATTTTAGCACTCTCGTCCCTGGTGACACTTGCTGACGGAAGGAACATCATATTTCATACATTTACATGTTTTGTTCATGCCTGTTCCTTTGCATTTGCATCCCATGCTTGCATGCAATGAAATTCCTTTTGTTTTACAAATTGCATTTTCAATTTTGTATGTCAAAAGTTCTATTACACTTATAACCTAACAATATGCCAAATAATATAAAAAAGAAGATGTGGTATGATTGCCAATGAGACAACTATCAATAAAAGACCAAAATGACACAAACATTAACAATTATAGGTCACCGTACGGCCTTCAACAATGAGCAAAGCCCATACCGCATATAGTCAGCTATAAAAGGCCCCGATAAGACAATGTGAAACAATTCAAGTTTGTATAAAATAGTTTGTATAAAATTGCATCCTTACCAATAATATCAGCAACCCTATATCCAGAGTTACTCTTCTCACAGTAACAAGCTACCTTTTTCATTCTTTGCTTACTTTTCAACACTTTTTTATTATATTTTTTAGGTTTTTTTTGGAACAGATTTTTATATAATTTATGTCCATTTTCTTCCGTGACATACTGTACAGGAGATTACCTTTTAAATAGTTAAAAGTTAAAACATAATTTTTTTATTTCAATTACAATTGAACTTTTTATATTAATTTAAGATTTCGATTATGTTGAACTGTGATGGTTATACTTTTAATGATATACATGTATAGGTATCGAATAAACTTAACCAACGTCTTATAATCTGGCAGACTGTACGTGTACATTCAGCCCATATGCATATTTTGAAAAAGTATGCATATATGGATCGGACCTAATTTTTTATTATTATTTGAATGATATAAATTTATATGTAAGAGTGGGAAATTTGGATATTTGTGCAACAGATTAGTGGATAAGGTACATCCTACTTTTGATTTGCAAGAATTTGGATTGATCGTTTGTCAACAACAATTCATAGTAATGAGGGAAATTTTGTTAATTTTCTTTGACTTTTTAATATTTTTTGTTATTTGTTTGAATCCTATTAAGTGTCCTGAATTTTGATTATTGCTATATATATGGTATAGAGGCGTTTACCGCATGCACATCTAGGTTGCCCAAATTTCAAAAGTGTCATAGACATACTAGGTTTGATATATTGGTTTCGAGACGGAACTTTTTGCAGGTAGGGGTGTGTGTCACCAGATATATGTATCACGTTTGTTTCATTAAATAAATGAACATATTGTGTTATTTGTGTTATCAGTGTTATATGTTTCACATTCATATTCATGTTTCTTGACGGTTGATGACAAATAGTTTTGCGCTGCATATTTTGAAACAATTTATTGCTTTGTACACTATGTTTGGTTTTACGTACTGAATATTTAAATTCTTTATTATTATTTAAATTTTATTTATAAAAAAAATTATATTCAAACAAGGATTTGTATAGTGAGACTCACTATACAAATCCTTGATTCAAATGGCATGAGTTGTGCATGAACTCAAAGCGCGTCAAAATTAACCATATATATACATGTACACTAATATAAGCACTTTTCGAGATAGCCACTGGTCAATATTACACTCAGGAAGGTGGAAGGCGAAAGTCACCGCTTCAGGTACTTGAAACTTTATATATTCTTTTAGCCTTGTTTAAAATGTTTCAATTAAAGTAAAGTTACTTTAATTAGTTTTTTCAGATATATAGAATTCAGTATGGCTTGAAAGCCGCATTTTGGTATGCAAGTTAATGACAGAATAGAGCTCTGTTGCATGCAAATATTTCAGTCAAATATATTGTTCTTATTTATTGGAACACAATTGTAAACTTAGTTTACAATTTTTATACTTTCAGATTAATATAATAGGGTATCTTAAAATTGGACAACTCGGTTAATGCAGAAAATGGCCCACACTTATTACCACGCCTAAAGTCTTTGTGGTTTATGGTGTCTTAATCTTCACCCTAGTCTGCGATATTGGTGTCCCAATTTTCCTGCAACAATAATTTGAATAATAAAGAAGCTCCAATCTCCACCACAAAACATATGCATCAATTGAATTGCACATCTTAATTCTAATACTATAATTAAATGCCTCACTGAGCAAACCCTGAACAGTTGATACTGTCTGACTTTGGATTCAAACAAATGTTGTCATAGTTCTTGAGAAAAAAAACAAATATAAACCCCTTTAATAAAGAAATTGGAGAGAAAAAACGCCCCTCCCCTTTGCAATTGGAATAATTTCCTCCAAACTCAATGCCTGCCTTTCATTTGTAGTATGAAACCATGTTGGTTTTTTTTCGGGGTTCGGAAACTCGGTAAATTGTAATAAAACCCTGCGATTGAAAGTTGACCACGGTTCGTTTTATCGAAAGGGGGGGGGGGGGGGGGGGCTGAGCGGAACAAATTAAGATTATTCATGTTTGTTTAAGCTTCCTACTTAGAGAAACATCTCAATTGAATGTTATTTTGTAATGTTAAATCGATGTAAATGTCTACAAAACTTCTTTATTTATCGACTTTGTTTTTGAAGCGAGTAACAAACTGTCGGGCTTTATCTTTCGATGTTCTCAGGACATCCTCATGATATAGATAAGCCATATTATACATTAATGTATCGAATGGACTGCAAAGATTTGTTAAGGTGGATTCTAATTGGTTTAAAAAGTCAAGTGTGAAATCGTCAGAAGTGAAACTACATATTGATAGTAGTTGGATCTCATATGTAGTATAACGTAATCAGAGATCAATATTTTAATTAGATTAGATTTCAAATATTTTGGCCACGAGCATCACTGAAGAGACATGTATTGTCGAAATGCGAATCTGGTGCAAGAAAATTGGTACCGTTAATTTTATTACTACCACTGGGTCGATGCCTCTGCTGGTGGACTATTAGTCCAAGAGGGTATCACCAACACAGTAGCCAGTACTTTGGTACTGTCATGAAAATACGGGCTTGTTGTGTTATTGAAAATTGCTGTTACAAAATATAAGAAATTATTATGTATAAAGGAATGTATCTCCCTCATGCGCAGCTCTGATTCCTTTCACGGATTTGGCTATGCTTTTTGGACCTTTGGGATTATAGCTCTTCATCTTTTGGTACCCATCTTTTATATAAGCTTTGGATTTCAAATATTTTGGCCACGAGCATCACTGAAGAGACATGTATTGTCGAAATGCGCATATGGTGCAAGAAAATTGGTACCACTGGGTCGATGCCTCTGCTGGTGGACTATTAGTCTCCGAGGGTATCACCAGCCCAGTAGCCAGTACTTCGGTAACTGGTATGAAAATACGTTTTTTTTTTGTTATTAAAATTTGCTGTTACAAAATATTAGAAATTATTATATATTAAGGAATGTACATTGTATCTCCCTCATGCGAAGCTCTGATACCTTTCACGGATTTGGCTATACTTTTTTTACCTTTTGGATTATAACTCTTCATCTTTTATATAAGCTTTGGATTTCAAATATTTTGGCCACGAGCATCACTGAAGAGACATGTATTGTCGAAATGCGAATCTGTTGCAAGAAAATTGGTACCGTTAATTTTATTACTACCACTGGGTCGATGCCTCTGCTGGTGGACTATTAGTCCCCGAGGGTATCACCAGCCCAGTAGCCAGTACTTCGGTACTGGCATGAAAATACGGGCTTGTTGTGTTATTAAAAAGTGACGTTTTTTTACATATTTATAGATTCTTCATTTTTTAGCTTGAATAAATGAACCTGGAATTTGAGGCCCAAATCAGGCCCAAATCAGGCCTTACCGGACCTACTCCTTTCTCAAATTGAGAAATGATGATTGATTTGCCGAATCCTTTCTATAAAAGCTAAGACAGAATGCAGTTGATTACGTAACTTTAATTAATCAGGATTTGATTGAATTAAGTGATTACGAGTGGCATTACCCTAGTTCACAATAATCAAACAATTGTTGAATAAACAAACCAATAGACTAATGATTTGACGAAACAAGTCATTATGATGAGTTAAATTTTATAGGTTTCATTGGACTGTAAATATTTATTAAGCTATTCTGTGAATGAACTAAAGAAAAAAGAATAGGATGAAATTTGAAAAAAATAGGCAGGACAGGAGTTTTGAGTAAAAAAAAGGCAGGATGAGACACTTGCAAAAAAAAAGAAGTTAGGATGACAATTTATGTAAAAAAAGTCAGGAGAAACTAAAAAAAAAAAAGCAGGACCGGATAGAGTGAAAAATAAAAAGGTTCATTCTCGAAAAATTTGCAATAGTCAAAAATAGAAAACACTCTTTTCTATTCAAAAAAGATATTCTACATTATAAGTTGTCGACTTTAAGTTAGTGACGGAACTTAAATAGTTTTAAATGTTTAACTTAGTACAAGACTTTTACAAAAGGTTGCCACATATGTAATATGCTGGACACATCAACCTTAAAAATTAGGTCCTTTTTATGATGCTTAACCCTTGAAAACCTAAGGTATTTTCTATATTCTTAGCTTACTTCTACAGTGGTAGATAGTAGTTGAAAGCTAAGTTGATGCTTTAACTTTCTCCCTTTCTTATAAGAATTACAATGTTACAAACATTCGGGTTCATGTCCAGTGGCACATATTACAGTCATATCGGGTTTGGTCATTATACGATGCTGGAAATTTCCCTATTGTCAAATTCAATTTCAAATGCATAGATTCTTGTTCAATGAGGATAAGATCTGTGTGTGAAACGTCTGATTTGTACAATGATTGATTTATTCATTATTGGTCTTTAACGCCACTTTTATTATTAGTTGCTATTTTTATGGCGACCAGCTATATAATGGGGAAGAAAGCTGGTGCAACAGAACAAAACTACTGACATTCGGCTGGAAAATCTTTAAACATAGTTTTGGTGTAGTCAATAATTGTCAAACATAGTTTTAGAGTCGGACCAAGCTTTGAACTCTGAAATAAGCAATGAAGCGATAATTTGTACTTATGACAGAAGCTTCTTTCTCACTTGATCCAGTTTTCGTTTGATAGATGGTTTGTTTTTTATCTATCAAATCGAATAGAGCAAGAGCTTTTAAATAGAATTTAAGGAAAAAAAGAACAGTAGCCGTGTGCATAGTTCGTTTGAATACATTTTTGTCGTTGAGATGCTTTCTCGTTGAGTGAGAAAAAAAACTCGCACATATATCTGGCTTCCATTCAAACCAAACACATTCTTTTGGTTATTCATGTTGCTAGGTTGCTGTCTCATTGACGTTTACCCCATATTTCATATTGATGCACAATACACAAACATATATATGTATATATATATATTAAAACTTGAAGTTAAGGTGTTATGTTATGCATAAGTAAGTGAGAGAGAAAAAAGCAAAAGAGAGACTCAAACAACTAAATAGAGAAATATGTTTAAGAATGACCTTTTTGGTCGCTCGTAATCGGTTGTCTATGAATATAGTTCCTGTCATTTTTGATGTAGGTAAACTATTTTTGCTGTGTTTTATTTTTTACATATAAAAATCTATAATGGCTAAAAATATTATTCATATTATTTCTTTAATAGTGAACTTTATGATATGTTATTATGCTTTAGATCATTGAGCCATTGAGGGACTACGTGTCAAAGTTGTACGAAGGGCAACTCTGCCTATTCAAGCAGCGACTTTTCGCACGTGTCTTGTGACTTCATTTCATATCTAACCAGTTCGGATTAAGTTAATTTTTGAGTATACACCAAGACGAACATCATCGTTTCAACTCTTGTTTCATTCTACAGGTGTAACACCACTAATCCAGGCCCGGCCAGAAAGCACATACCAGAAAGTAGTACATATTTAACACAAAATAGTTCCTACGCATGAGTGTAACTTTCAAAATATGTAGAATATTTAGATATGTTTGTTATCAAATGAAAGCTGAAGGACTGGTGATCATTGTAGAACACTTTTGGACTTTTAGTTTTGAATATTAAAAAAACTGCATCAAATTTTAAAAAGAGGGTACATTTTGTCTGTTTGTCAGATCTGAAGTACCTGTTTTGGTACATCTAAAGTTCCGGGAACCAGTTCTTTCTTATATGCCATGCAAGGTATGTTGATTTTTTCAGTACAAGACACCATAAAGTGTTGCTTTGAAATGCAATGATTGCCACTTTATTTGAACTTAAAATAAAAGAGGTGTGCCTGCTTGAAACGGAGGAATTTAACATAGAAACAATGGGACCATGAATTAGTGGTGTACTTCCTACAGACTGTGTACCTCAAATGTTATAACTGAAAAAAATATGTCTTCACTGTGAACCCCAGAGCTGAAACATGCACACCTCAGTTTAGCGGGGACAATACTCTGTACCCCCTTTTTTGACATTTTTGGACATTGGATCTTTAAAGACACTGTCAGTGGTTCACGGTATTGATTGTCAAAGACATGTCTACTAAGCTAGTGAATGCTGCATTCGAATAGGGACTGCTCGATTCATTCTCGAAAAATTTGCAATAGTCAAAAATAGAAAACACTCTTTTCTATTCAAAAAAGATATTCTACATTATAAGTTGTCGACTTTAAGTTAGTGACGGAACTTAAATAGTTTTAAATGTTTAACTTAGTACAAGACTTTTACAAAAGGTTGCCACATATGTAATATGCTGGACACATCAACCTTAAAAATTAGGTCCTTTTTATGATGCTTAACCCTTGAAAACCTAAGGTATTTTCTATATTCTTAGCTTACTTCTACAGTGGTAGATAGTAGTTGAAAGCTAAGTTGATGCTTTAACTTTCTCCCTTTCTTATAAGAATTACAATGTTACAAACATTCGGGTTCATGTCCAGTGGCACATATTACAGTCATATCGGGTTTGGTCATTATACGATGCTGGAAATTTCCCTATTGTCAAATTCAATTTCAAATGCATAGATTCTTGTTCAATGAGGATAAGATCTGTGTGTGAAACGTCTGATTTGTACAATGATTGATTTATTCATTATTGGTCTTTAACGCCACTTTTATTATTAGTTGCTATTTTTATGGCGACCAGCTATATAATGGGGAAGAAAGCTGGTGCAACAGAACAAAACTACTGACATTCGGCTGGAAAATCTTTAAACATAGTTTTGGTGTAGTCAATAATTGTCAAACATAGTTTTAGAGTCGGACCAAGCTTTGAACTCTGAAATAAGCAATGAAGCGATAATTTGTACTTATGACAGAAGCTTCTTTCTCACTTGATCCAGTTTTCGTTTGATAGATGGTTTGTTTTTTATCTATCAAATCGAATAGAGCAAGAGCTTTTAAATAGAATTTAAGGAAAAAAAGAACAGTAGCCGTGTGCATAGTTCGTTTGAATACATTTTTGTCGTTGAGATGCTTTCTCGTTGAGTGAGAAAAAAAACTCGCATATATATCTGGCTTCCATTCAAACCAAACACATTCTTTTGGTTATTCATGTTGCTAGGTTGCTGTCTCATTGACGTTTACCCCATATTTCATATTGATGCACAATACACAAACATATATATGTATATATATATATTAAAACTTGAAGTTAAGGTGTTATGTTATGCATAAGTAAGTGAGAGAGAAAAAAGCAAAAGAGAGACTCAAACAACTAAATAGAGAAATATGTTTAAGAATGACCTTTTTGGTCGCTCGTAATCGGTTGTCTATGAATATAGTTCCTGTCATTTTTGATGTAGGTAAACTATTTTTGCTGTGTTTTATTTTTTACATATAAAAATCTATAATGGCTAAAAATATTATTCATATTATTTCTTTAATAGTGAACTTTATGATATGTTATTATGCTTTAGATCATTGAGCCATTGAGGGACTACGTGTCAAAGTTGTACGAAGGGCAACTCTGCCTATTCAAGCAGCGACTTTTCGCACGTGTCTTGTGACTTCATTTCATATCTAACCAGTTCGGATTAAGTTAATTTTTGAGTATACACCAAGACGAACATCATCGTTTCAACTCTTGTTTCATTCTACAGGTGTAACACCACTAATCCAGGCCCGGCCAGAAAGCACATACCAGAAAGTAGTACATATTTAACACAAAATAGTTCCTACGCATGAGTGTAACTTTCAAAATATGTAGAATATTTAGATATGTTTGTTATCAAATGAAAGCTGAAGGACTGGTGATCATTGTAGAACACTTTTGGACTTTTAGTTTTGAATATTAAAAAAACTGCATCAAATTTTAAAAAGAGGGTACATTTTGTCTGTTTGTCAGATCTGAAGTACCTGTTTTGGTACATCTAAAGTTCCGGGAACCAGTTCTTTCTTATATGCCATGCAAGGTATGTTGATTTTTTCAGTACAAGACACCATAAAGTGTTGCTTTGAAATGCAATGATTGCCACTTTATTTGAACTTAAAATAAAAGAGGTGTGCCTGCTTGAAACGGAGGAATTTAACATAGAAACAATGGGACCATGAATTAGTGGTGTACTTCCTACAGACTGTGTACCTCAAATGTTATAACTGAAAAAAATATGTCTTCACTGTGAACCCCAGAGCTGAAACATGCACACCTCAGTTTAGCGGGGACAATACTCTGTACCCCCTTTTTTGACATTTTTGGACATTGGATCTTTAAAGACACTGTCAGTGGTTCACGGTATTGATTGTCAAAGACATGTCTACTAAGCTAGTGAATGCTGCATTCGAATAGGGACTGCTCGATTCATTCTCGAAAAATTTGCAATAGTCAAAAATAGAAAACACTCTTTTCTATTCAAAAAAGATATTCTACATTATAAGTTGTCGACTTTAAGTTAGTGACGGAACTTAAATAGTTTTAAATGTTTAACTTAGTACAAGACTTTTACAAAAGGTTGCCACATATGTAATATGCTGGACACATCAACCTTAAAAATTAGGTCCTTTTTATGATGCTTAACCCTTGAAAACCTAAGGTATTTTCTATATTCTTAGCTTACTTCTACAGTGGTAGATAGTAGTTGAAAGCTAAGTTGATGCTTTAACTTTCTCCCTTTCTTATAAGAATTACAATGTTACAAACATTCGGGTTCATGTCCAGTGGCACATATTACAGTCATATCGGGTTTGGTCATTATACGATGCTGGAAATTTCCCTATTGTCAAATTCAATTTCAAATGCATAGATTCTTGTTCAATGAGGATAAGATCTGTGTGTGAAACGTCTGATTTGTACAATGATTGATTTATTCATTATTGGTCTTTAACGCCACTTTTATTATTAGTTGCTATTTTTATGGCGACCAGCTATATAATGGGGAAGAAAGCTGGTGCAACAGAACAAAACTACTGACATTCGGCTGGAAAATCTTTAAACATAGTTTTGGTGTAGTCAATAATTGTCAAACATAGTTTTAGAGTCGGACCAAGCTTTGAACTCTGAAATAAGCAATGAAGCGATAATTTGTACTTATGACAGAAGCTTCTTTCTCACTTGATCCAGTTTTCGTTTGATAGATGGTTTGTTTTTTATCTATCAAATCGAATAGAGCAAGAGCTTTTAAATAGAATTTAAGGAAAAAAAGAACAGTAGCCGTGTGCATAGTTCGTTTGAATACATTTTTGTCGTTGAGATGCTTTCTCGTTGAGTGAGAAAAAAAACTCGCATATATATCTGGCTTCCATTCAAACCAAACACATTCTTTTGGTTATTCATGTTGCTAGGTTGCTGTCTCATTGACGTTTACCCCATATTTCATATTGATGCACAATACACAAACATATATATGTATATATATATATTAAAACTTGAAGTTAAGGTGTTATGTTATGCATAAGTAAGTGAGAGAGAAAAAAGCAAAAGAGAGACTCAAACAACTAAATAGAGAAATATGTTTAAGAATGACCTTTTTGGTCGCTCGTAATCGGTTGTCTATGAATATAGTTCCTGTCATTTTTGATGTAGGTAAACTATTTTTGCTGTGTTTTATTTTTTACATATAAAAATCTATAATGGCTAAAAATATTATTCATATTATTTCTTTAATAGTGAACTTTATGATATGTTATTATGCTTTAGATCATTGAGCCATTGAGGGACTACGTGTCAAAGTTGTACGAAGGGCAACTCTGCCTATTCAAGCAGCGACTTTTCGCACGTGTCTTGTGACTTCATTTCATATCTAACCAGTTCGGATTAAGTTAATTTTTGAGTATACACCAAGACGAACATCATCGTTTCAACTCTTGTTTCATTCTACAGGTGTAACACCACTAATCCAGGCCCGGCCAGAAAGCACATACCAGAAAGTAGTACATATTTAACACAAAATAGTTCCTACGCATGAGTGTAACTTTCAAAATATGTAGAATATTTAGATATGTTTGTTATCAAATGAAAGCTGAAGGACTGGTGATCATTGTAGAACACTTTTGGACTTTTAGTTTTGAATATTAAAAAAACTGCATCAAATTTTAAAAAGAGGGTACATTTTGTCTGTTTGTCAGATCTGAAGTACCTGTTTTGGTACATCTAAAGTTCCGGGAACCAGTTCTTTCTTATATGCCATGCAAGGTATGTTGATTTTTTCAGTACAAGACACCATAAAGTGTTGCTTTGAAATGCAATGATTGCCACTTTATTTGAACTTAAAATAAAAGAGGTGTGCCTGCTTGAAACGGAGGAATTTAACATAGAAACAATGGGACCATGAATTAGTGGTGTACTTCCTACAGACTGTGTACCTCAAATGTTATAACTGAAAAAAATATGTCTTCACTGTGAACCCCAGAGCTGAAACATGCACACCTCAGTTTAGCGGGGACAATACTCTGTACCCCCTTTTTTGACATTTTTGGACATTGGATCTTTAAAGACACTGTCAGTGGTTCACGGTATTGATTGTCAAAGACATGTCTACTAAGCTAGTGAATGCTGCATTCGAATAGGGACTGCTCGATTCATTCTCGAAAAATTTGCAATAGTCAAAAATAGAAAACACTCTTTTCTATTCAAAAAAGATATTCTACATTATAAGTTGTCGACTTTAAGTTAGTGACGGAACTTAAATAGTTTTAAATGTTTAACTTAGTACAAGACTTTTACAAAAGGTTGCCACATATGTAATATGCTGGACACATCAACCTTAAAAATTAGGTCCTTTTTATGATGCTTAACCCTTGAAAACCTAAGGTATTTTCTATATTCTTAGCTTACTTCTACAGTGGTAGATAGTAGTTGAAAGCTAAGTTGATGCTTTAACTTTCTCCCTTTCTTATAAGAATTACAATGTTACAAACATTCGGGTTCATGTCCAGTGGCACATATTACAGTCATATCGGGTTTGGTCATTATACGATGCTGGAAATTTCCCTATTGTCAAATTCAATTTCAAATGCATAGATTCTTGTTCAATGAGGATAAGATCTGTGTGTGAAACGTCTGATTTGTACAATGATTGATTTATTCATTATTGGTCTTTAACGCCACTTTTATTATTAGTTGCTATTTTTATGGCGACCAGCTATATAATGGGGAAGAAAGCTGGTGCAACAGAACAAAACTACTGACATTCGGCTGGAAAATCTTTAAACATAGTTTTGGTGTAGTCAATAATTGTCAAACATAGTTTTAGAGTCGGACCAAGCTTTGAACTCTGAAATAAGCAATGAAGCGATAATTTGTACTTATGACAGAAGCTTCTTTCTCACTTGATCCAGTTTTCGTTTGATAGATGGTTTGTTTTTTATCTATCAAATCGAATAGAGCAAGAGCTTTTAAATAGAATTTAAGGAAAAAAAGAACAGTAGCCGTGTGCATAGTTCGTTTGAATACATTTTTGTCGTTGAGATGCTTTCTCGTTGAGTGAGAAAAAAAACTCGCATATATATCTGGCTTCCATTCAAACCAAACACATTCTTTTGGTTATTCATGTTGCTAGGTTGCTGTCTCATTGACGTTTACCCCATATTTCATATTGATGCACAATACACAAACATATATATGTATATATATATATTAAAACTTGAAGTTAAGGTGTTATGTTATGCATAAGTAAGTGAGAGAGAAAAAAGCAAAAGAGAGACTCAAACAACTAAATAGAGAAATATGTTTAAGAATGACCTTTTTGGTCGCTCGTAATCGGTTGTCTATGAATATAGTTCCTGTCATTTTTGATGTAGGTAAACTATTTTTGCTGTGTTTTATTTTTTACATATAAAAATCTATAATGGCTAAAAATATTATTCATATTATTTCTTTAATAGTGAACTTTATGATATGTTATTATGCTTTAGATCATTGAGCCATTGAGGGACTACGTGTCAAAGTTGTACGAAGGGCAACTCTGCCTATTCAAGCAGCGACTTTTCGCACGTGTCTTGTGACTTCATTTCATATCTAACCAGTTCGGATTAAGTTAATTTTTGAGTATACACCAAGACGAACATCATCGTTTCAACTCTTGTTTCATTCTACAGGTGTAACACCACTAATCCAGGCCCGGCCAGAAAGCACATACCAGAAAGTAGTACATATTTAACACAAAATAGTTCCTACGCATGAGTGTAACTTTCAAAATATGTAGAATATTTAGATATGTTTGTTATCAAATGAAAGCTGAAGGACTGGTGATCATTGTAGAACACTTTTGGACTTTTAGTTTTGAATATTAAAAAAACTGCATCAAATTTTAAAAAGAGGGTACATTTTGTCTGTTTGTCAGATCTGAAGTACCTGTTTTGGTACATCTAAAGTTCCGGGAACCAGTTCTTTCTTATATGCCATGCAAGGTATGTTGATTTTTTCAGTACAAGACACCATAAAGTGTTGCTTTGAAATGCAATGATTGCCACTTTATTTGAACTTAAAATAAAAGAGGTGTGCCTGCTTGAAACGGAGGAATTTAACATAGAAACAATGGGACCATGAATTAGTGGTGTACTTCCTACAGACTGTGTACCTCAAATGTTATAACTGAAAAAAATATGTCTTCACTGTGAACCCCAGAGCTGAAACATGCACACCTCAGTTTAGCGGGGACAATACTCTGTACCCCCTTTTTTGACATTTTTGGACATTGGATCTTTAAAGACACTGTCAGTGGTTCACGGTATTGATTGTCAAAGACATGTCTACTAAGCTAGTGAATGCTGCATTCGAATAGGGACTGCTCGATTCATTCTCGAAAAATTTGCAATAGTCAAAAATAGAAAACACTCTTTTCTATTCAAAAAAGATATTCTACATTATAAGTTGTCGACTTTAAGTTAGTGACGGAACTTAAATAGTTTTAAATGTTTAACTTAGTACAAGACTTTTACAAAAGGTTGCCACATATGTAATATGCTGGACACATCAACCTTAAAAATTAGGTCCTTTTTATGATGCTTAACCCTTGAAAACCTAAGGTATTTTCTATATTCTTAGCTTACTTCTACAGTGGTAGATAGTAGTTGAAAGCTAAGTTGATGCTTTAACTTTCTCCCTTTCTTATAAGAATTACAATGTTACAAACATTCGGGTTCATGTCCAGTGGCACATATTACAGTCATATCGGGTTTGGTCATTATACGATGCTGGAAATTTCCCTATTGTCAAATTCAATTTCAAATGCATAGATTCTTGTTCAATGAGGATAAGATCTGTGTGTGAAACGTCTGATTTGTACAATGATTGATTTATTCATTATTGGTCTTTAACGCCACTTTTATTATTAGTTGCTATTTTTATGGCGACCAGCTATATAATGGGGAAGAAAGCTGGTGCAACAGAACAAAACTACTGACATTCGGCTGGAAAATCTTTAAACATAGTTTTGGTGTAGTCAATAATTGTCAAACATAGTTTTAGAGTCGGACCAAGCTTTGAACTCTGAAATAAGCAATGAAGCGATAATTTGTACTTATGACAGAAGCTTCTTTCTCACTTGATCCAGTTTTCGTTTGATAGATGGTTTGTTTTTTATCTATCAAATCGAATAGAGCAAGAGCTTTTAAATAGAATTTAAGGAAAAAAAGAACAGTAGCCGTGTGCATAGTTCGTTTGAATACATTTTTGTCGTTGAGATGCTTTCTCGTTGAGTGAGAAAAAAAACTCGCATATATATCTGGCTTCCATTCAAACCAAACACATTCTTTTGGTTATTCATGTTGCTAGGTTGCTGTCTCATTGACGTTTACCCCATATTTCATATTGATGCACAATACACAAACATATATATGTATATATATATATTAAAACTTGAAGTTAAGGTGTTATGTTATGCATAAGTAAGTGAGAGAGAAAAAAGCAAAAGAGAGACTCAAACAACTAAATAGAGAAATATGTTTAAGAATGACCTTTTTGGTCGCTCGTAATCGGTTGTCTATGAATATAGTTCCTGTCATTTTTGATGTAGGTAAACTATTTTTGCTGTGTTTTATTTTTTACATATAAAAATCTATAATGGCTAAAAATATTATTCATATTATTTCTTTAATAGTGAACTTTATGATATGTTATTATGCTTTAGATCATTGAGCCATTGAGGGACTACGTGTCAAAGTTGTACGAAGGGCAACTCTGCCTATTCAAGCAGCGACTTTTCGCACGTGTCTTGTGACTTCATTTCATATCTAACCAGTTCGGATTAAGTTAATTTTTGAGTATACACCAAGACGAACATCATCGTTTCAACTCTTGTTTCATTCTACAGGTGTAACACCACTAATCCAGGCCCGGCCAGAAAGCACATACCAGAAAGTAGTACATATTTAACACAAAATAGTTCCTACGCATGAGTGTAACTTTCAAAATATGTAGAATATTTAGATATGTTTGTTATCAAATGAAAGCTGAAGGACTGGTGATCATTGTAGAACACTTTTGGACTTTTAGTTTTGAATATTAAAAAAACTGCATCAAATTTTAAAAAGAGGGTACATTTTGTCTGTTTGTCAGATCTGAAGTACCTGTTTTGGTACATCTAAAGTTCCGGGAACCAGTTCTTTCTTATATGCCATGCAAGGTATGTTGATTTTTTCAGTACAAGACACCATAAAGTGTTGCTTTGAAATGCAATGATTGCCACTTTATTTGAACTTAAAATAAAAGAGGTGTGCCTGCTTGAAACGGAGGAATTTAACATAGAAACAATGGGACCATGAATTAGTGGTGTACTTCCTACAGACTGTGTACCTCAAATGTTATAACTGAAAAAAATATGTCTTCACTGTGAACCCCAGAGCTGAAACATGCACACCTCAGTTTAGCGGGGACAATACTCTGTACCCCCTTTTTTGACATTTTTGGACATTGGATCTTTAAAGACACTGTCAGTGGTTCACGGTATTGATTGTCAAAGACATGTCTACTAAGCTAGTGAATGCTGCATTCGAATAGGGACTGCTCGATTCATTCTCGAAAAATTTGCAATAGTCAAAAATAGAAAACACTCTTTTCTATTCAAAAAAGATATTCTACATTATAAGTTGTCGACTTTAAGTTAGTGACGGAACTTAAATAGTTTTAAATGTTTAACTTAGTACAAGACTTTTACAAAAGGTTGCCACATATGTAATATGCTGGACACATCAACCTTAAAAATTAGGTCCTTTTTATGATGCTTAACCCTTGAAAACCTAAGGTATTTTCTATATTCTTAGCTTACTTCTACAGTGGTAGATAGTAGTTGAAAGCTAAGTTGATGCTTTAACTTTCTCCCTTTCTTATAAGAATTACAATGTTACAAACATTCGGGTTCATGTCCAGTGGCACATATTACAGTCATATCGGGTTTGGTCATTATACGATGCTGGAAATTTCCCTATTGTCAAATTCAATTTCAAATGCATAGATTCTTGTTCAATGAGGATAAGATCTGTGTGTGAAACGTCTGATTTGTACAATGATTGATTTATTCATTATTGGTCTTTAACGCCACTTTTATTATTAGTTGCTATTTTTATGGCGACCAGCTATATAATGGGGAAGAAAGCTGGTGCAACAGAACAAAACTACTGACATTCGGCTGGAAAATCTTTAAACATAGTTTTGGTGTAGTCAATAATTGTCAAACATAGTTTTAGAGTCGGACCAAGCTTTGAACTCTGAAATAAGCAATGAAGCGATAATTTGTACTTATGACAGAAGCTTCTTTCTCACTTGATCCAGTTTTCGTTTGATAGATGGTTTGTTTTTTATCTATCAAATCGAATAGAGCAAGAGCTTTTAAATAGAATTTAAGGAAAAAAAGAACAGTAGCCGTGTGCATAGTTCGTTTGAATACATTTTTGTCGTTGAGATGCTTTCTCGTTGAGTGAGAAAAAAAACTCGCACATATATCTGGCTTCCATTCAAACCAAACACATTCTTTTGGTTATTCATGTTGCTAGGTTGCTGTCTCATTGACGTTTACCCCATATTTCATATTGATGCACAATACACAAACATATATATGTATATATATATATTAAAACTTGAAGTTAAGGTGTTATGTTATGCATAAGTAAGTGAGAGAGAAAAAAGCAAAAGAGAGACTCAAACAACTAAATAGAGAAATATGTTTAAGAATGACCTTTTTGGTCGCTCGTAATCGGTTGTCTATGAATATAGTTCCTGTCATTTTTGATGTAGGTAAACTATTTTTGCTGTGTTTTATTTTTTACATATAAAAATCTATAATGGCTAAAAATATTATTCATATTATTTCTTTAATAGTGAACTTTATGATATGTTATTATGCTTTAGATCATTGAGCCATTGAGGGACTACGTGTCAAAGTTGTACGAAGGGCAACTCTGCCTATTCAAGCAGCGACTTTTCGCACGTGTCTTGTGACTTCATTTCATATCTAACCAGTTCGGATTAAGTTAATTTTTGAGTATACACCAAGACGAACATCATCGTTTCAACTCTTGTTTCATTCTACAGGTGTAACACCACTAATCCAGGCCCGGCCAGAAAGCACATACCAGAAAGTAGTACATATTTAACACAAAATAGTTCCTACGCATGAGTGTAACTTTCAAAATATGTAGAATATTTAGATATGTTTGTTATCAAATGAAAGCTGAAGGACTGGTGATCATTGTAGAACACTTTTGGACTTTTAGTTTTGAATATTAAAAAAACTGCATCAAATTTTAAAAAGAGGGTACATTTTGTCTGTTTGTCAGATCTGAAGTACCTGTTTTGGTACATCTAAAGTTCCGGGAACCAGTTCTTTCTTATATGCCATGCAAGGTATGTTGATTTTTTCAGTACAAGACACCATAAAGTGTTGCTTTGAAATGCAATGATTGCCACTTTATTTGAACTTAAAATAAAAGAGGTGTGCCTGCTTGAAACGGAGGAATTTAACATAGAAACAATGGGACCATGAATTAGTGGTGTACTTCCTACAGACTGTGTACCTCAAATGTTATAACTGAAAAAAATATGTCTTCACTGTGAACCCCAGAGCTGAAACATGCACACCTCAGTTTAGCGGGGACAATACTCTGTACCCCCTTTTTTGACATTTTTGGACATTGGATCTTTCAAGACACTGTCAGTGGTTCACGGTATTGATTGTCAAAGACATGTCTACTAAGCTAGTGAATGCTGCATTCGAATAGGGACTGCTCGATTCATTCTCGAAAAATTTGCAATAGTCAAAAATAGAAAACACTCTTTTCTATTCAAAAAAGATATTCTACATTATAAGTTGTCGACTTTAAGTTAGTGACGGAACTTAAATAGTTTTAAATGTTTAACTTAGTACAAGACTTTTACAAAAGGTTGCCACATATGTAATATGCTGGACACATCAACCTTAAAAATTAGGTCCTTTTTATGATGCTTAACCCTTGAAAACCTAAGGTATTTTCTATATTCTTAGCTTACTTCTACAGTGGTAGATAGTAGTTGAAAGCTAAGTTGATGCTTTAACTTTCTCCCTTTCTTATAAGAATTACAATGTTACAAACATTCGGGTTCATGTCCAGTGGCACATATTACAGTCATATCGGGTTTGGTCATTATACGATGCTGGAAATTTCCCTATTGTCAAATTCAATTTCAAATGCATAGATTCTTGTTCAATGAGGATAAGATCTGTGTGTGAAACGTCTGATTTGTACAATGATTGATTTATTCATTATTGGTCTTTAACGCCACTTTTATTATTAGTTGCTATTTTTATGGCGACCAGCTATATAATGGGGAAGAAAGCTGGTGCAACAGAACAAAACTACTGACATTCGGCTGGAAAATCTTTAAACATAGTTTTGGTGTAGTCAATAATTGTCAAACATAGTTTTAGAGTCGGACCAAGCTTTGAACTCTGAAATAAGCAATGAAGCGATAATTTGTACTTATGACAGAAGCTTCTTTCTCACTTGATCCAGTTTTCGTTTGATAGATGGTTTGTTTTTTATCTATCAAATCGAATAGAGCAAGAGCTTTTAAATAGAATTTAAGGAAAAAAAGAACAGTAGCCGTGTGCATAGTTCGTTTGAATACATTTTTGTCGTTGAGATGCTTTCTCGTTGAGTGAGAAAAAAAACTCGCATATATATCTGGCTTCCATTCAAACCAAACACATTCTTTTGGTTATTCATGTTGCTAGGTTGCTGTCTCATTGACGTTTACCCCATATTTCATATTGATGCACAATACACAAACATATATATGTATATATATATATTAAAACTTGAAGTTAAGGTGTTATGTTATGCATAAGTAAGTGAGAGAGAAAAAAGCAAAAGAGAGACTCAAACAACTAAATAGAGAAATATGTTTAAGAATGACCTTTTTGGTCGCTCGTAATCGGTTGTCTATGAATATAGTTCCTGTCATTTTTGATGTAGGTAAACTATTTTTGCTGTGTTTTATTTTTTACATATAAAAATCTATAATGGCTAAAAATATTATTCATATTATTTCTTTAATAGTGAACTTTATGATATGTTATTATGCTTTAGATCATTGAGCCATTGAGGGACTACGTGTCAAAGTTGTACGAAGGGCAACTCTGCCTATTCAAGCAGCGACTTTTCGCACGTGTCTTGTGACTTCATTTCATATCTAACCAGTTCGGATTAAGTTAATTTTTGAGTATACACCAAGACGAACATCATCGTTTCAACTCTTGTTTCATTCTACAGGTGTAACACCACTAATCCAGGCCCGGCCAGAAAGCACATACCAGAAAGTAGTACATATTTAACACAAAATAGTTCCTACGCATGAGTGTAACTTTCAAAATATGTAGAATATTTAGATATGTTTGTTATCAAATGAAAGCTGAAGGACTGGTGATCATTGTAGAACACTTTTGGACTTTTAGTTTTGAATATTAAAAAAACTGCATCAAATTTTAAAAAGAGGGTACATTTTGTCTGTTTGTCAGATCTGAAGTACCTGTTTTGGTACATCTAAAGTTCCGGGAACCAGTTCTTTCTTATATGCCATGCAAGGTATGTTGATTTTTTCAGTACAAGACACCATAAAGTGTTGCCTTGAAATGCAATGATTGCCACTTTATTTGAACTTAAAATAAAAGAGGTGTGCCTGCTTGAAACGGAGGAATTTAACATAGAAACAATGGGACCATGAATTAGTGGTGTACTTCCTACAGACTGTGTACCTCAAATGTTATAACTGAAAAAAATATGTCTTCACTGTGAACCCCAGAGCTGAAACATGCACACCTCAGTTTAGCGGGGACAATACTCTGTACCCCCTTTTTTGACATTTTTGGACATTGGATCTTTCAAGACACTGTCAGTGGTTCACGGTATTGATTGTCAAAGACATGTCTACTAAGCTAGTGAATGCTGCATTCGAATAGGGACTGCTCGATTCATTCTCGAAAAATTTGCAATAGTCAAAAATAGAAAACACTCTTTTCTATTCAAAAAAGATATTCTACATTATAAGTTGTCGACTTTAAGTTAGTGACGGAACTTAAATAGTTTTAAATGTTTAACTTAGTACAAGACTTTTACAAAAGGTTGCCACATATGTAATATGCTGGACACATCAACCTTAAAAATTAGGTCCTTTTTATGATGCTTAACCCTTGAAAACCTAAGGTATTTTCTATATTCTTAGCTTACTTCTACAGTGGTAGATAGTAGTTGAAAGCTAAGTTGATGCTTTAACTTTCTCCCTTTCTTATAAGAATTACAATGTTACAAACATTCGGGTTCATGTCCAGTGGCACATATTACAGTCATATCGGGTTTGGTCATTATACGATGCTGGAAATTTCCCTATTGTCAAATTCAATTTCAAATGCATAGATTCTTGTTCAATGAGGATAAGATCTGTGTGTGAAACGTCTGATTTGTACAATGATTGATTTATTCATTATTGGTCTTTAACGCCACTTTTATTATTAGTTGCTATTTTTATGGCGACCAGCTATATAATGGGGAAGAAAGCTGGTGCAACAGAACAAAACTACTGACATTCGGCTGGAAAATCTTTAAACATAGTTTTGGTGTAGTCAATAATTGTCAAACATAGTTTTAGAGTCGGACCAAGCTTTGAACTCTGAAATAAGCAATGAAGCGATAATTTGTACTTATGACAGAAGCTTCTTTCTCACTTGATCCAGTTTTCGTTTGATAGATGGTTTGTTTTTTATCTATCAAATCGAATAGAGCAAGAGCTTTTAAATAGAATTTAAGGAAAAAAAGAACAGTAGCCGTGTGCATAGTTCGTTTGAATACATTTTTGTCGTTGAGATGCTTTCTCGTTGAGTGAGAAAAAAAACTCGCATATATATCTGGCTTCCATTCAAACCAAACACATTCTTTTGGTTATTCATGTTGCTAGGTTGCTGTCTCATTGACGTTTACCCCATATTTCATATTGATGCACAATACACAAACATATATATGTATATATATATATTAAAACTTGAAGTTAAGGTGTTATGTTATGCATAAGTAAGTGAGAGAGAAAAAAGCAAAAGAGAGACTCAAACAACTAAATAGAGAAATATGTTTAAGAATGACCTTTTTGGTCGCTCGTAATCGGTTGTCTATGAATATAGTTCCTGTCATTTTTGATGTAGGTAAACTATTTTTGCTGTGTTTTATTTTTTACATATAAAAATCTATAATGGCTAAAAATATTATTCATATTATTTCTTTAATAGTGAACTTTATGATATGTTATTATGCTTTAGATCATTGAGCCATTGAGGGACTACGTGTCAAAGTTGTACGAAGGGCAACTCTGCCTATTCAAGCAGCGACTTTTCGCACGTGTCTTGTGACTTCATTTCATATCTAACCAGTTCGGATTAAGTTAATTTTTGAGTATACACCAAGACGAACATCATCGTTTCAACTCTTGTTTCATTCTACAGGTGTAACACCACTAATCCAGGCCCGGCCAGAAAGCACATACCAGAAAGTAGTACATATTTAACACAAAATAGTTCCTACGCATGAGTGTAACTTTCAAAATATGTAGAATATTTAGATATGTTTGTTATCAAATGAAAGCTGAAGGACTGGTGATCATTGTAGAACACTTTTGGACTTTTAGTTTTGAATATTAAAAAAACTGCATCAAATTTTAAAAAGAGGGTACATTTTGTCTGTTTGTCAGATCTGAAGTACCTGTTTTGGTACATCTAAAGTTCCGGGAACCAGTTCTTTCTTATATGCCATGCAAGGTATGTTGATTTTTTCAGTACAAGACACCATAAAGTGTTGCTTTGAAATGCAATGATTGCCACTTTATTTGAACTTAAAATAAAAGAGGTGTGCCTGCTTGAAACGGAGGAATTTAACATAGAAACAATGGGACCATGAATTAGTGGTGTACTTCCTACAGACTGTGTACCTCAAATGTTATAACTGAAAAAAATATGTCTTCACTGTGAACCCCAGAGCTGAAACATGCACACCTCAGTTTAGCGGGGACAATACTCTGTACCCCCTTTTTTGACATTTTTGAACATTGGATCTTTAAAGACACTGTCAGTGGTTCACGGTATTGATTGTCAAAGACATGTCTACTAAGCTAGTGAATGCTGCATTCGAATAGGGACTGCTCGATTCATTCTCGAAAAATTTGCAATAGTCAAAAATAGAAAACACTCTTTTCTATTCAAAAAAGATATTCTACATTATAAGTTGTCGACTTTAAGTTAGTGACGGAACTTAAATAGTTTTAAATGTTTAACTTAGTACAAGACTTTTACAAAAGGTTGCCACATATGTAATATGCTGGACACATCAACCTTAAAAATTAGGTCCTTTTTATGATGCTTAACCCTTGAAAACCTAAGGTATTTTCTATATTCTTAGCTTACTTCTACAGTGGTAGATAGTAGTTGAAAGCTAAGTTGATGCTTTAACTTTCTCCCTTTCTTATAAGAATTACAATGTTACAAACATTCGGGTTCATGTCCAGTGGCACATATTACAGTCATATCGGGTTTGGTCATTATACGATGCTGGAAATTTCCCTATTGTCAAATTCAATTTCAAATGCATAGATTCTTGTTCAATGAGGATAAGATCTGTGTGTGAAACGTCTGATTTGTACAATGATTGATTTATTCATTATTGGTCTTTAACGCCACTTTTATTATTAGTTGCTATTTTTATGGCGACCAGCTATATAATGGGGAAGAAAGCTGGTGCAACAGAACAAAACTACTGACATTCGGCTGGAAAATCTTTAAACATAGTTTTGGTGTAGTCAATAATTGTCAAACATAGTTTTAGAGTCGGACCAAGCTTTGAACTCTGAAATAAGCAATGAAGCGATAATTTGTACTTATGACAGAAGCTTCTTTCTCACTTGATCCAGTTTTCGTTTGATAGATGGTTTGTTTTTTATCTATCAAATCGAATAGAGCAAGAGCTTTTAAATAGAATTTAAGGAAAAAAAGAACAGTAGCCGTGTGCATAGTTCGTTTGAATACATTTTTGTCGTTGAGATGCTTTCTCGTTGAGTGAGAAAAAAAACTCGCATATATATCTGGCTTCCATTCAAACCAAACACATTCTTTTGGTTATTCATGTTGCTAGGTTGCTGTCTCATTGACGTTTACCCCATATTTCATATTGATGCACAATACACAAACATATATATGTATATATATATATATTAAAACTTGAAGTTAAGGTGTTATGTTATGCATAAGTAAGTGAGAGAGAAAAAAGCAAAAGAGAGACTCAAACAACTAAATAGAGAAATATGTTTAAGAATGACCTTTTTGGTCGCTCGTAATCGGTTGTCTATGAATATAGTTCCTGTCATTTTTGATGTAGGTAAACTATTTTTGCTGTGTTTTATTTTTTACATATAAAAATCTATAATGGCTAAAAATATTATTCATATTATTTCTTTAATAGTGAACTTTATGATATGTTATTATGCTTTAGATCATTGAGCCATTGAGGGACTACGTGTCAAAGTTGTACGAAGGGCAACTCTGCCTATTCAAGCAGCGACTTTTCGCACGTGTCTTGTGACTTCATTTCATATCTAACCAGTTCGGATTAAGTTAATTTTTGAGTATACACCAAGACGAACATCATCGTTTCAACTCTTGTTTCATTCTACAGGTGTAACACCACTAATCCAGGCCCGGCCAGAAAGCACATACCAGAAAGTAGTACATATTTAACACAAAATAGTTCCTACGCATGAGTGTAACTTTCAAAATATGTAGAATATTTAGATATGTTTGTTATCAAATGAAAGCTGAAGGACTGGTGATCATTGTAGAACACTTTTGGACTTTTAGTTTTGAATATTAAAAAAACTGCATCAAATTTTAAAAAGAGGGTACATTTTGTCTGTTTGTCAGATCTGAAGTACCTGTTTTGGTACATCTAAAGTTCCGGGAACCAGTTCTTTCTTATATGCCATGCAAGGTATGTTGATTTTTTCAGTACAAGACACCATAAAGTGTTGCTTTGAAATGCAATGATTGCCACTTTATTTGAACTTAAAATAAAAGAGGTGTGCCTGCTTGAAACGGAGGAATTTAACATAGAAACAATGGGACAATGAATTAGTGGTGTACTTCCTACAGACTGTGTACCTCAAATGTTATAACTGAAAAAAATATGTCTTCACTGTGAACCCCAGAGCTGAAACATGCACACCTCAGTTTAGCGGGGACAATACTCTGTACCCCCTTTTTTGACATTTTTGGACATTGGATCTTTCAAGACACTGTCAGTGGTTCACGGTATTGATTGTCAAAGACATGTCTACTAAGCTAGTGAATGCTGCATTCGAATAGGGACTGCTCGATTCATTCTCGAAAAATTTGCAATAGTCAAAAATAGAAAACACTCTTTTCTATTCAAAAAAGATATTCTACATTATAAGTTGTCGACTTTAAGTTAGTGACGGAACTTAAATAGTTTTAAATGTTTAACTTAGTACAAGACTTTTACAAAAGGTTGCCACATATGTAATATGCTGGACACATCAACCTTAAAAATTAGGTCCTTTTTATGATGCTTAACCCTTGAAAACCTAAGGTATTTTCTATATTCTTAGCTTACTTCTACAGTGGTAGATAGTAGTTGAAAGCTAAGTTGATGCTTTAACTTTCTCCCTTTCTTATAAGAATTACAATGTTACAAACATTCGGGTTCATGTCCAGTGGCACATATTACAGTCATATCGGGTTTGGTCATTATACGATGCTGGAAATTTCCCTATTGTCAAATTCAATTTCAAATGCATAGATTCTTGTTCAATGAGGATAAGATCTGTGTGTGAAACGTCTGATTTGTACAATGATTGATTTATTCATTATTGGTCTTTAACGCCACTTTTATTATTAGTTGCTATTTTTATGGCGACCAGCTATATAATGGGGAAGAAAGCTGGTGCAACAGAACAAAACTACTGACATTCGGCTGGAAAATCTTTAAACATAGTTTTGGTGTAGTCAATAATTGTCAAACATAGTTTTAGAGTCGGACCAAGCTTTGAACTCTGAAATAAGCAATGAAGCGATAATTTGTACTTATGACAGAAGCTTCTTTCTCACTTGATCCAGTTTTCGTTTGATAGATGGTTTGTTTTTTATCTATCAAATCGAATAGAGCAAGAGCTTTTAAATAGAATTTAAGGAAAAAAAGAACAGTAGCCGTGTGCATAGTTCGTTTGAATACATTTTTGTCGTTGAGATGCTTTCTCGTTGAGTGAGAAAAAAAACTCGCATATATATCTGGCTTCCATTCAAACCAAACACATTCTTTTGGTTATTCATGTTGCTAGGTTGCTGTCTCATTGACGTTTACCCCATATTTCATATTGATGCACAATACACAAACATATATATGTATATATATATATTAAAACTTGAAGTTAAGGTGTTATGTTATGCATAAGTAAGTGAGAGAGAAAAAAGCAAAAGAGAGACTCAAACAACTAAATAGAGAAATATGTTTAAGAATGACCTTTTTGGTCGCTCGTAATCGGTTGTCTATGAATATAGTTCCTGTCATTTTTGATGTAGGTAAACTATTTTTGCTGTGTTTTATTTTTTACATATAAAAATCTATAATGGCTAAAAATATTATTCATATTATTTCTTTAATAGTGAACTTTATGATATGTTATTATGCTTTAGATCATTGAGCCATTGAGGGACTACGTGTCAAAGTTGTACGAAGGGCAACTCTGCCTATTCAAGCAGCGACTTTTCGCACGTGTCTTGTGACTTCATTTCATATCTAACCAGTTCGGATTAAGTTAATTTTTGAGTATACACCAAGACGAACATCATCGTTTCAACTCTTGTTTCATTCTACAGGTGTAACACCACTAATCCAGGCCCGGCCAGAAAGCACATACCAGAAAGTAGTACATATTTAACACAAAATAGTTCCTACGCATGAGTGTAACTTTCAAAATATGTAGAATATTTAGATATGTTTGTTATCAAATGAAAGCTGAAGGACTGGTGATCATTGTAGAACACTTTTGGACTTTTAGTTTTGAATATTAAAAAAACTGCATCAAATTTTAAAAAGAGGGTACATTTTGTCTGTTTGTCAGATCTGAAGTACCTGTTTTGGTACATCTAAAGTTCCGGGAACCAGTTCTTTCTTATATGCCATGCAAGGTATGTTGATTTTTTCAGTACAAGACACCATAAAGTGTTGCTTTGAAATGCAATGATTGCCACTTTATTTGAACTTAAAATAAAAGAGGTGTGCCTGCTTGAAACGGAGGAATTTAACATAGAAACAATGGGACAATGAATTAGTGGTGTACTTCCTACAGACTGTGTACCTCAAATGTTATAACTGAAAAAAATATGTCTTCACTGTGAACCCCAGAGCTGAAACATGCACACCTCAGTTTAGCGGGGACAATACTCTGTACCCCCTTTTTTGACATTTTTGGACATTGGATCTTTCAAGACACTGTCAGTGGTTCACGGTATTGATTGTCAAAGACATGTCTACTAAGCTAGTGAATGCTGCATTCGAATAGGGACTGCTCGATTCATTCTCGAAAAATTTGCAATAGTCAAAAATAGAAAACACTCTTTTCTATTCAAAAAAGATATTCTACATTATAAGTTGTCGACTTTAAGTTAGTGACGGAAATTAAATAGTTTTAAATGTTTAACTTAGTACAAGACTTTTACAAAAGGTTGCCACATATGTAATATGCTGGACACATCAACCTTAAAAATTAGGTCCTTTTTATGATGCTTAACCCTTGAAAACCTAAGGTATTTTCTATATTCTTAGCTTACTTCTACAGTGGTAGATAGTAGTTGAAAGCTAAGTTGATGCTTTAACTTTCTCCCTTTCTTATAAGAATTACAATGTTACAAACATTCGGGTTCATGTCCAGTGGCACATATTACAGTCATATCGGGTTTGGTCATTATACGATGCTGGAAATTTCCCTATTGTCAAATTCAATTTCAAATGCATAGATTCTTGTTCAATGAGGATAAGATCTGTGTGTGAAACGTCTGATTTGTACAATGATTGATTTATTCATTATTGGTCTTTAACGCCACTTTTATTATTAGTTGCTATTTTTATGGCGACCAGCTATATAATGGGGAAGAAAGCTGGTGCAGCAGAACAAAACTACTGACATTCGGCTGGAAAATCTTTAAACATAGTTTTGGTGTAGTCAATAATTGTCAAACATAGTTTTAGAGTCGGACCAAGCTTTGAACTCTGAAATAAGCAATGAAGCGATAATTTGTACTTATGACAGAAGCTTCTTTCTCACTTGATCCAGTTTTCGTTTGATAGATGGTTTGTTTTTTATCTATCAAATCGAATAGAGCAAGAGCTTTTAAATAGAATTTAAGGAAAAAAAGAACAGTAGCCGTGTGCATAGTTCGTTTGAATACATTTTTGTCGTTGAGATGCTTTCTCGTTGAGTGAGAAAAAAAACTCGCATATATATCTGGCTTCCATTCAAACCAAACACATTCTTTTGGTTATTCATGTTGCTAGGTTGCTGTCTCATTGACGTTTACCCCATATTTCATATTGATGCACAATACACAAACATATATATGTATATATATATATTAAAACTTGAAGTTAAGGTGTTATGTTATGCATAAGTAAGTGAGAGAGAAAAAAGCAAAAGAGAGACTCAAACAACTAAATAGAGAAATATGTTTAAGAATTACCTTTTTGGTCGCTCGTAATCGGTTGTCTATGAATATAGTTCCTGTCATTTTTGATGTAGGTAAACTATTTTTGCTGTGTTTTATTTTTTACATATAAAAATCTATAATGGCTAAAAATATTATTCATATTATTTCTTTAATAGTGAACTTTATAATATGTTATTATGCTTTAGATCATTGAGCCATTGAGGGACTACGTGTCAAAGTTGTACGAAGGGCAACTCTGCCTATTCAAGCAGCGACTTTTCGCACGTGTCTTGTGACTTCATTTCATATCTAACCAGTTCGGATTAAGTTAATTTTTGAGTATACACCAAGACGAACATCATCGTTTCAACTCTTGTTTCATTCTACAGGTGTAACACCACTAATCCAGGCCCGGCCAGAAAGCACATACCAGAAAGTAGTACATATTTAACACAAAATAGTTCCTACGCATGAGTGTAACTTTCAAAATATGTAGAATATTTAGATATGTTTGTTATCAAATGAAAGCTGAAGGACTGGTGATCATTGTAGAACACTTTTGGACTTTTAGTTTTGAATATTAAAAAAACTGCATCAAATTTTAAAAAGAGGGTACATTTTGTCTGTTTGTCAGATCTGAAGTACCTGTTTTGGTACATCTAAAGTTCCGGGAACCAGTTCTTTCTTATATGCCATGCAAGGTATGTTGATTTTTTCAGTACAAGACACCATAAAGTGTTGCTTTGAAATGCAATGATTGCCACTTTATTTGAACTTAAAATAAAAGAGGTGTGCCTGCTTGAAACGGAGGAATTTAACATAGAAACAATGGGACCATGAATTAGTGGTGTACTTCCTACAGACTGTGTACCTCAAATGTTATAACTGAAAAAAATATGTCTTCACTGTGAACCCCAGAGCTGAAACATGCACACCTCAGTTTAGCGGGGACAATACTCTGTACCCCCTTTTTTGACATTTTTGGACATTGGATCTTTAAAGACACTGTCAGTGGTTCACGGTATTGATTGTCAAAGACATGTCTACTAAGCTAGTGAATGCTGCATTCGAATAGGGACTGCTCGATTCATTCTCGAAAAATTTGCAATAGTCAAAAATAGAAAACACTCTTTTCTATTCAAAAAAGATATTCTACATTATAAGTTGTCGACTTTAAGTTAGTGACGGAACTTAAATAGTTTTAAATGTTTAACTTAGTACAAGACTTTTACAAAAGGTTGCCACATATGTAATATGCTGGACACATCAACCTTAAAAAATAGGTCCTTTTTATGATGCTTAACCCTTGAAAACCTAAGGTATTTTCTATATTCTTAGCTTACTTCTACAGTGGTAGATAGTAGTTGAAAGCTAAGTTGATGCTTTAACTTTCTCCCTTTCTTATAAGAATTACAATGTTACAAACATTCGGGTTCATGTCCAGTGGCACATATTACAGTCATATCGGGTTTGGTCATTATACGATGCTGGAAATTTCCCTATTGTCAAATTCAATTTCAAATGCATAGATTCTTGTTCAATGAGGATAAGATCTGTGTGTGAAACGTCTGATTTGTACAATGATTGATTTATTCATTATTGGTCTTTAACGCCACTTTTATTATTAGTTGCTATTTTTATGGCGACCAGCTATATAATGGGGAAGAAAGCTGGTGCAGCAGAACAAAACTACTGACATTCGGCTGGAAAATCTTTAAACATAGTTTTGGTGTAGTCAATAATTGTCAAACATAGTTTTAGAGTCGGACCAAGCTTTGAACTCTGAAATAAGCAATGAAGCGATAATTTGTACTTATGACAGAAGCTTCTTTCTCACTTGATCCAGTTTTCGTTTGATAGATGGTTTGTTTTTTATCTATCAAATCGAATAGAGCAAGAGCTTTTAAATAGAATTTAAGGAAAAAAAGAACAGTAGCCGTGTGCATAGTTCGTTTGAATACATTTTTGTCGTTGAGATGCTTTCTCGTTGAGTGAGAAAAAAAACTCGCATATATATCTGGCTTCCATTCAAACCAAACACATTCTTTTGGTTATTCATGTTGCTAGGTTGCTGTCTCATTGACGTTTACCCCATATTTCATATTGATGCACAATACACAAACATACTGTATATATGTATATATATATATTAAAACTTGAAGTTAAGGTGTTATGTTATGCATAAGTAAGTGAGAGAGAAAAAAGCAAAAGAGAGACTCAAACAACTAAATAGAGAAATATGTTTAAGAATGACCTTTTTGGTCGCTCGTAATCGGTTGTCTATGAATATAGTTCCTGTCATTTTTGATGTAGGTAAACTATTTTTGCTGTGTTTTATTTTTTACATATAAAAATCTATAATGGCTAAAAATATTATTCATATTATTTCTTTAATAGTGAACTTTATGATATGTTATTATGCTTTAGATCATTGAGCCATTGAGGGACTACGTGTCAAAGTTGTACGAAGGGCAACTCTGCCTATTCAAGCAGCGACTTTTCGCACGTGTCTTGTGACTTCATTTCATATCTAACCAGTTCGGATTAAGTTAATTTTTGAGTATACACCAAGACGAACATCATCGTTTCAACTCTTGTTTCATTCTACAGGTGTAACACCACTAATCCAGGCCCGGCCAGAAAGCACATACCAGAAAGTAGTACATATTTAACACAAAATAGTTCCTACGCATGAGTGTAACTTTCAAAATATGTAGAATATTTAGATATGTTTGTTATCAAATGAAAGCTGAAGGACTGGTGATCATTGTAGAACACTTTTGGACTTTTAGTTTTGAATATTAAAAAAACTGCATCAAATTTTAAAAAGAGGGTACATTTTGTCTGTTTGTCAGATCTGAAGTACCTGTTTTGGTACATCTAAAGTTCCGGGAACCAGTTCTTTCTTATATGCCATGCAAGGTATGTTGATTTTTTCAGTACAAGACACCATAAAGTGTTGCTTTGAAATGCAATGATTGCCACTTTATTTGAACTTAAAATAAAAGAGGTGTGCCTGCTTGAAACGGAGGAATTTAACATAGAAACAATGGGACCATGAATTAGTGGTGTACTTCCTACAGACTGTGTACCTCAAATGTTATAACTGAAAAAAATATGTCTTCACTGTGAACCCCAGAGCTGAAACATGCACACCTCAGTTTAGCGGGGACAATACTCTGTACCCCCTTTTTTGACATTTTTGGACATTGGATCTTTAAAGACACTGTCAGTGGTTCACGGTATTGATTGTCAAAGACATGTCTACTAAGCTAGTGAATGCTGCATTCGAATAGGGACTGCTCGATTCATTCTCGAAAAATTTGCAATAGTCAAAAATAGAAAACACTCTTTTCTATTCAAAAAAGATATTCTACATTATAAGTTGTCGACTTTAAGTTAGTGACGGAACTTAAATAGTTTTAAATGTTTAACTTAGTACAAGACTTTTACAAAAGGTTGCCACATATGTAATATGCTGGACACATCAACCTTAAAAAATAGGTCCTTTTTATGATGCTTAACCCTTGAAAACCTAAGGTATTTTCTATATTCTTAGCTTACTTCTACAGTGGTAGATAGTAGTTGAAAGCTAAGTTGATGCTTTAACTTTCTCCCTTTCTTATAAGAATTACAATGTTACAAACATTCGGGTTCATGTCCAGTGGCACATATTACAGTCATATCGGGTTTGGTCATTATACGATGCTGGAAATTTCCCTATTGTCAAATTCAATTTCAAATGCATAGATTCTTGTTCAATGAGGATAAGATCTGTGTGTGAAACGTCTGATTTGTACAATGATTGATTTATTCATTATTGGTCTTTAACGCCACTTTTATTATTAGTTGCTATTTTTATGGCGACCAGCTATATAATGGGGAAGAAAGCTGGTGCAGCAGAACAAAACTACTGACATTCGGCTGGAAAATCTTTAAACATAGTTTTGGTGTAGTCAATAATTGTCAAACATAGTTTTAGAGTCGGACCAAGCTTTGAACTCTGAAATAAGCAATGAAGCGATAATTTGTACTTATGACAGAAGCTTCTTTCTCACTTGATCCAGTTTTCGTTTGATAGATGGTTTGTTTTTTATCTATCAAATCGAATAGAGCAAGAGCTTTTAAATAGAATTTAAGGAAAAAAAGAACAGTAGCCGTGTGCATAGTTCGTTTGAATACATTTTTGTCGTTGAGATGCTTTCTCGTTGAGTGAGAAAAAAAACTCGCATATATATCTGGCTTCCATTCAAACCAAACACATTCTTTTGGTTATTCATGTTGCTAGGTTGCTGTCTCATTGACGTTTACCCCATATTTCATATTGATGCACAATACACAAACATATATATGTATATATATATATTAAAACTTGAAGTTAAGGTGTTATGTTATGCATAAGTAAGTGAGAGAGAAAAAAGCAAAAGAGAGACTCAAACAACTAAATAGAGAAATATGTTTAAGAATTACCTTTTTGGTCGCTCGTAATCGGTTGTCTATGAATATAGTTCCTGTCATTTTTGATGTAGGTAAACTATTTTTGCTGTGTTTTATTTTTTACATATAAAAATCTATAATGGCTAAAAATATTATTCATATTATTTCTTTAATAGTGAACTTTATAATATGTTATTATGCTTTAGATCATTGAGCCATTGAGGGACTACGTGTCAAAGTTGTACGAAGGGCAACTCTGCCTATTCAAGCAGCGACTTTTCGCACGTGTCTTGTGACTTCATTTCATATCTAACCAGTTCGGATTAAGTTAATTTTTGAGTATACACCAAGACGAACATCATCGTTTCAACTCTTGTTTCATTCTACAGGTGTAACACCACTAATCCAGGCCCGGCCAGAAAGCACATACCAGAAAGTAGTACATATTTAACACAAAATAGTTCCTACGCATGAGTGTAACTTTCAAAATATGTAGAATATTTAGATATGTTTGTTATCAAATGAAAGCTGAAGGACTGGTGATCATTGTAGAACACTTTTGGACTTTTAGTTTTGAATATTAAAAAAACTGCATCAAATTTTAAAAAGAGGGTACATTTTGTCTGTTTGTCAGATCTGAAGTACCTGTTTTGGTACATCTAAAGTTCCGGGAACCAGTTCTTTCTTATATGCCATGCAAGGTATGTTGATTTTTTCAGTACAAGACACCATAAAGTGTTGCTTTGAAATGCAATGATTGCCACTTTATTTGAACTTAAAATAAAAGAGGTGTGCCTGCTTGAAACGGAGGAATTTAACATAGAAACAATGGGACCATGAATTAGTGGTGTACTTCCTACAGACTGTGTACCTCAAATGTTATAACTGAAAAAAATATGTCTTCACTGTGAACCCCAGAGCTGAAACATGCACACCTCAGTTTAGCGGGGACAATACTCTGTACCCCCTTTTTTGACATTTTTGGACATTGGATCTTTAAAGACACTGTCAGTGGTTCACGGTATTGATTGTCAAAGACATGTCTACTAAGCTAGTGAATGCTGCATTCGAATAGGGACTGCTCGATTCATTCTCGAAAAATTTGCAATAGTCAAAAATAGAAAACACTCTTTTCTATTCAAAAAAGATATTCTACATTATAAGTTGTCGACTTTAAGTTAGTGACGGAACTTAAATAGTTTTAAATGTTTAACTTAGTACAAGACTTTTACAAAAGGTTGCCACATATGTAATATGCTGGACACATCAACCTTAAAAATTAGGTCCTTTTTATGATGCTTAACCCTTGAAAACCTAAGGTATTTTCTATATTCTTAGCTTACTTCTACAGTGGTAGATAGTAGTTGAAAGCTAAGTTGATGCTTTAACTTTCTCCCTTTCTTATAAGAATTACAATGTTACAAACATTCGGGTTCATGTCCAGTGGCACATATTACAGTCATATCGGGTTTGGTCATTATACGATGCTGGAAATTTCCCTATTGTCAAATTCAATTTCAAATGCATAGATTCTTGTTCAATGAGGATAAGATCTGTGTGTGAAACGTCTGATTTGTACAATGATTGATTTATTCATTATTGGTCTTTAACGCCACTTTTATTATTAGTTGCTATTTTTATGGCGACCAGCTATATAATGGGGAAGAAAGCTGGTGCAGCAGAACAAAACTACTGACATTCGGCTGGAAAATCTTTAAACATAGTTTTGGTGTAGTCAATAATTGTCAAACATAGTTTTAGAGTCGGACCAAGCTTTGAACTCTGAAATAAGCAATGAAGCGATAATTTGTACTTATGACAGAAGCTTCTTTCTCACTTGATCCAGTTTTCGTTTGATAGATGGTTTGTTTTTTATCTATCAAATCGAATAGAGCAAGAGCTTTTAAATAGAATTTAAGGAAAAAAAGAACAGTAGCCGTGTGCATAGTTCGTTTGAATACATTTTTGTCGTTGAGATGCTTTCTCGTTGAGTGAGAAAAAAAACTCGCATATATATCTGGCTTCCATTCAAACCAAACACATTCTTTTGGTTATTCATGTTGCTAGGTTGCTGTCTCATTGACGTTTACCCCATATTTCATATTGATGCACAATACACAAACATATATATGTATATATATATATTAAAACTTGAAGTTAAGGTGTTATGTTATGCATAAGTAAGTGAGAGAGAAAAAAGCAAAAGAGAGACTCAAACAACTAAATAGAGAAATATGTTTAAGAATGACCTTTTTGGTCGCTCGTAATCGGTTGTCTATGAATATAGTTCCTGTCATTTTTGATGTAGGTAAACTATTTTTGCTGTGTTTTATTTTTTACATATAAAAATCTATAATGGCTAAAAATATTATTCATATTATTTCTTTAATAGTGAACTTTATGATATGTTATTATGCTTTAGATCATTGAGCCATTGAGGGACTACGTGTCAAAGTTGTACGAAGGGCAACTCTGCCTATTCAAGCAGCGACTTTTCGCACGTGTCTTGTGACTTCATTTCATATCTAACCAGTTCGGATTAAGTTAATTTTTGAGTATACACCAAGACGAACATCATCGTTTCAACTCTTGTTTCATTCTACAGGTGTAACACCACTAATCCAGGCCCGGCCAGAAAGCACATACCAGAAAGTAGTACATATTTAACACAAAATAGTTCCTACGCATGAGTGTAACTTTCAAAATATGTAGAATATTTAGATATGTTTGTTATCAAATGAAAGCTGAAGGACTGGTGATCATTGTAGAACACTTTTGGACTTTTAGTTTTGAATATTAAAAAAACTGCATCAAATTTTAAAAAGAGGGTACATTTTGTCTGTTTGTCAGATCTGAAGTACCTGTTTTGGTACATCTAAAGTTCCGGGAACCAGTTCTTTCTTATATGCCATGCAAGGTATGTTGATTTTTTCAGTACAAGACACCATAAAGTGTTGCTTTGAAATGCAAGGATTGCCACTTTATTTGAACTTAAAATAAAAGAGGTGTGCCTGCTTGAAACGGAGGAATTTAACATAGAAACAATGGGACCATGAATTAGTGGTGTACTTCCTACAGACTGTGTACCTCAAATGTTATAACTGAAAAAAATATGTCTTCACTGTGAACCCCAGAGCTGAAACATGCACACCTCAGTTTAGCGGGGACAATACTCTGTACCCCCTTTTTTGACATTTTTGGACATTGGATCTTTAAAGACACTGTCAGTGGTTCACGGTATTGATTGTCAAAGACATGTCTACTAAGCTAGTGAATGCTGCATTCGAATAGGGACTGCTCGATTCATTCTCGAAAAATTTGCAATAGTCAAAAATAGAAAACACTCTTTTCTATTCAAAAAAGATATTCTACATTATAAGTTGTCGACTTTAAGTTAGTGACGGAACTTAAATAGTTTTAAATGTTTAACTTAGTACAAGACTTTTACAAAAGGTTGCCACATATGTAATATGCTGGACACATCAACCTTAAAAATTAGGTCCTTTTTATGATGCTTAACCCTTGAAAACCTAAGGTATTTTCTATATTCTTAGCTTACTTCTACAGTGGTAGATAGTAGTTGAAAGCTAAGTTGATGCTTTAACTTTCTCCCTTTCTTATAAGAATTACAATGTTACAAACATTCGGGTTCATGTCCAGTGGCACATATTACAGTCATATCGGGTTTGGTCATTATACGATGCTGGAAATTTCCCTATTGTCAAATTCAATTTCAAATGCATAGATTCTTGTTCAATGAGGATAAGATCTGTGTGTGAAACGTCTGATTTGTACAATGATTGATTTATTCATTATTGGTCTTTAACGCCACTTTTATTATTAGTTGCTATTTTTATGGCGACCAGCTATATAATGGGGAAGAAAGCTGGTGCAACAGAACAAAACTACTGACATTCGGCTGAAAAATCTTTAAACATAGTTTTGGTGTAGTCAATAATTGTCAAACATAGTTTTAGAGTCGGACCAAGCTTTGAACTCTGAAATAAGCAATGAAGCGATAATTTGTACTTATGACAGAAGCTTCTTTCTCACTTGATCCAGTTTTCGTTTGATAGATGGTTTGTTTTTTATCTATCAAATCGAATAGAGCAAGAGCTTTTAAATAGAATTTAAGGAAAAAAAGAACAGTAGCCGTGTGCATAGTTCGTTTGAATACATTTTTGTCGTTGAGATGCTTTCTCGTTGAGTGAGAAAAAAAACTCGCATATATATCTGGCTTCCATTCAAACCAAACACATTCTTTTGGTTATTCATGTTGCTAGGTTGCTGTCTCATTGACGTTTACCCCATATTTCATATTGATGCACAATACACAAACATACTGTATATATGTATATATATATATTAAAACTTGAAGTTAAGGTGTTATGTTATGCATAAGTAAGTGAGAGAGAAAAAAGCAAAAGAGAGACTCAAACAACTAAATAGAGAAATATGTTTAAGAATGACCTTTTTGGTCGCTCGTAATCGGTTGTCTATGAATATAGTTCCTGTCATTTTTGATGTAGGTAAACTATTTTTGCTGTGTTTTATTTTTTACATATAAAAATCTATAATGGCTAAAAATATTATTCATATTATTTCTTTAATAGTGAACTTTATGATATGTTATTATGCTTTAGATCATTGAGCCATTGAGGGACTACGTGTCAAAGTTGTACGAAGGGCAACTCTGCCTATTCAAGCAGCGACTTTTCGCACGTGTCTTGTGACTTCATTTCATATCTAACCAGTTCGGATTAAGTTAATTTTTGAGTATACACCAAGACGAACATCATCGTTTCAACTCTTGTTTCATTCTACAGGTGTAACACCACTAATCCAGGCCCGGCCAGAAAGCACATACCAGAAAGTAGTACATATTTAACACAAAATAGTTCCTACGCATGAGTGTAACTTTCAAAATATGTAGAATATTTAGATATGTTTGTTATCAAATGAAAGCTGAAGGACTGGTGATCATTGTAGAACACTTTTGGACTTTTAGTTTTGAATATTAAAAAAACTGCATCAAATTTTAAAAAGAGGGTACATTTTGTCTGTTTGTCAGATCTGAAGTACCTGTTTTGGTACATCTAAAGTTCCGGGAACCAGTTCTTTCTTATATGCCATGCAAGGTATGTTGATTTTTTCAGTACAAGACACCATAAAGTGTTGCTTTGAAATGCAATGATTGCCACTTTATTTGAACTTAAAATAAAAGAGGTGTGCCTGCTTGAAACGGAGGAATTTAACATAGAAACAATGGGACCATGAATTAGTGGTGTACTTCCTACAGACTGTGTACCTCAAATGTTATAACTGAAAAAAATATGTCTTCACTGTGAACCCCAGAGCTGAAACATGCACACCTCAGTTTAGCGGGGACAATACTCTGTACCCCCTTTTTTGACATTTTTGGACATTGGATCTTTAAAGACACTGTCAGTGGTTCACGGTATTGATTGTCAAAGACATGTCTACTAAGCTAGTGAATGCTGCATTCGAATAGGGACTGCTCGATTCATTCTCGAAAAATTTGCAATAGTCAAAAATAGAAAACACTCTTTTCTATTCAAAAAAGATATTCTACATTATAAGTTGTCGACTTTAAGTTAGTGACGGAACTTAAATAGTTTCAAATGTTTAACTTAGTACAAGACTTTTACAAAAGGTTGCCACATATGTAATATGCTGGACACATCAACCTTAAAAATTAGGTCCTTTTTATGATGCTTAACCCTTGAAAACCTAAGGTATTTTCTATATTCTTAGCTTACTTCTACAGTGGTAGATAGTAGTTGAAAGCTAAGTTGATGCTTTAACTTTCTCCCTTTCTTATAAGAATTACAATGTTACAAACATTCGGGTTCATGTCCAGTGGCACATATTACAGTCATATCGGGTTTGGTCATTATACGATGCTGGAAATTTCCCTATTGTCAAATTCAATTTCAAATGCATAGATTCTTGTTCAATGAGGATAAGATCTGTGTGTGAAACGTCTGATTTGTACAATGATTGATTTATTCATTATTGGTCTTTAACGCCACTTTTATTATTAGTTGCTATTTTTATGGCGACCAGCTATATAATGGGGAAGAAAGCTGGTGCAACAGAACAAAACTACTGACATTCGGCTGGAAAATCTTTAAACATAGTTTTGGTGTAGTCAATAATTGTCAAACATAGTTTTAGAGTCGGACCAAGCTTTGAACTCTGAAATAAGCAATGAAGCGATAATTTGTACTTATGACAGAAGCTTCTTTCTCACTTGATCCAGTTTTCGTTTGATAGATGGTTTGTTTTTTATCTATCAAATCGAATAGAGCAAGAGCTTTTAAATAGAATTTAAGGAAAAAAAGAACAGTAGCCGTGTGCATAGTTCGTTTGAATACATTTTTGTCGTTGAGATGCTTTCTCGTTGAGTGAGAAAAAAAACTCGCATATATATCTGGCTTCCATTCAAACCAAACACATTCTTTTGGTTATTCATGTTGCTAGGTTGCTGTCTCATTGACGTTTACCCCATATTTCATATTGATGCACAATACACAAACATACTGTATATATGTATATTAAAACTTGAAGTTAAGGTGTTATGTTATGCATAAGTAAGTGAGAGAGAAAAAAGCAAAAGAGAGACTCAAACAACTAAATAGAGAAATATGTTTAAGAATGACCTTTTTGGTCGCTCGTAATCGGTTGTCTATGAATATAGTTCCTGTCATTTTTGATGTAGGTAAACTATTTTTGCTGTGTTTTATTTTTTACATATAAAAATCTATAATGGCTAAAAATATTATTCATATTATTTCTTTAATAGTGAACTTTATGATATGTTATTATGCTTTAGATCATTGAGCCATTGAGGGACTACGTGTCAAAGTTGTACGAAGGGCAACTCTGCCTATTCAAGCAGCGACTTTTCGCACGTGTCTTGTGACTTCATTTCATATCTAACCAGTTCGGATTAAGTTAATTTTTGAGTATACACCAAGACGAACATCATCGTTTCAACTCTTGTTTCATTCTACAGGTGTAACACCACTAATCCAGGCCCGGCCAGAAAGCACATACCAGAAAGTAGTACATATTTAACACAAAATAGTTCCTACGCATGAGTGTAACTTTCAAAATATGTAGAATATTTAGATATGTTTGTTATCAAATGAAAGCTGAAGGACTGGTGATCATTGTAGAACACTTTTGGACTTTTAGTTTTGAATATTAAAAAAACTGCATCAAATTTTAAAAAGAGGGTACATTTTGTCTGTTTGTCAGATCTGAAGTACCTGTTTTGGTACATCTAAAGTTCCGGGAACCAGTTCTTTCTTATATGCCATGCAAGGTATGTTGATTTTTTCAGTACAAGACACCATAAAGTGTTGCTTTGAAATGCAATGATTGCCACTTTATTTGAACTTAAAATAAAAGAGGTGTGCCTGCTTGAAACGGAGGAATTTAACATAGAAACAATGGGACCATGAATTAGTGGTGTACTTCCTACAGACTGTGTACCTCAAATGTTATAACTGAAAAAAATATGTCTTCACTGTGAACCCCAGAGCTGAAACATGCACACCTCAGTTTAGCGGGGACAATACTCTGTACCCCCTTTTTTGACATTTTTGGACATTGGATCTTTAAAGACACTGTCAGTGGTTCACGGTATTGATTGTCAAAGACATGTCTACTAAGCTAGTGAATGCTGCATTCGAATAGGGACTGCTCGATTCATTCTCGAAAAATTTGCAATAGTCAAAAATAGAAAACACTCTTTTCTATTCAAAAAAGATATTCTACATTATAAGTTGTCGACTTTAAGTTAGTGACGGAACTTAAATAGTTTTAAATGTTTAACTTAGTACAAGACTTTTACAAAAGGTTGCCACATATGTAATATGCTGGACACATCAACCTTAAAAAATAGGTCCTTTTTATGATGCTTAACCCTTGAAAACCTAAGGTATTTTCTATATTCTTAGCTTACTTCTACAGTGGTAGATAGTAGTTGAAAGCTAAGTTGATGCTTTAACTTTCTCCCTTTCTTATAAGAATTACAATGTTACAAACATTCGGGTTCATGTCCAGTGGCACATATTACAGTCATATCGGGTTTGGTCATTATACGATGCTGGAAATTTCCCTATTGTCAAATTCAATTTCAAATGCATAGATTCTTGTTCAATGAGGATAAGATCTGTGTGTGAAACGTCTGATTTGTACAATGATTGATTTATTCATTATTGGTCTTTAACGCCACTTTTATTATTAGTTGCTATTTTTATGGCGACCAGCTATATAATGGGGAAGAAAGCTGGTGCAGCAGAACAAAACTACTGACATTCGGCTGGAAAATCTTTAAACATAGTTTTGGTGTAGTCAATAATTGTCAAACATAGTTTTAGAGTCGGACCAAGCTTTGAACTCTGAAATAAGCAATGAAGCGATAATTTGTACTTATGACAGAAGCTTCTTTCTCACTTGATCCAGTTTTCGTTTGATAGATGGTTTGTTTTTTATCTATCAAATCGAATAGAGCAAGAGCTTTTAAATAGAATTTAAGGAAAAAAAGAACAGTAGCCGTGTGCATAGTTCGTTTGAATACATTTTTGTCGTTGAGATGCTTTCTCGTTGAGTGAGAAAAAAAACTCGCATATATATCTGGCTTCCATTCAAACCAAACACATTCTTTTGGTTATTCATGTTGCTAGGTTGCTGTCTCATTGACGTTTACCCCATATTTCATATTGATGCACAATACACAAACATATATATGTATATATATATATTAAAACTTGAAGTTAAGGTGTTATGTTATGCATAAGTAAGTGAGAGAGAAAAAAGCAAAAGAGAGACTCAAACAACTAAATAGAGAAATATGTTTAAGAATTACCTTTTTGGTCGCTCGTAATCGGTTGTCTATGAATATAGTTCCTGTCATTTTTGATGTAGGTAAACTATTTTTGCTGTGTTTTATTTTTTACATATAAAAATCTATAATGGCTAAAAATATTATTCATATTATTTCTTTAATAGTGAACTTTATAATATGTTATTATGCTTTAGATCATTGAGCCATTGAGGGACTACGTGTCAAAGTTGTACGAAGGGCAACTCTGCCTATTCAAGCAGCGACTTTTCGCACGTGTCTTGTGACTTCATTTCATATCTAACCAGTTCGGATTAAGTTAATTTTTGAGTATACACCAAGACGAACATCATCGTTTCAACTCTTGTTTCATTCTACAGGTGTAACACCACTAATCCAGGCCCGGCCAGAAAGCACATACCAGAAAGTAGTACATATTTAACACAAAATAGTTCCTACGCATGAGTGTAACTTTCAAAATATGTAGAATATTTAGATATGTTTGTTATCAAATGAAAGCTGAAGGACTGGTGATCATTGTAGAACACTTTTGGACTTTTAGTTTTGAATATTAAAAAAACTGCATCAAATTTTAAAAAGAGGGTACATTTTGTCTGTTTGTCAGATCTGAAGTACCTGTTTTGGTACATCTAAAGTTCCGGGAACCAGTTCTTTCTTATATGCCATGCAAGGTATGTTGATTTTTTCAGTACAAGACACCATAAAGTGTTGCTTTGAAATGCAATGATTGCCACTTTATTTGAACTTAAAATAAAAGAGGTGTGCCTGCTTGAAACGGAGGAATTTAACATAGAAACAATGGGACCATGAATTAGTGGTGTACTTCCTACAGACTGTGTACCTCAAATGTTATAACTGAAAAAAATATGTCTTCACTGTGAACCCCAGAGCTGAAACATGCACACCTCAGTTTAGCGGGGACAATGCTCTGTACCCCCTTTTTTGACATTTTTGGACATTGGATCTTTAAAGACACTGTCAGTGGTTCACGGTATTGATTGTCAAAGACATGTCTACTAAGCTAGTGAATGCTGCATTCGAATAGGGACTGCTCGATTCATTCTCGAAAAATTTGCAATAGTCAAAAATAGAAAACACTCTTTTCTATTCAAAAAAGATATTCTACATCATAAGTTGTCGACTTTAAGTTAGTGACGGAACTTAAATAGTTTCAAATGTTTAACTTAGTACAAGACTTTTACAAAAGGTTGCCACATATGTAATATGCTGGACACATCAACCTTAAAAATTAGGTCCTTTTTATGATGCTTAACCCTTGAAAACCTAAGGTATTTTCTATATTCTTAGCTTACTTCTACAGTGGTAGATAGTAGTTGAAAGCTAAGTTGATGCTTTAACTTTCTCCCTTTCTTATAAGAATTACAATGTTACAAACATTCGGGTTCATGTCCAGTGGCACATATTACAGTCATATCGGGTTTGGTCATTATACGATGCTGGAAATTTCCCTATTGTCAAATTCAATTTCAAATGCATAGATTCTTGTTCAATGAGGATAAGATCTGTGTGTGAAACGTCTGATTTGTACAATGATTGATTTATTCATTATTGGTCTTTAACGCCACTTTTATTATTAGTTGCTATTTTTATGGCGACCAGCTATATAATGGGGAAGAAAGCTGGTGCAACAGAACAAAACTACTGACATTCGGCTGGAAAATCTTTAAACATAGTTTTGGTGTAGTCAATAATTGTCAAACATAGTTTTAGAGTCGGACCAAGCTTTGAACTCTGAAATAAGCAATGAAGCGATAATTTGTACTTATGACAGAAGCTTCTTTCTCACTTGATCCAGTTTTCGTTTGATAGATGGTTTGTTTTTTATCTATCAAATCGAATAGAGCAAGAGCTTTTAAATAGAATTTAAGGAAAAAAAGAACAGTAGCCGTGTGCATAGTTCGTTTGAATACATTTTTGTCGTTGAGATGCTTTCTCGTTGAGTGAGAAAAAAAACTCGCATATATATCTGGCTTCCATTCAAACCAAACACATTCTTTTGGTTATTCATGTTGCTAGGTTGCTGTCTCATTGACGTTTACCCCATATTTCATATTGATGCACAATACACAAACATACTGTATATATGTATATATATATATTAAAACTTGAAGTTAAGGTGTTATGTTATGCATAAGTAAGTGAGAGAGAAAAAAGCAAAAGAGAGACTCAAACAACTAAATAGAGAAATATGTTTAAGAATGACCTTTTTGGTCGCTCGTAATCGGTTGTCTATGAATATAGTTCCTGTCATTTTTGATGTAGGTAAACTATTTTTGCTGTGTTTTATTTTTTACATATAAAAATCTATAATGGCTAAAAATATTATTCATATTATTTCTTTAATAGTGAACTTTATGATATGTTATTATGCTTTAGATCATTGAGCCATTGAGGGACTACGTGTCAAAGTTGTACGAAGGGCAACTCTGCCTATTCAAGCAGCGACTTTTCGCACGTGTCTTGTGACTTCATTTCATATCTAACCAGTTCGGATTAAGTTAATTTTTGAGTATACACCAAGACGAACATCATCGTTTCAACTCTTGTTTCATTCTACAGGTGTAACACCACTAATCCAGGCCCGGCCAGAAAGCACATACCAGAAAGTAGTACATATTTAACACAAAATAGTTCCTACGCATGAGTGTAACTTTCAAAATATGTAGAATATTTAGATATGTTTGTTATCAAATGAAAGCTGAAGGACTGGTGATCATTGTAGAACACTTTTGGACTTTTAGTTTTGAATATTAAAAAAACTGCATCAAATTTTAAAAAGAGGGTACATTTTGTCTGTTTGTCAGATCTGAAGTATCTGTTTTGGTACATCTAAAGTTCCGGGAACCAGTTCTTTCTTATATGCCATGCAAGGTATGTTGATTTTTTCAGTACAAGACACCATAAAGTGTTGCTTTGAAATGCAATGATTGCCACTTTATTTGAACTTAAAATAAAAGAGGTGTGCCTGCTTGAAACGGAGGAATTTAACATAGAAACAATGGGACCATGAATTAGTGGTGTACTTCCTACAGACTGTGTACCTCAAATGTTATAACTGAAAAAAATATGTCTTCACTGTGAACCCCAGAGCTGAAACATGCACACCTCAGTTTAGCGGGGACAATACTCTGTACCCCCTTTTTTGACATTTTTGGACATTGGATCTTTAAAGACACTGTCAGTGGTTCACGGTATTGATTGTCAAAGACATGTCTACTAAGCTAGTGAATGCTGCATTCGAATAGGGACTGCTCGATTCATTCTCGAAAAATTTGCAATAGTCAAAAATAGAAAACACTCTTTTCTATTCAAAAAAGATATTCTACATTATAAGTTGTCGACTTTAAGTTAGTGACGGAACTTAAATAGTTTTAAATGTTTAACTTAGTACAAGACTTTTACAAAAGGTTGCCACATATGTAATATGCTGGACACATCAACCTTAAAAATTAGGTCCTTTTTATGATGCTTAACCCTTGAAAACCTAAGGTATTTTCTATATTCTTAGCTTACTTCTACAGTGGTAGATAGTAGTTGAAAGCTAAGTTGATGCTTTAACTTTCTCCCTTTCTTATAAGAATTACAATGTTACAAACATTCGGGTTCATGTCCAGTGGCACATATTACAGTCATATCGGGTTTGGTCATTATACGATGCTGGAAATTTCCCTATTGTCAAATTCAATTTCAAATGCATAGATTCTTGTTCAATGAGGATAAGATCTGTGTGTGAAACGTCTGATTTGTACAATGATTGATTTATTCATTATTGGTCTTTAACGCCACTTTTATTATTAGTTGCTATTTTTATGGCGACCAGCTATATAATGGGGAAGAAAGCTGGTGCAACAGAACAAAACTACTGACATTCGGCTGGAAAATCTTTAAACATAGTTTTGGTGTAGTCAATAATTGTCAAACAAAGTTTTAGAGTCGGACCAAGCTTTGAACTCTGAAATAAGCAATGAAGCGATAATTTGTACTTATGACAGAAGCTTCTTTCTCACTTGATCCAGTTTTCGTTTGATAGATGGTTTGTTTTTTATCTATCAAATCGAATAGAGCAAGAGCTTTTAAATAGAATTTAAGGAAAAAAAGAACAGTAGCCGTGTGCATAGTTCGTTTGAATACATTTTTGTCGTTGAGATGCTTTCTCGTTGAGTGAGAAAAAAAACTCGCATATATATCTGGCTTCCATTCAAACCAAACACATTCTTTTGGTTATTCATGTTGCTAGGTTGCTGTCTCATTGACGTTTACCCCATATTTCATATTGATGCACAATACACAAACATACTGTATATATGTATATATATATATTAAAACTTGAAGTTAAGGTGTTATGTTATGCATAAGTAAGTGAGAGAGAAAAAAGCAAAAGAGAGACTCAAACAACTAAATAGAGAAATATGTTTAAGAATGACCTTTTTGGTCGCTCGTAATCGGTTGTCTATGAATATAGTTCCTGTCATTTTTGATGTAGGTAAACTATTTTTGCTGTGTTTTATTTTTTACATATACAAATCTATAATGGCTAAAAATATTATTCATATTATTTCTTTAATAGTGAACTTTATGATATGTTATTATGCTTTAGATCATTGAGCCATTGAGGGACTACGTGTCAAAGTTGTACGAAGGGCAACTCTGCCTATTCAAGCAGCGACTTTTCGCACGTGTCTTGTGACTTCATTTCATATCTAACCAGTTCGGATTAAGTTAATTTTTGAGTATACACCAAGACGAACATCATCGTTTCAACTCTTGTTTCATTCTACAGGTGTAACACCACTAATCCAGGCCCGGCCAGAAAGCACATACCAGAAAGTAGTACATATTTAACACAAAATAGTTCCTACGCATGAGTGTAACTTTCAAAATATGTAGAATATTTAGATATGTTTGTTATCAAATGAAAGCTGAAGGACTGGTGATCATTGTAGAACACTTTTGGACTTTTAGTTTTGAATATTAAAAAAACTGCATCAAATTTTAAAAAGAGGGTACATTTTGTCTGTTTGTCAGATCTGAAGTACCTGTTTTGGTACATCTAAAGTTCCGGGAACCAGTTCTTTCTTATATGCCATGCAAGGTATGTTGATTTTTTCAGTACAAGACACCATAAAGTGTTGCTTTGAAATGCAATGATTGCCACTTTATTTGAACTTAAAATAAAAGAGGTGTGCCTGCTTGAAACGGAGGAATTTAACATAGAAACAATGGGACCATGAATTAGTGGTGTACTTCCTACAGACTGTGTACCTCAAATGTTATAACTGAAAAAAATATGTCTTCACTGTGAACCCCAGAGCTGAAACATGCACACCTCAGTTTAGCGGGGACAATACTCTGTACCCCCTTTTTTGACATTTTTGGACATTGGATCTTTAAAGACACTGTCAGTGGTTCACGGTATTGATTGTCAAAGACATGTCTACTAAGCTAGTGAATGCTGCATTCGAATAGGGACTGCTCGATTCATTCTCGAAAAATTTGCAATAGTCAAAAATAGAAAACACTCTTTTCTATTCAAAAAAGATATTCTACATTATAAGTTGTCGACTTTAAGTTAGTGACGGAACTTAAATAGTTTTAAATGTTTAACTTAGTACAAGACTTTTACAAAAGGTTGCCACATATGTAATATGCTAGACACATCAACCTTAAAAATTAGGTCCTTTTTATGATGCTTAACCCTTGAAAACCTAAGGTATTTTCTATATTCTTAGCTTACTTCTACAGTGGTAGATAGTAGTTGAAAGCTAAGTTGATGCTTTAACTTTCTCCCTTTCTTATAAGAATTACAATGTTACAAACATTCGGGTTCATGTCCAGTGGCACATATTACAGTCATATCGGGTTTGGTCATTATACGATGCTGGAAATTTCCCTATTGTCAAATTCAATTTCAAATGCATAGATTCTTGTTCAATGAGGATAAGATCTGTGTGTGAAACGTCTGATTTGTACAATGATTGATTTATTCATTATTGGTCTTTAACGCCACTTTTATTATTAGTTGCTATTTTTATGGCGACCAGCTATATAATGGGGAAGAAAGCTGGTGCAACAGAACAAAACTACTGACATTCGGCTGGAAAATCTTTAAACATAGTTTTGGTGTAGTCAATAATTGTCAAACATAGTTTTAGAGTCGGACCAAGCTTTGAACTCTGAAATAAGCAATGAAGCGATAATTTGTACTTATGACAGAAGCTTCTTTCTCACTTGATCCAGTTTTCGTTTGATAGATGGTTTGTTTTTTATCTATCAAATCGAATAGAGCAAGAGCTTTTAAATAGAATTTAAGGAAAAAAAGAACAGTAGCCGTGTGCATAGTTCGTTTGAATACATTTTTGTCGTTGAGATGCTTTCTCGTTGAGTGAGAAAAAAAACTCGCATATATATCTGGCTTCCATTCAAACCAAACACATTCTTTTGGTTATTCATGTTGCTAGGTTGCTGTCTCATTGACGTTTACCCCATATTTCATATTGATGCACAATACACAAACATACTGTATATATGTATATATATATATTAAAACTTGAAGTTAAGGTGTTATGTTATGCATAAGTAAGTGAGAGAGAAAAAAGCAAAAGAGAGACCCAAACAACTAAATAGAGAAATATGTTTAAGAATTACCTTTTTGGTCGCTCGTAATCGGTTGTCTATGAATATAGTTCCTGTCATTTTTGATGTAGGTAAACTATTTTTGCTGTGTTTTATTTTTTACATATAAAAATCTATAATGGCTAAAAATATTATTCATATTATTTCTTTAATAGTGAACTTTATGATATGTTATTATGCTTTAGATCATTGAGCCATTGAGGGACTACGTGTCAAAGTTGTACGAAGGGCAACTCTGCCTATTCAAGCAGCGACTTTTCGCACGTGTCTTGTGACTTCATTTCATATCTAACCAGTTCGGATTAAGTTAATTTTTGAGTATACACCAAGACGAACATCATCGTTTCAACTCTTGTTTCATTCTACAGGTGTAACACCACTAATCCAGGCCCGGCCAGAAAGCACATACCAGAAAGTAGTACATATTTAACACAAAATAGTTCCTACGCATGAGTGTAACTTTCAAAATATGTAGAATATTTAGATATGTTTGTTATCAAATGAAAGCTGAAGGACTGGTGATCATTGTAGAACACTTTTGGACTTTTAGTTTTGAATATTAAAAAAACTGCATCAAATTTTAAAAAGAGGGTACATTTTGTCTGTTTGTCAGATCTGAAGTACCTGTTTTGGTACATCTAAAGTTCCGGGAACCAGTTCTTTCTTATATGCCATGCAAGGTATGTTGATTTTTTCAGTACAAGACACCATAAAGTGTTGCTTTGAAATGCAATGATTGCCACTTTATTTGAACTTAAAATAAAAGAGGTGTGCCTGCTTGAAACGGAGGAATTTAACATAGAAACAATGGGACCATGAATTAGTGGTGTACTTCCTACAGACTGTGTACCTCAAATGTTATAACTGAAAAAAATATGTCTTCACTGTGAACCCCAGAGCTTAAACATGCACACCTCAGTTTAGCGGGGACAATACTCTGTACCCCCTTTTTTGACATTTTTGGACATTGGATCTTTAAAGACACTGTCAGTGGTTCACGGTATTGATTGTCAAAGACATGTCTACTAAGCTAGTGAATGCTGCATTCGAATAGGGACTGCTCGATTCATTCTCGAAAAATTTGCAATAGTCAAAAATAGAAAACACTCTTTTCTATTCAAAAAAGATATTCTACATTATAAGTTGTCGACTTTAAGTTAGTGACGGAACTTAAATAGTTTTAAATGTTTAACTTAGTACAAGACTTTTACAAAAGGTTGCCACATATGTAATATGCTGGACACATCAACCTTAAAAATTAGGTCCTTTTTATGATGCTTAACCCTTGAAAACCTAAGGTATTTTCTATATTCTTAGCTTACTTCTACAGTGGTAGATAGTAGTTGAAAGCTAAGTTGATGCTTTAACTTTCTCCCTTTCTTATAAGAATTACAATGTTACAAACATTCGGGTTCATGTCCAGTGGCACATATTACAGTCATATCGGGTTTGGTCATTATACGATGCTGGAAATTTCCCTATTGTCAAATTCAATTTCAAATGCATAGATTCTTGTTCAATGAGGATAAGATCTGTGTGTGAAACGTCTGATTTGTACAATGATTGATTTATTCATTATTGGTCTTTAACGCCACTTTTATTATTAGTTGCTATTTTTATGGCGACCAGCTATATAATGGGGAAGAAAGCTGGTGCAACAGAACAAAACTACTGACATTCGGCTGGAAAATCTTTAAACATAGTTTTGGTGTAGTCAATAATTGTCAAACATAGTTTTAGAGTCGGACCAAGCTTTGAACTCTGAAATAAGCAATGAAGCGATAATTTGTACTTATGACAGAAGCTTCTTTCTCACTTGATCCAGTTTTCGTTTGATAGATGGTTTGTTTTTTATCTATCAAATCGAATAGAGCAAGAGCTTTTAAATAGAATTTAAGGAAAAAAAGAACAGTAGCCGTGTGCATAGTTCGTTTGAATACATTTTTGTCGTTGAGATGCTTTCTCGTTGAGTGAGAAAAAAAACTCGCATATATATCTGGCTTCCATTCAAACCAAACACATTCTTTTGGTTATTCATGTTGCTATGTTGCTGTCTCATTGACGTTTACCCCATATTTCATATTGATGCACAATACACAAACATACTGTATATATGTATATATATATATTAAAACTTGAAGTTAAGGTGTTATGTTATGCATAAGTAAGTGAGAGAGAAAAAAGCAAAAGAGAGACTCAAACAACTAAATAGAGAAATATGTTTAAGAATGACCTTTTTGGTCGCTCGTAATCGGTTGTCTATGAATATAGTTCCTGTCATTTTTGATGTAGGTAAACTATTTTTGCTGTGTTTTATTTTTTACATATAAAAATCTATAATGGCTAAAAATATTATTCATATTATTTCTTTAATAGTGAACTTTATGATATGTTATTATGCTTTAGATCATTGAGCCATTGAGGGACTACGTGTCAAAGTTGTACGAAGGGCAACTCTGCCTATTCAAGCAGCGACTTTTCGCACGTGTCTTGTGACTTCATTTCATATCTAACCAGTTCGGATTAAGTTAATTTTTGAGTATACACCAAGACGAACATCATCGTTTCAACTCTTGTTTCATTCTACAGGTGTAACACCACTAATCCAGGCCCGGCCAGAAAGCACATACCAGAAAGTAGTACATATTTAACACAAAATAGTTCCTACGCATGAGTGTAACTTTCAAAATATGTAGAATATTTAGATATGTTTGTTATCAAATGAAAGCTGAAGGACTGGTGATCATTGTAGAACACTTTTGGACTTTTAGTTTTGAATATTAAAAAAACTGCATCAAATTTTAAAAAGAGGGTACATTTTGTCTGTTTGTCAGATCTGAAGTACCTGTTTTGGTACATCTAAAGTTCCGGGAACCAGTTCTTTCTTATATGCCATGCAAGGTATGTTGATTTTTTCAGTACAAGACACCATAAAGTGTTGCTTTGAAATGCAATGATTGCCACTTTATTTGAACTTAAAATAAAAGAGGTGTGCCTGCTTGAAACGGAGGAATTTAACATAGAAACAATGGGACCATGAATTAGTGGTGTACTTCCTACAGACTGTGTACCTCAAATGTTATAACTGAAAAAAATATGTCTTCACTGTGAACCCCAGAGCTGAAACATGCACACCTCAGTTTAGCGGGGACAATACTCTGTACCCCCTTTTTTGACATTTTTGGACATTGGATCTTTAAAGACACTGTCAGTGGTTCACGGTATTGATTGTCAAAGACATGTCTACTAAGCTAGTGAATGCTGCATTCGAATAGGGACTGCTCGATTCATTCTCGAAAAATTTGCAATAGTCAAAAATAGAAAACACTCTTTTCTATTCAAAAAAGATATTCTACATTATAAGTTGTCGACTTTAAGTTAGTGACGGAACTTAAATAGTTTTAAATGTTTAACTTAGTACAAGACTTTTACAAAAGGTTGCCACATATGTAATATGCTGGACACATCAACCTTAAAAATTAGGTCCTTTTTATGATGCTTAACCCTTGAAAACCTAAGGTATTTTCTATATTCTTAGCTTACTTCTACAGTGGTAGATAGTAGTTGAAAGCTAAGTTGATGCTTTAACTTTCTCCCTTTCTTATAAGAATTACAATGTTACAAACATTCGGGTTCATGTCCAGTGGCACATATTACAGTCATATCGGGTTTGGTCATTATACGATGCTGGAAATTTCCCTATTGTCAAATTCAATTTCAAATGCATAGATTCTTGTTCAATGAGGATAAGATCTGTGTGTGAAACGTCTGATTTGTACAATGATTGATTTATTCATTATTGGTCTTTAACGCCACTTTTATTATTAGTTGCTATTTTTATGGCGACCAGCTATATAATGGGGAAGAAAGCTGGTGCAACAGAACAAAACTACTGACATTCGGCTGGAAAATCTTTAAACATAGTTTTGGTGTAGTCAATAATTGTCAAACATAGTTTTAGAGTCGGACCAAGCTTTGAACTCTGAAATAAGCAATGAAGCGATAATTTGTACTTATGACAGAAGCTTCTTTCTCACTTGATCCAGTTTTCGTTTGATAGATGGTTTGTTTTTTATCTATCAAATCGAATAGAGCAAGAGCTTTTAAATAGAATTTAAGGAAAAAAAGAACAGTAGCCGTGTGCATAGTTCGTTTGAATACATTTTTGTCGTTGAGATGCTTTCTCGTTGAGTGAGAAAAAAAACTCGCATATATATCTGGCTTCCATTCAAACCAAACACATTCTTCTGGTTATTCATGTTGCTATGTTGCTGTCTCATTGACGTTTACCCCATATTTCATATTGATGCACAATACACAAACATACTGTATATATGTATATATATATATTAAAACTTGAAGTTAAGGTGTTATGTTATGCATAAGTAAGTGAGAGAGAAAAAAGCAAAAGAGAGACTCAAACAACTAAATAGAGAAATATGTTTAAGAATGACCTTTTTGGTCGCTCGTAATCGGTTGTCTATGAATATAGTTCCTGTCATTTTTGATGTAGGTAAACTATTTTTGCTGTGTTTTATTTTTTACATATAAAAATCTATAATGGCTAAAAATATTATTCATATTATTTCTTTAATAGTGAACTTTATGATATGTTATTATGCTTTAGATCATTGAGCCATTGAGGGACTACGTGTCAAAGTTGTACGAAGGGCAACTCTGCCTATTCAAGCAGCGACTTTTCGCACGTGTCTTGTGACTTCATTTCATATCTAACCAGTTCGGATTAAGTTAATTTTTGAGTATACACCAAGACGAACATCGTCGTTTCAACTCTTGTTTCATTCTACAGGTGTAACACCACTAATCCAGGCCCGGCCAGAAAGCACATACCAGAAAGTAGTACATATTTAACACAAAATAGTTCCTACGCATGAGTGTAACTTTCAAAATATGTAGAATATTTAGATATGTTTGTTATCAAATGAAAGCTGAAGGACTGGTGATCATTGTAGAACACTTTTGGACTTTTAGTTTTGAATATTAAAAAAACTGCATCAAATTTTAAAAAGAGGGTACATTTTGTCTGTTTGTCAGATCTGAAGTACCTGTTTTGGTACATCTAAAGTTCCGGGAACCAGTTCTTTCTTATATGCCATGCAAGGTATGTTGATTTTTTCAGTACAAGACACCATAAAGTGTTGCTTTGAAATGCAATGATTGCCACTTTATTTGAACTTAAAATAAAAGAGGTGTGCCTGCTTGAAACGGAGGAATTTAACATAGAAACAATGGGACCATGAATTAGTGGTGTACTTCCTACAGACTGTGTACCTCAAATGTTATAACTGAAAAAAATATGTCTTCACTGTGAACCCCAGAGCTGAAACATGCACACCTCAGTTTAGCGGGGACAATACTCTGTACCCCCTTTTTTGACATTTTTGGACATTGGATCTTTAAAGACACTGTCAGTGGTTCACGGTATTGATTGTCAAAGACATGTCTACTAAGCTAGTGAATGCTGCATTCGAATAGGGACTGCTCGATTCATTCTCGAAAAATTTGCAATAGTCAAAAATAGAAAACACTCTTTTCTATTCAAAAAAGATATTCTACATTATAAGTTGTCGACTTTAAGTTAGTGACGGAACTTAAATAGTTTTAAATGTTTAACTTAGTACAAGACTTTTACAAAAGGTTGCCACATATGTAATATGCTGGACACATCAACCTTAAAAATTAGGTCCTTTTTATGATGCTTAACCCTTGAAAACCTAAGGTATTTTCTATATTCTTAGCTTACTTCTACAGTGGTAGATAGTAGTTGAAAGCTAAGTTGATGCTTTAACTTTCTCCCTTTCTTATAAGAATTACAATGTTACAAACATTCGGGTTCATGTCCAGTGGCACATATTACAGTCATATCGGGTTTGGTCATTATACGATGCTGGAAATTTCCCTATTGTCAAATTCAATTTCAAATGCATAGATTCTTGTTCAATGAGGATAAGATCTGTGTGTGAAACGTCTGATTTGTACAATGATTGATTTATTCATTATTGGTCTTTAACGCCACTTTTATTATTAGTTGCTATTTTTATGGCGACCAGCTATATAATGGGGAAGAAAGCTGGTGCAACAGAACAAAACTACTGACATTCGGCTGGAAAATCTTTAAACATAGTTTTGGTGTAGTCAATAATTGTCAAACATAGTTTTAGAGTCGGACCAAGCTTTGAACTCTGAAATAAGCAATGAAGCGATAATTTGTACTTATGACAGAAGCTTCTTTCTCACTTGATCCAGTTTTCGTTTGATAGATGGTTTGTTTTTTATCTATCAAATCGAATAGAGCAAGAGCTTTTAAATAGAATTTAAGGAAAAAAAGAACAGTAGCCGTGTGCATAGTTCGTTTGAATACATTTTTGTCGTTGAGATGCTTTCTCGTTGAGTGAGAAAAAAAACTCGCATATATATCTGGCTTCCATTCAAACCAAACACATTCTTTTGGTTATTCATGTTGCTAGGTTGCTGTCTCATTGACGTTTACCCCATATTTCATATTGATGCACAATACACAAACATACTGTATATATGTATATATATATATTAAAACTTGAAGTTAAGGTGTTATGTTATGCATAAGTAAGTGAGAGAGAAAAAAGCAAAAGAGAGACTCAAACAACTAAATAGAGAAATATGTTTAAGAATGACCTTTTTGGTCGCTCGTAATCGGTTGTCTATGAATATAGTTCCTGTCATTTTTGATGTAGGTAAACTATTTTTGCTGTGTTTTATTTTTTACATATAAAAATCTATAATGGCTAAAAATATTATTCATATTATTTCTTTAATAGTGAACTTTATGATATGTTATTATGCTTTAGATCATTGAGCCATTGAGGGACTACGTGTCAAAGTTGTACGAAGGGCAACTCTGCCTATTCAAGCAGCGACTTTTCGCACGTGTCTTGTGACTTCATTTCATATCTAACCAGTTCGGATTAAGTTAATTTTTGAGTATACACCAAGACGAACATCATCGTTTCAACTCTTGTTTCATTCTACAGGTGTAACACCACTAATCCAGGCCCGGCCAGAAAGCACATACCAGAAAGTAGTACATATTTAACACAAAATAGTTCCTACGCATGAGTGTAACTTTCAAAATATGTAGAATATTTAGATATGTTTGTTATCAAATGAAAGCTGAAGGACTGGTGATCATTGTAGAACACTTTTGGACTTTTAGTTTTGAATATTAAAAAAACTGCATCAAATTTTAAAAAGAGGGTACATTTTGTCTGTTTGTCAGATCTGAAGTACCTGTTTTGGTACATCTAAAGTTCCGGGAACCAGTTCTTTCTTATATGCCATGCAAGGTATGTTGATTTTTTCAGTACAAGACACCATAAAGTGTTGCTTTGAAATGCAATGATTGCCACTTTATTTGAACTTAAAATAAAAGAGGTGTGCCTGCTTGAAACGGAGGAATTTAACATAGAAACAATGGGACCATGAATTAGTGGTGTACTTCCTACAGACTGTGTACCTCAAATGTTATAACTGAAAAAAATATGTCTTCACTGTGAACCCCAGAGCTGAAACATGCACACCTCAGTTTAGCGGGGACAATACTCTGTACCCCCTTTTTTGACATTTTTGATCATTGGATCTTTAAAGACACTGTCAGTGGTTCACGGTATTGATTGTCAAAGACATGTCTACTAAGCTAGTGAATGCTGCATTCGAATAGGGACTGCTCGATTCATTCTCGAAAAATTTGCAATAGTCAAAAATAGAAAACACTCTTTTCTATTCAAAAAAGATATTCTACATTATAAGTTGTCGACTTTAAGTTAGTGACGGAACTTAAATAGTTTTAAATGTTTAACTTAGTACAAGACTTTTACAAAAGGTTGCCACATATGTAATATGCTGGACACATCAACCTTAAAAATTAGGTCCTTTTTATGATGCTTAACCCTTGAAAACCTAAGGTATTTTCTATATTCTTAGCTTACTTCTACAGTGGTAGATAGTAGTTGAAAGCTAAGTTGATGCTTTAACTTTCTCCCTTTCTTATAAGAATTACAATGTTACAAACATTCGGGTTCATGTCCAGTGGCACATATTACAGTCATATCGGGTTTGGTCATTATACGATGCTGGAAATTTCCCTATTGTCAAATTCAATTTCAAATGCATAGATTCTTGTTCAATGAGGATAAGATCTGTGTGTGAAACGTCTGATTTGTACAATGATTGATTTATTCATTATTGGTCTTTAACGCCACTTTTATTATTAGTTGCTATTTTTATGGCGACCAGCTATATAATGGGGAAGAAAGCTGGTGCAACAGAACAAAACTACTGACATTCGGCTGGAAAATCTTTAAACATAGTTTTGGTGTAGTCAATAATTGTCAAACATAGTTTTAGAGTCGGACCAAGCTTTGAACTCTGAAATAAGCAATGAAGCGATAATTTGTACTTATGACAGAAGCTTCTTTCTCACTTGATCCAGTTTTCGTTTGATAGATGGTTTGTTTTTTATCTATCAAATCGAATAGAGCAAGAGCTTTTAAATAGAATTTAAGGAAAAAAAGAACAGTAGCCGTGTGCATAGTTCGTTTGAATACATTTTTGTCGTTGAGATGCTTTCTCGTTGAGTGAGAAAAAAAACTCGCATATATATCTGGCTTCCATTCAAACCAAACACATTCTTTTGGTTATTCATGTTGCTAGGTTGCTGTCTCATTGACGTTTACCCCATATTTCATATTGATGCACAATACACAAACATACTGTATATATGTATATATATATATTAAAACTTGAAGTTAAGGTGTTATGTTATGCATAAGTAAGTGAGAGAGAAAAAAGCAAAAGAGAGACTCAAACAACTAAATAGAGAAATATGTTTAAGAATGACCTTTTTGGTCGCTCGTAATCGGTTGTCTATGAATATAGTTCCTGTCATTTTTGATGTAGGTAAACTATTTTTGCTGTGTTTTATTTTTTACATATAAAAATCTATAATGGCTAAAAATATTATTCATATTATTTCTTTAATAGTGAACTTTATGATATGTTATTATGCTTTAGATCATTGAGCCATTGAGGGACTACGTGTCAAAGTTGTACGAAGGGCAACTCTGCCTATTCAAGCAGCGACTTTTCGCACGTGTCTTGTGACTTCATTTCATATCTAACCAGTTCGGATTAAGTTAATTTTTGAGTATACACCAAGACGAACATCATCGTTTCAACTCTTGTTTCATTCTACAGGTGTAACACCACTAATCCAGGCCCGGCCAGAAAGCACATACCAGAAAGTAGTACATATTTAACACAAAATAGTTCCTACGCATGAGTGTAACTTTCAAAATATGTAGAATATTTAGATATGTTTGTTATCAAATGAAAGCTGAAGGACTGGTGATCATTGTAGAACACTTTTGGACTTTTAGTTTTGAATATTAAAAAAACTGCATCAAATTTTAAAAAGAGGGTACATTTTGTCTGTTTGTCAGATCTGAAGTACCTGTTTTGGTACATCTAAAGTTCCGGGAACCAGTTCTTTCTTATATGCCATGCAAGGTATGTTGATTTTTTCAGTACAAGACACCATAAAGTGTTGCTTTGAAATGCAATGATTGCCACTTTATTTGAACTTAAAATAAAAGAGGTGTGCCTGCTTGAAACGGAGGAATTTAACATAGAAACAATGGGACCATGAATTAGTGGTGTACTTCCTACAGACTGTGTACCTCAAATGTTATAACTGAAAAAAATATGTCTTCACTGTGAACCCCAGAGCTGAAACATGCACACCTCAGTTTAGCGGGGACAATACTCTGTACCCCCTTTTTTGACATTTTTGGACATTGGATCTTTAAAGACACTGTCAGTGGTTCACGGTATTGATTGTCAAAGACATGTCTACTAAGCTAGTGAATGCTGCATTCGAATAGGGACTGCTCGATTCATTCTCGAAAAATTTGCAATAGTCAAAAATAGAAAACACTCTTTTCTATTCAAAAAAGATATTCTACATTATAAGTTGTCGACTTTAAGTTAGTGACGGAACTTAAATAGTTTTAAATGTTTAACTTAGTACAAGACTTTTACAAAAGGTTGCCACATATGTAATATGCTGGACACATCAACCTTAAAAATTAGGTCCTTTTTATGATGCTTAACCCTTGAAAACCTAAGGTATTTTCTATATTCTTAGCTTACTTCTACAGTGGTAGATAGTAGTTGAAAGCTAAGTTGATGCTTTAACTTTCTCCCTTTCTTATAAGAATTACAATGTTACAAACATTCGGGTTCATGTCCAGTGGCACATATTACAGTCATATCGGGTTTGGTCATTATACGATGCTGGAAATTTCCCTATTGTCAAATTCAATTTCAAATGCATAGATTCTTGTTCAATGAGGATAAGATCTGTGTGTGAAACGTCTGATTTGTACAATGATTGATTTATTCATTATTGGTCTTTAACGCCACTTTTATTATTAGTTGCTATTTTTATGGCGACCAGCTATATAATGGGGAAGAAAGCTGGTGCAACAGAACAAAACTACTGACATTCGGCTGGAAAATCTTTAAACATAGTTTTGGTGTAGTCAATAATTGTCAAACATAGTTTTAGAGTCGGACCAAGCTTTGAACTCTGAAATAAGCAATGAAGCGATAATTTGTACTTATGACAGAAGCTTCTTTCTCACTTGATCCAGTTTTCGTTTGATAGATGGTTTGTTTTTTATCTATCAAATCGAATAGAGCAAGAGCTTTTAAATAGAATTTAAGGAAAAAAAGAACAGTAGCCGTGTGCATAGTTCGTTTGAATACATTTTTGTCGTTGAGATGCTTTCTCGTTGAGTGAGAAAAAAAACTCGCATATATATCTGGCTTCCATTCAAACCAAACACATTCTTTTGGTTATTCATGTTGCTAGGTTGCTGTCTCATTGACGTTTACCCCATATTTCATATTGATGCACAATACACAAACATACTGTATATATGTATATATATATATTAAAACTTGAAGTTAAGGTGTTATGTTATGCATAAGTAAGTGAGAGAGAAAAAAGCAAAAGAGAGACTCAAACAACTAAATAGAGAAATATGTTTAAGAATGACCTTTTTGGTCGCTCGTAATCGGTTGTCTATGAATATAGTTCCTGTCATTTTTGATGTAGGTAAACTATTTTTGCTGTGTTTTATTTTTTACATATAAAAATCTATAATGGCTAAAAATATTATTCATATTATTTCTTTAATAGTGAACTTTATGATATGTTATTATGCTTTAGATCATTGAGCCATTGAGGGACTACGTGTCAAAGTTGTACGAAGGGCAACTCTGCCTATTCAAGCAGCGACTTTTCGCACGTGTCTTGTGACTTCATTTCATATCTAACCAGTTCGGATTAAGTTAATTTTTGAGTATACACCAAGACGAACATCATCGTTTCAACTCTTGTTTCATTCTACAGGTGTAACACCACTAATCCAGGCCCGGCCAGAAAGCACATACCAGAAAGTAGTACATATTTAACACAAAATAGTTCCTACGCATGAGTGTAACTTTCAAAATATGTAGAATATTTAGATATGTTTGTTATCAAATGAAAGCTGAAGGACTGGTGATCATTGTAGAACACTTTTGGACTTTTAGTTTTGAATATTAAAAAAACTGCATCAAATTTTAAAAAGAGGGTACATTTTGTCTGTTTGTCAGATCTGAAGTACCTGTTTTGGTACATCTAAAGTTCCGGGAACCAGTTCTTTCTTATATGCCATGCAAGGTATGTTGATTTTTTCAGTACAAGACACCATAAAGTGTTGCTTTGAAATGCAATGATTGCCACTTTATTTGAACTTAAAATAAAAGAGGTGTGCCTGCTTGAAACGGAGGAATTTAACATAGAAACAATGGGACCATGAATTAGTGGTGTACTTCCTACAGACTGTGTACCTCAAATGTTATAACTGAAAAAAATATGTCTTCACTGTGAACCCCAGAGCTGAAACATGCACACCTCAGTTTAGCGGGGACAATACTCTGTACCCCCTTTTTTGACATTTTTGGACATTGGATCTTTAAAGACACTGTCAGTGGTTCACGGTATTGATTGTCAAAGACATGTCTACTAAGCTAGTGAATGCTGCATTCGAATAGGGACTGCTCGATTCATTCTCGAAAAATTTGCAATAGTCAAAAATAGAAAACACTCTTTTCTATTCAAAAAAGATATTCTACATTATAAGTTGTCGACTTTAAGTTAGTGACGGAACTTAAATAGTTTTAAATGTTTAACTTAGTACAAGACTTTTACAAAAGGTTGCCACATATGTAATATGCTGGACACATCAACCTTAAAAATTAGGTCCTTTTTATGATGCTTAACCCTTGAAAACCTAAGGTATTTTCTATATTCTTAGCTTACTTCTACAGTGGTAGATAGTAGTTGAAAGCTAAGTTGATGCTTTAACTTTCTCCCTTTCTTATAAGAATTACAATGTTACAAACATTCGGGTTCATGTCCAGTGGCACATATTACAGTCATATCGGGTTTGGTCATTATACGATGCTGGAAATTTCCCTATTGTCAAATTCAATTTCAAATGCATAGATTCTTGTTCAATGAGGATAAGATCTGTGTGTGAAACGTCTGATTTGTACAATGATTGATTTATTCATTATTGGTCTTTAACGCCACTTTTATTATTAGTTGCTATTTTTATGGCGACCAGCTATATAATGGGGAAGAAAGCTGGTGCAACAGAACAAAACTACTGACATTCGGCTGGAAAATCTTTAAACATAGTTTTGGTGTAGTCAATAATTGTCAAACATAGTTTTAGAGTCGGACCAAGCTTTGAACTCTGAAATAAGCAATGAAGCGATAATTTGTACTTATGACAGAAGCTTCTTTCTCACTTGATCCAGTTTTCGTTTGATAGATGGTTTGTTTTTTATCTATCAAATCGAATAGAGCAAGAGCTTTTAAATAGAATTTAAGGAAAAAAAGAACAGTAGCCGTGTGCATAGTTCGTTTGAATACATTTTTGTCGTTGAGATGCTTTCTCGTTGAGTGAGAAAAAAAACTCGCATATATATCTGGCTTCCATTCAAACCAAACACATTCTTTTGGTTATTCATGTTGCTAGGTTGCTGTCTCATTGACGTTTACCCCATATTTCATATTGATGCACAATACACAAACATACTGTATATATGTATATATATATATTAAAACTTGAAGTTAAGGTGTTATGTTATGCATAAGTAAGTGAGAGAGAAAAAAGCAAAAGAGAGACTCAAACAACTAAATAGAGAAATATGTTTAAGAATGACCTTTTTGGTCGCTCGTAATCGGTTGTCTATGAATATAGTTCCTGTCATTTTTGATGTAGGTAAACTATTTTTGCTGTGTTTTATTTTTTACATATAAAAATCTATAATGGCTAAAAATATTATTCATATTATTTCTTTAATAGTGAACTTTATGATATGTTATTATGCTTTAGATCATTGAGCCATTGAGGGACTACGTGTCAAAGTTGTACGAAGGGCAACTCTGCCTATTCAAGCAGCGACTTTTCGCACGTGTCTTGTGACTTCATTTCATATCTAACCAGTTCGGATTAAGTTAATTTTTGAGTATACACCAAGACGAACATCATCGTTTCAACTCTTGTTTCATTCTACAGGTGTAACACCACTAATCCAGGCCCGGCCAGAAAGCACATACCAGAAAGTAGTACATATTTAACACAAAATAGTTCCTACGCATGAGTGTAACTTTCAAAATATGTAGAATATTTAGATATGTTTGTTATCAAATGAAAGCTGAAGGACTGGTGATCATTGTAGAACACTTTTGGACTTTTAGTTTTGAATATTAAAAAAACTGCATCAAATTTTAAAAAGAGGGTACATTTTGTCTGTTTGTCAGATCTGAAGTACCTGTTTTGGTACATCTAAAGTTCCGGGAACCAGTTCTTTCTTATATGCCATGCAAGGTATGTTGATTTTTTCAGTACAAGACACCATAAAGTGTTGCTTTGAAATGCAATGATTGCCACTTTATTTGAACTTAAAATAAAAGAGGTGTGCCTGCTTGAAACGGAGGAATTTAACATAGAAACAATGGGACCATGAATTAGTGGTGTACTTCCTACAGACTGTGTACCTCAAATGTTATAACTGAAAAAAATATGTCTTCACTGTGAACCCCAGAGCTGAAACATGCACACCTCAGTTTAGCGGGGACAATACTCTGTACCCCCTTTTTTGACATTTTTGGACATTGGATCTTTAAAGACACTGTCAGTGGTTCACGGTATTGATTGTCAAAGACATGTCTACTAAGCTAGTGAATGCTGCATTCGAATAGGGACTGCTCGATTCATTCTCGAAAAATTTGCAATAGTCAAAAATAGAAAACACTCTTTTCTATTCAAAAAAGATATTCTACATTATAAGTTGTCGACTTTAAGTTAGTGACGGAACTTAAATAGTTTTAAATGTTTAACTTAGTACAAGACTTTTACAAAAGGTTGCCACATATGTAATATGCTGGACACATCAACCTTAAAAATTAGGTCCTTTTTATGATGCTTAACCCTTGAAAACCTAAGGTATTTTCTATATTCTTAGCTTACTTCTACAGTGGTAGATAGTAGTTGAAAGCTAAGTTGATGCTTTAACTTTCTCCCTTTCTTATAAGAATTACAATGTTACAAACATTCGGGTTCATGTCCAGTGGCACATATTACAGTCATATCGGGTTTGGTCATTATACGATGCTGGAAATTTCCCTATTGTCAAATTCAATTTCAAATGCATAGATTCTTGTTCAATGAGGATAAGATCTGTGTGTGAAACGTCTGATTTGTACAATGATTGATTTATTCATTATTGGTCTTTAACGCCACTTTTATTATTAGTTGCTATTTTTATGGCGACCAGCTATATAATGGGGAAGAAAGCTGGTGCAACAGAACAAAACTACTGACATTCGGCTGGAAAATCTTTAAACATAGTTTTGGTGTAGTCAATAATTGTCAAACATAGTTTTAGAGTCGGACCAAGCTTTGAACTCTGAAATAAGCAATGAAGCGATAATTTGTACTTATGACAGAAGCTTCTTTCTCACTTGATCCAGTTTTCGTTTGATAGATGGTTTGTTTTTTATCTATCAAATCGAATAGAGCAAGAGCTTTTAAATAGAATTTAAGGAAAAAAAGAACAGTAGCCGTGTGCATAGTTCGTTTGAATACATTTTTGTCGTTGAGATGCTTTCTCGTTGAGTGAGAAAAAAAACTCGCATATATATCTGGCTTCCATTCAAACCAAACACATTCTTTTGGTTATTCATGTTGCTAGGTTGCTGTCTCATTGACGTTTACCCCATATTTCATATTGATGCACAATACACAAACATACTGTATATATGTATATATATATATTAAAACTTGAAGTTAAGGTGTTATGTTATGCATAAGTAAGTGAGAGAGAAAAAAGCAAAAGAGAGACTCAAACAACTAAATAGAGAAATATGTTTAAGAATGACCTTTTTGGTCGCTCGTAATCGGTTGTCTATGAATATAGTTCCTGTCATTTTTGATGTAGGTAAACTATTTTTGCTGTGTTTTATTTTTTACATATAAAAATCTATAATGGCTAAAAATATTATTCATATTATTTCTTTAATAGTGAACTTTATGATATGTTATTATGCTTTAGATCATTGAGCCATTGAGGGACTACGTGTCAAAGTTGTACGAAGGGCAACTCTGCCTATTCAAGCAGCGACTTTTCGCACGTGTCTTGTGACTTCATTTCATATCTAACCAGTTCGGATTAAGTTAATTTTTGAGTATACACCAAGACGAACATCATCGTTTCAACTCTTGTTTCATTCTACAGGTGTAACACCACTAATCCAGGCCCGGCCAGAAAGCACATACCAGAAAGTAGTACATATTTAACACAAAATAGTTCCTACGCATGAGTGTAACTTTCAAAATATGTAGAATATTTAGATATGTTTGTTATCAAATGAAAGCTGAAGGACTGGTGATCATTGTAGAACACTTTTGGACTTTTAGTTTTGAATATTAAAAAAACTGCATCAAATTTTAAAAAGAGGGTACATTTTGTCTGTTTGTCAGATCTGAAGTACCTGTTTTGGTACATCTAAAGTTCCGGGAACCAGTTCTTTCTTATATGCCATGCAAGGTATGTTGATTTTTTCAGTACAAGACACCATAAAGTGTTGCTTTGAAATGCAATGATTGCCACTTTATTTGAACTTAAAATAAAAGAGGTGTGCCTGCTTGAAACGGAGGAATTTAACATAGAAACAATGGGACCATGAATTAGTGGTGTACTTCCTACAGACTGTGTACCTCAAATGTTATAACTGAAAAAAATATGTCTTCACTGTGAACCCCAGAGCTGAAACATGCACACCTCAGTTTAGCGGGGACAATACTCTGTACCCCCTTTTTTGACATTTTTGGACATTGGATCTTTAAAGACACTGTCAGTGGTTCACGGTATTGATTGTCAAAGACATGTCTACTAAGCTAGTGAATGCTGCATTCGAATAGGGACTGCTCGATTCATTCTCGAAAAATTTGCAATAGTCAAAAATAGAAAACACTCTTTTCTATTCAAAAAAGATATTCTACATTATAAGTTGTCGACTTTAAGTTAGTGACGGAACTTAAATAGTTTCAAATGTTTAACTTAGTACAAGACTTTTACAAAAGGTTGCCACATATGTAATATGCTGGACACATCAACCTTAAAAATTAGGTCCTTTTTATGATGCTTAACCCTTGAAAACCTAAGGTATTTTCTATATTCTTAGCTTACTTCTACAGTGGTAGATAGTAGTTGAAAGCTAAGTTGATGCTTTAACTTTCTCCCTTTCTTATAAGAATTACAATGTTACAAACATTCGGGTTCATGTCCAGTGGCACATATTACAGTCATATCGGGTTTGGTCATTATACGATGCTGGAAATTTCCCTATTGTCAAATTCAATTTCAAATGCATAGATTCTTGTTCAATGAGGATAAGATCTGTGTGTGAAACGTCTGATTTGTACAATGATTGATTTATTCATTATTGGTCTTTAACGCCACTTTTATTATTAGTTGCTATTTTTATGGCGACCAGCTATATAATGGGGAAGAAAGCTGGTGCAACAGAACAAAACTACTGACATTCGGCTGGAAAATCTTTAAACATAGTTTTGGTGTAGTCAATAATTGTCAAACATAGTTTTAGAGTCGGACCAAGCTTTGAACTCTGAAATAAGCAATGAAGCGATAATTTGTACTTATGACAGAAGCTTCTTTCTCACTTGATCCAGTTTTCGTTTGATAGATGGTTTGTTTTTTATCTATCAAATCGAATAGAGCAAGAGCTTTTAAATAGAATTTAAGGAAAAAAAGAACAGTAGCCGTGTGCATAGTTCGTTTGAATACATTTTTGTCGTTGAGATGCTTTCTCGTTGAGTGAGAAAAAAAACTCGCATATATATCTGGCTTCCATTCAAACCAAACACATTCTTTTGGTTATTCATGTTGCTAGGTTGCTGTCTCATTGACGTTTACCCCATATTTCATATTGATGCACAATACACAAACATACTGTATATATGTATATATATATATTAAAACTTGAAGTTAAGGTGTTATGTTATGCATAAGTAAGTGAGAGAGAAAAAAGCAAAAGAGAGACTCAAACAACTAAATAGAGAAATATGTTTAAGAATGACCTTTTTGGTCGCTCGTAATCGGTTGTCTATGAATATAGTTCCTGTCATTTTTGATGTAGGTAAACTATTTGTGCTGTGTTTTATTTTTTACATATAAAAATCTATAATGGCTAAAAATATTATTCATATTATTTCTTTAATAGTGAACTTTATGATATGTTATTATGCTTTAGATCATTGAGCCATTGAGGGACTACGTGTCAAAGTTGTACGAAGGGCAACTCTGCCTATTCAAGCAGCGACTTTTCGCACGTGTCTTGTGACTTCATTTCATATCTAACCAGTTCGGATTAAGTTAATTTTTGAGTATACACCAAGACGAACATCATCGTTTCAACTCTTGTTTCATTCTACAGGTGTAACACCACTAATCCAGGCCCGGCCAGAAAGCACATACCAGAAAGTAGTACATATTTAACACAAAATAGTTCCTACGCATGAGTGTAACTTTCAAAATATGTAGAATATTTAGATATGTTTGTTATCAAATGAAAGCTGAAGGACTGGTGATCATTGTAGAACACTTTTGGACTTTTAGTTTTGAATATTAAAAAAACTGCATCAAATTTTAAAAAGAGGGTACATTTTGTCTGTTTGTCAGATCTGAAGTACCTGTTTTGGTACATCTAAAGTTCCGGGAACCAGTTCTTTCTTATATGCCATGCAAGGTATGTTGATTTTTTCAGTACAAGACACCATAAAGTGTTGCTTTGAAATGCAATGATTGCCACTTTATTTGAACTTAAAATAAAAGAGGTGTGCCTGCTTGAAACGGAGGAATTTAACATAGAAACAATGGGACCATGAATTAGTGGTGTACTTCCTACAGACTGTGTACCTCAAATGTTATAACTGAAAAAAATATGTCTTCACTGTGAACCCCAGAGCTGAAACATGCACACCTCAGTTTAGCGGGGACAATACTCTGTACCCCCTTTTTTGACATTTTTGGACATTGGATCTTTAAAGACACTGTCAGTGGTTCACGGTATTGATTGTCAAAGACATGTCTACTAAGCTAGTGAATGCTGCATTCGAATAGGGACTGCTCGATTCATTCTCGAAAAATTTGCAATAGTCAAAAATAGAAAACACTCTTTTCTATTCAAAAAAGATATTCTACATTATAAGTTGTCGACTTTAAGTTAGTGACGGAACTTAAATAGTTTTAAATGTTTAACTTAGTACAAGACTTTTACAAAAGGTTGCCACATATGTAATATGCTGGACACATCAACCTTAAAAATTAGGTCCTTTTTATGATGCTTAACCCTTGAAAACCTAAGGTATTTTCTATATTCTTAGCTTACTTCTACAGTGGTAGATAGTAGTTGAAAGCTAAGTTGATGCTTTAACTTTCTCCCTTTCTTATAAGAATTACAATGTTACAAACATTCGGGTTCATGTCCAGTGGCACATATTACAGTCATATCGGGTTTGGTCATTATACGATGCTGGAAATTTCCCAATTGTCAAATTCAATTTCAAATGCATAGATTCTTGTTCAATGAGGATAAGATCTGTGTGTGAAACGTCTGATTTGTACAATGATTGATTTATTCATTATTGGTCTTTAACGCCACTTTTATTATTAGTTGCTATTTTTATGGCGACCAGCTATATAATGGGGAAGAAAGCTGGTGCAACAGAACAAAACTACTGACATTCGGCTGGAAAATCTTTAAACATAGTTTTGGTGTAGTCAATAATTGTCAAACAAAGTTTTAGAGTCGGACCAAGCTTTGAACTCTGAAATAAGCAATGAAGCGATAATTTGTACTTATGACAGAAGCTTCTTTCTCACTTGATCCAGTTTTCGTTTGATAGATGGTTTGTTTTTTATCTATCAAATCGAATAGAGCAAGAGCTTTTAAATAGAATTTAAGGAAAAAAAGAACAGTAGCCGTGTGCATAGTTCGTTTGAATACATTTTTGTCGTTGAGATGCTTTCTCGTTGAGTGAGAAAAAAAACTCGCATATATATCTGGCTTCCATTCAAACCAAACACATTCTTTTGGTTATTCATGTTGCTAGGTTGCTGTCTCATTGACGTTTACCCCATATTTCATATTGATGCACAATACACAAACATACTGTATATATGTATATATATATATTAAAACTTGAAGTTAAGGTGTTATGTTATGCATAAGTAAGTGAGAGAGAAAAAAGCAAAAGAGAGACTCAAACAACTAAATAGAGAAATATGTTTAAGAATGACCTTTTTGGTCGCTCGTAATCGGTTGTCTATGAATATAGTTCCTGTCATTTTTGATGTAGGTAAACTATTTTTGCTGTGTTTTATTTTTTACATATACAAATCTATAATGGCTAAAAATATTATTCATATTATTTCTTTAATAGTGAACTTTATGATATGTTATTATGCTTTAGATCATTGAGCCATTGAGGGACTACGTGTCAAAGTTGTACGAAGGGCAACTCTGCCTATTCAAGCAGCGACTTTTCGCACGTGTCTTGTGACTTCATTTCATATCTAACCAGTTCGGATTAAGTTAATTTTTGAGTATACACCAAGACGAACATCATCGTTTCAACTCTTGTTTCATTCTACAGGTGTAACACCACTAATCCAGGCCCGGCCAGAAAGCACATACCAGAAAGTAGTACATATTTAACACAAAATAGTTCCTACGCATGAGTGTAACTTTCAAAATATGTAGAATATTTAGATATGTTTGTTATCAAATGAAAGCTGAAGGACTGGTGATCATTGTAGAACACTTTTGGACTTTTAGTTTTGAATATTAAAAAAACTGCATCAAATTTTAAAAAGAGGGTACATTTTGTCTGTTTGTCAGATCTGAAGTACCTGTTTTGGTACATCTAAAGTTCCGGGAACCAGTTCTTTCTTATATGCCATGCAAGGTATGTTGATTTTTTCAGTACAAGACACCATAAAGTGTTGCTTTGAAATGCAATGATTGCCACTTTATTTGAACTTAAAATAAAAGAGGTGTGCCTGCTTGAAACGGAGGAATTTAACATAGAAACAATGGGACCATGAATTAGTGGTGTACTTCCTACAGACTGTGTACCTCAAATGTTATAACTGAAAAAAATATGTCTTCACTGTGAACCCCAGAGCTGAAACATGCACACCTCAGTTTAGCGGGGACAATACTCTGTACCCCCTTTTTTGACATTTTTGGACATTGGATCTTTAAAGACACTGTCAGTGGTTCACGGTATTGATTGTCAAAGACATGTCTACTAAGCTAGTGAATGCTGCATTCGAATAGGGACTGCTCGATTCATTCTCGAAAAATTTGCAATAGTCAAAAATAGAAAACACTCTTTTCTATTCAAAAAAGATATTCTACATTATAAGTTGTCGACTTTAAGTTAGTGACGGAACTTAAATAGTTTTAAATGTTTAACTTAGTACAAGACTTTTACAAAAGGTTGCCACATATGTAATATGCTAGACACATCAACCTTAAAAATTAGGTCCTTTTTATGATGCTTAACCCTTGAAAACCTAAGGTATTTTCTATATTCTTAGCTTACTTCTACAGTGGTAGATAGTAGTTGAAAGCTAAGTTGATGCTTTAACTTTCTCCCTTTCTTATAAGAATTACAATGTTACAAACATTCGGGTTCATGTCCAGTGGCACATATTACAGTCATATCGGGTTTGGTCATTATACGATGCTGGAAATTTCCCTATTGTCAAATTCAATTTCAAATGCATAGATTCTTGTTCAATGAGGATAAGATCTGTGTGTGAAACGTCTGATTTGTACAATGATTGATTTATTCATTATTGGTCTTTAACGCCACTTTTATTATTAGTTGCTATTTTTATGGCGACCAGCTATATAATGGGGAAGAAAGCTGGTGCAACAGAACAAAACTACTGACATTCGGCTGGAAAATCTTTAAACATAGTTTTGGTGTAGTCAATAATTGTCAAACATAGTTTTAGAGTCGGACCAAGCTTTGAACTCTGAAATAAGCAATGAAGCGATAATTTGTACTTATGACAGAAGCTTCTTTCTCACTTGATCCAGTTTTCGTTTGATAGATGGTTTGTTTTTTATCTATCAAATCGAATAGAGCAAGAGCTTTTAAATAGAATTTAAGGAAAAAAAGAACAGTAGCCGTGTGCATAGTTCGTTTGAATACATTTTTGTCGTTGAGATGCTTTCTCGTTGAGTGAGAAAAAAAACTCGCATATATATCTGGCTTCCATTCAAACCAAACACATTCTTTTGGTTATTCATGTTGCTAGGTTGCTGTCTCATTGACGTTTACCCCATATTTCATATTGATGCACAATACACAAACATACTGTATATATGTATATATATATATTAAAACTTGAAGTTAAGGTGTTATGTTATGCATAAGTAAGTGAGAGAGAAAAAAGCAAAAGAGAGACCCAAACAACTAAATAGAGAAATATGTTTAAGAATGACCTTTTTGGTCGCTCGTAATCGGTTGTCTATGAATATAGTTCCTGTCATTTTTGATGTAGGTAAACTATTTTTGCTGTGTTTTATTTTTTACATATAAAAATCTATAATGGCTAAAAATATTATTCATATTATTTCTTTAATAGTGAACTTTATGATATGTTATTATGCTTTAGATCATTGAGCCATTGAGGGACTACGTGTCAAAGTTGTACGAAGGGCAACTCTGCCTATTCAAGCAGCGACTTTTCGCACGTGTCTTGTGACTTCATTTCATATCTAACCAGTTCGGATTTAGTTAATTTTTGAGTATACACCAAGACGAACATCATCGTTTCAACTCTTGTTTCATTCTACAGGTGTAACACCACTAATCCAGGCCCGGCCAGAAAGCACATACCAGAAAGTAGTACATATTTAACACAAAATAGTTCCTACGCATGAGTGTAACTTTCAAAATATGTAGAATATTTAGATATGTTTGTTATCAAATGAAAGCTGAAGGACTGGTGATCATTGTAGAACACTTTTGGACTTTTAGTTTTGAATATTAAAAAAACTGCATCAAATTTTAAAAAGAGGGTACATTTTGTCTGTTTGTCAGATCTGAAGTACCTGTTTTGGTACATCTAAAGTTCCGGGAACCAGTTCTTTCTTATATGCCATGCAAGGTATGTTGATTTTTTCAGTACAAGACACCATAAAGTGTTGCTTTGAAATGCAATGATTGCCACTTTATTTGAACTTAAAATAAAAGAGGTGTGCCTGCTTGAAACGGAGGAATTTAACATAGAAACAATGGGACCATGAATTAGTGGTGTACTTCCTACAGACTGTGTACCTCAAATGTTATAACTGAAAAAAATATGTCTTCACTGTGAACCCCAGAGCTGAAACATGCACACCTCAGTTTAGCGGGGACAATACTCTGTACCCCCTTTTTTGACATTTTTGGACATTGGATCTTTAAAGACACTGTCAGTGGTTCACGGTATTGATTGTCAAAGACATGTCTACTAAGCTAGTGAATGCTGCATTCGAATAGGGACTGCTCGATTCATTCTCGAAAAATTTGCAATAGTCAAAAATAGAAAACACTCTTTTCTATTCAAAAAAGATATTCTACATTATAAGTTGTCGACTTTAAGTTAGTGACGGAACTTAAATAGTTTTAAATGTTTAACTTAGTACAAGACTTTTACAAAAGGTTGCCACATATGTAATATGCTGGACACATCAACCTTAAAAATTAGGTCCTTTTTATGATGCTTAACCCTTGAAAACCTAAGGTATTTTCTATATTCTTAGCTTACTTCTACAGTGGTAGATAGTAGTTGAAAGCTAAGTTGATGCTTTAACTTTCTCCCTTTCTTATAAGAATTACAATGTTACAAACATTCGGGTTCATGTCCAGTGGCACATATTACAGTCATATCGGGTTTGGTCATTATACGATGCTGGAAATTTCCCTATTGTCAAATTCAATTTCAAATGCATAGATTCTTGTTCAATGAGGATAAGATCTGTGTGTGAAACGTCTGATTTGTACAATGATTGATTTATTCATTATTGGTCTTTAACGCCACTTTTATTATTAGTTGCTATTTTTATGGCGACCAGCTATATAATGGGGAAGAAAGCTGGTGCAACAGAACAAAACTACTGACATTCGGCTGGAAAATCTTTAAACATAGTTTTGGTGTAGTCAATAATTGTCAAACATAGTTTTAGAGTCGGACCAAGCTTTGAACTCTGAAATAAGCAATGAAGCGATAATTTGTACTTATGACAGAAGCTTCTTTCTCACTTGATCCAGTTTTCGTTTGATAGATGGTTTGTTTTTTATCTATCAAATCGAATAGAGCAAGAGCTTTTAAATAGAATTTAAGGAAAAAAAGAACAGTAGCCGTGTGCATAGTTCGTTTGAATACATTTTTGTCGTTGAGATGCTTTCTCGTTGAGTGAGAAAAAAAACTCGCATATATATCTGGCTTCCATTCAAACCAAACACATTCTTTTGGTTATTCATGTTGCTAGGTTGCTGTCTCATTGACGTTTACCCCATATTTCATATTGATGCACAATACACAAACATACTGTATATATGTATATATATATATTAAAACTTGAAGTTAAGGTGTTATGTTATGCATAAGTAAGTGAGAGAGAAAAAAGCAAAAGAGAGACTCAAACAACTAAATAGAGAAATATGTTTAAGAATGACCTTTTTGGTCGCTCGTAATCGGTTGTCTATGAATATAGTTCCTGTCATTTTTGATGTAGGTAAACTATTTTTGCTGTGTTTTATTTTTTACATATAAAAATCTATAATGGCTAAAAATATTATTCATATTATTTCTTTAATAGTGAACTTTATGATATGTTATTATGCTTTAGATCATTGAGCCATTGAGGGACTACGTGTCAAAGTTGTACGAAGGGCAACTCTGCCTATTCAAGCAGCGACTTTTCGCACGTGTCTTGTGACTTCATTTCATATCTAACCAGTTCGGATTAAGTTAATTTTTGAGTATACACCAAGACGAACATCATCGTTTCAACTCTTGTTTCATTCTACAGGTGTAACACCACTAATCCAGGCCCGGCCAGAAAGCACATACCAGAAAGTAGTACATATTTAACACAAAATAGTTCCTACGCATGAGTGTAACTTTCAAAATATGTAGAATATTTAGATATGTTTGTTATCAAATGAAAGCTGAAGGACTGGTGATCATTGTAGAACACTTTTGGACTTTTAGTTTTGAATATTAAAAAAACTGCATCAAATTTTAAAAAGAGGGTACATTTTGTCTGTTTGTCAGATCTGAAGTACCTGTTTTGGTACATCTAAAGTTCCGGGAACCAGTTCTTTCTTATATGCCATGCAAGGTATGTTGATTTTTTCAGTACAAGACACCATAAAGTGTTGCTTTGAAATGCAATGATTGCCACTTTATTTGAACTTAAAATAAAAGAGGTGTGCCTGCTTGAAACGGAGGAATTTAACATAGAAACAATGGGACCATGAATTAGTGGTGTACTTCCTACAGACTGTGTACCTCAAATGTTATAACTGAAAAAAATATGTCTTCACTGTGAACCCCAGAGCTGAAACATGCACACCTCAGTTTAGCGGGGACAATACTCTGTACCCCCTTTTTTGACATTTTTGGACATTGGATCTTTAAAGACACTGTCAGTGGTTCACGGTATTGATTGTCAAAGACATGTCTACTAAGCTAGTGAATGCTGCATTCGAATAGGGACTGCTCGATTCATTCTCGAAAAATTTGCAATAGTCAAAAATAGAAAACACTCTTTTCTATTCAAAAAAGATATTCTACATTATAAGTTGTCGACTTTAAGTTAGTGACGGAACTTAAATAGTTTTAAATGTTTAACTTAGTACAAGACTTTTACAAAAGGTTGCCACATATGTAATATGCTGGACACATCAACCTTAAAAATTAGGTCCTTTTTATGATGCTTAACCCTTGAAAACCTAAGGTATTTTCTATATTCTTAGCTTACTTCTACAGTGGTAGATAGTAGTTGAAAGCTAAGTTGATGCTTTAACTTTCTCCCTTTCTTATAAGAATTACAATGTTACAAACATTCGGGTTCATGTCCAGTGGCACATATTACAGTCATATCGGGTTTGGTCATTATACGATGCTGGAAATTTCCCTATTGTCAAATTCAATTTCAAATGCATAGATTCTTGTTCAATGAGGATAAGATCTGTGTGTGAAACGTCTGATTTGTACAATGATTGATTTATTCATTATTGGTCTTTAACGCCACTTTTATTATTAGTTGCTATTTTTATGGCGACCAGCTATATAATGGGGAAGAAAGCTGGTGCAACAGAACAAAACTACTGACATTCGGCTGGAAAATCTTTAAACATAGTTTTGGTGTAGTCAATAATTGTCAAACATAGTTTTAGAGTCGGACCAAGCTTTGAACTCTGAAATAAGCAATGAAGCGATAATTTGTACTTATGACAGAAGCTTCTTTCTCACTTGATCCAGTTTTCGTTTGATAGATGGTTTGTTTTTTATCTATCAAATCGAATAGAGCAAGAGCTTTTAAATAGAATTTAAGGAAAAAAAGAACAGTAGCCGTGTGCATAGTTCGTTTGAATACATTTTTGTCGTTGAGATGCTTTCTCGTTGAGTGAGAAAAAAAACTCGCATATATATCTGGCTTCCATTCAAACCAAACACATTCTTTTGGTTATTCATGTTGCTAGGTTGCTGTCTCATTGACGTTTACCCCATATTTCATATTGATGCACAATACACAAACATACTGTATATATGTATATATATATATTAAAACTTGAAGTTAAGGTGTTATGTTATGCATAAGTAAGTGAGAGAGAAAAAAGCAAAAGAGAGACTCAAACAACTAAATAGAGAAATATGTTTAAGAATGACCTTTTTGGTCGCTCGTAATCGGTTGTCTATGAATATAGTTCCTGTCATTTTTGATGTAGGTAAACTATTTTTGCTGTGTTTTATTTTTTACATATAAAAATCTATAATGGCTAAAAATATTATTCATATTATTTCTTTAATAGTGAACTTTATGATATGTTATTATGCTTTAGATCATTGAGCCATTGAGGGACTACGTGTCAAAGTTGTACGAAGGGCAACTCTGCCTATTCAAGCAGCGACTTTTCGCACGTGTCTTGTGACTTCATTTCATATCTAACCAGTTCGGATTAAGTTAATTTTTGAGTATACACCAAGACGAACATCATCGTTTCAACTCTTGTTTCATTCTACAGGTGTAACACCACTAATCCAGGCCCGGCCAGAAAGCACATACCAGAAAGTAGTACATATTTAACACAAAATAGTTCCTACGCATGAGTGTAACTTTCAAAATATGTAGAATATTTAGATATGTTTGTTATCAAATGAAAGCTGAAGGACTGGTGATCATTGTAGAACACTTTTGGACTTTTAGTTTTGAATATTAAAAAAACTGCATCAAATTTTAAAAAGAGGGTACATTTTGTCTGTTTGTCAGATCTGAAGTACCTGTTTTGGTACATCTAAAGTTCCGGGAACCAGTTCTTTCTTATATGCCATGCAAGGTATGTTGATTTTTTCAGTACAAGACACCATAAAGTGTTGCTTTGAAATGCAATGATTGCCACTTTATTTGAACTTAAAATAAAAGAGGTGTGCCTGCTTGAAACGGAGGAATTTAACATAGAAACAATGGGACCATGAATTAGTGGTGTACTTCCTACAGACTGTGTACCTCAAATGTTATAACTGAAAAAAATATGTCTTCACTGTGAACCCCAGAGCTGAAACATGCACACCTCAGTTTAGCGGGGACAATACTCTGTACCCCCTTTTTTGACATTTTTGGACATTGGATCTTTAAAGACACTGTCAGTGGTTCACGGTATTGATTGTCAAAGACATGTCTACTAAGCTAGTGAATGCTGCATTCGAATAGGGACTGCTCGATTCATTCTCGAAAAATTTGCAATAGTCAAAAATAGAAAACACTCTTTTCTATTCAAAAAAGATATTCTACATTATAAGTTGTCGACTTTAAGTTAGTGACGGAACTTAAATAGTTTTAAATGTTTAACTTAGTACAAGACTTTTACAAAAGCTTGCCACATATGTAATATGCTGGACACATCAACCTTAAAAATTAGGTCCTTTTTATGATGCTTAACCCTTGAAAACCTAAGGTATTTTCTATATTCTTAGCTTACTTCTACAGTGGTAGATAGTAGTTGAAAGCTAAGTTGATGCTTTAACTTTCTCCCTTTCTTATAAGAATTACAATGTTACAAACATTCGGGTTCATGTCCAGTGGCACATATTACAGTCATATCGGGTTTGGTCATTATACGATGCTGGAAATTTCCCTATTGTCAAATTCAATTTCAAATGCATAGATTCTTGTTCAATGAGGATAAGATCTGTGTGTGAAACGTCTGATTTGTACAATGATTGATTTATTCATTATTGGTCTTTAACGCCACTTTTATTATTAGTTGCTATTTTTATGGCGACCAGCTATATAATGGGGAAGAAAGCTGGTGCAACAGAACAAAACTACTGACATTCGGCTGGAAAATCTTTAAACATAGTTTTGGTGTAGTCAATAATTGTCAAACATAGTTTTAGAGTCGGACCAAGCTTTGAACTCTGAAATAAGCAATGAAGCGATAATTTGTACTTATGACAGAAGCTTCTTTCTCACTTGATCCAGTTTTCGTTTGATAGATGGTTTGTTTTTTATCTATCAAATCGAATAGAGCAAGAGCTTTTAAATAGAATTTAAGGAAAAAAAGAACAGTAGCCGTGTGCATAGTTCGTTTGAATACATTTTTGTCGTTGAGATGCTTTCTCGTTGAGTGAGAAAAAAAACTCGCATATATATCTGGCTTCCATTCAAACCAAACACATTCTTTTGGTTATTCATGTTGCTAGGTTGCTGTCTCATTGACGTTTACCCCATATTTCATATTGATGCACAATACACAAACATACTGTATATATGTATATATATATATTAAAACTTGAAGTTAAGGTGTTATGTTATGCATAAGTAAGTGAGAGAGAAAAAAGCAAAAGAGAGACTCAAACAACTAAATAGAGAAATATGTTTAAGAATGACCTTTTTGGTCGCTCGTAATCGGTTGTCTATGAATATAGTTCCTGTCATTTTTGATGTAGGTAAACTATTTTTGCTGTGTTTTATTTTTTACATATAAAAATCTATAATGGCTAAAAATATTATTCATATTATTTCTTTAATAGTGAACTTTATGATATGTTATTATGCTTTAGATCATTGAGCCATTGAGGGACTACGTGTCAAAGTTGTACGAAGGGCAACTCTGCCTATTCAAGCAGCGACTTTTCGCACGTGTCTTGTGACTTCATTTCATATCTAACCAGTTCGGATTAAGTTAATTTTTGAGTATACACCAAGACGAACATCATCGTTTCAACTCTTGTTTCATTCTACAGGTGTAACACCACTAATCCAGGCCCGGCCAGAAAGCACATACCAGAAAGTAGTACATATTTAACACAAAATAGTTCCTACGCATGAGTGTAACTTTCAAAATATGTAGAATATTTAGATATGTTTGTTATCAAATGAAAGCTGAAGGACTGGTGATCATTGTAGAACACTTTTGGACTTTTAGTTTTGAATATTAAAAAAACTGCATCAAATTTTAAAAAGAGGGTACATTTTGTCTGTTTGTCAGATCTGAAGTACCTGTTTTGGTACATCTAAAGTTCCGGGAACCAGTTCTTTCTTATATGCCATGCAAGGTATGTTGATTTTTTCAGTACAAGACACCATAAAGTGTTGCTTTGAAATGCAATGATTGCCACTTTATTTGAACTTAAAATAAAAGAGGTGTGCCTGCTTGAAACGGAGGAATTTAACATAGAAACAATGGGACCATGAATTAGTGGTGTACTTCCTACAGACTGTGTACCTCAAATGTTATAACTGAAAAAAATATGTCTTCACTGTGAACCCCAGAGCTGAAACATGCACACCTCAGTTTAGCGGGGACAATACTCTGTACCCCCTTTTTTGACATTTTTGGACATTGGATCTTTAAAGACACTGTCAGTGGTTCACGGTATTGATTGTCAAAGACATGTCTACTAAGCTAGTGAATGCTGCATTCGAATAGGGACTGCTCGATTCATTCTCGAAAAATTTGCAATAGTCAAAAATAGAAAACACTCTTTTCTATTCAAAAAAGATATTCTACATTATAAGTTGTCGACTTTAAGTTAGTGACGGAACTTAAATAGTTTTAAATGTTTAACTTAGTACAAGACTTTTACAAAAGGTTGCCACATATGTAATATGCTGGACACATCAACCTTAAAAATTAGGTCCTTTTTATGATGCTTAACCCTTGAAAACCTAAGGTATTTTCTATATTCTTAGCTTACTTCTACAGTGGTAGATAGTAGTTGAAAGCTAAGTTGATGCTTTAACTTTCTCCCTTTCTTATAAGAATTACAATGTTACAAACATTCGGGTTCATGTCCAGTGGCACATATTACAGTCATATCGGGTTTGGTCATTATACGATGCTGGAAATTTCCCTATTGTCAAATTCAATTTCAAATGCATAGATTCTTGTTCAATGAGGATAAGATCTGTGTGTGAAACGTCTGATTTGTACAATGATTGATTTATTCATTATTGGTCTTTAACGCCACTTTTATTATTAGTTGCTATTTTTATGGCGACCAGCTATATAATGGGGAAGAAAGCTGGTGCAACAGAACAAAACTACTGACATTCGGCTGGAAAATCTTTAAACATAGTTTTGGTGTAGTCAATAATTGTCAAACATAGTTTTAGAGTCGGACCAAGCTTTGAACTCTGAAATAAGCAATGAAGCGATAATTTGTACTTATGACAGAAGCTTCTTTCTCACTTGATCCAGTTTTCGTTTGATAGATGGTTTGTTTTTTATCTATCAAATCGAATAGAGCAAGAGCTTTTAAATAGAATTTAAGGAAAAAAAGAACAGTAGCCGTGTGCATAGTTCGTTTGAATACATTTTTGTCGTTGAGATGCTTTCTCGTTGAGTGAGAAAAAAAACTCGCATATATATCTGGCTTCCATTCAAACCAAACACATTCTTTTGGTTATTCATGTTGCTAGGTTGCTGTCTCATTGACGTTTACCCCATATTTCATATTGATGCACAATACACAAACATACTGTATATATGTATATATATATATTAAAACTTGAAGTTAAGGTGTTATGTTATGCATAAGTAAGTGAGAGAGAAAAAAGCAAAAGAGAGACTCAAACAACTAAATAGAGAAATATGTTTAAGAATGACCTTTTTGGTCGCTCGTAATCGGTTGTCTATGAATATAGTTCCTGTCATTTTTGATGTAGGTAAACTATTTTTGCTGTGTTTTATTTTTTACATATAAAAATCTATAATGGCTAAAAATATTATTCATATTATTTCTTTAATAGTGAACTTTATGATATGTTATTATGCTTTAGATCATTGAGCCATTGAGGGACTACGTGTCAAAGTTGTACGAAGGGCAACTCTGCCTATTCAAGCAGCGACTTTTCGCACGTGTCTTGTGACTTCATTTCATATCTAACCAGTTCGGATTAAGTTAATTTTTGAGTATACACCAAGACGAACATCATCGTTTCAACTCTTGTTTCATTCTACAGGTGTAACACCACTAATCCAGGCCCGGCCAGAAAGCACATACCAGAAAGTAGTACATATTTAACACAAAATAGTTCCTACGCATGAGTGTAACTTTCAAAATATGTAGAATATTTAGATATGTTTGTTATCAAATGAAAGCTGAAGGACTGGTGATCATTGTAGAACACTTTTGGACTTTTAGTTTTGAATATTAAAAAAACTGCATCAAATTTTAAAAAGAGGGTACATTTTGTCTGTTTGTCAGATCTGAAGTACCTGTTTTGGTACATCTAAAGTTCCGGGAACCAGTTCTTTCTTATATGCCATGCAAGGTATGTTGATTTTTTCAGTACAAGACACCATAAAGTGTTGCTTTGAAATGCAATGATTGCCACTTTATTTGAACTTAAAATAAAAGAGGTGTGCCTGCTTGAAACGGAGGAATTTAACATAGAAACAATGGGACCATGAATTAGTGGTGTACTTCCTACAGACTGTGTACCTCAAATGTTATAACTGAAAAAAATATGTCTTCACTGTGAACCCCAGAGCTGAAACATGCACACCTCAGTTTAGCGGGGACAATACTCTGTACCCCCTTTTTTGACATTTTTGGACATTGGATCTTTAAAGACACTGTCAGTGGTTCACGGTATTGATTGTCAAAGACATGTCTACTAAGCTAGTGAATGCTGCATTCGAATAGGGACTGCTCGATTCATTCTCGAAAAATTTGCAATAGTCAAAAATAGAAAACACTCTTTTCTATTCAAAAAAGATATTCTACATTATAAGTTGTCGACTTTAAGTTAGTGACGGAACTTAAATAGTTTTAAATGTTTAACTTAGTACAAGACTTTTACAAAAGGTTGCCACATATGTAATATGCTGGACACATCAACCTTAAAAATTAGGTCCTTTTTATGATGCTTAACCCTTGAAAACCTAAGGTATTTTCTATATTCTTAGCTTACTTCTACAGTGGTAGATAGTAGTTGAAAGCTAAGTTGATGCTTTAACTTTCTCCCTTTCTTATAAGAATTACAATGTTACAAACATTCGGGTTCATGTCCAGTGGCACATATTACAGTCATATCGGGTTTGGTCATTATACGATGCTGGAAATTTCCCTATTGTCAAATTCAATTTCAAATGCATAGATTCTTGTTCAATGAGGATAAGATCTGTGTGTGAAACGTCTGATTTGTACAATGATTGATTTATTCATTATTGGTCTTTAACGCCACTTTTATTATTAGTTGCTATTTTTATGGCGACCAGCTATATAATGGGGAAGAAAGCTGGTGCAACAGAACAAAACTACTGACATTCGGCTGGAAAATCTTTAAACATAGTTTTGGTGTAGTCAATAATTGTCAAACATAGTTTTAGAGTCGGACCAAGCTTTGAACTCTGAAATAAGCAATGAAGCGATAATTTGTACTTATGACAGAAGCTTCTTTCTCACTTGATCCAGTTTTCGTTTGATAGATGGTTTGTTTTTTATCTATCAAATCGAATAGAGCAAGAGCTTTTAAATAGAATTTAAGGAAAAAAAGAACAGTAGCCGTGTGCATAGTTCGTTTGAATACATTTTTGTCGTTGAGATGCTTTCTCGTTGAGTGAGAAAAAAAACTCGCATATATATCTGGCTTCCATTCAAACCAAACACATTCTTTTGGTTATTCATGTTGCTAGGTTGCTGTCTCATTGACGTTTACCCCATATTTCATATTGATGCACAATACACAAACATACTGTATATATGTATATATATATATATTAAAACTTGAAGTTAAGGTGTTATGTTATGCATAAGTAAGTGAGAGAGAAAAAAGCAAAAGAGAGACTCAAACAACTAAATAGAGAAATATGTTTAAGAATGACCTTTTTGGTCGCTCGTAATCGGTTGTCTATGAATATAGTTCCTGTCATTTTTGATGTAGGTAAACTATTTTTGCTGTGTTTTATTTTTTACATATAAAAATCTATAATGGCTAAAAATATTATTCATATTATTTCTTTAATAGTGAACTTTATGATATGTTATTATGCTTTAGATCATTGAGCCATTGAGGGACTACGTGTCAAAGTTGTACGAAGGGCAACTCTGCCTATTCAAGCAGCGACTTTTCGCACGTGTCTTGTGACTTCATTTCATATCTAACCAGTTCGGATTAAGTTAATTTTTGAGTATACACCAAGACGAACATCATCGTTTCAACTCTTGTTTCATTCTACAGGTGTAACACCACTAATCCAGGCCCGGCCAGAAAGCACATACCAGAAAGTAGTACATATTTAACACAAAATAGTTCCTACGCATGAGTGTAACTTTCAAAATATGTAGAATATTTAGATATGTTTGTTATCAAATGAAAGCTGAAGGACTGGTGATCATTGTAGAACACTTTTGGACTTTTAGTTTTGAATATTAAAAAAACTGCATCAAATTTTAAAAAGAGGGTACATTTTGTCTGTTTGTCAGATCTGAAGTACCTGTTTTGGTACATCTAAAGTTCCGGGAACCAGTTCTTTCTTATATGCCATGCAAGGTATGTTGATTTTTTCAGTACAAGACACCATAAAGTGTTGCTTTGAAATGCAATGATTGCCACTTTATTTGAACTTAAAATAAAAGAGGTGTGCCTGCTTGAAACGGAGGAATTTAACATAGAAACAATGGGACCATGAATTAGTGGTGTACTTCCTACAGACTGTGTACCTCAAATGTTATAACTGAAAAAAATATGTCTTCACTGTGAACCCCAGAGCTGAAACATGCACACCTCAGTTTAGCGGGGACAATACTCTGTACCCCCTTTTTTGACATTTTTGGACATTGGATCTTTAAAGACACTGTCAGTGGTTCACGGTATTGATTGTCAAAGACATGTCTACTAAGCTAGTGAATGCTGCATTCGAATAGGGACTGCTCGATTCATTCTCGAAAAATTTGCAATAGTCAAAAATAGAAAACACTCTTTTCTATTCAAAAAGATATTCTACATTATAAGTTGTCGACTTTAAGTTAGTGACGGAACTTAAATAGTTTTAAATGTTTAACTTAGTACAAGACTTTTACAAAAGGTTGCCACATATGTAATATGCTGGACACATCAACCTTAAAAATTAGGTCCTTTTTATGATGCTTAACCCTTGAAAACCTAAGGTATTTTCTATATTCTTAGCTTACTTCTACAGTGGTAGATAGTAGTTGAAAGCTAAGTTGATGCTTTAACTTTCTCCCTTTCTTATAAGAATTACAATGTTACAAACATTCGGGTTCATGTCCAGTGGCACATATTACAGTCATATCGGGTTTGGTCATTATACGATGCTGGAAATTTCCCTATTGTCAAATTCAATTTCAAATGCATAGATTCTTGTTCAATGAGGATAAGATCTGTGTGTGAAACGTCTGATTTGTACAATGATTGATTTATTCATTATTGGTCTTTAACGCCACTTTTATTATTAGTTGCTATTTTTATGGCGACCAGCTATATAATGGGGAAGAAAGCTGGTGCAACAGAACAAAACTACTGACATTCGGCTGGAAAATCTTTAAACATAGTTTTGGTGTAGTCAATAATTGTCAAACATAGTTTTAGAGTCGGACCAAGCTTTGAACTCTGAAATAAGCAATGAAGCGATAATTTGTACTTATGACAGAAGCTTCTTTCTCACTTGATCCAGTTTTCGTTTGATAGATGGTTTGTTTTTTATCTATCAAATCGAATAGAGCAAGAGCTTTTAAATAGAATTTAAGGAAAAAAAGAACAGTAGCCGTGTGCATAGTTCGTTTGAATACATTTTTGTCGTTGAGATGCTTTCTCGTTGAGTGAGAAAAAAAACTCGCATATATATCTGGCTTCCATTCAAACCAAACACATTCTTTTGGTTATTCATGTTGCTAGGTTGCTGTCTCATTGACGTTTACCCCATATTTCATATTGATGCACAATACACAAACATACTGTATATATGTATATATATATATTAAAACTTGAAGTTAAGGTGTTATGTTATGCATAAGTAAGTGAGAGAGAAAAAAGCAAAAGAGAGACTCAAACAACTAAATAGAGAAATATGTTTAAGAATGACCTTTTTGGTCGCTCGTAATCGGTTGTCTATGAATATAGTTCCTGTCATTTTTGATGTAGGTAAACTATTTTTGCTGTGTTTTATTTTTTACATATAAAAATCTATAATGGCTAAAAATATTATTCATATTATTTCTTTAATAGTGAACTTTATGATATGTTATTATGCTTTAGATCATTGAGCCATTGAGGGACTACGTGTCAAAGTTGTACGAAGGGCAACTCTGCCTATTCAAGCAGCGACTTTTCGCACGTGTCTTGTGACTTCATTTCATATCTAACCAGTTCGGATTAAGTTAATTTTTGAGTATACACCAAGACGAACATCATCGTTTCAACTCTTGTTTCATTCTACAGGTGTAACACCACTAATCCAGGCCCGGCCAGAAAGCACATACCAGAAAGTAGTACATATTTAACACAAAATAGTTCCTACGCATGAGTGTAACTTTCAAAATATGTAGAATATTTAGATATGTTTGTTATCAAATGAAAGCTGAAGGACTGGTGATCATTGTAGAACACTTTTGGACTTTTAGTTTTGAATATTAAAAAAACTGCATCAAATTTTAAAAAGAGGGTACATTTTGTCTGTTTGTCAGATCTGAAGTACCTGTTTTGGTACATCTAAAGTTCCGGGAACCAGTTCTTTCTTATATGCCATGCAAGGTATGTTGATTTTTTCAGTACAAGACACCATAAAGTGTTGCTTTGAAATGCAATGATTGCCACTTTATTTGAACTTAAAATAAAAGAGGTGTGCCTGCTTGAAACGGAGGAATTTAACATAGAAACAATGGGACCATGAATTAGTGGTGTACTTCCTACAGACTGTGTACCTCAAATGTTATAACTGAAAAAAATATGTCTTCACTGTGAACCCCAGAGCTGAAACATGCACACCTCAGTTTAGCGGGGACAATACTCTGTACCCCCTTTTTTGACATTTTTGGACATTGGATCTTTAAAGACACTGTCAGTGGTTCACGGTATTGATTGTCAAAGACATGTCTACTAAGCTAGTGAATGCTGCATTCGAATAGGGACTGCTCGATTCATTCTCGAAAAATTTGCAATAGTCAAAAATAGAAAACACTCTTTTCTATTCAAAAAAGATATTCTACATTATAAGTTGTCGACTTTAAGTTAGTGACGGAACTTAAATAGTTTTAAATGTTTAACTTAGTACAAGACTTTTACAAAAGGTTGCCACATATGTAATATGCTGGACACATCAACCTTAAAAATTAGGTCCTTTTTATGATGCTTAACCCTTGAAAACCTAAGGTATTTTCTATATTCTTAGCTTACTTCTACAGTGGTAGATAGTAGTTGAAAGCTAAGTTGATGCTTTAACTTTCTCCCTTTCTTATAAGAATTACAATGTTACAAACATTCGGGTTCATGTCCAGTGGCACATATTACAGTCATATCGGGTTTGGTCATTATACGATGCTGGAAATTTCCCTATTGTCAAATTCAATTTCAAATGCATAGATTCTTGTTCAATGAGGATAAGATCTGTGTGTGAAACGTCTGATTTGTACAATGATTGATTTATTCATTATTGGTCTTTAACGCCACTTTTATTATTAGTTGCTATTTTTATGGCGACCAGCTATATAATGGGGAAGAAAGCTGGTGCAACAGAACAAAACTACTGACATTCGGCTGGAAAATCTTTAAACATAGTTTTGGTGTAGTCAATAATTGTCAAACATAGTTTTAGAGTCGGACCAAGCTTTGAACTCTGAAATAAGCAATGAAGCGATAATTTGTACTTATGACAGAAGCTTCTTTCTCACTTGATCCAGTTTTCGTTTGATAGATGGTTTGTTTTTTATCTATCAAATCGAATAGAGCAAGAGCTTTTAAATAGAATTTAAGGAAAAAAAGAACAGTAGCCGTGTGCATAGTTCGTTTGAATACATTTTTGTCGTTGAGATGCTTTCTCGTTGAGTGAGAAAAAAAACTCGCATATATATCTGGCTTCCATTCAAACCAAACACATTCTTTTGGTTATTCATGTTGCTAGGTTGCTGTCTCATTGACGTTTACCCCATATTTCATATTGATGCACAATACACAAACATACTGTATATATGTATATATATATATTAAAACTTGAAGTTAAGGTGTTATGTTATGCATAAGTAAGTGAGAGAGAAAAAAGCAAAAGAGAGACTCAAACAACTAAATAGAGAAATATGTTTAAGAATGACCTTTTTGGTCGCTCGTAATCGGTTGTCTATGAATATAGTTCCTGTCATTTTTGATGTAGGTAAACTATTTTTGCTGTGTTTTATTTTTTACATATAAAAATCTATAATGGCTAAAAATATTATTCATATTATTTCTTTAATAGTGAACTTTATGATATGTTATTATGCTTTAGATCATTGAGCCATTGAGGGACTACGTGTCAAAGTTGTACGAAGGGCAACTCTGCCTATTCAAGCAGCGACTTTTCGCACGTGTCTTGTGACTTCATTTCATATCTAACCAGTTCGGATTAAGTTAATTTTTGAGTATACACCAAGACGAACATCATCGTTTCAACTCTTGTTTCATTCTACAGGTGTAACACCACTAATCCAGGCCCGGCCAGAAAGCACATACCAGAAAGTAGTACATATTTAACACAAAATAGTTCCTACGCATGAGTGTAACTTTCAAAATATGTAGAATATTTAGATATGTTTGTTATCAAATGAAAGCTGAAGGACTGGTGATCATTGTAGAACACTTTTGGACTTTTAGTTTTGAATATTAAAAAAACTGCATCAAATTTTAAAAAGAGGGTACATTTTGTCTGTTTGTCAGATCTGAAGTACCTGTTTTGGTACATCTAAAGTTCCGGGAACCAGTTCTTTCTTATATGCCATGCAAGGTATGTTGATTTTTTCAGTACAAGACACCATAAAGTGTTGCTTTGAAATGCAATGATTGCCACTTTATTTGAACTTAAAATAAAAGAGGTGTGCCTGCTTGAAACGGAGGAATTTAACATAGAAACAATGGGACCATGAATTAGTGGTGTACTTCCTACAGACTGTGTACCTCAAATGTTATAACTGAAAAAAATATGTCTTCACTGTGAACCCCAGAGCTGAAACATGCACACCTCAGTTTAGCGGGGACAATACTCTGTACCCCCTTTTTTGACATTTTTGGACATTGGATCTTTAAAGACACTGTCAGTGGTTCACGGTATTGATTGTCAAAGACATGTCTACTAAGCTAGTGAATGCTGCATTCGAATAGGGACTGCTCGATTCATTCTCGAAAAATTTGCAATAGTCAAAAATAGAAAACACTCTTTTCTATTCAAAAAAGATATTCTACATTATAAGTTGTCGACTTTAAGTTAGTGACGGAACTTAAATAGTTTTAAATGTTTAACTTAGTACAAGACTTTTACAAAAGGTTGCCACATATGTAATATGCTGGACACATCAACCTTAAAAATTAGGTCCTTTTTATGATGCTTAACCCTTGAAAACCTAAGGTATTTTCTATATTCTTAGCTTACTTCTACAGTGGTAGATAGTAGTTGAAAGCTAAGTTGATGCTTTAACTTTCTCCCTTTCTTATAAGAATTACAATGTTACAAACATTCGGGTTCATGTCCAGTGGCACATATTACAGTCATATCGGGTTTGGTCATTATACGATGCTGGAAATTTCCCTATTGTCAAATTCAATTTCAAATGCATAGATTCTTGTTCAATGAGGATAAGATCTGTGTGTGAAACGTCTGATTTGTACAATGATTGATTTATTCATTATTGGTCTTTAACGCCACTTTTATTATTAGTTGCTATTTTTATGGCGACCAGCTATATAATGGGGAAGAAAGCTGGTGCAACAGAACAAAACTACTGACATTCGGCTGGAAAATCTTTAAACATAGTTTTGGTGTAGTCAATAATTGTCAAACATAGTTTTAGAGTCGGACCAAGCTTTGAACTCTGAAATAAGCAATGAAGCGATAATTTGTACTTATGACAGAAGCTTCTTTCTCACTTGATCCAGTTTTCGTTTGATAGATGGTTTGTTTTTTATCTATCAAATCGAATAGAGCAAGAGCTTTTAAATAGAATTTAAGGAAAAAAAGAACAGTAGCCGTGTGCATAGTTCGTTTGAATACATTTTTGTCGTTGAGATGCTTTCTCGTTGAGTGAGAAAAAAAACTCGCATATATATCTGGCTTCCATTCAAACCAAACACATTCTTTTGGTTATTCATGTTGCTAGGTTGCTGTCTCATTGACGTTTACCCCATATTTCATATTGATGCACAATACACAAACATACTGTATATATGTATATATATATATTAAAACTTGAAGTTAAGGTGTTATGTTATGCATAAGTAAGTGAGAGAGAAAAAAGCAAAAGAGAGACTCAAACAACTAAATAGAGAAATATGTTTAAGAATGACCTTTTTGGTCGCTCGTAATCGGTTGTCTATGAATATAGTTCCTGTCATTTTTGATGTAGGTAAACTATTTTTGCTGTGTTTTATTTTTTACATATAAAAATCTATAATGGCTAAAAATATTATTCATATTATTTCTTTAATAGTGAACTTTATGATATGTTATTATGCTTTAGATCATTGAGCCATTGAGGGACTACGTGTCAAAGTTGTACGAAGGGCAACTCTGCCTATTCAAGCAGCGACTTTTCGCACGTGTCTTGTGACTTCATTTCATATCTAACCAGTTCGGATTAAGTTAATTTTTGAGTATACACCAAGACGAACATCATCGTTTCAACTCTTGTTTCATTCTACAGGTGTAACACCACTAATCCAGGCCCGGCCAGAAAGCACATACCAGAAAGTAGTACATATTTAACACAAAATAGTTCCTACGCATGAGTGTAACTTTCAAAATATGTAGAATATTTAGATATGTTTGTTATCAAATGAAAGCTGAAGGACTGGTGATCATTGTAGAACACTTTTGGACTTTTAGTTTTGAATATTAAAAAAACTGCATCAAATTTTAAAAAGAGGGTACATTTTGTCTGTTTGTCAGATCTGAAGTACCTGTTTTGGTACATCTAAAGTTCCGGGAACCAGTTCTTTCTTATATGCCATGCAAGGTATGTTGATTTTTTCAGTACAAGACACCATAAAGTGTTGCTTTGAAATGCAATGATTGCCACTTTATTTGAACTTAAAATAAAAGAGGTGTGCCTGCTTGAAACGGAGGAATTTAACATAGAAACAATGGGACCATGAATTAGTGGTGTACTTCCTACAGACTGTGTACCTCAAATGTTATAACTGAAAAAAATATGTCTTCACTGTGAACCCCAGAGCTGAAACATGCACACCTCAGTTTAGCGGGGACAATACTCTGTACCCCCTTTTTTGACATTTTTGGACATTGGATCTTTAAAGACACTGTCAGTGGTTCACGGTATTGATTGTCAAAGACATGTCTACTAAGCTAGTGAATGCTGCATTCGAATAGGGACTGCTCGATTCATTCTCGAAAAATTTGCAATAGTCAAAAATAGAAAACACTCTTTTCTATTCAAAAAAGATATTCTACATTATAAGTTGTCGACTTTAAGTTAGTGACGGAACTTAAATAGTTTTAAATGTTTAACTTAGTACAAGACTTTTACAAAAGGTTGCCACATATGTAATATGCTGGACACATCAACCTTAAAAATTAGGTCCTTTTTATGATGCTTAACCCTTGAAAACCTAAGGTATTTTCTATATTCTTAGCTTACTTCTACAGTGGTAGATAGTAGTTGAAAGCTAAGTTGATGCTTTAACTTTCTCCCTTTCTTACAAGAATTACAATGTTACAAACATTCGGGTTCATGTCCAGTGGCACATATTACAGTCATATCGGGTTTGGTCATTATACGATGCTGGAAATTTCCCTATTGTCAAATTCAATTTCAAATGCATAGATTCTTGTTCAATGAGGATAAGATCTGTGTGTGAAACGTCTGATTTGTACAATGATTGATTTATTCATTATTGGTCTTTAACGCCACTTTTATTATTAGTTGCTATTTTTATGGCGACCAGCTATATAATGGGGAAGAAAGCTGGTGCAACAGAACAAAACTACTGACATTCGGCTGGAAAATCTTTAAACATAGTTTTGGTGTAGTCAATAATTGTCAAACATAGTTTTAGAGTCGGACCAAGCTTTGAACTCTGAAATAAGCAATGAAGCGATAATTTGTACTTATGACAGAAGCTTCTTTCTCACTTGATCCAGTTTTCGTTTGATAGATGGTTTGTTTTTTATCTATCAAATCGAATAGAGCAAGAGCTTTTAAATAGAATTTAAGGAAAAAAAGAACAGTAGCCGTGTGCATAGTTCGTTTGAATACATTTTTGTCGTTGAGATGCTTTCTCGTTGAGTGAGAAAAAAAACTCGCATATATATCTGGCTTCCATTCAAACCAAACACATTCTTTTGGTTATTCATGTTGCTAGGTTGCTGTCTCATTGACGTTTACCCCATATTTCATATTGATGCACAATACACAAACATACTGTATATATGTATATATATATATTAAAACTTGAAGTTAAGGTGTTATGTTATGCATAAGTAAGTGAGAGAGAAAAAAGCAAAAGAGAGACTCAAACAACTAAATAGAGAAATATGTTTAAGAATGACCTTTTTGGTCGCTCGTAATCGGTTGTCTATGAATATAGTTCCTGTCATTTTTGATGTAGGTAAACTATTTTTGCTGTGTTTTATTTTTTACATATAAAAATCTATAATGGCTAAAAATATTATTCATATTATTTCTTTAATAGTGAACTTTATGATATGTTATTATGCTTTAGATCATTGAGCCATTGAGGGACTACGTGTCAAAGTTGTACGAAGGGCAACTCTGCCTATTCAAGCAGCGACTTTTCGCACGTGTCTTGTGACTTCATTTCATATCTAACCAGTTCGGATTAAGTTAATTTTTGAGTATACACCAAGACGAACATCATCGTTTCAACTCTTGTTTCATTCTACAGGTGTAACACCACTAATCCAGGCCCGGCCAGAAAGCACATACCAGAAAGTAGTACATATTTAACACAAAATAGTTCCTACGCATGAGTGTAACTTTCAAAATATGTAGAATATTTAGATATGTTTGTTATCAAATGAAAGCTGAAGGACTGGTGATCATTGTAGAACACTTTTGGACTTTTAGTTTTGAATATTAAAAAAACTGCATCAAATTTTAAAAAGAGGGTACATTTTGTCTGTTTGTCAGATCTGAAGTACCTGTTTTGGTACATCTAAAGTTCCGGGAACCAGTTCTTTCTTATATGCCATGCAAGGTATGTTGATTTTTTCAGTACAAGACACCATAAAGTGTTGCTTTGAAATGCAATGATTGCCACTTTATTTGAACTTAAAATAAAAGAGGTGTGCCTGCTTGAAACGGAGGAATTTAACATAGAAACAATGGGACCATGAATTAGTGGTGTACTTCCTACAGACTGTGTACCTCAAATGTTATAACTGAAAAAAATATGTCTTCACTGTGAACCCCAGAGCTGAAACATGCACACCTCAGTTTAGCGGGGACAATACTCTGTACCCCCTTTTTTGACATTTTTGGACATTGGATCTTTAAAGACACTGTCAGTGGTTCACGGTATTGATTGTCAAAGACATGTCTACTAAGCTAGTGAATGCTGCATTCGAATAGGGACTGCTCAATTCATTCTCGAAAAATTTGCAATAGTCAAAAATAGAAAACACTCTTTTCTATTCAAAAAAGATATTCTACATTATAAGTTGTCGACTTTAAGTTAGTGACGGAACTTAAATAGTTTTAAATGTTTAACTTAGTACAAGACTTTTACAAAAGGTTGCCACATATGTAATATGCTGGACACATCAACCTTAAAAATTAGGTCCTTTTTATGATGCTTAACCCTTGAAAACCTAAGGTATTTTCTATATTCTTAGCTTACTTCTACAGTGGTAGATAGTAGTTGAAAGCTAAGTTGATGCTTTAACTTTCTCCCTTTCTTATAAGAATTACAATGTTACAAACATTCGGGTTCATGTCCAGTGGCACATATTACAGTCATATCGGGTTTGGTCATTATACGATGCTGGAAATTTCCCTATTGTCAAATTCAATTTCAAATGCATAGATTCTTGTTCAATGAGGATAAGATCTGTGTGTGAAACGTCTGATTTGTACAATGATTGATTTATTCATTATTGGTCTTTAACGCCACTTTTATTATTAGTTGCTATTTTTATGGCGACCAGCTATATAATGGGGAAGAAAGCTGGTGCAACAGAACAAAACTACTGACATTCGGCTGGAAAATCTTTAAACATAGTTTTGGTGTAGTCAATAATTGTCAAACATAGTTTTAGAGTCGGACCAAGCTTTGAACTCTGAAATAAGCAATGAAGCGATAATTTGTACTTATGACAGAAGCTTCTTTCTCACTTGATCCAGTTTTCGTTTGATAGATGGTTTGTTTTTTATCTATCAAATCGAATAGAGCAAGAGCTTTTAAATAGAATTTAAGGAAAAAAAGAACAGTAGCCGTGTGCATAGTTCGTTTGAATACATTTTTGTCGTTGAGATGCTTTCTCGTTGAGTGAGAAAAAAAACTCGCATATATATCTGGCTTCCATTCAAACCAAACACATTCTTTTGGTTATTCATGTTGCTAGGTTGCTGTCTCATTGACGTTTACCCCATATTTCATATTGATGCACAATACACAAACATACTGTATATATGTATATATATATATTAAAACTTGAAGTTAAGGTGTTATGTTATGCATAAGTAAGTGAGAGAGAAAAAAGCAAAAGAGAGACTCAAACAACTAAATAGAGAAATATGTTTAAGAATGACCTTTTTGGTCGCTCGTAATCGGTTGTCTATGAATATAGTTCCTGTCATTTTTGATGTAGGTAAACTATTTTTGCTGTGTTTTATTTTTTACATATAAAAATCTATAATGGCTAAAAATATTATTCATATTATTTCTTTAATAGTGAACTTTATGATATGTTATTATGCTTTAGATCATTGAGCCATTGAGGGACTACGTGTCAAAGTTGTACGAAGGGCAACTCTGCCTATTCAAGCAGCGACTTTTCGCACGTGTCTTGTGACTTCATTTCATATCTAACCAGTTCGGATTAAGTTAATTTTTGAGTATACACCAAGACGAACATCATCGTTTCAACTCTTGTTTCATTCTACAGGTGTAACACCACTAATCCAGGCCCGGCCAGAAAGCACATACCAGAAAGTAGTACATATTTAACACAAAATAGTTCCTACGCATGAGTGTAACTTTCAAAATATGTAGAATATTTAGATATGTTTGTTATCAAATGAAAGCTGAAGGACTGGTGATCATTGTAGAACACTTTTGGACTTTTAGTTTTGAATATTAAAAAAACTGCATCAAATTTTAAAAAGAGGGTACATTTTGTCTGTTTGTCAGATCTGAAGTACCTGTTTTGGTACATCTAAAGTTCCGGGAACCAGTTCTTTCTTATATGCCATGCAAGGTATGTTGATTTTTTCAGTACAAGACACCATAAAGTGTTGCTTTGAAATGCAATGATTGCCACTTTATTTGAACTTAAAATAAAAGAGGTGTGCCTGCTTGAAACGGAGGAATTTAACATAGAAACAATGGGACCATGAATTAGCCCAGTAAACACACGACGTACTCCCAACGTCGGTTAATGGTCGTCTGAACGTCATGTCTGTATTGTACGTCGTACCAACGTTGTGGGAACGTAAAATCCCAACGTTGGATGCAGACGTAGAGACGACGTTATAAAATTACGTCGGATTTACGTAAATTTAGTACCCTGTCAGGACGTAACATTTTATTACGTTGTGACGACGTGCTTATAACTGTCATAATCCGATGTAACATTTTGTTACGTTCTGTCAACATTATAATAACGTAGTGAACAGACCCTGTAAATACCAGCTTACACATTAAAATCTGGTTTTATGGGAGAATTTTGTGGTTATGAGTCTGACTAGATACAGCATTCACCTTCATTGAAATGTGCTAACGATTTTTTCGATTTTCAAAATATCCCCCCTTTTTCCCCGCACAGACATAATTAAAATTATTTGCACCAAAATATCCAAGAAAATATTACAAATTCAAATTAAATGTTCTCATATAAATATTTTTATGAATATTTATTGTTTAATATATACCATTATCAAGTTTTGTCATTTATTATTTTTAATCAGTAATTTTATAATCGTTTTATAATAGTGCATGTTCAGCAATCCTCGGGTTTTACCGCCGCATACTACGAAAACTCTGAGCATGCGCACTTTTACCGCCTGAATTTTGAAAACAGTGATAAAAGTTGCAGTGAAATCTATCTCGATTCAGATTCCAGAACAAAGAAAAAGGTAAAACATAAATTGCACATTACTTCAAAAAGGTTTTCAATGATAACAACAAGTATAATTCAAAAAAATATAACATCTGTCGCCGTGTAGGGCGCCTCGTTCAAATCTGTTGACTCATTGACTGGTTACCGAGTTGAAATATGATACTTCTTCTTTTAATGTCAATATATTATTGCACTGGTACATTGTACAGGATATTTAAGCCAACATTTGTGTTATATGAAACCATTTTCAAACTTCTCCATTAACTTGTGTTTTTAAAGATATATTAAGTAATTGACTATAGAAAGTAAAAAAGGGGGAGGGCAATTGTTTTCTCTCCATGACACCTCCTATAATCCTTATATTTAAAAGCTGGAAATTGTTTTGCACTTATTTTTAAATATTGTGTTGGAATCATAAAAGTCTGATCAATATCACAAATGCGAAGCTACATTTTTTTTAGATATCTCTGTACATAACAAACTCGCCCCATTACCTGATTATAATCTCAGCACATTACAAACTTGCCACATTTAATACAATCTCGGCACATTACAAACTTGGCATTTTACAAACTCGTCCTATTAATGATAATACTACATGTATCACCAGTCGCAAGCGTGAAGACTGTATAACTGGTGGTCGTCCTAGACCTGCATGAAATATTTGCCACTGAACATAACGAAACCAACAATCAATCAATGTTTAACTGGGTCTGACATAGGAATAGACAATTTTACCAATAAAAACTGTCATAGATAGGCGTCACAGAAACTTTAAAAAAAAAAAGCCTTCCAAGATGTCATAATTATTTAGACTAAGATCCATGTGCACATACCAGTTGGGAAAAGTTGGGTAAAATTATCCTTTTGTTAGGGTAAAACCTAGTTTACTGGGGTTAAAAAAAACAGTATATAGCGAAGTCTTATTTGCTTTTCAATTTATGGTATGGAATGCATGTACATTTTTCACTTACCTGGTTCTCCCAAAGATTTGTTGGACTGACACACATGTAGTATGTACACAGACTGATCAATATAGAAGATAATTGATTGTATTTATGATTTTTTTCCAGAATCTTGTATAAAAATTCACAGATCCAATGTGTGATCATGTGTCTGAGGTTGTGGAATGCACAAGATGGACCAAGATATAAAAAGGTAAACATCATGATCAGTTGATCAGCTCTTTGTATGCCCTCCTTCACTGGGCCATATGGTTTTACTCTTGTACTGTATGTACATACATGTACATGAACATCAAACTCAAAATTGGTTTCAGAACTCTAACTTTAGTTTGCCTGAACCGCAGAACCACATGTTATGAAATTTATACACAATGCTTGTTATCATAAAACGCAGAGTTTGATTTTTGAGACCATCTGTTTAACTGTTCTTTATAAGTTACTAGTATGTCCTTCAATGATAACATCATTTGTGGCTCATGGCCACTTTATTCTTTAATTAATTTTATAAATTAAATGATAATTGGTTCATTTATAGATAATAATAAGATTGCGTTCATTGGCATATATGATATACACAACAGCCTGGGTGGATTTTGTTTTTTCCACCGGCCCACCGTGAACAGCCCACATGTGCCCACTCCAGCTATAATTCTTTTTTTTTGTAAGAAATATTGATTATAATTGCTTATCTGATTTTTTCAATTGATTGTAAGTTTGCAAGTCTTTTGATTTAACAAGCTAGTAATTTTACCCACCCGGTGCTCACTCCCACTGTGAACGGGTAGACAAAGCAAAATCCACCTGAGTTGTAGTGTAAGGTCTTGCTGTTATGATGTGAATAATAAATTTATTAACATGTCAGAGTAAGGTAAAATCCTAAGAATATCTTAAATGAATTGATGAATGACAATTTTGAGAAACCATATACTTCCTTTTAATACGCCTTTTTTAATACGGAGGTGGTTGTTTTTGAAATACCAAGATGCAAATTAAAGGGAGTGTTGTTCTTATATATTTTTCATTCTGTCTGTGCTGGGGGTTTAAAAAAAGGTTGTCCCTGGGGGTGGGAACAGTTTTATATGGAACAACCATAATTTCATAACATATTTTCTTTTAAACAAGGACAAAGGTTAACTCAAAGTTATAAATATCATATTCTGCTGAAATTACGTTCAAATTTCTAACATACATTATCAAAATATGTATATAAAATTGGCAGATACAAACATCTCAGTAACAACACAACATGATTATGAATCTGTAAGATTCATTATACCACCGACCGCGCATAAAAAATATTGATTATGTTTAAACAAGGATATTTTTTAAGAACTGCTGTTATTCCTAAGTTGGGATAAAAAAAAAATATTTTATAATATATATGAATTTTTTTTCAGAGACTGGAAACCAACACAAGACCAGCTGATGAGAGGGCAGAAAACCAAAACTTTGAATGCCATGTATACAACCAACACAAGACTAGAATTTGGAATAAAATTTCAAAAAATCAGAAACATACTATTATTTTATTATTGGTTCATGTACATAAGAAAAAAGAAGTCCTAACTTTTGGATAGGTCTTTCTCTGGTATGTCAATGGAAAAAAGCAATAGTTAGTTTGATTGAATTTCAGTTATTTTCTTCATTGTGGGATATTTTTAGATGTGTATAAGTTGGTCGCGTGGTCTAGTGGTATGGCTGCTGTGCAGGCGATTTGGTGTCACGATATCATAGTAGCATGAGTTTGAATCTCGGCGAGGGAAGAACAAAAAATTTGTGAAAGCAAATTTACAGACCTAACATTGTTAGGTTGATGTTTAGACGAGTTGTATAAGTTGTGTAGAAATATATATTTGTAAACTACAAACTTTGGGGACTTTTCCAAACATTTTTCGTAGCCTGTTCTTGTGTAGGGAATCCAGCTGAATGATTCTACAGTACATATTAAGGTATATGTGGTATTTTTTTGTACTTCTGAATAATTCATTAAAAAATGTTTCCATTGTCAAAACGAAATCTAGATTCTAGAATTTCCACCGTCATATAGTGAAACTATTAGTCTAGGACACTGAAACCCTAAACATTTAGAAGTTGCAGCATGTAAAATGTACCAAAGTGTCATGTTGAAGGCTGTACATTTACCATAATTGCTAACATATTTAATATTTGATTTTAGGAAAGAGGGTTTTACTTGTCTCATTGGCCATCATACAAAATCTCGCCTTTTGAATAGTATTATGTGTTAAATTTTTGAAGGAAAGTTGCTTTTGTTAAATGTAAATGTGTAAATCTTGTACTTCAGTATTGCAAAAAATAAAAATAAAACTTTAACCTTAAAACTGTGTGAATCATGAATTGGACAAAATACATTTGATATTTAAACCTGACTAAAAGGTTAAAAAACCCAACTCTTTTGTGACTATATTGGAAACTGCTGGCAGTTTGGAAGTAAAGCACTTATCAACATTGTTGTTGTTTTTTTAATGTAATTTATAGGTGTTTCTTGTTTTTATATATATATATATATAGATTAGACTGTTGGATTCCCTGTTTGAATGGTTTTACACAAGTTATTTTGGAGCCCTTTATATCTTGTTGTTTGGTGTGAGTCAAGACTCCGTGTTGAAGGCTGTACCTTGACCGTTAATGGTTTACTTTTATAAATTGTGATTTGGATGGAGAGTTGTCTTATTGGCACTCATACCACATCTTCCTATATCTATTGTGTCCATCTTGCCTACATTGAAAATTTTACTACTAAAAAAACAGGTGAAAAGAAGAAAATATAGACCCTGTTTACTTCTTCAATGAAATTTTATTGCTCTTATCAATCAAATGAGGACAAGGGTCATTTACAGTTGAGTTGCAACGTTGTCACAACGTCTTATGAAGGTCATAAATTACGTCACAAATTACGTTGTGACAACGTTGTGTGGATGGTTGTCAGCACGTGCCTTGGAGTTCACAAAAATACGTTGTACCGACGTAATTTCACTACGTTGTCACAACGATAGTATTACGTTGTCACGACGTAATGCCAACGTTGGATTGTTTACTGGGAGTGGTGTACTTCCTACAGACTGTGTACCTCAAATGTTATAACTGAAAAAAATATGTCTTCACTGTGAACCCCAGAGCTGAAACATGCACACCTCAGTTTAGCGGGGACAATACTCTGTACCCCCTTTTTTGACATTTTTGGACATTGGATCTTTAAAGACACTGTCAGTGGTTCACGGTATTGATTGTCAAAGACATGTCTACTAAGCTAGTGAATGCTGCATTCGAATAGGGACTGCTCGATTCATTCTCGAAAAATTTGCAATAGTCAAAAATAGAAAACACTCTTTTCTATTCAAAAAAGATATTCTACATTATAAGTTGTCGACTTTAAGTTAGTGACGGAACTTAAATAGTTTTAAATGTTTAACTTAGTACAAGACTTTTACAAAAGGTTGCCACATATGTAATATGCTGGACACATCAACCTTAAAAATTAGGTCCTTTTTATGATGCTTAACCCTTGAAAACCTAAGGTATTTTCTATATTCTTAGCTTACTTCTACAGTGGTAGATAGTAGTTGAAAGCTAAGTTGATGCTTTAACTTTCTCCCTTTCTTATAAGAATTACAATGTTACAAACATTCGGGTTCATGTCCAGTGGCACATATTACAGTCATATCGGGTTTGGTCATTATACGATGCTGGAAATTTCCCTATTGTCAAATTCAATTTCAAATGCATAGATTCTTGTTCAATGAGGATAAGATCTGTGTGTGAAACGTCTGATTTGTACAATGATTGATTTATTCATTATTGGTCTTTAACGCCACTTTTATTATTAGTTGCTATTTTTATGGCGACCAGCTATATAATGGGGAAGAAAGCTGGTGCAACAGAACAAAACTACTGACATTCGGCTGGAAAATCTTTAAACATAGTTTTGGTGTACATGTAGTCAATAATTGTCAAACATAGTTTTAGAGTCGGACCAAGCTTTGAACTCTGAAATAAGCAATGAAGCGATAATTTGTACTTATGACAGAAGCTTCTTTCTCACTTGATCCAGTTTTCGTTTGATAGATGGTTTGTTTTTTATCTATCAAATCGAATAGAGCAAGAGCTTTTAAATAGAATTTAAGGAAAAAAAGAACAGTAGCCGTGTGCATAGTTCGTTTGAATACATTTTTGTCGTTGAGATGCTTTCTCGTTGAGTGAGAAAAAAAACTCGCATATATATCTGGCTTCCATTCAAACCAAACACATTCTTTTGGTTATTCATGTTGCTAGGTTGCTGTCTCATTGACGTTTACCCCATATTTCATATTGATGCACAATACACAAACATACTGTATATATGTATATATATATATTAAAACTTGAAGTTAAGGTGTTATGTTATGCATAAGTAAGTGAGAGAGAAAAAAGCAAAAGAGAGACTCAAACAACTAAATAGAGAAATATGTTTAAGAATGACCTTTTTGGTCGCTCGTAATCGGTTGTCTATGAATATAGTTCCTGTCATTTTTGATGTAGGTAAACTATTTTTGCTGTGTTTTATTTTTTACATATAAAAATCTATAATGGCTAAAAATATTATTCATATTATTTCTTTAATAGTGAACTTTATGATATGTTATTATGCTTTAGATCATTGAGCCATTGAGGGACTACGTGTCAAAGTTGTACGAAGGGCAACTCTGCCTATTCAAGCAGCGACTTTTCGCACGTGTCTTGTGACTTCATTTCATATCTAACCAGTTCGGATTAAGTTAATTTTTGAGTATACACCAAGACGAACATCATCGTTTCAACTCTTGTTTCATTCTACAGGTGTAACACCACTAATCCAGGCCCGGCCAGAAAGCACATACCAGAAAGTAGTACATATTTAACACAAAATAGTTCCTACGCATGAGTGTAACTTTCAAAATATGTAGAATATTTAGATATGTTTGTTATCAAATGAAAGCTGAAGGACTGGTGATCATTGTAGAACACTTTTGGACTTTTAGTTTTGAATATTAAAAAAACTGCATCAAATTTTAAAAAGAGGGTACATTTTGTCTGTTTGTCAGATCTGAAGTACCTGTTTTGGTACATCTAAAGTTCCGGGAACCAGTTCTTTCTTATATGCCATGCAAGGTATGTTGATTTTTTCAGTACAAGACACCATAAAGTGTTGCTTTGAAATGCAATGATTGCCACTTTATTTGAACTTAAAATAAAAGAGGTGTGCCTGCTTGAAACGGAGGAATTTAACATAGAAACAATGGGACCATGAATTAGTGGTGTACTTCCTACAGACTGTGTACCTCAAATGTTATAACTGAAAAAAATATGTCTTCACTGTGAACCCCAGAGCTGAAACATGCACACCTCAGTTTAGCGGGGACAATACTCTGTACCCCCTTTTTTGACATTTTTGGACATTGGATCTTTAAAGACACTGTCAGTGGTTCACGGTATTGATTGTCAAAGACATGTCTACTAAGCTAGTGAATGCTGCATTCGAATAGGGACTGCTCGATTCATTCTCGAAAAATTTGCAATAGTCAAAAATAGAAAACACTCTTTTCTATTCAAAAAAGATATTCTACATTATAAGTTGTCGACTTTAAGTTAGTGACGGAACTTAAATAGTTTTAAATGTTTAACTTAGTACAAGACTTTTACAAAAGGTTGCCACATATGTAATATGCTGGACACATCAACCTTAAAAATTAGGTCCTTTTTATGATGCTTAACCCTTGAAAACCTAAGGTATTTTCTATATTCTTAGCTTACTTCTACAGTGGTAGATAGTAGTTGAAAGCTAAGTTGATGCTTTAACTTTCTCCCTTTCTTATAAGAATTACAATGTTACAAACATTCGGGTTCATGTCCAGTGGCACATATTACAGTCATATCGGGTTTGGTCATTATACGATGCTGGAAATTTCCCTATTGTCAAATTCAATTTCAAATGCATAGATTCTTGTTCAATGAGGATAAGATCTGTGTGTGAAACGTCTGATTTGTACAATGATTGATTTATTCATTATTGGTCTTTAACGCCACTTTTATTATTAGTTGCTATTTTTATGGCGACCAGCTATATAATGGGGAAGAAAGCTGGTGCAACAGAACAAAACTACTGACATTCGGCTGGAAAATCTTTAAACATAGTTTTGGTGTAGTCAATAATTGTCAAACATAGTTTTAGAGTCGGACCAAGCTTTGAACTCTGAAATAAGCAATGAAGCGATAATTTGTACTTATGACAGAAGCTTCTTTCTCACTTGATCCAGTTTTCGTTTGATAGATGGTTTGTTTTTTATCTATCAAATCGAATAGAGCAAGAGCTTTTAAATAGAATTTAAGGAAAAAAAGAACAGTAGCCGTGTGCATAGTTCGTTTGAATACATTTTTGTCGTTGAGATGCTTTCTCGTTGAGTGAGAAAAAAAACTCGCATATATATCTGGCTTCCATTCAAACCAAACACATTCTTTTGGTTATTCATGTTGCTAGGTTGCTGTCTCATTGACGTTTACCCCATATTTCATATTGATGCACAATACACAAACATACTGTATATATGTATATATATATATTAAAACTTGAAGTTAAGGTGTTATGTTATGCATAAGTAAGTGAGAGAGAAAAAAGCAAAAGAGAGACTCAAACAACTAAATAGAGAAATATGTTTAAGAATGACCTTTTTGGTCGCTCGTAATCGGTTGTCTATGAATATAGTTCCTGTCATTTTTGATGTAGGTAAACTATTTTTGCTGTGTTTTATTTTTTACATATAAAAATCTATAATGGCTAAAAATATTATTCATATTATTTCTTTAATAGTGAACTTTATGATATGTTATTATGCTTTAGATCATTGAGCCATTGAGGGACTACGTGTCAAAGTTGTACGAAGGGCAACTCTGCCTATTCAAGCAGCGACTTTTCGCACGTGTCTTGTGACTTCATTTCATATCTAACCAGTTCGGATTAAGTTAATTTTTGAGTATACACCAAGACGAACATCATCGTTTCAACTCTTGTTTCATTCTACAGGTGTAACACCACTAATCCAGGCCCGGCCAGAAAGCACATACCAGAAAGTAGTACATATTTAACACAAAATAGTTCCTACGCATGAGTGTAACTTTCAAAATATGTAGAATATTTAGATATGTTTGTTATCAAATGAAAGCTGAAGGACTGGTGATCATTGTAGAACACTTTTGGACTTTTAGTTTTGAATATTAAAAAAACTGCATCAAATTTTAAAAAGAGGGTACATTTTGTCTGTTTGTCAGATCTGAAGTACCTGTTTTGGTACATCTAAAGTTCCGGGAACCAGTTCTTTCTTATATGCCATGCAAGGTATGTTGATTTTTTCAGTACAAGACACCATAAAGTGTTGCTTTGAAATGCAATGATTGCCACTTTATTTGAACTTAAAATAAAAGAGGTGTGCCTGCTTGAAACGGAGGAATTTAACATAGAAACAATGGGACCATGAATTAGTGGTGTACTTCCTACAGACTGTGTACCTCAAATGTTATAACTGAAAAAAATATGTCTTCACTGTGAACCCCAGAGCTGAAACATGCACACCTCAGTTTAGCGGGGACAATACTCTGTACCCCCTTTTTTGACATTTTTGGACATTGGATCTTTAAAGACACTGTCAGTGGTTCACGGTATTGATTGTCAAAGACATGTCTACTAAGCTAGTGAATGCTGCATTCGAATAGGGACTGCTCGATTCATTCTCGAAAAATTTGCAATAGTCAAAAATAGAAAACACTCTTTTCTATTCAAAAAAGATATTCTACATTATAAGTTGTCGACTTTAAGTTAGTGACGGAACTTAAATAGTTTTAAATGTTTAACTTAGTACAAGACTTTTACAAAAGGTTGCCACATATGTAATATGCTGGACACATCAACCTTAAAAATTAGGTCCTTTTTATGATGCTTAACCCTTGAAAACCTAAGGTATTTTCTATATTCTTAGCTTACTTCTACAGTGGTAGATAGTAGTTGAAAGCTAAGTTGATGCTTTAACTTTCTCCCTTTCTTATAAGAATTACAATGTTACAAACATTCGGGTTCATGTCCAGTGGCACATATTACAGTCATATCGGGTTTGGTCATTATACGATGCTGGAAATTTCCCTATTGTCAAATTCAATTTCAAATGCATAGATTCTTGTTCAATGAGGATAAGATCTGTGTGTGAAACGTCTGATTTGTACAATGATTGATTTATTCATTATTGGTCTTTAACGCCACTTTTATTATTAGTTGCTATTTTTATGGCGACCAGCTATATAATGGGGAAGAAAGCTGGTGCAACAGAACAAAACTACTGACATTCGGCTGGAAAATCTTTAAACATAGTTTTGGTGTAGTCAATAATTGTCAAACATAGTTTTAGAGTCGGACCAAGCTTTGAACTCTGAAATAAGCAATGAAGCGATAATTTGTACTTATGACAGAAGCTTCTTTCTCACTTGATCCAGTTTTCGTTTGATAGATGGTTTGTTTTTTATCTATCAAATCGAATAGAGCAAGAGCTTTTAAATAGAATTTAAGGAAAAAAAGAACAGTAGCCGTGTGCATAGTTCGTTTGAATACATTTTTGTCGTTGAGATGCTTTCTCGTTGAGTGAGAAAAAAAACTCGCATATATATCTGGCTTCCATTCAAACCAAACACATTCTTTTGGTTATTCATGTTGCTAGGTTGCTGTCTCATTGACGTTTACCCCATATTTCATATTGATGCACAATACACAAACATACTGTATATATGTATATATATATATTAAAACTTGAAGTTAAGGTGTTATGTTATGCATAAGTAAGTGAGAGAGAAAAAAGCAAAAGAGAGACTCAAACAACTAAATAGAGAAATATGTTTAAGAATGACCTTTTTGGTCGCTCGTAATCGGTTGTCTATGAATATAGTTCCTGTCATTTTTGATGTAGGTAAACTATTTTTGCTGTGTTTTATTTTTTACATATAAAAATCTATAATGGCTAAAAATATTATTCATATTATTTCTTTAATAGTGAACTTTATGATATGTTATTATGCTTTAGATCATTGAGCCATTGAGGGACTACGTGTCAAAGTTGTACGAAGGGCAACTCTGCCTATTCAAGCAGCGACTTTTCGCACGTGTCTTGTGACTTCATTTCATATCTAACCAGTTCGGATTAAGTTAATTTTTGAGTATACACCAAGACGAACATCATCGTTTCAACTCTTGTTTCATTCTACAGGTGTAACACCACTAATCCAGGCCCGGCCAGAAAGCACATACCAGAAAGTAGTACATATTTAACACAAAATAGTTCCTACGCATGAGTGTAACTTTCAAAATATGTAGAATATTTAGATATGTTTGTTATCAAATGAAAGCTGAAGGACTGGTGATCATTGTAGAACACTTTTGGACTTTTAGTTTTGAATATTAAAAAAACTGCATCAAATTTTAAAAAGAGGGTACATTTTGTCTGTTTGTCAGATCTGAAGTACCTGTTTTGGTACATCTAAAGTTCCGGGAACCAGTTCTTTCTTATATGCCATGCAAGGTATGTTGATTTTTTCAGTACAAGACACCATAAAGTGTTGCTTTGAAATGCAATGATTGCCACTTTATTTGAACTTAAAATAAAAGAGGTGTGCCTGCTTGAAACGGAGGAATTTAACATAGAAACAATGGGACCATGAATTAGTGGTGTACTTCCTACAGACTGTGTACCTCAAATGTTATAACTGAAAAAAATATGTCTTCACTGTGAACCCCAGAGCTGAAACATGCACACCTCAGTTTAGCGGGGACAATACTCTGTACCCCCTTTTTTGACATTTTTGGACATTGGATCTTTAAAGACACTGTCAGTGGTTCACGGTATTGATTGTCAAAGACATGTCTACTAAGCTAGTGAATGCTGCATTCGAATAGGGACTGCTCGATTCATTCTCGAAAAATTTGCAATAGTCAAAAATAGAAAACACTCTTTTCTATTCAAAAAAGATATTCTACATTATAAGTTGTCGACTTTAAGTTAGTGACGGAACTTAAATAGTTTTAAATGTTTAACTTAGTACAAGACTTTTACAAAAGGTTGCCACATATGTAATATGCTGGACACATCAACCTTAAAAATTAGGTCCTTTTTATGATGCTTAACCCTTGAAAACCTAAGGTATTTTCTATATTCTTAGCTTACTTCTACAGTGGTAGATAGTAGTTGAAAGCTAAGTTGATGCTTTAACTTTCTCCCTTTCTTATAAGAATTACAATGTTACAAACATTCGGGTTCATGTCCAGTGGCACATATTACAGTCATATCGGGTTTGGTCATTATACGATGCTGGAAATTTCCCTATTGTCAAATTCAATTTCAAATGCATAGATTCTTGTTCAATGAGGATAAGATCTGTGTGTGAAACGTCTGATTTGTACAATGATTGATTTATTCATTATTGGTCTTTAACGCCACTTTTATTATTAGTTGCTATTTTTATGGCGACCAGCTATATAATGGGGAAGAAAGCTGGTGCAACAGAACAAAACTACTGACATTCGGCTGGAAAATCTTTAAACATAGTTTTGGTGTAGTCAATAATTGTCAAACATAGTTTTAGAGTCGGACCAAGCTTTGAACTCTGAAATAAGCAATGAAGCGATAATTTGTACTTATGACAGAAGCTTCTTTCTCACTTGATCCAGTTTTCGTTTGATAGATGGTTTGTTTTTTATCTATCAAATCGAATAGAGCAAGAGCTTTTAAATAGAATTTAAGGAAAAAAAGAACAGTAGCCGTGTGCATAGTTCGTTTGAATACATTTTTGTCGTTGAGATGCTTTCTCGTTGAGTGAGAAAAAAAACTCGCATATATATCTGGCTTCCATTCAAACCAAACACATTCTTTTGGTTATTCATGTTGCTAGGTTGCTGTCTCATTGACGTTTACCCCATATTTCATATTGATGCACAATACACAAACATACTGTATATATGTATATATATATATTAAAACTTGAAGTTAAGGTGTTATGTTATGCATAAGTAAGTGAGAGAGAAAAAAGCAAAAGAGAGACTCAAACAACTAAATAGAGAAATATGTTTAAGAATGACCTTTTTGGTCGCTCGTAATCGGTTGTCTATGAATATAGTTCCTGTCATTTTTGATGTAGGTAAACTATTTTTGCTGTGTTTTATTTTTTACATATAAAAATCTATAATGGCTAAAAATATTATTCATATTATTTCTTTAATAGTGAACTTTATGATATGTTATTATGCTTTAGATCATTGAGCCATTGAGGGACTACGTGTCAAAGTTGTACGAAGGGCAACTCTGCCTATTCAAGCAGCGACTTTTCGCACGTGTCTTGTGACTTCATTTCATATCTAACCAGTTCGGATTAAGTTAATTTTTGAGTATACACCAAGACGAACATCATCGTTTCAACTCTTGTTTCATTCTACAGGTGTAACACCACTAATCCAGGCCCGGCCAGAAAGCACATACCAGAAAGTAGTACATATTTAACACAAAATAGTTCCTACGCATGAGTGTAACTTTCAAAATATGTAGAATATTTAGATATGTTTGTTATCAAATGAAAGCTGAAGGACTGGTGATCATTGTAGAACACTTTTGGACTTTTAGTTTTGAATATTAAAAAAACTGCATCAAATTTTAAAAAGAGGGTACATTTTGTCTGTTTGTCAGATCTGAAGTACCTGTTTTGGTACATCTAAAGTTCCGGGAACCAGTTCTTTCTTATATGCCATGCAAGGTATGTTGATTTTTTCAGTACAAGACACCATAAAGTGTTGCTTTGAAATGCAATGATTGCCACTTTATTTGAACTTAAAATAAAAGAGGTGTGCCTGCTTGAAACGGAGGAATTTAACATAGAAACAATGGGACCATGAATTAGTGGTGTACTTCCTACAGACTGTGTACCTCAAATGTTATAACTGAAAAAAATATGTCTTCACTGTGAACCCCAGAGCTGAAACATGCACACCTCAGTTTAGCGGGGACAATACTCTGTACCCCCTTTTTTGACATTTTTGGACATTGGATCTTTAAAGACACTGTCAGTGGTTCACGGTATTGATTGTCAAAGACATGTCTACTAAGCTAGTGAATGCTGCATTCGAATAGGGACTGCTCGATTCATTCTCGAAAAATTTGCAATAGTCAAAAATAGAAAACACTCTTTTCTATTCAAAAAAGATATTCTACATTATAAGTTGTCGACTTTAAGTTAGTGACGGAACTTAAATAGTTTTAAATGTTTAACTTAGTACAAGACTTTTACAAAAGGTTGCCACATATGTAATATGCTGGACACATCAACCTTAAAAATTAGGTCCTTTTTATGATGCTTAACCCTTGAAAACCTAAGGTATTTTCTATATTCTTAGCTTACTTCTACAGTGGTAGATAGTAGTTGAAAGCTAAGTTGATGCTTTAACTTTCTCCCTTTCTTATAAGAATTACAATGTTACAAACATTCGGGTTCATGTCCAGTGGCACATATTACAGTCATATCGGGTTTGGTCATTATACGATGCTGGAAATTTCCCTATTGTCAAATTCAATTTCAAATGCATAGATTCTTGTTCAATGAGGATAAGATCTGTGTGTGAAACGTCTGATTTGTACAATGATTGATTTATTCATTATTGGTCTTTAACGCCACTTTTATTATTAGTTGCTATTTTTATGGCGACCAGCTATATAATGGGGAAGAAAGCTGGTGCAACAGAACAAAACTACTGACATTCGGCTGGAAAATCTTTAAACATAGTTTTGGTGTAGTCAATAATTGTCAAACATAGTTTTAGAGTCGGACCAAGCTTTGAACTCTGAAATAAGCAATGAAGCGATAATTTGTACTTATGACAGAAGCTTCTTTCTCACTTGATCCAGTTTTCGTTTGATAGATGGTTTGTTTTTTATCTATCAAATCGAATAGAGCAAGAGCTTTTAAATAGAATTTAAGGAAAAAAAGAACAGTAGCCGTGTGCATAGTTCGTTTGAATACATTTTTGTCGTTGAGATGCTTTCTCGTTGAGTGAGAAAAAAAACTCGCATATATATCTGGCTTCCATTCAAACCAAACACATTCTTTTGGTTATTCATGTTGCTAGGTTGCTGTCTCATTGACGTTTACCCCATATTTCATATTGATGCACAATACACAAACATACTGTATATATGTATATATATATATTAAAACTTGAAGTTAAGGTGTTATGTTATGCATAAGTAAGTGAGAGAGAAAAAAGCAAAAGAGAGACTCAAACAACTAAATAGAGAAATATGTTTAAGAATGACCTTTTTGGTCGCTCGTAATCGGTTGTCTATGAATATAGTTCCTGTCATTTTTGATGTAGGTAAACTATTTTTGCTGTGTTTTATTTTTTACATATAAAAATCTATAATGGCTAAAAATATTATTCATATTATTTCTTTAATAGTGAACTTTATGATATGTTATTATGCTTTAGATCATTGAGCCATTGAGGGACTACGTGTCAAAGTTGTACGAAGGGCAACTCTGCCTATTCAAGCAGCGACTTTTCGCACGTGTCTTGTGACTTCATTTCATATCTAACCAGTTCGGATTAAGTTAATTTTTGAGTATACACCAAGACGAACATCATCGTTTCAACTCTTGTTTCATTCTACAGGTGTAACACCACTAATCCAGGCCCGGCCAGAAAGCACATACCAGAAAGTAGTACATATTTAACACAAAATAGTTCCTACGCATGAGTGTAACTTTCAAAATATGTAGAATATTTAGATATGTTTGTTATCAAATGAAAGCTGAAGGACTGGTGATCATTGTAGAACACTTTTGGACTTTTAGTTTTGAATATTAAAAAAACTGCATCAAATTTTAAAAAGAGGGTACATTTTGTCTGTTTGTCAGATCTGAAGTACCTGTTTTGGTACATCTAAAGTTCCGGGAACCAGTTCTTTCTTATATGCCATGCAAGGTATGTTGATTTTTTCAGTACAAGACACCATAAAGTGTTGCTTTGAAATGCAATGATTGCCACTTTATTTGAACTTAAAATAAAAGAGGTGTGCCTGCTTGAAACGGAGGAATTTAACATAGAAACAATGGGACCATGAATTAGTGGTGTACTTCCTACAGACTGTGTACCTCAAATGTTATAACTGAAAAAAATATGTCTTCACTGTGAACCCCAGAGCTGAAACATGCACACCTCAGTTTAGCGGGGACAATACTCTGTACCCCCTTTTTTGACATTTTTGGACATTGGATCTTTAAAGACACTGTCAGTGGTTCACGGTATTGATTGTCAAAGACATGTCTACTAAGCTAGTGAATGCTGCATTCGAATAGGGACTGCTCGATTCATTCTCGAAAAATTTGCAATAGTCAAAAATAGAAAACACTCTTTTCTATTCAAAAAAGATATTCTACATTATAAGTTGTCGACTTTAAGTTAGTGACGGAACTTAAATAGTTTTAAATGTTTAACTTAGTACAAGACTTTTACAAAAGGTTGCCACATATGTAATATGCTGGACACATCAACCTTAAAAATTAGGTCCTTTTTATGATGCTTAACCCTTGAAAACCTAAGGTATTTTCTATATTCTTAGCTTACTTCTACAGTGGTAGATAGTAGTTGAAAGCTAAGTTGATGCTTTAACTTTCTCCCTTTCTTATAAGAATTACAATGTTACAAACATTCGGGTTCATGTCCAGTGGCACATATTACAGTCATATCGGGTTTGGTCATTATACGATGCTGGAAATTTCCCTATTGTCAAATTCAATTTCAAATGCATAGATTCTTGTTCAATGAGGATAAGATCTGTGTGTGAAACGTCTGATTTGTACAATGATTGATTTATTCATTATTGGTCTTTAACGCCACTTTTATTATTAGTTGCTATTTTTATGGCGACCAGCTATATAATGGGGAAGAAAGCTGGTGCAACAGAACAAAACTACTGACATTCGGCTGGAAAATCTTTAAACATAGTTTTGGTGTAGTCAATAATTGTCAAACATAGTTTTAGAGTCGGACCAAGCTTTGAACTCTGAAATAAGCAATGAAGCGATAATTTGTACTTATGACAGAAGCTTCTTTCTCACTTGATCCAGTTTTCGTTTGATAGATGGTTTGTTTTTTATCTATCAAATCGAATAGAGCAAGAGCTTTTAAATAGAATTTAAGGAAAAAAAGAACAGTAGCCGTGTGCATAGTTCGTTTGAATACATTTTTGTCGTTGAGATGCTTTCTCGTTGAGTGAGAAAAAAAACTCGCATATATATCTGGCTTCCATTCAAACCAAACACATTCTTTTGGTTATTCATGTTGCTAGGTTGCTGTCTCATTGACGTTTACCCCATATTTCATATTGATGCACAATACACAAACATACTGTATATATGTATATATATATATTAAAACTTGAAGTTAAGGTGTTATGTTATGCATAAGTAAGTGAGAGAGAAAAAAGCAAAAGAGAGACTCAAACAACTAAATAGAGAAATATGTTTAAGAATGACCTTTTTGGTCGCTCGTAATCGGTTGTCTATGAATATAGTTCCTGTCATTTTTGATGTAGGTAAACTATTTTTGCTGTGTTTTATTTTTTACATATAAAAATCTATAATGGCTAAAAATATTATTCATATTATTTCTTTAATAGTGAACTTTATGATATGTTATTATGCTTTAGATCATTGAGCCATTGAGGGACTACGTGTCAAAGTTGTACGAAGGGCAACTCTGCCTATTCAAGCAGCGACTTTTCGCACGTGTCTTGTGACTTCATTTCATATCTAACCAGTTCGGATTAAGTTAATTTTTGAGTATACACCAAGACGAACATCATCGTTTCAACTCTTGTTTCATTCTACAGGTGTAACACCACTAATCCAGGCCCGGCCAGAAAGCACATACCAGAAAGTAGTACATATTTAACACAAAATAGTTCCTACGCATGAGTGTAACTTTCAAAATATGTAGAATATTTAGATATGTTTGTTATCAAATGAAAGCTGAAGGACTGGTGATCATTGTAGAACACTTTTGGACTTTTAGTTTTGAATATTAAAAAAACTGCATCAAATTTTAAAAAGAGGGTACATTTTGTCTGTTTGTCAGATCTGAAGTACCTGTTTTGGTACATCTAAAGTTCCGGGAACCAGTTCTTTCTTATATGCCATGCAAGGTATGTTGATTTTTTCAGTACAAGACACCATAAAGTGTTGCTTTGAAATGCAATGATTGCCACTTTATTTGAACTTAAAATAAAAGAGGTGTGCCTGCTTGAAACGGAGGAATTTAACATAGAAACAATGGGACCATGAATTAGTGGTGTACTTCCTACAGACTGTGTACCTCAAATGTTATAACTGAAAAAAATATGTCTTCACTGTGAACCCCAGAGCTGAAACATGCACACCTCAGTTTAGCGGGGACAATACTCTGTACCCCCTTTTTTGACATTTTTGGACATTGGATCTTTAAAGACACTGTCAGTGGTTCACGGTATTGATTGTCAAAGACATGTCTACTAAGCTAGTGAATGCTGCATTCGAATAGGGACTGCTCGATTCATTCTCGAAAAATTTGCAATAGTCAAAAATAGAAAACACTCTTTTCTATTCAAAAAAGATA